>NC_064634.1:223026349-223727599 GCF_023864275.1 Schistocerca cancellata
TATTAACTGCCTGTGAATTCATCTAAGGTATGAAGTACCTGGATGTCATGTTTCCTGGATGTCATGTTTTCATTCACGTTTGGTAACTGATAAAGATGTTACATCTCGTAGTGAAATTTCTTCCGTTATTTCTTCCTTGCTGGTATTTGCAGCAAACAACGACTACACTAACGAAAGCACCCTAAAATTACTGAAGAACGTAGCTTAAAACAATCTTGTTCTACGACGTATCTTTCTGGATATCCAGATCATATCGCTTCTACATAGCCTAATAGTGTGGTTTAGTTTAGACCAATTTATGAAGATTAGTTCCTGAGCGCCTGCAAAAGACAGTTTGTAATGGATCAACTGCGTAAATTACATTGTAATTATTACGAAGAAGCACTAAACCTTTCTTATGAAGCAATCCGGTTGCTACAAGAGCAGAATATTAGGGAAAGTTCTTGAAGTCGTACCGCTTAAGGTAGAATTACTGTATTTGGTAAGGTAATTTAAATAAAACATTTGTTTTACGAACACTGAATCTATATTTTGTAATCTGTCAACCAGCTTCCACACATACATACAAAAGATTTTCTCGAAATAAGTTTTCAACCTTTTTCAAACTTGTACCTTCGGTACGCTTAAGGCGCCTGGTGTCCGAATCCGTACCATTTACAGCCTAAGTTGTACTTATGATAAGAAGTCAGTGAAGACGTCGTATATTAATAACAATAACATTAATGTAACAAAATGTCAAAATAACAAATTACAAACTACAACCTTAACGTTGTTTCCATAGTTACATGTAACGAAATTACTCATAGGAAACAAAATATAAATTTTTAATAAATAAAATTGCTTAAAATAGCATATCGAAAAACAGTCGACCACAGATAAAACAGAAGTATATCTTAAGTTTATATTGCATGCCAATGCACGGGTCAAGTACCAAACCTTTACATTTCATACATTCAATCATGTCCTCTTCTCTATCTTCCTAGCACAGTTGACATTACCATTCGCTCTGACCTGCATTTTTTATTCTCGTTGAAGTTTTCTTCTGTCTGCCTCTTTATCATAGATCTGTCAATATTTGCCTATTTTTTGCTTTTACTACCTTTCTGAGAGGACTTGAAGTTAGTTCCATTGTGAGTTTAGTTCGTTTCGTATTTTTCTTGATAACTTTTGTTGTATACGGGATAAGAGATAAAGTGTTCAACTGAGATTTTATTTTTTGACTGTTAATTTTGACAGCTGTTGCAATATTGTGTTGGGGTTCAAATTGTGGAGACATTGTAGAAGATCCAGACTGATCATTGAGTGGTGTAGCAACTTTAGCAGCCTTCCAGGTTTTAGCGTTGTTGTTCCAGTTCCATCAGCTGATTCTTGGTCTGACTGATCAACAATATTTCTATCACATGGCCACAAGCCAGTTGTCTTAAAACCGTTTAGTGCTATGTCTATATAAACTGATCTCGGGTATGCATTACTCAGGAGTTCTGAAATGTTAGCTTGTTTTATGCCACTGCCAGGATTTGATGGTAGCAACGAAGATGCCGCTTCATTGTAGCTGTTTTTTAGTGTTTTAAAGAACGATCAGTTCAGTGTCTGTAGATATTGAGTCATGTGAGCCAGAAATGATATCATGATTACACCATAATCATGAGCTAGCTGAACTGCCCCTGAATTTATGGTGTGTGTACTATGTCTCCCCAGTAAAAGCCGAATTTGTTTCTGGTCCCTTTTATCTACTTTTTAACATTTTGTGAAATATTCTAGTCACTGGACAAACAGTTCTGATGTTATCCATCTATTTGTTGAGCATCCAAATGATGTGTTTGCTGGAGATCTTTTTTTAAGACATCTTTCAATCTGCTGCCATTACATATTAACACCGGAAACATGAATTCACTTGCTACACGTCGTTGTAAACCCCATTCTTTTGTGATTGCGCCTACTTGTTGTTTGTTTTCGGACAATTACTGTAGACTGAAACTTCCTAGCAGATTAAAACTGTATGCTGGACCGAGACTCGAACTCGGGACCTTTGCCTTTCGCGGGCAAGTGCTCTACCATCTGAGCTACCAAGCACGACTCAAGCCGTGTCCTCCCAACTGTACTTCTGCCAGCACCTCGTCTCCTACCTTCCAAACTTTACTGAAGCTCTCCTGCGAACATCCCCCAGGCTGTGGCTAAGCCTCCGCAATATTTTTTTTCTTTCAGGAGTGCTAGTTCTGCAAGGTTCGCAGGAGAGCTTCTGTAAGGTTTGGAAGGTAGGAGACGAGGTACTGGTAGAAGTAAAGCTGTGAGAACAAGGCGTGAATCGAGCTTGGATAGCTCAGATGGAAGAGCACTTGACCGCAAAGGCAAAGGTCTCGAGTTCGATTCTCGGTCTGGCACAAAGTTTTAATCTGCCCGGAAGTTTCATATCAGCGCACACTCTGCTGCAGAGTGAAAATATCATTCTGTAATTACTTTGCACTGTTTGTGAACTGTGGATGACGCGGTTTCATCCACGTTATTTACTCAGCCAGCAGTAAATTTACACTATCTGGTATTTCTTCCTGTTTAACAAAACACTCATTAACACGCTCTTTGTTAAACATCTCCCTTAGTGCCATCGACATTACTTACGGAACTCGCAAGAACAATGTAGGATCATCGTTCATAAATCTGTGAGACACTTTTTTTTTACAGACTATTCTTTTTTCCAGTAATAATTACTCCGAAGAAACTAGATTCTGAATTCATTGCATGCTGTGCTAATTCATCTTCCACACCTGCTGTCACCATTAGGTCTTCCAAGATTCTGATGATTCATTTAAACCCTTCAAATGACGACGCTGTGTAGGCGTTGGTATATTATACGCTGAAGCGCGAAAGAAACTGGTATAGGTATGTGTATTAAAATATGTAAACAGGCAGAATACGGCGCTGCGGTCGGCAACGTCCACATAAGACAACAAGTGTCTGGCGCCGTTGTTAAATCGGTTATTGCTGCTATAATGGCAGTTATCAAGATTTAAGTAAGTTTGAACTTGTTGTTATAGTCGGTGCGATGGAACACAGCGTCTCCGAAGTAGCGATGAAGCGGGGATTTTCCCGTGTGACCGCTGCACGAGCGTACCGTGAATATCAGGAATCCGGTAAAACATCAAATCCCCGACATAGCTGTGGCCGGGAAAAGATCCTGCAAGGACAGGACCAACGACGACTGAAGAGAATCGTTGAACCTGATGAAGTGCATCCTTTCCGCATATTGCTGCATATTTCAATGCTGGGCCACCAACAAGTGTCAGCGTGCGAACCATTGAACGAAAAATCGTCGATATGGGCTTTCGGAGTCGAAGGCCCACTTGTGTACACTTGATGACTGCACGACACAAAGCTTTACACCTCGCCTGGGCCAGTCAACACCGAAATTGGATTGTTGATGAGTGGAAACGTGTTGGCTGGTCGGACGAGTCTCGTTTCAAATTGTGTCGAGCGGGTGGTGTTGTACGGATATGGAGACAACCTTACGAATCCATGGATCCTGCATGTCAGCAGGGGACTGTTCAAGCTGGTGGAAGGTCTGTAATGGCGTGGGGAATTTGCAGTTAGAGTGATATGGCACCCCTGATACTTCTAGATACGACTCTGATAGGTGACACGTACGTAAACATCCTGTATGATTACCTGTATCCATTCATATCCATTAGGCATTCCGACGGACTTAGGCAATCCCAGCAGGACAATGCGACGCCCTACATGTCCAGAATTGCTACAGAGTGCCTTCAGGAACACTCTTCGGAGTTTAAACAGTTCGCTGGCCACCAAATTCCCCGGACATGAACATTATTGAGTTTATTTCGGATGCCTTGCAACGTGCTGTACGGAAGAGATCTCCACCCCGTCGTACTCTTACAGATTTATGGACAGCCCTTAGGTTTCATGGTGTCTGTTCCCTCCAGCACTACTTCAGACATTAGGCGATTCCATGCCACGTCGTATTGCGGTACTTCTGCGTGCTCGCTGGGGGGCCCTACACTGTATGAGGTAGTAGGTGTACCAGTTTCATTGGCTCTTCAGTGTATTTTCTACATGCTTCATTAAATCCAATTTCACCATTCTGATGTTACAATAAACTGTCGTCCATATCCTCCTACTTCCACTTATTATACGCGCTCTTCGGCGTAATGATCAGCCGAAACAATTTTCAGTCGGTATGAAACCAGAGCTACATGTACAACATCACAGTTTTATACCGTTTGATTACGCTTAAATGAATGGCAGAGCAACACTAAAATAGACAAGATATAAAATGATTACGTTGTCATCAGTTTTCTCTGAATATGCTTACAAATGAGCAAAAAATGTAACAAAAACAGTCAAACAAATGTACTTGTTAAATATTTTTCTGCCACAGACACCAGTGGTCCGTTCTCTTGTCTCAGGTTACTCGCACGACTCTTTACGACAGTTTTACACCACTTAAAGACGCATTTTATTAACGTGTTGATCAGATATTAACGGTGGAACGACTAAAGCAGCATTACGCTAAAATATGATGGTGTTTGTATTGTCATGGAATTTCCAATATGTTTGTATTGTCATGGAATTTCCAATAAAGAGTGGGTTCTTAATAGTCCAAACATACGTAATTATTTATTTAATTATTTTAATATAATGTCTACAGTAAGCTAATATATCGAAAATTCGCCAGATATCTTATTTAAAATATAGTGCATATGGTCATTTTTATGTAAGCGATACCGTTTTAAATGGAAAATTATTTAAGTGGACATAAGACAGTTTCCTTATGATTAAAGACAAGTGTTGTACAGTGTTTACTGCATAGTTGCGATCGTATGCCAGTGAGTTATCAGTGTGCTGGAGCATGCATCCAGATGCACTGGAGTACTTGCATGAGGAGGTATTATTTACATAATATCTATCAAAAATCAGTCTAGTGTTTCGCTCTCATTGTCACCATGAGGCACTTTTTCATAAATGTATTGTAGAGTCCTAAACTTGAACGCAGTTTTGGAGTAGTGACTGTGAAATACGTGGCATATAATTTCGTCGTCGATCTGCTGCCACACTTTTGTACAAAGTGCAGTAGCCGTTTTCAGTCGTGTTTCGGCTAGCAGGCGTACGATTCCAAAAGCCTGTGACTCATGTTTGGCCTCAGGTGTTGGAAACATTTAAATTTTTCAGTTTAATCAACTAAGCAGAATTTTGAGTGAAACAAAACTAATTAGGAAGAAAATGACAAACGAGTAACAACAAATTACTTTGAATTTTATTCTGCATGCTCTCCACCAAATAGAATGTATTATGACCATTCGCATAACAATATACGGTATGAATATCTCATCCTCGTTAAAGAACTGCTAACAGAAAAAAGGGGTTTTTATTTTAATCCTTCTATGAAACCTGGGTCTACCACTAATAAAATGAAACACTTATAACATGATGGAACGACAACGTGATGCCATTCTCAGCTACAAAATTTCAGCTGTCTGCGAAGAATTTTAAACTTGAACTAATTTTTGCCAGTTTACTTGCGCTCCAAATAGTGACTTTCACGAGGGAAAAACATATGTTGAGTACAGCATGAAATTCATGAAATAGGCATGTAAACTGTGTGACCTTAATGAAACAGATGTATTATAAATTATTTGAAATACTAGGTAGCTCTAAAGGTACAGAATCATTTTAAAGAAAAGACCGACAGAACGTTCAAAACAGCGAGTTAATAAAAAAAGCTCTAGAAACTGAAGCGGTGTAAAGACATATTGTAATTGTGTCTCATAAGGTTAACGTTACGGCCGAAACAGAACAGCCCAAGAGTACAAAAATTCGTGGAACGTTTCACGTGCGGTTGTCAGATTACTGAATATCAAAGCGATAAGATTAACTGAAAACTGTTTCAGTAATTATAGTACTATAAGAGCTTGTTTGCGACCAAAACCGTCAGGTGGCTTGCGGAGTATGGATGTAGATGTAGATGTAGAAATCAACGAATGTGTGTCTTGCAGCTTGAGTTACATTCTGAACAAATGAGATTAATTTGATACTCTATTTATGTTCCTACCCTATCGACAGTGTCCACTTACCTGCTCTGTCTCGCCTGCAGTTCCTTGGCTGATTCTTTATAGGGTTTGTGTGTGCAGTTGGAGTTAATTATTGATTATGATGGTGGTAATGATTACAACAGACATAAGTGGTAAACAGATCATACGTAGTGCAGTTAACAAGCACTGATACACAACTTGGAACTTCCAAACGCGACTGGAAAGTTACATAATTAACTAAGTCCCGATGCGTAAACGCGTGTATTGTGCCGACTCATAGCGCTTGACGATAGCTGCCATCGTCTAAGTTATAAAATTTGTTGACAGCGACATCCATTAAGAGATTCAGTAGCTCGGCGCATGTTGGCGCATTTGTTGAGGAATTGCAGCAACACGTCGTTCAAATTATTTCTGAAATTCGCGAACAGTGTGAGGGAGTACTTTAAACAGTTTTCGTAGAATAGAAGACTAATTACTATGAGCTCGGTTCAGAAAGGGTGTGAGACAGGAGTGCAATCTTTCGTCACTACTATACATCGAAGAAGGAACGACGAATAAAAGAAAGGTTCAAGAGTGGAATTAAAATTCAGTGTGAAAGGATATCAATGTTATGATTCGCTGATTCTGTTGCTATACTCAGAGAAAATGGGGAAGAATTGTAGGACCTCCTAGGACCTGTTGAATGGAATGAACTCAAGCTACGGTTTATGAGTAAGCCAAAGAAAGGTGAAAGTAGTGTGGAGTAGCGAACATGAGATAAACGATAGAATTAACATGAAAATTGGTGACAATGAAGTAGACGAAGTTAAATAATGCTGCTGCCTTGGATGCTAAATAACGCAAGATTTTAGATGCAAGGAGGACATAAAAAGCAGACTAGCAATGGCATGAAAGGCATTCATGACCGAAAGAGTCTTCTAGAATAAAACTTCGGCCTAATTTGTGGAAGAAATTTCTAAAAAGAGCAGAAGATTACAAAGTTCCGTGACTAAATTCCAAACACATGAGCAACTCAAGCATGTAACTATGTAATCCTCTGGTTTTCATCTGAACCAGGACTCTGATGACAACTAACGCTGAAACGCGTACAAATGAGTTAACAAATGAAGGATGACGGGATTCCCGTTTCCTCTGCACTACTATTTCTCGATCGGCGAACAATTCAGAAAATTGCAGACTCCGCAAGTTATTCATTATTGTCACCTCGGTCATGGGTTCATATGGCACAACTTTATTTCTGCGAATGTATGTTTGGGGCACTGCACTGCATCTAAGTGAATCACAGTCTGTGGAGAAACGGGAGCAGAAGGGAATCGAAGCATTTGAAATGTAGTACTATAGAACTAGACTGTACTGTGAAGATAGTGAATGAGGTGGACACTGCAGAATCGGGGAAGAAAGAAACTTATGGAAAATATAAAATTTATTTGTCTGGATCGCACATTCATAAAACGATGACCTGGTGTAATTGCTGAAAAATTTATCTTTGTTTCTGAAGTAGAAACAAAGAAATTGTTCGCAAAATACTCTACCTACTTACAATACATACTGTGTAAAGAGGAAAGAAAGTGACAAATAACATGTCATTAAAATTTTTTTGCAGTGATAACTCGTCACATTTCGTACAAACAGTTAAGCTACTGTGTGTTCAATGATTCTACTGTTTATTGGGGGTAGGACGTCAAACGGGCCGACTTGGAGCAGGAGAGACACCACAGGACATTTTAATTTCCACTGTCAATGATTTTACAAATAAATTCAAAAACTTTGTCAGAATCACCAGGAAGGATTCAGAATTCACACTCATAGAAGCGGAAGTTCGAAAACATAACGAATTAATTCTTTTTACATCTGAAATTTCATCATTTTTTCACTTACTAATGGCAGTATTTGCTGCTACAGGTACACTTTTCTTCATAAGTAAGAGAAATTCTTCGATGAATTTTGCACAGCATACAAACCATACTTAAAGGTGTATGAAACTCTAGAATTTTCCAAATCTATTAAAAACTGTGATAAAAATTGAGGTAATTAACTATAAAATTAGTGTTTTTTCTAAACATGAACTTTAAAATATAGCAGCTCATTCGTTTTTTCATAAATTAAATAAATTCTAGAGTTTCACACACCTGTTGGTATGTTTGCTGTGCAACATTCATCGAAGAATCTCTCTAACTTATGAAGAAAAGTGTACCCATAGCAACAAATGCAGCCATTATAAGTGAAAAAATGGTGAAATTTCACATGTAAAAAAGATCGTCATGTTTTCGAATTTCCACTGCAATATGTGTGAATCACGAATCCTTCGTGGTGATGCTAACAAAGTTTTATCAATTTATTTGTAAAAGTATAGACACTGGAAATTAAAATGTCCTGTGATGCCTCTCCTGCTCCAAGTCGGCCCGTTTGACGTCCTACCCCCCTTAAGACAGAGACAAACCCACATCTACTAGAGAGCACAACGGTATCTACACGATTAAATAACCGTATAACAACAAAATGCAAGGAAAATGAATGCTGTAATTTTAAGTGAGGATATTAACACGCACCGGTGTGCAAAACTTATGAACGAAAGTAACATTGAAGTGATACTTCACCGCTAAACAACACAGTACGGAGAACTTGTGATGTACATGTTATACACAGAAAGAACTGCAACAGTATGGTACAGAAGGTATGAAAGAAATGAAACTGTTGTTCAAAGACAATAATTATACTGAACGCGATTCGTGACGGTCCCCTGGACATTAAAAAAGATAGTACATAGTTATTAATAATGTGAGTGATTACCTAGGCGGCAATGCATGCTCTGCAAGTTGCTCCCATGCTGCACACAAGGTTACTAAGGAGTTGTTGTGGTAGGGCGTTCCACTCCTCCACCAGCGCGGTTGACAACTTTTGTATGAGTGTTGGCGCATGTTGACGTCCGCTCAATGTATCCCAGTCGTGCTCGATGGGATTTAAGTCGGATGAACGGGCATGCCATTTCGTTCGGTGAACACGCTCTCGTTCTAAGAGATCTTCCACCTATGAAGTTGCACGCTGTCACCCGATGTCATGCACAAAAATAAAGTAATGGTGAATGGACCACTGAAAATACTCACAACGGGGAAGGAGTACAGTGTCACATTTATGTTGACCAGTGAATGTACCGTGCTTAAAGATGTGGAAGTCAGTACGCCCATGCAGCGTTATGCCTCCCCAGATTATAACATCTAGACCGCCAAAACGTTCGTGTCCCTGAGTGTATTATGTGTTCTCACCTCTCGACATGTGAGGGTAGGTCCACAATTGTCAAACTGATCGTTTAGGTAGTCCAAAACTATTACTTTTTATTGGCTACCAGTTTTTCATTCTAAATAAAAATGGTGCTATCTGGTAACGGAAGGAGTGCGAAGAAAATGACGGAACAGTGTAACTAAATTAAGCCATGACCTTCTGTGTTACCTATTCCTGTCACGTGAGGGAAACGGTTGTCAGAGATCTACTTTGCGCAATTTTGACAGTGAATTTCGGTTATTCAACTCAGAAGAACACGTTTTTCTTCCAAACAAAAGTAGCAGTTGGCAGCAAACACCAAAAGAATATAAAACACGAAACGTTCCGAAAATAAATACGCAAATGACTACATTTTGGTACAGTTATAATCGTAACAGCTACATAAACCAGCACTTGGTCATGAACATGTAGTAATATGACGTCTAATTGAATGTAAATACTGTTTAATTAGCTGACAGCTGTCAGAGTCAAAATTCCCACCTGCAGCGTGCCTTGCACCTGTTGGACGAGCAGCGGACAAGTTGCGACCGGTCGACGCTCAGAATTTAATTGCCGACACCACAACTTACGCGGGTTGGCACATACTACAACAAAGCACCTAAATGCCCCCGACAAAGACACTCTTCATATAAATAAAAACACACCCCTCCGAAAGAATACGTAAAACACATACAATAACAACTACAATAAAATAAATGAATAAGACAGAGAAAGTAAACAGTAATAACTACCGTTAAAGGTGGACTCAACAATGCCAACACTGCATTTAGTTTTAAAGGAAGCAAATACTGCGAAAAGTTTGTCACAAAAGAGAAATACACTACATTTAAAACAACATGGAATTCTTACAGTCTTTACAAGACGGAGAGTACTTGGCGTTGCAGCTTATCTTTTCTTGGACGATGCGTTGTTACGTCAGTAGCGGCTCGATAATGCTGGTGGCGAAATTACTGTAGTCCATCAGCCATGACATTGGAATGGATACCTCCTCTTGCTTGGAATGTGTTTCTGCAGGTAGTAATATTATGCCTCGTGTCGTTGCTTTGCCCACAAGCCAATGAGAAGTACTTAATGATATATTAATCCATTTTCGTATGTGTACAATTACAATGTTATTTATAAACATGTTTCTGTTTCTAAGCTGTCATATACAGTTTTAAAACAGTATACAATACTGGTGGGAGAAGGGGGGTATCACGACACATTGCAGGTTGCCTACGTCAGGGGCAAGTATACATTCAGGGGAAAACCTGTTGTTCTCATTTGATTGACAGGTACTTAGCGTATTGTTCTTGTTCTGCTTGACAGGTTATGACCCGCTGGGGATAATACACACTTTAGATTAACAGCACACTTTAGATATCAATTGGATTCACTGACTAATTAAATCGGTCAATTAATGAAATCCACACTCTGGGAAACGCCCCAGCTCTCCCCCACCCCTCCCTCTACTAAAAACTGGCGGGTCATTTGGAGGGAATTTGATTGCACTGCATGGAACATTGTTTAAACATTTTAGATAATGTGTGGAATATTGTTTATTTATTTATGGCAGTGTATAGAATATAGTTTATTTATTTAATTTAAGAATTTGGCAGGAAATCGATTGCAGTGTATGGAATATTGTTTAAACAATTTATACAATGTGTGGAATATTGTTTATTTAAACAATTTATGGTATTCAAGGTGGTGTATGGAATACAGTTGTTTTTTAGTTTTAGAGTTTGTCAGGAAATCGATTGCAGTGTATGGATTATTGTTCAAACAATTCAGACAATGTGTGGAATATTGTTTATTCAAACAATTTACGCGATTCAAGTCAGTGTTTGGAACATAGTTAACTCACTTAGCTTATAATTTGTCAGGAAATTGAGTGCAGTGTATGAAATACTGTTCAAACGTGTGTGAGTTCCTAAGGAACCGAACTGCTGAGGTTATCGATCCCTAGACTTACACACTGCTTAAACTAACTTACGCTAAGGATACCACATAAACCCTTGCCCGAGGGAGGGCTCGAACCTCCGGCGTGAGTGGCCGTGCAGTTCGTGACATGGCGCCTCTAACCGCGCGGCCACTCAGTGCGGCCATTGTTTATTTAAACAACTTACAGGATACAGGATGGTGTATGTTACAGAGTTTATTTAAGGAATTTGTCAGGAAGTCGATCGCAGCATTGAATATTGAAACAATGGCGCCCCTAATTTTATTCTGATTGCACTTGGAAACGCTGAGTAGGCTTAGTTTATATCAACTGCCGGATTAAGGGATGTTACTGCTCTTATTTTCCTCACTTCTTGAAGCACACTGGCGTCTAAGCACAGATGGGAAAATTTTAACAATTGCATACCTGAAATTTTATGACATGTTTCGAAACCCAGTCTCACTTTCTGCAGATGGACAAATTACTAGAATCTCAGCGGCAAATTATTTTGTACAGATCAAGAAACATACAGTGGTCATATGGCACTGTCAGTTAAACCCTGCAAAAGTGGTCTACAGACCAGGAATGGAATGACGTGCTGTATAGTAGCCGCCGTTGGGAATCTCCCGTGCGTGTCTCTATCGTCAAGGGACTGCAACGAAAGTTAGAACCGCCCAATGTCCTAATTACAGACCACGTTACTAAATGCCACCGAAAACGGACCACATATCGGCCTTCTCTGATCTGGCGGCCCCGAAACAAAGCATCAAGTAGTGGCTTTCTGATCATCGGGAAATTCCAGATTAGCTTCCTGTCTCTGTCTTTCTCCAGTGGCCATTCTCTGTGAACCAACGTCCCAAAACATGCAGACGGAGGTTTTTATCTCTCCTCAGAATACAATGTTCCTACTGGCTAGTGCTGGAGGCAAAGGGAGAGCGGTTACAATTTCGACATCAAAAAAATAGTGAAATAAGCCACTTGCACTACCCTTATAAACTGATTGCTTAACAATTTACAGCCGTCGAATACATCGCTTAAAACACTCACCTCCACCTTACGATTATCCTTCTCCGTAATAAAACTATTTTCAACTTTTGAGCATCACACACAAACACTATGCAAATCAAGTAATGAAATTTCCACCACAAATAGATCGTAGTGCTAAACACATCCGAGGTCTTGTACGCACCAGCATTTGAGAGCACGAACACCCTCCTCTACCACAACGCTCGACTAAATATATCCCGTGAGAGACCCATACCCAAACACACGCGTGCGCACAATACAACTATCGGAAACGCGATGGTGTTTTGAAAAGTACTATAGGATTCCTTAATCGGTTCTCGCCGCTACATACGGAAGGAGGGAGGCAGGTACTACTTCGAGGTAGAATAGAGACAACAGCGAATACCACTGCAAGACAGAGTCCAGTGCGATGTATTGAGAAGCACTGAACACGACATACGTAAACTGGAATCCAATCGGTAGTAAGAAGCTGTTCATGGCTAAATGTCAGAGATCGCTATCAGTCACGAATCTGACGTCGAGATTGGATTTTTAAAGCCCTGTCACCGATTTAATCAGAAGCTGACCGGGTGCAGACCGCCACGTTCCGCGTCTCGAGAAGGAATAGAGCGAGCTGAGGCCGCACCGTACCCAGAGCACAAGATTTCTCCAGATACATGTCGAGGAGGTTAGCATCCCTTATCTGTGTATAGTAGTAGATATGAAAGTGTTGTGACGTAATAGCAAACGGTTAAGAAGAAGAAGAAATGGATACTTTTTATGCTTGAAGGAGGTCCAGGCGGACGGCGTTTGAAGTATTATACGTAAATTAACTACGCTATCAATTCTTAAGTATTGTTCTAGTGTCTGGGATCAGTACCAAGAAGGTATTGGTAAGAGAGGACATAAATACAAGCACTCCTAAGGCTACACGGTTCTGCACTTAAAACAGACTGCAATGTTAGAGCTGTGCGGTTTCAGACCTGTTAATATTCCAGTGTAAGAAATTTATTTCAAGCGCATGGCATACATTCTCCTTGATGGTTTCGCTGCAATAAACCATGGTGACAAACTGTAAAATGAAAAATCTACTACCTTAAAACATCGATTCTTATACATGCAAAATATAGTTTTCCAGAGGTGTATAGCGCCTACTGTTCAAATCCGATCACGGATCAAAATTACACTATGCTCGCATCAGTCCTATATAAAATGATCTTTAATAACGGAGAATATCTCTTTCAAGGAAAGAGACAAAAGCATAGCAGCGGTGTTTGACATGTGGAATTACACGTCATGCCGCCACTAACTGTAAACAGGACATCCCTCTAGCAGATGCTCGTATACACGAGGATTGCAGTACCTCACAAACACCGGTCGCTAACTTAGAATCACCGTAGTTACGAAACTGAAGACTTGATTTTATGCCCAAGATGAGGAGGGGAATGGGGAATGTCGCATAAATCTTCGTTTGTCTAGAGGAATATGTCGAAACAGGATGGACATGTTTCATGACACATGAGATGGAAGTCCTTTGATGACCGAGATGTTTGCTGTTAACGATCGGATGCAACCCTACAGAACAACGGAAAAAAGATGGTTAAATGACCTGCAGCAACATCTCAATCTCTCTCTCTAAAAGGCATCATCAGTCTACCATTACATCATACCTTGTTACAACTCCATGTCAACCTATCACTCCAACCACTCTCGGTTATCCTTTAAAGCAGATGCAAGTAAGTTTGGAGACATATGGTGGTCTTTTTTCCAGGAATCAACTCGCGTGTATCACTATTACCTCAATAGACATACAGCAGACTGTTGCCTCGACGAAAAAAAAGAGTTTCCCTGGTTCCTGGTGCTCCCATGTCAATATTTTCTCGTGTTCTTCTTCTTGTTGCATACTCGTTCCCATGTACAAGAATTGTTCAGCACCAAGCAGAAGACATGCAAGTACTCCCTCTATTTCCCCGAATTTAGACGTAGTCGAGACATTTCCCCTCAGTTTATATGAATTTTCCGTAATTTTTCGTAATTTTATCGATTTTATATCACTTCTACCCATGCAATCATGACATTACTTCTCATTCCGTATTCTAAAATTGCTTGTAGTACAGTTACCAACAGTTAGCGGAAATGCACTATTCCTCTAGTGGGTCAGCATAGTATAATACTGTACTCGAATGCATCCAGTCACCTGCAGCCACATATTCTACAGTTGCAGTGCATTTCCTCTGTTTTCTGTATGTCTGTACCGCGGATTACAACACTTCAGAATCAGACGACGGTTAAGTTTTAATGCGCGCTGCAGCTCATTGAGTTGTACAGAAGGTAACAAATTCAGACTACATCAGTTCTTGCAACTCACCCACGTGCAATACAGTTCGGTTCCAAGAGCGACAATCAGAGTTCTTTCGTGTAAGCCTTGTCACTGCTGTCTACATTACTCAAAGAAGCGCACAGTGCTCACAGACTGATATTTTGTTTATACCATGACCAAAAACATACTAACGTGGCCATAAATTTTTAAGTGTTTCTGTCTAACACAATTAATGGCCCTACAGACGAGCGATGGATCCCAGCGATCCGTCGCATGGCCGACCAGTCGCTTCGTAGATTGCACCTTTGTGAGCAAATCGCAGCGATAGGTCGCTGATCGCTGGCCGCATGGAAATCCCAGGCAAACTGATGGGTTGCATGTGATTTTTGCGCGCAATATGGCTACATGTAGTGTGTGGCAATATGGCTAAGGCTCGTTTCTCCATTTATTAAGCGTGCTTGTGCAGTTTTGTTCCTTTTCGCATTGCCCAAGTTGGTAAGAAATTTACGGCTGAATTTATTATTATCCAGGAACAACGAATTACGCTGAAAAGTGAAGTGGAAGCCGGAGTTGCCATTTATTTTAAGAAGTAACACAAAATACACCCTCCGATTTTGCAAAGATCAGAGTTTTGAAGCTTGAGCTGTGGAAGTAGAAGTGATGGGAAGTTCACAGTAATAAAATAACTTACGGGTTTGTTGCCGGGTGACGTCGTCGAACGCCGCCGATATTTCGACAGGAGCACACCCTGCCATTCTCAAGGCACAAATGCAAGGAAGAAGAAATGTGCTAGCAAATTTAATACCTCGGTTCACAGAGGAGAAAAGAGGAAGACACCACACACAGAACAAGTGTCAACACAAACAAAGGTAACCAGCATCAGAAATATCGATAGTTACTGTTAATCAACAGGTGAGGTAGCACTAATTCTGTCCCTCTGTTTTTTGATGAGAGACAGAGCTGAATTCCAAGCAGCATTTAAACAAAATCCACCATCTCTGTTAATAAGGTTGCCTGATAGTCTGATTTCAACAGCTTCCTTAATAACACTATCCCAATAGCTGGACGTGCAAGCCAGAATCTCCGTGTTGTTGTATTCCATTGAATGAGCGGTGTCAAGGCAATGTTCAGCAATGGCGGATTTGTTCGGCTGATGTAAGCGTGTGTGACGCTTATGTTCAATACACCGGTCTTCCACAGTCCTGATTGTCTGACCAATATATGACATGCCACAACTGCTAGGAATACGATAACACCAGCTATACGCAAACAAAGTTCATCTTTTACGGACGGCAACAGGGCCTTAATCTTAGAAGGTGGTCGAAAAACACATTTCACATCATATTTCCGCAAAATACGGCCAATCCTGTTTGAAATGCTTCCTGCGTAAGGCAAAAAAGGCCGTAGACTTAGGTGCCACTTCGTCGCTGTCGTCACTCACCCCTTGCACAGAAGGCTGATGGCGCAACGCACGTTTGATCTGCCTCTCACTATAACCATACTGACGAAAGGTGACTTCGACATGCGATAGCTCAGCTGCCAAACTTTCAGGGTCGGCGATAACGTGGGCCCTGTGAACCAAGGTGCGAAGTACTCCTTCAAACTGAGCTGGATGGTGACAACTATCAGCTCGCAGATAGAAGTCAGTGTGAGTAGGCTTCCTATAAACAGAATGTCCCAACGTACCATCAGTCTTCCTTCTGACCAACACATCAAGGAAGGGAAGGCATCCATTCTTTTCCACCTCCATAGTGAACTGAATATTCGGGTGGACTGAATTCAGATGTTCCAAAAACCGGTTTAAATTCTCACTACCATGAGGCCAAACAATAAAAGTATCGTCTACATATCTGAAAAAAACACGCAGGTTTCAAGGTCGCTGACTCCAATGCACGTTCCTCAAAGCCCTCCATAAACAAATTGGCCACAATAGGTGACAACGGGCTTCCCATTGCAACTCCATCAATCTGTTCGTAGTATTAAATTTGCTAGCACATTTCTTCTTCCTTGCATTTGTGCCTTGAGAATGGCAGGGTGTGCTCCTGTCGAAATATCGGCGGTGTTCGACGACGACACCCGGCAGCAAACCCGTAAGTTATTTGAACATTCGATTCGCCGGGAAAAGTTTAGGTCTCACTTCACAGTAATAGTCACGAGGCAATGAGCTCCATCTAATGATTTTGTGTTATTTATGAAATAATTACACGCATTATTAAAGTTTTTAATTTCTAAACGGAATAATATACGTACTTATTGTAACTTTAAGAGGACATATTAATTCAAATGTTCAGCGGAAATCTATTTACAACTATACTCACCTTCCTTGTCATTTCATATAGTTTAATTCTTTTTCATAGAATTTTTAACAAGAGTTATTGAAATTAGTAGTGCTACTGTTGACAACATCGATATTAAAACATCGAGTAAACTGTGTAGGCCTACCTACCTGCAATTAATCAGCGAGACTGCTGAACAGAAAAAGAAATTGAGGACGAATAAACGTGAAATGAATTGTATTGGCACACTGGAAATATTTACACAACCGACTTGGCCTCAGTGGAAAATGTAATATATTTTGTAAAGTAATGTAAAGTTCCCAAAAAAGCATTTCAAAGCAAGTTTAATAACGTATAATTCTCGTCTGTTTTAAATTTATGTTTTGCAGGTATTCGTGGTGATACGAAAATCAAAGGTATCTGCCGCTAAACATACAGGTCATTTTCCATAGCAGAACTTCTTCACGCAGTGACATTCATAATACTGATCGCAATTGCTTGGCAAATTGCTCGTTTGCGGGGTATCGTAGCGACCGACCGATTACTGGCGATATCGCATGAGACTGATCGTTGCGATCCGCCGCTCGTGTGGGGGCTATTTACGCAACACACGGGCGTACGCATCGGTGCTGCACACACACACTGATTGTCACTGCTCGACTGCCAACTGTCGTTATCGCTCACACTTTACAGTTCTTACAAAGTGTGGCATATTACATTTGGTTTTATACAGCACCTTTCACAAAAGTATAACAGAGAAGATCAAACATACATTGAGACACTTGCATACGCAGTTAAAAGAAATTGTTGGGTTGTGGTGGGCTTCAGTCCAGAGGCTGGTTTGATGCAGCTCTCCATGCTACTCTATCCTGTGCAAGCCTCTTCATCTCCGAATAACTACTGCAACCTACATCCCTCTGAATCTGCTTAGTGTATTCATCTCTTGATCTCCCTCTACGAGTTTTACCCTCCATGATTCCCTCCGATATTTAATTGGTGGTCCATTGATGACACAGAACATGTCCTACCAACCGATCCCTGCTTCTAGTCAAGTTGTGCCACAAAATCCTCTTCTCTCCAATTCTATCCAGTACCTCCTCATTAGTTACGTGATCTATCCATCTAATCTTCAGAATTCTTCTGCAGCACCCCATTTCGAATGTCTCTGTTCTCTTCTTGCCTAAACTATTCATCGTCGATGTTTCATTTACAAACGTGGCTACACTCCATACAAATACTTTCAGAAAACACTTCCTGATACTTAAATCTATACTCGATATTAACAATTTTCTCTTCTTCAGAAACGCTTTCCTTGCCATAGCCAGTCTACATTTTATATCCTCCCTACTTCGACAGTCATAATTTATTTTGCTTCTCAAGAAGAAAAACTCATTTACGACTTTAAGCGTCTCATTCCTAATCTAATTCCTTCAGCATCACCTGTTTTAATTCAACTACATTCCACTAGCCTAACCTAACCTAACCTAACCTAACCTAACCTTACCCTCGTTTTGCTTTTGTCGATGTTCATCTTATATCCTCCTTTCAAGACACTGTCCATTCCGTTTAGCTGCTCCTCCAGGTCCTTTTCTGTCTCAGACAGAATTACAATATCGTCGGAAAACCTCAGAGATTTTATTTCTTCTCCATGGATTTTAATTCCTACTCCAAATCTTTCTTTTGTTTCCTTTACCGCTTGCTCAATATACAGATTGAATAACATCGGAGATAGATTATAACCATGTCTCATTCTCTTCTCAACCACTGCTTCCCTTTCGTTCCCCTCGACTCGTATAACTGTCATCTGGTTTCTGTAAAAATTATAAAAACACTTTCGCTCCCTGTATTTTACCCCTTCCACCTTCAGAATTTGAAAGAGAGTATTTCAGTCAAAATTGCCAAAAGCTTCCTCTAGGTCTACAAAATTCTAGAAACGTAGGTTTGCCTTTCCTTAACCTATCTTCTAAGGTAAGTCGTAGGGTCAGTATTGCTTTGCGTGTTCCAACATCTCTACGGAATCCGAACTGATCTTCCCCGAGGTCGGCTTCTACTAGTTTTTCTATTCGTTTGCAAAGAAAGTAAGTGTCTTGTACTATTGTGTTTGTAATCTCGAAAAACATTACTTTTAGAGAGGTGCAGAAAGTGTGCCTCGGTGGACCTTTGCCAGGTAGAGAGCTGTGAGGTATAAACGTGTTGTGCAGTAATAGATAGTATCACAAAACGTCTGCTTCTGTTTCACCATCCAAAGAATAGGAGACCCTCAGCCACCACAAATGACTATTTGAAAACATACAGTATATGCGTATTTGAGGGAGCTTCATCATTACGGAGGAGAAAACTTAAGACACTGAATCGCTGTAACTTACACAACACAGAACGTTAAACGCTATCCATTAATACATTCTTAAATACCAGCAGGAATCTGGCAAGACATATCGTAAAACAATCACAATATCATTTTGTCTACGTCAGTTAGACATCTGAGTACTGACGTTAATGAGAACATACAGATTGAGACTGTCATAGAGCCTAGTGGAAATCATTCACGTCGACGTAGTAAAAAAACCTTTCGCAAGGGGTGAAAGTTGGCAACGACTAAAAGGACATTACTGCAAAAATTATTTAGCAGACAAGCAATTGAAGACTTTAGTTTCTTCCACTTTGGGTGTCCTTTTACGCAGAATCAATATAAATAGTCATTTATAAAGAGAGTAATAATTTTATTTTTATAAACATTGAAAACATGTTAATATTATTAAGAAACAAAATTTTAAGTGAGAAAAAACTAAATTCATTGAGTTAGAAAGCACCAAAAAATTGTTTGCGAAACCGAAACTTTTTTTAAGGTTGTTAAGTAGTAGAAAATGCTGATCGTAGAGGGGAAAAAGATGATGAGCAAAAAGAACGGTAGAAGGAAAGCATGGAGACTTTAAAAATAAAAGTAAAATAAGTAAAAATAATATGAAGAAAAAACAATACTGAAAAGAAAATTGTGGCATAATGAGTAGGAGCCAGACTTCAACTGCAAAAGTCAACATTATGTATCCTACAAGGGCAGTCGATTTTTTCTGTCTCTTACCGGATTTTTCCACCTTTAGAAACGCTCTGTTAACGTAAAAATTACTGGACTGCACCGTGTGGTGTATAGAGTTCCATTTTAAACCATAAACTATCACTTACTAATGAAGTACGAGGTCAGAAGAATGAACTTCCCTGAGGACCATGTCTATTAAAGAAGGGGACAGGTTTATGTGAAACAGAAGGTCATATGTGAAGTAAGGCGTGTAGTAGTTGTATTAAAAAGTGGAGAACAAATTCGCCATCCGCGCCAACCTCGCTTCTCCCAACCCCACACCCTCCCTCTGCCTGGAAATGACTACTATTTAATGTAAATAGTGAGAGTAATTAATTTGTCTTTTTATGCCCAAAAACATGTTTAATTGTTGTTGATTTTCACATTAAAACCATATTCCTGTAGCTTGAAATTCAATCGCGATTCTTCCATATACCTTTAACAGTTTCATCAAGTTGAAAAACCAAATCTTGTTCTATCCTACTAAACATAAAGCCGCATTACAAATTTAGACCACTTATTTTCATGTACTCAAAAGACAGCCGCAGATTTTAATCAGTTTTGATCCATATTGCATTCTTAAACATTCTAAAGTACAAAAAATTCCTGATGATACTTGTACAAAAATGTATGGAGACTGTTGACGAGAACTGAGGGTAGTCAGCTCGACCCATCTGTTTGAATTTCCCCCGCTACCTGTTCAACCAGACTCCCAGTGAAATGTCTTAGTATCTCCAGCTCCAGAAACGCTCCGTGTGTCGAAAATTTCAAGAATGTTCCTTTTGTACTAGGTATATTAACTTTCTTACATGAAGAAACGGATTAATATGTCACAATACACAATACTCGAGATCTCCGATTACTCTACATGTGTGAGTCATGTCGGAACTCAGGAACTTAACAAAACTGATCTATCGAGTGTGTCGGGTTACTTTTGATTGGATAGTGTATTGTTGACTTTCACAAAAAAAATTCAGCGCCAAGGTAGACACTCGGGTTACCCCGCTTGTAACGCCGATATGGCATTGCTCAAGTGTACATTCCATACAGAATGATTTGATGTTCATCAGTTGGTAACAGAAGACCAGGTTAACTGAGAGTACTAATGCGCTGCTTCCTGGACTCGGGTAGGCGCGCCGGCCCTGGATCGAATCCACCCGGCGGATTAACGACGAGGGCCAGTGTGCCGGCCAGCCTGGAAATGGTTTTTAGGAGGCTTTCCGCATCCCCATAGGTGAATACCGTGCAGGTCCCTACGCCCCGCCTCAGTTACCCGGCTGGCTGACATCTGAACACGTTCACATTGTTCCGTGGATTACACTAGACGCAGACAGCTGGAGTTCACTAATTCCATCCTGGGGGTACGGAGTGGCGGCAGGAAGGGCATCTGGGCCCCCTTATCATTAACCTTACCAAATCCGATTCTAACAATGCCGACCCTGCGAAACGTAAGATAAAGGCAAAAGCGAAAAAAGAAGAAAGAAGTTGGTAACAGAAGACAACGGAAAATGTACATTCTGTCAGTTGTTCACGTTATTTGTAACGTCAGCTGGTGATGAACGCGATTATTAGTGCTGGTCTGATGAGTCATGGTTCCAACCTGGCAGAAGTTCGAAAACACAGGATTCACTCATTTGGGCTACAGTTAACCCACATATGCTTCCTGAGTTCCCACTGCAAGCACGAAAAGTGTGCGGTTGCCGTACAGTGTCACATACACCAATCTTTGCATCAGATTCTTGCATGGAAAAATAAACAGTAAATGCTACATACTGGTGGCAGCAATTTGTTCGTGCACTGTGTGTTCAGACGCACTTGTACTCTACCCAGTGTTAAAGCCTTATGTTTGTTCTGCCACAATTCGCCACATGTCCTGTTTTACCAATCTGCCAGCCTACAATGTCTGAGATCTGTAATGAGGGGTGACCACCCAACCGCACGACTTCTGAACGTGGTTTCACCTTGGTTTCGCCACACGTTGAAGACACTCAGCGCGGCACTCCTCGAACACCCGACAAGTCGTGCAGTTTCAGAAACGCTCGTGTTGAGTCCCTGAGCCATCACATTGTGCCCACGGTAAAACGCAGACAGAGCGAGCACAATCCCCATTCTACACAAGAACAGCACACTTACTGACACTACGTGCAATGCAGCCACAAGGGGTAGCCGCGTGGTCTAGGCGTCTTGTCACGGTTCACGCGGCTCCTCCTGTCGGAGGTTCGAGTCCTCCCTCGGGCATGGGTGTGTATATTGTCCTTAGCGTAAGTTAGTTTAAGTTAGATTAAGTAGTGTGTGTAAGCCTAGGGACCGATGACCTCAGCAGTTTGGTCCCATAGGAACTCACCACCACTACCATGCACTGCTCGTGTGTCTGACTAAGTCATTCCTCGCCAGTGACGCTATTATTTACATCGATAATAAGTCGGGGATCATAATGTTCTGGCTGATCAGTATATGTGTCATTGTTGTTAGTGTAATGAATCTGTATAGTTTGTAAAACACTGACCTTATCACACTTTTCTGCCACTAACTGTTTTTGTTTCCATAGTCTTGTTACAAGATTAGCACATTTGTGTATAACTTGTGGTGTTACTGTGCATTATCTTATCTTTTGTTCATGACAACGATACACATTAGCGTCCAAAATTAAAGCAAAAAACCGAAATTTTGCAAGCTTGCGTTTATCTTTCCACAAAACAATATATACAGGTGATAGTAAAGTAGAAACAATGTAAAGGATACAGAACGTAAAAGGCTGCAACATGCACAATGGTAGACAAAAATGTTCTTCTTTTTTTCCAACTAAACGGTCTTTCACACATAGTCTGGCAACTGGTTAATGTGCTCAATATGGGGTATGTCCATCTCTGGCAGCAATGTAGGCAAGACAACGGTGGAGCGTTCTGCGAATGATGTCTTCAATCTCGTGTTGAGGCAATAACGCCTGTTCCTCTTGCAGAGCAACTCTCAAGTTTTGGAGTGTGATTGGTGGAAGCTGATGTGATGCAACCCATCATCCCATGCATCCCAGACATGGACTATGGGATTCAAAACGGGAGAGCCAGCAGACCACCCCATGGGTGCAATATCTTCCGTTTACAAGAGAACGTGAACCGCCCATGCTCTATGAGGTCGAGCATAATTGTTCATCAATATGAAGTCTGGGTCCACAGCATGAAGTCTAGGTCCACAGCACCACACACCAACCGCACATGAGGTCCCAAGATCTCATCATGATACCACACAGCAATTAAACAACGACGATTGACCTGTACAATTTCGTGAAGAGGTGGTCTTGTGTTTAATATAATCCCTACTCACACCATTAGGGATCCTACTCGATATCGGTGCCTTTCCACAGTGTTTGGCACCCGAAATTGGGTTTCACGTTCCACCCAGAAGCGAATCCATTGAGATTTACTCTCCAGATTAGATCGGGACGCACTTGTGAAAAGAACATTGGCCCACTGTTCGACTGTCCAGGTGGAATGCTGATTACTCCACTCTAGATGTTCACTTCTGTGAAGATGCATCAGACGTACACATACATTTAAAGGCCACTCTGCTGAAGTCGTCTGTACAGCGTTTGTCACGATATAACACGTTCAGTTGATGCTGCGGGGGCCAGATGACAGTTGCCGTCCAGTACTAAGGTGATACCATCATGTCCTTATAGCCAAATAACGGTCCTCTCTGTGTGGTATCACAAATCGTCAGACCCGCCCTAGTCTTTGGGATACTGTTTCAGTTTCTATAACCTGTCGCCATATTCGAGAAACAACAGAATGATTCACATTAAGCCACCAGGCCACATCAGTTTGCGACTGTTCTGCTTGCACCCTTCCTACGGCCCTCCGCTGCAGAGGATCCATAAGTTGTATTCTCTGTGCACACTGCACCATCTGTGACTGTGAATGAGAGACTATCCCCCCCCCCCCCCCAAACACTATACGATTTGGTAGGTGCCCTGACGTCATCGTTGGCGTGGTCGACTGGAATGTCACCTTTCCATGCAGAAGACGATTGTAGGGACATCTTTCGATAGTTTGTATGATTGCATCGTGAATTAGAAGCAGAATGGCTTTCGGAACTCAAAGAAGTTCCAGCTATGATGCCATCCATTGTGGTCTCATCACTAGAGCCAGAGAGAATGAAAGTCTACTGGGTTTCAGTGAAAGCTCGACAAGCTGATCGATGATGGTCTGCCCACTACCTACTTGCTGGCTTCAACGCCAAAACGCTACCACCCTGTTGCATATCACAGCCAAGGTCTTTCATTCCTGCCTGACCACTGAGAGTCCGTTACAGATGATCCCCATGGCCAGCTCATTAAGGTTTGCTGCAATCTTGGTCAATTTGTAGTGGATGACCAGGACCTAGACTTCGTGACAACAGTCAGCTGTCCTCACCTGGACACACGATGGGCTGCCTATGAGAGCATTGAGTTGTGAGCCATAGTGTACAGCAGAACATTTGGGCAGGTGGCACCTTCCTGTCCCCACTCTGCCAGCAGCACAGCATGCGACTGTGTCTTACTGACCTATGGTGACAACACTGCAACTCATTGGCGAAGCTTCAGCACTATTCCGCGGTATGTGCTTGTGCATGGCTGCCTTCTGATGCCCCCAGACACTTCATAACTCTCTAAACATAAGGAATAAAAGTTATTGCAGATACCACTGGATCACTGCCGCCTCTGGGCATAAACGGGATCACTTTCCCTCGCTCTATGATCATCCTCCTGCACATAGCGCTATCCAGCTCTAAAGGTCGCAATGCTGGTGTCAGAAAGTCGTCGAAGCAGGATTTTTGTGGGCGAAAAGGGGCCAGGTAACCAGATTTAAAGCATTTGTTCACTATCCTTTGTTCACTGCCCATTCTCACTCTCTGTGCGTTTCCATAACTTCCTTTTTCATACATCTTACCTCTTCAATAAGTCATATCACTTTCGTATCCCTAATCTTCCACAATTCTATAAAGTCACCATTCCCCCTACCACACTCTTTTATCATCTCTGTTCCTTATCATTCCCCACGTCAGTTCCTCATTCTCCATCTTCTGTTCCCGTCACCACCTCCCATTTCTATCTCTTCTCATTGTCATATTTGCACTTTCCCTCCTCATTCTTCTTCTCCCATTCTTCCTCGTTTCCTTCTCCATCATCAACTCATTTTCCTGCTTCTCTGTCTTCTCCTTCTCCTACTGATTTCACCCTTCTCCTACTCATTCTCTCACTTATGGTTTTCTCTTCCTTTTTATTCTTCCACTTCTTTTACTCATTCTTCCTCTGGGTCTTACTCATTCTCCTCATTGTCTTACTCATTCTGTCCCTACTACTCATTTACTCAGTCTTCCTATTCCCCTACTCATTTTCCCTCTTCTCCTACTCATTCTCTGCATAGTGCTACCTTTTCTCCCTCTTGTCCTACTCGTTCTCCTCTTCTCCTATTAATTATCATATTCTTCTGTTTATTACCACCATATCATACTCCTTATCATTCTCCCTCTTTTCTTATTCATTTCTGACCTTCTCTGACTCATTCAATTTTCTCTTTACCTCACTTTTTAATAAATTTTCGGCACTGATAATTTTTTTTCCAGTGCCATGTCACTATATTAACATATATGTTTCACCCTCAGTGAACACTTGGAGTCACCATCTAGGAGAGCTTCTGGGTAGTTTTAACAGTACTACAGGGGTAGAGACAGAACTGAAACTGAGGACAAGTTGTGAGTCGTGCCATAGAGCTCAGACAGTAAAAGCATTCATCGTATTCCTGTTCATCTGGCTCAGCGCTTGCTCCACGGCAGAGTGAAAACTTAATTCTGAAACGTTGGATTTTATATACCGCAATGTAACAGGATGTTGTATGTAGGTCACTTACATAATCAATGCTAACGCAGTCGATTCAGTTCTGAAGTAGCCATTTCTTGTTAAGAGACAGCTTTCTGCGCCAAAGAGGATATGATATTTTGATAGTTCTTGAGTAAAGTGCCAGCACTAGTTGTTTAGTTTAAAAATCACGGTAGGTTTCTGCCCCCAAGCTACTACCCAGTGGCATGTGTCTCAACATTACGACGTTCTCTCAGGACGCCTGACACACAGCCTTAGGGGCTGAAACCAGTCGTGGTTTATTAAAATAAATAGAAAAGAGCAGTTTCATTTAGAGTCAGTACTACAGTTGCGGAAACTAAATTAGCATGCCCCATATTCTGGAAAAGGAATTTCAATAGTGTTGGTCGACAAGTAACCGAGCGCTGATCAAAGCTGAGTGGCTGTTGACGTGGCAGGCTGCGTTCGGCCAGGGGCGAAATCACTCAGTTTGCTGGCAGCAGGCTGCAGCTGCCCCGCGCAGGGGCCGGAATGCGGTCACGTTTTCCCGCCACACAGAGGGCTCATCCGCGGCCGCAGACGGCTCACGGCCCACTGCTCGCCGGTGCAAAGGCTCGCCTTTTGATGTCGCACCGCTGCGCGCCAGGACCGCCTCACAACTTTATAACAGTCCCAGCCGCCGCTAGTTCTGAAGTACGCAACCTCCAGTCATCAGCTCGTTTATGACCTCGCCTTAACCCGCCTGGCATTGATCGGTATCACACGAGGCTATGTACTTCCATACTCGTATTTTCCGACATCGTTTCTCTTCAGCCAAAGCATTTTAAAAATTATCTTAACTATTAGGTTGCTTCATACCTTAAGTTCGTAGCGTTTTCGTTTTGCGTGTTGGAATTCCGGTTGCTATGGGTTTATTGATCGATTGTCGTTATTTGCACTACTGGCCATTAAAATTGCTACACCATGAAGATGACGTGCTATAGACGCGAAATTTAACCGATAGGAAGAAGATGCTGTGACATGCAAATGATTAGCTTTTCAGAGCATTCACACAAGGATGGCGCCGGTGGCGACACCTACAACGTGCTGACATGAGGAGAGTTTCCAATCGATTTCTCATACACAAACAGCAGTTGACCGGCGTTGCCTGGTGAAACGTTGCTGTGATGCCTCCGCATGGCTGTAACGGATCGTGCAGCCACGTCTTGATCCCTGAGTCAACAGATGGGGACGTTTGCAAGACAACAACCATCTGCACGAACAGTTCTACGACGTCTGCAGCAGCATGGACTATCAGCTCGGAGACCATGGCTGCGGTTATCCTTGACGCTGCATGACAGACAGGAGCGCCTGCGATGGTGTTCTCAACGACGAACCTGGGTGCACGAATGGTAAAACGTCATTTTCTCGGATGAATTAAGGTTCTGTTTACAGAATCATGATGGTCGCATCCGTGTTTGGTGACATCGCGATGAAGGCATATTGGAAGCGTGTATTCGTCATCGCCAATCTGGCGTATCACCCTGCGTGATGGTATGGGGCGCCATTGGTTACATGTCTCGGTCACCTCTGGTTCGTATTGTCGGCACTTTGAACAGTGGACGTTACATTTCAGACGTGTCACGACCCGTGGCTCTACCCTTCATTCGATCCCTGCGAAACCCTACATTTCAGCAGGATAATGCACGACCGCATGTTGCAGGTCCTGTACGGGCCTTTCTGGATACAGAAAATGTTCGACTGCTGCCCTGGCCAGCACATTCTCCAGATTCCTCACCAATTGGAAACGTCTGGTCAATGGTGGCCGAGTAACTGGCTCGTCACGAAACGCCAGTCACTACTCTTGATGAACTGTGGTATCGTTTTGAAGCTGCATGGGCAGCTGTACCTGTACACGCCATCCAAGCTCTGTTTGACTCAATGCCCAGGCGTATCAAGGCCGTTATTACGGGCAGAGGTGGTTGTTGTGGGTACTGATTTCTCAGGATCTATGCAGCCAAACTGCGTGAAAATGTAAGCAGATGTCAGTTCTAGTATAATATATTTGTCCAATTAAAACCCCTTTTACCATCTGTATTTCATCGTGGTGTAGCAATTTTAATAACCAGTAGTGTATTTATAGTTCACTGTTGCTACGTGAGTTTACATTGTCATTATCATTTGTAGATAGTGAGTAGAGGTGTGGACACTAGAAAATCGAGTGCCAAATGGAGAAATCGGAACATTTCCGACATTTTCTTCAGTTTCATTTCAATAGAAACGTTTTGCGCTGTGTGTGGAGGTAATGGAACTGGAAAGAGCACGGCAAGAAAATAGCTCTCTAGTTTTAAAGTGGATCGTTTTGACATTAATGGCTCTCCACATACAGGAAGATTGGTATTTGATGAAGATCGTTTAACGGATTAATCCACAATGGTTCACATCAGCGTACTCGATAACTGGTAAATGTGATGAACTGTGATCATTCCCTGTCCTGCGACATTTGCATTCAGTGGGGAAGGTTCAACAATCGGGTTTATGGCTACCACACGCTCTCAGCCAAAATCATAAAAATCAGCTGGTGGCCATGTGTGCATCTCTTATTGCTCGGCATTAATTCGCTCGTGGTCAACACCGACCGTTCCTATCCTATATCGTTACTGGTGACGAGAAATGGCACCTTTTTCTTAAAATAAGGAAGAGAATGATTGAGTCCAAACAAAGCAGCAACTTCCCGTACAAAGACCTGCGCGCTTCCACAATAGATAATGTTATGCAACTCGTGGAACAGCGACGGTGTGATGTATTACGAATTGCTTCCAGAGTTGTAACCATCGCTGTTGACATTCACTGTCAAATACTGTATCGTCGTGGAAATGCAATCAGACAACAACGACCAGGAAGACTGCGTGAAGTGATGCTACTCCACGATAAAGCCCGCCCGCATTCTGCTAGACTGACTAAAGACAATATACAGTATATGACACTGCAACTAGATTTACGTGGCTTATGTAATCAAATACCAAATTTGGTTTATTACGTACTATGCCCCAACAGAACGAATAGTCCTGTCACGGAAAAGCCACGTATAACACTCCTGTTTGCTACTGTTTTACCATAACCTTAAAGTTGGAGGCAGGTCGTGAAATAAAAACTATCTTGTTAAAGTAATTATGGTATAAAGCAACAGAGCAGTGTTACCCTCTGAGAGGAATTTTGTTATGTTGACCGTGTTGTACCTAACGGAGGTGGCTTATCGGAAGTGAAAGTCAGAATTACGTAAATATTTAAACAGTAACAAACAATATTTTACCTATCTACACTGTTCAAAGAGTAAGGAAAATGGTCGCCAGCCTAATTAGACAAGAGAATTATTGACATTCTTTTTTAAGAAAATAAGTGTGAGTACCTTTAACGGACAAACACAACCTATATTTTGCCACACGTGAGTGCAATGAACTCTGGCACCTGCATATGTTCACGTAAAAAAAAATGCTAACCGTTATAAGATAACATCGCTATTGGCATAATGGCAATAGAAAACGACATATACTTTTGCCTTCAACGCTTGTTCAAACTGAATGGTCTCAATAATATTACTATCAATATTAACTGTAGAATTATAAAATAAGCATAGGTTCAATATTACTTTTCAAACTTTTCCTATCTTATAAAAAATTGTAAATGTAGTTCGCTGCAAAATTATGAACTGGTCATAAGTTAAGTCTCTGTCTCAGCTAAATACTTTCTATTTAGAATGAAAGTTAAATGTATTTCGCTAACAAAAAATTTCTCACAGAATTTTAAATAAAAGAAGTTACTGGTTTCATAGATAGTGGTCGTTCTATTAATTGTTATTTAGCATGAGCACAATAGACAAACTAAAGATCCTGCTACAACATTAATATGCACTTTCAATACACAAAAGAAACCAGTGCTTAGCAAGCATGAGTGTATAACTTTCCACAACTGCAGTTTTCCACTTTTACTATAGTGAGACACAAAATTAACATATTTGTAAGATACTCACTCACCTTCTGCGATTTACAACAGGCAGCAATGTCATCATTTACTAAGCAAAACTTTATAAGCCTCAGTCTTAAGAACTTTTAATTTTGAAGTTGGCAACAACATATTAATAAGCAGTTTTAATAAGAAAATTATTTTCAGCAAGCATCATTTACTTTAACTCACTCTCTTGCCACATTAACTTTAACTTTCTTTCAATAAAGGACACTCGGTAATCACTTTAGTTCAAACGGAGAGAAACTTGAGAGGTGTTATGATAAGGAAAAAAATCAAGGTAGGTACATAAATTCAGTTATAAATTACCTTATATTTGAGCACACTAACACATCCAATAAGCTGATCCTTCACTGTACATTATTACAGTGTTCCGTCACAGTGATTGCGCTATGTGGTGGCGATTGCATGTTAGTAGGTGGATTTGCAGTTAGAATTGCTGGACTCTGTCATTTCTTGGTGGCGATGATGGATACCAATTTCAGAAAAATTCCAGCTCTTCATCCATCCATCCGAGACATTGGAAAGCGTCAGGAAAAGCCTCTCTCGGAACCAGCTTTTACATGGGCAGTTCAAAATTTGGTAGCTCGTCTCCGATTGACTCTTGTATTTATTTAACTTAGGGGAAAATGCTACGGACTTATGCACCAACCCAATATTTTCCGACATCGTTCCTCTTCAACCAAGGCATTTTAAAATTTATTTAAATTATTTTTGTATGTATACGATCTTATGTGCAATGCATACTGCGTTTCACTTTCTGGATAACACTAATATAAACAGCAAACAACTCAGTAAATGTTCAGGCACGAGAATGAATCCTCACGTAGAGTGGGCGCTGACTGGAAGCTTCTGCTGTGTGCTCGACTGGGACTTAAAGCTGGAAAATTTGCCTTTGCATTTCGCAGGCATATGCTGTAACGACTAAGCTATCCAGGTATGAAATACGACCCACCCTCCCGGTTCATCATAAAAGACATGCGAGAGAATTCACATATACAGATGGCGGCAGTGCCACGTACAGAAGGTATAAAAGAGCGGTGCATTGATGGAGCCGTCATTTGCATTCAGGCGATTCATGTGAAAAGGTTTCCGACATGATGGCCAAACGACGGAGATTAACAGACTCTGAAGTCTGAACGCGGAATGGTAGTTGGAGCTGGATGCATGGGACATTTCATTTTGGAAATCGTAAGGAAATTCAATATTCCGAGTAAAGCGTCATGGGTATGCCGAGAACATCACGTTACATGCAGTACCTGTTACCACAGACAACGCAGTGGCCAACTACCTGCACCTCACGACGTAGATCAGCGGCGTTTGCATATAGTTGTCAGTGCTAACAGACAAGTAACAATGCGTGAAATAACCGCAGATGTCAGTGTGGGACGCTCGACGAACGTGTCCTTTAGGACAGTACGACGCAAGTTGGCGATAATGGGCTGTGTTGGCAGACAAACGAAGCGAATGGCTCTGCTAACAGCGCGACAACGCCTGCAGCGCCTTTCTTGGGCTCGAGACCACATTGGTTGTGCCCTACGCAACTGGGAAACCGTAGTCTGCTCAGATGCATCGCGCTTTTAGTCGTTGATAGTTGATGGCAGGGTACGAGTGTGGCGCAGACCCCACGAAACCACGGACCTAGGTTGTAAATAGTTTGGTGGTGGCTCCATAATGGTGCGAGCAGTGTTTACATGGAGTGGCTTTCCCGGTCCAAGTGAACCAATCACTGACCGGAAATGTCTATGTTCGGATACTTGGAGACCATTTGCATCCATTCATGGGCTTCATGTTCACAAGCGACGATGGAATTATTATGGATGAGAATGTGCCACGTCACTGGGCCATAATTGTTGGCGATTGGTTTGAAGAACTTTCTGGATAATTGGAGCAAATGATTTGGCCACATAGGTCACCTGACATGAATCACATCGAACAATTATTGCACGATATCAGGAGGTATCCGATGGCTTTTGACACCTCAGCGTATGTAGCAAGCCTATTGAGTTTGTCTCATCGTTATTGATGGCAATTTCACCTTCTCTATCGCTGTATTTTCAAGGATTTTCATCTACCCGGAAATTTATATCGCCAAGTAAGAGCAAATAAAGATTCTGATTCATGCGCTCTTTCGATATGTAATCGAAAGCGCGACGTAAGATCTATACCTGCAGCGAAGCAACAGCTGGAGGATAGTCTGGCAATGGCAAGAGCTGACAGTCATGTGGTACGTGGAGACTATGAGAAATTGCTGAAATTCAGTATTATTCGGGGCGTTATACCATGAACTTTTATGCCAGAGCAGTACGTCGCTCGGGTTTGGTGGAAGACGGCGCTGGAACTTAATCTGTTGTTTATGGCTCGTTGAACTTGCTTGGTGAACGTAATAGTGTGTAGGCCGTACAAATATTCGGATTTATCCGCTGGGTAGTAGAGTTCATTAGACACTGACGGAAAAAAAATAGGAATACCAAAAAATTATAAATGTAGATTAATGAAATTTCGGTAATAGATTTGTGTAGGTAACATATTTAAATGATTAACATCACACGTTAATGTAAGCACGAGATAAGCCATTGCAGACGTTCAATGGTTGTACATTAATAACCGGTGTAACCGCCAGGATGTTGAACGCATACATACAAACGTGCATGCTGAAGACTGATAAAATACTGACAGCAGAAAGAAAACTGTTGATGCTATGGTGTCGTGCCTTTGCGTGAACTTTGTAAGCCCAATGGAGCAGATGTCTGTAATTGGGTTTGAGGACGGGCTTATCTGAGTTGCAATCTCTTGCGAGGACTGAACATATGGTTCGAATGCCCTGCTGATAGGAAGGCAAATTTCTAGATTTGAGGCCTCGAGTTTCAAGCGGTCAGTTTGAAGACCATCATGCATTAAAATCATATCTCTAACCAAGGAAGCAGCATATGATTGCTTGCACTTTCCTTACAGTAGTGAAAATGGGAGTCGTGGCATAAACCCTATCGGTGAAAAATCTACTCTCTGTATGACGGTCCTAGGAGTTTATGACAACTAAATACTTGTGGTGGGATAGTTCCATATGTGCTTGACATCAATGTACCCAAGTAAACCAGTCTTCAACTTATTATATGGAATGGCATTGAGTTCCATTTCCAGATTTGGTTGTTGCAATAGGTGATAAATGCCCAGGCATATGTATGCCAAAAAGAAAGCGCTACACTGGTCTTCACCTGAAATTCCGTTAACCAGGAAGTGCTGCTGCATGTGTGCAGCATAGTTTGCGAATGCTTTGGCCTTCCTGTCGAACAGCTGGAAAGCAAGTGGTACTGACTGGAAATCCTTGACCATGGAGCTGATCTCAGAGAGACAGGAGGAGGTTTCCAGAGGCGACATGGAGATGGCCACCAGACACTCGATCAGGAATCTGTGGGTGTTCTGCATCTATTGGTATAGTATCAACAAGGAAAACACACACTATAACTGTGTACCTGGATCAGAATATATTGTAAATCTAACACGGACTCAAAACCTTGTCGCCGACAAATATGTCCATTGACAGCAGCACAAAAACTATCCAGGCAAAAATGATTGAACACATATATTTATCAAAGATTAATAACACATCTACTCTGATGTGGATTGAAACAAAGCATAAAATAAGTCACTTCTTGAAACAGAACAACAATAAATCTGGTGGATAAAGGCCAGTCAGATTGTCACTGAGTTCATCAAACACTCACTTTACAAAAATCAAAGTCATACAAGGGGCAGAATTGTCTAAGACTGGCGGGTAACCATTTGAAAGTTAACCAGAAATAAATTTATAAATCGACAAGTCTGTCGCAACGATACAGTCCTCAACTTCTTTGGAAATGAACACTAAGTTCACAGTCGGCAGTTCCTGAGGTTGCGAAGTCAGGCTTGAACGGCAGCGACATTGTGACGACAGCTCTCAAGTGAGAGTCTTGATTGATGGAATCCTTGCAGAATCGGAGCGTGGAACAAGAATACTCACCCACAGCAAGCTAGCCTGATCTGGCCTGAGTCATGTGCTACATACCACTTAGTGCTAGGATACAGCCTGAATTATTTTTGATCACCTTTCTTGTGGAAGACAATAGCTTCTTATGGCCCATGGCTTCTAGTCATGCTTGGATCGCCTTCTGGTATATGGTTAGAGCATGCCATCAGAAAATTGTCCCCTTTTTGTTAGGCCTCTTTGAAGCACTAATATGGTGATGGCAGCTGACTCTCTAGCCTTGGTAGAGCACCAGTAGTGTCTGGATTGCAGCTAAGGCCACGAATGAGACATTCGTGCAGCACCACAGAGATCTGAGTGCGAGAAGATCGACGTTTCAAGATATCAAACAGCTTTGGTGATGGGAACGAAGTCTTTCGCGACGACACATTTGTAAAACATTCTCAGTTTTCTTATCGCGTCAATTAGGGATAAAATGTCAAGCTTTCGACGATAGCCTTCACCATCATCGTCAGGAGCAACTGACTGTCTCCACTGCTGCTGTGATGGCCTTTTATAGCCCGTGGACGGCTTCTGATTGGTCGGCTTGTGATTGGTCGGCGATTACGTACTGCTGTAGCAGACGGTGTCAGTGTCTGGGCTGGTGGCGCCACGTAAACGTAAACGTAAACGTAAACCCTGCAAGGAATGTCTTTGCTGCTTCTCTGCATCGAGCGCTCGTTTCCATGCACCCCTCAGATAGTATCCGCTATCACGGTTTAAGTTCTTTTCGCTCGTTCTTATTTAAATAGCCTCCTTGATAACAGAATCATAGTACGTAGAGGCATGGGACAAAATTTTTGTTTCACCAAACAGTATTTTATGTTCGTTCGTGAGGCTGCGCTCCGCAATTGTCGGTTTCTCCAGTTCTCCACTTTTAATAATATTTGGTGTTGCGTACAGGGGTCGAAAACGGTACGAATGGTCTGACCTATATAATTGCTTCCACACTCACAGGGGACATTATAAACTCCAGGGACCCTCAGGCCGAGACTGTCCTTAACAGGGCGCATCATCTCCTTAATTTTCTTAGGAGGACGAAAAATAGGTCTTATACCCCGCCTACCCAGAACTCTTCCTATTTTGCTGGATATAGCGCCACAAAAAGGAAGAACTGCAATCGGTGTTTCATCCTATGAGTGTGCAGCATTTTCACGTTTCCCTTTTTTGGGAGAACGCTGCCTTTATATCGAGTGAACCACAGCCATTCTTTCCGAATACGTACTTCAGATGGTTAATTTCGAACTTCAAGTGGTCCTCGTCAGAAACAGTTTTGGCCCTATATACCAACGTGTCCAAAACAGCTCTCTTCTGAGCAGGATGATGGAAAGTCTGTGCATTAAGGTATAAATCGGTATGCGTCGGCTCACGGTATACAGAGTGACCGAGACGCCCGTCCGCCTGTCGTTGTACTAGGACGTCTAAGAATGGCAGCCTTCCTACCTTCTCCATCTCGACCGTGCACCGGATGTTCGGTTGTATGGTGTTCATGTGTTCCATGAATTGTTTGAAAGCTTCTGCGCCGTGTGGCCAGACCATAAATATATCGTCAAAATAACGATAAAATAAGGATGGACGGAGAGGAGCTGAATTTAATGCACGTTCCTCAAAATTCTCCATAAAAATGGTTAGCCGATGATGGAGATAACGTAGAGCCCATCGCCATACCGTCCATTTCATAAAATTTATTACCATACAAGAACTAGGTGGTCGGCATCACATGCCTCCACATACTGGGATTCTGTTATCAAGGAGGCTATTGAAATAAGAATGAGCGAGAAGAACTTCAACCTTGACAGCGGAAACGAGCGCTCGATGCAGAGAAGCAGCAGAGACATTCCTTGCAGGGTTTACGTTCCCACGGAAGCAGTGGCGCCACAGGCTCAGACAATGGCACCACCTTCAACAGCAGTACGTAATCGCCGACCAATCACAAGCGACCAATCAGATCCGTCCACGGGCTATATGAGGCCACCACAGCAACAGTGAAGATAGTTGCTCCTGACGATGAAATGTCAAAATTCACCCAAACTGAGTCTGTTCCTAATACATGAGAATGTACTGGTTCATTGCGGACAGCAGAAAACCTTGCATTTTGTTTGGTAAGAGTTCAATTTTCTGTCATCTGAAGCAGAGGGTAAGTCAATATCTTTTTCAGACTTGCATCTTTGATAAAAAAAGTCCTTCCGTGATTTCTAAGGGTCAAATTTACCGTAATTAAATAAAATCACACTATTCTGTGACTCATAGCTCAGAAACTATTCAAGGTGAAGTTCTGAAATAAATTCAAAATGTAAGTAATGTTGTATACCTTGGGATGGTATTAATTTGGTATTTTTAGAACTTAAATTTAAAGTAATTTTCACAATTTTTATATTTTTCTCGAAACATCATTTTAAATTGAATAAAAATTGCGCCATATTGTTCAGCATTTTATTTAAAACAATATTAGTACTTTTTTACGACATCTTAATGCAGGGCTGTAGAAAAATGGAAACTAAATACAAACAGCGGAAACACCCATGAATCACGACGAGGCCGTTGTCGATCGCCTGCTGCTTATGTTTCACGGCGGCCCATCGCAATCTAAGTACAGCGTAAGCCTAAATATTTATTGTGTAATAATTTTTTTTCCACGTTTAAGACAAGAGCTCTATAAATCTTAAAACTGAAACCAACGTGTATCAAAAATTTGTTCAAGTCTATGTAAGTTTAATCCTTGTGAAAATAGTATTTTTGCTAGTACACGAATAAAGGTTTTTAAAACTTATATTAATTATCATTATGTAGTAGTCATATATCTCCACCAAGAACAGACATCCAATTTCAGAATGAATCGTAGTTCACTGAAATATGATATACTCTAAGGTACTTGAGTTACACGGCAATCAATTGGTCGCGGTCGGAAAATTTACCGAATTTTAACTCGAAAACTAGTAAACATTTATGAGATAACTTTTTGAAAGTTTACAGTGATTGACACATGAAAAAAATATTAATGATTTAAAAAAATGCGAGGTCGATTTTCTCATTTTTCGTCCTATTTCAAATGGAATAGCTCATACCTACTTCGCAGTAGTTCAAGTGCTCCATTAGACTGCCATTCGTCTAATATATAGGTTCGTATATTTCGTTAGATATGTGAGCTTCTGTGATGTCATTTATTCATTGCTTATTTAGCATTACTAGTTCAGGGCCTTACGACCCTCTCTTACATCTGACCAGAAACGACACATACCATAGCTATAACAAACTATTGCATAATTACAATAGCAATACTAATACTAATACTAATAATAATAATAAAATAGCTATAATTGACACTAATAATGATAGTTCTAATTGACAATAATAACAATAATAATGAAAATACTAGTTGGTAATAATAATAACGATAATAATAGTAAGGACCTTAAGAGTGATATAGATTAGTTTAGCACATTTGAATACATGTTTAGTATTATAAAAGTGGAAGGAATAAATAAAGAGGAGAAGATTGAAACGGCAGTTTTGGTGGCTAGTAGGAAAGAACAGAATTGAAATAAAAACGCTGCCAGAATTAGTAGGAAAGAACAGAATTGAAATAAAAACGCTTCCAGAATGGTGGAGGTTGGGTGGCTGGATTAAAAGGGGAGGGGGAGGCGGGAGGAAAGGGACCAAACTGCTTGGTCATCGGTGCCTAATATGGCGGAGAAAAAAGTTTGGAGGGGAGGGGAGGCGAGATTGTCGTGAGTGAGCTGCAGACAAGTGTATGGGGGTAACGGCTTTTGTGATAGAACGTGGGCCGTTAACGGTCTTTTTAAGTTTGTAAGGGGTCTAATTTCTCTGCGATTTTGAGGGGCATTGTTCCAAAGTAGGGTTCTTGATACAGAAAATGGGGGCATAGCAGTATTATGTGATGACACATAGAGGATTATTTCGTTGAGAACCAGTATTTCTGCTGTGATGTTGAGATAGTTGTGTAAGATTTGAAGTTAAATAAGAGGGAGACCAATGATTGAGAAAACGATGGAGCAGATATAGAGGATACGCTTATCGGCACGCGACCGTGATAACTTCGCATGCAGGAGCGATGTGATAGAAATAGCGTACGTCACAAATATATCGCAGACAAGAATTCATCGCCAGTTCTATCCTGCGTGAGCTTTCGTACGAAAGTCCTCGGAGAATAGCATTACCTTAGTCAGTTACGGGGACTGTTAGTGATTCCACATACTTTTTTTTTTAACCTGGATAGGAAATACTTTTTTTATATTTCTGCAGTGGGTGAAGTGACGCTGACCCCTTCTTACAGACTGCAGTTGTGTCTTCAGTTCATAGTCGATCGTACTGTTCACGCCCGCACCAATAACAATAATAATAATTTGTAGATTTCAAAAAAGGCGTACGGCTCCGTAGATAGGTCATTATTCCAAATTTAGAAGACAGAGAACTAGATCCGAAAACACTAGAACACATAAAACAGGCACCAACTGGCATGAAATCTGAAGTATTATGGGGGAAATCTCAGAACCCTATGACATTCAAAAAGGTGTGAGACGAGGGGATGGATACTGTTAAACGTCGTGCTAGAAAAGGTTATGGAAAAATCGGAGAAAGAACAAGAAAAGTAGGTTTTGGAAGCAAAGTCTCCTGGAATTTCCCATAAAACAACCTCTACATACCATACCTCGGTATTCAGACGACCTGGCAATACTTGCACGGGACGAAAAGATGCCGTCAAACAGCTAGAGAGGCTTAAATGTTCAGAAATAGAAGGGTTAGAAATCTCATTTGAGAAATCTGAGTTCTTATCTTAAAAGACAGAAATCACTAACATGAAAACAAAATACGCTAAAATCAACAGGGTTTCCTTTTTACATACCTCGGAGAATTCATCGAGCCGACAGATCTTTAAAAGATCTCACAGCACAGTCGCCACCAGAATGTCAAGAAATCATTAGAGTTAGTACAAAATCTCTAGATCAAAAAGTCCATGTCAATAGACAAAAATTCGCACTAGAACACAGTCATTAAACCAACAGTCCTCTACGCGAGCGGAACGCTGATTCTGAACAGAAAATACGAACCTCTATATATATAAAACTAGGCAAAAATATCAGCAGGAAAATATTAGAAGCAAGGCATACCCAAGACGGTTACTGGTTACAATCAATCAAAACAACAGAAAAATTTTCAAACATCGAAAATGGCAAAAAGAATGTGAATGAAATTCTTTGATCACCTCAAAGCGATTGACAAAAAGGAAAATAGGCTATGTAACGTCATTCAAAAACTCAACATTTTGGCTGAGCGAAATTCGAAAGAAGCTCAGCAACTCAAATATGAGACCAACTTACATTTTAGAAAGAGACATCTTTAGACGAAAAGTAGACAAATGGGTAATTACATCAGAGCAACCCATACAAAAACACTGCAGATGAAAGTGGTCCGACGAAAGTAAATAATCCTTCTCGGAAAAAAATGAAAAGAAGAAAGTAAAGAAGAACTTATTGAAATTCCAAATATTATAGTGGCTGTAATTCAGCAACCGTACGCTATTTAATTACAGATTGTACATACAGCCACTTCGGTTGCACAAAATTTTGTCAGTTGACTCTGATTTCGATTGCACTAGGGCATTCTTCATCAAAATAAAAGGTTACATGGAATACCAAAGAATATAATGACACAGATTGAAATAAAATAGACTTAATAGCATTACTTCCATAGATTACGTACAAAGCGAATGTACTTACATATGATCACACCACGGTTTAAAACGTCTGAGCAGAAGTACTCTGGCCAGACAGAAATTTCATAGGAATAATTGTCAACCAGATAAAATTCTCCGTGGAATATAAGGACAGCCGAAAGGTCGCTTAGGGCCAAGAGCGGCATAATACAGCCGCTACTGTCAGACTAAACGCCTAACACGTCGAAGCAGCCACGAGGTGGACACGAAAGCAGATTCGCGACATCCAGCTGGAAGTAATCGAAATACAGATAACTTAAGAGCAAATGAGGCGCTGTAAAGAAAATTTTAAAGATTATATAGGGAAAACAGGCTGAGCTATTTCGATAAGATTCAAGCAAAACCTTCTACAGAAATAAGGCACCAATGTTCATAATTCAACTTTCGCTTATCATTTATTAATCACAGGGCATAGTTCTAAAAATGTAAAAGACGTCCAGATCCTGCATTCATACAAAAAAGGTTTTACGCTTAACATTAGAAGACCTAGAAATTTTTAAACACTTATATCTGAAGGACGGTCTCATTCTTAACGAACAGTTGCAATTCCGCAACAAAAACTGTTTAAAGTTATAGAGTCGCTAATTAAAATTGTCTGAATGGTGATACTCTCCTCAATGTGGTCTCCTAAACATAGTTTTTACTTCCAATCTTATGTTTTCTCTGTATGTTACATGAGCTGTATTTCTTTTGTGAATAATACTGCCACGTTATGTTGTAACTTTCGTACAGTGGTTCCTATTTGTTAAAAGTAATTTTTAAAATTGCTTTTGCAATGGCTCATTTGCTCTTAAGTTATCTGTATTTCGACTTCTTCCTGTTAGATGGCGCGAATCTGTTTTTGTGTCCACCTCGTGGCTGCCGCTCTTGGCTCTAAGCGATCTTTCGGCTGTCCTTATATTCCACGGAGAATTTTATCTGTTTGACAATTATGTCATACTTTTACATTTTAGCTTTTATTCCTATGACATTTCTGTCTGACGAGAGTACTTTTGCCCTGACGTATTAATTCATGCTGTGATTACATGTAAGTACACTCTGCGTGTAGGTAATTTATCGAAGTAATCCTACTAAGTGTACATTACACTCATGCTCATAAATTAAGGATAATGCTGATATATGGTGAAACAACGCTCTGATGCGCGGTTTGCAGGTTTAAATCACCTCGGGGTATGACCATGCGGTGCATTTGACCTGCGATCGTCACACGGTGGCGCTGGCAGCAGTCCACATACGCAGAGGTGTGATGTTGCATGTCAAAGTACGGTGCAGCGAGTAAGTGTGCAGCCGTTTTCAGACGCGCTAATGGTGAATGTGTGTTGAAAATGGCTAAAAAAAAAACATACTGATGACGTTATGAGGGGTAGAATTCTAGGGCGAGTGGAGGCTGGTCAAACACAGCAGGTCGTAAGACGGGCCCTCCGTGTGCTACAAAATGTGATCTCTAGATTATGTTAACGATTCCAGCAGACAGGAAACGTGTCTAGGCGTTACAGTGCGAGACGTCCACAGTGTACAACACCACAAGATGACCGATATCTCACCATCAGTGCCCGAAGACGGCCAAGGAGTACTGCATGTAGCCTTGCTCGGGACCTTACCGCAGCCACTGCAACAGTTGTCTCTAGGCACACAGTCTACATACGACTGTACAGACATGGTTTATTCGCCCGGAGATCTGCAAGGTGCATTCCACTGACCCCTGGTGACAGCTCGTAAAACCTGGTGTCAAGAACACAGCACATGGTCATTGGAACAGTGGTCCGAGGTTATTGTTCACGGACGAGTCCAGGTGTAGTCTGAACGGTGATTCTCGCCGAATTTTCATCTGGCGTGAACCAGGAACCAGATACCAACCCCTTAATGCCCTTTAAAGGGGCCTGTATGGAGGTCGTGGTTTGATGGTGAGGGTTGGGATTATGATTGGTGCACGCACACCCCTGGATGACTTTTACAGAGGAACTGTAACAGGTTAGGTTTATCGCGACATTTTGCACCAGTGTGTCTGCATTTTCTGGGGTGCAGTGGGTCCCACCTTCCTCCTGATGGATGAAAACGCATTGCCTCACCGAGCTGCCACCGTGGAGGAGTACTTTGAAACAGAAGATATCAGGCTAATGGTGTGGCCTGCCTGTTCTCCAGATCTAAACCCCATCGAGCACGTCTGGGATGCTCTCGGTCGACGTATCGCTGCACGTCTTCAAACCCCTAGGACACTTCAGGAGCTCCGCAAGGCAATGGTGCGAGAATGGGAGGCTGTACCCCAGCAGCTGCTCGACCACCTGATCCAGAGTATGCCAACCTGTTATGCGGCCTGTGTACGTGTGCATGGTGATCACATCCCATATGGTAATTCTTCAGGCTTTCCCGACGATCTAATGACATCTTGGATTGTCGAGTGCTCTGCCAGATATCAGCGTCGTGCTTGCACGGTATTTCGGTAACGTAGCTCGTTACCTTCATCAGGTGCGACCTGAGACTACTCCTCGAGTGGACCAGGTCCAGTAATTATGCCTGTGGCCTACCCCCTTCACCAGGCGCTCCCTCTGTGGTCCACGCCCGCTCGCTGCGATCGTCTGGAGCACTGCTGTTCCCTGACATCCACGCATTTCCTGTACGGGAACCAATATTACGAGCAAACTGTCTCCTGTGATTGCCTACATGTTCATGGAGAGATCTGAAGAGAGGGCATTAGAGACAGCCAGATATAAACCCACATGCTTCTTGAGGTATGTGGATGACACCATCTTTATCTGGCCGCATGGCAAGGACAGTCTCAATGAGTTTCTGGAACATCTTAACTCGTGCCACCTGAATATCAAGTTCACCACGGAACAGGAGAAGAATGGCCAGCTGCCGTTTCTGGACGTACTAGTAAAAAGGAAATCAGATGGATGAATTGGCCACAGTGTGTATCGAAAACCCACACACAATGATTTATATCTGCAGGCCAGCAGCTGTCACCACCCTGCATAGAAGAATGGTGTTCTTAAGACATTAATCCATAGAGCACGTGCCCTGTCAGACCAAGAAAGTCTACCAACAGAAATAGAGCATCTCAAAACAGTGTTCTGCAAAAATGGATATATGCCGAAACAAATTGAGATGGCACTCCAACCAGCCACTACACCACAAGTTCCAGAAGCAGTACAGGATGAAGCAAAGAAGGTGGCGTATTTGCCCTATGCAGGTTCTATTTCTGCCAGAATTAGCAGGATCCACCGTAAACACAATATCAAGTGTGTTTTCTGTCCATCCAGCAAGATCGGGGGACTGGTGGGAAATGTTAAGGAAGACCTGGGCTTATGGAAACTAGGGATTTATAATATACCTTGCCAATGTGGCATGTCCTACATTGGCCAGACGACAAGAACAGTAGATATCAGGTGCAAGGAACATCAGAGTTGCCTGTCTTAATCGGTTAAGACAGGCAACAAAATCACCCATTGCTGAACACTGTCTAGAGCTTGGTCATGCCACGAATTATGATGAAACCAAGTTTCTAGCACAAACGCCCAGATTCTGGGACAGTGTTATAAGTGAGTCAATAGAGATAAAAGTGACCAATAACCTCATGAACCGTGACACGGGGTACCAGCTAAGTAGAGCCTGGTACCCTGCTCTGGAATTGTTGAAGAAGCAACGGGGACAGCTGCAGCACTCCAGAAAAAGAAGAACTGAAGGTGTGGAGAGGGAGAACGATCCCCATACAGAGTTCCAGGCGTACCAGATCGAAGATGGAACGCCCAGGGTCGGGTCTGACGGACGCGGACCGCAGAGGGAACATCTAGAATCGCAGCGGACCGAAAATGGAACGGCAACGCTGCAGCAGATCGCAGTGAGCGGCAGAGGACCATAGGGGGACTGCCTGGTACCAGAGATGGGATTCCAAACGCACCAGACCGAAGATGGAACACCCAGGAGGGTGTCTGGCGGGCGTGGACCGCAAAGAGAACACTCAGGACTGCAGTAGACGGAAAAGGGAACGGCAATGCTCCAGAAGATCGCAGCGAGCGGGCACGGACCGCAGAAGGAGCGCCTGGTGAAGGGGAAAGGCCATAGGCATAAATACTGGACCAGGTCCACTCGAGGAGTAGTCTCAGGTCGCACCTGATGAAGGTAACGAGCTACGTTACTGAAATACCGTGCAAGCACGACGCTGATATTCGGCAAAACACCCGACAACCCAAGATGTCATTAGATCGCCCAAGATGTCACATCCCATATTGATGTCGGGGTACACGCGCAGGGAACAATGGTGTTTTGTAGCACATGTGTTTCGGGACGGCTTTCTCAACTTATCACCAATACCGTGGACTTACAGATCTGTGTTTCCTATGTGTCTATGCTATTAGTGCCAGTTTTGTGTAGTGACAAGTTGTGTGGCACCACATTCTGCAATTATCCGCCGGCCGCTGGTGGCCAGGCGGTTCTAGGCGCTTCACTCTGGAACCGCGTGACCGCTACCGTCGCAGGTTCGAATCCTGCCTCTGGCATGGATGTGTGTGATGTCCTTAGGTTAGTTAGGTTTAAGTAGTTCTAAGTTCTAGGGACTGATGACCTGAGATGTTAAGTCCCATAGTCCTAAGTGCCATTTTTTTTGCAATTATCCTTAATTTATGAGCACGAGTGTATTTCAATCCATGTCATTATATTTTTAGATATTCCATGTAACTTTCTATTCTGATGCAGATTGCCCTAGTGCAATCGAAACCGGGGTCAACTGACAAAATTTTGTGCAACCCAAGTGGCTGTAATTAAAGAAATGATTGAGCTATTTGCTTAACGTGTTCCATTTATTGGGAGAATTCGCTAGTAATAACAATGACAATAATAATAATAGAGCCGAGCTGGAGCTTGACTTGGCATACCAGGGATCGCCGACACTCGTGGCGGTGCCTGGCCGCCTGACCGCCCCCATTGAGCCACAGCGGCGGCGCGGCTCTGGCCAGACGCCAGCCCCCACATTAATCACCTGCCCTGCCAGCAGCCAAACCAGGCCGAGCCGGCCTCTGATTTCTCACTGCTGGTCGCAACAAACCCCTTTCCCCACCGCCACCTCTCTCTCTGCGTTACTATGCCTCCCTCCACTAACTTCGCACTCTGCATCCCAATCTTGAGAGCCTTTTGTGATTCGAACAAAGCCTTGCGACATAAAGAGGATTTGTGAAAAACGTGCTGAGCCTCGGTTTCAGTCTCTTCTTCAAGTCGTAAGGCCGTTCGCTAGTAATGGATTACTCAGAGCTGGGTCAGGATCTCACAACCTCAGCGTGTAGTGCAGGAAGAAATTGTAGAGCTCGACGTCTCCTCGTCATCGAGGTCAGGCGGCAGAGCCTCAACTCATCTGGACAACGACACAGAACAACTGTGACCATCTCCAACGAACCAGCACTCAACTGATCTACAGAAAAACCACGAAAGTCCAGTACCGGGAGAGAAGCAAAATATTTTAATAATATCTCTCAGTACATAAGGCGCCATCTGAGCCGGCACATTGAAGGAAGAGACACAAATAACTATGATAGCACACTAAGAGCTATGAGATCATTTCATAACTCAGGTAGAGTAAGATATACACGTGAGGCAGACTTTTGCCTATAAACTAATGAAACATGTAAACGGAATGGAGAAAATACTGCAGAACGAAATATAATTTGCAAACATTAGTGGAAAGAAGATGACCAAAACTTGTGGTAAAAACATGATTCAGAACAGAAGAAGGTGGGGTTCTCATCATATACAACCAAAATAGAAGAACTGCAAGCGGTTTTAAACAGTATGAAAAACAAGAAATCATATGGATCACATGGTATTAAAACGAACCTTTTAAAACGTGCCGGTCCCTTTTGTGATTTTAGTTTATTACATTCATTTAAAGAACGTCGGCACTGGTGTAAAATTCCAAACTTTTACAAAATATCGGAAGTATTATTAATTTTTAAAAAGGTCAAAGAAACAATTGTCAAAATTATTGAGGAATTAGCCTTCTAAAAAAAATAATCAAGAATCGTTTAATTACCGTAACAGAGACTCTACTGCTAGAAGAACAATGGGGATTCTGGATAGGACGTTCACACAGTGATAATATACTTACCATAAAAAGGATTTTAGATATATGACGAGAATTCAGCTTAGAGGCCCATGTAGCTTTTACTTGTTTCGAGAAAGCTTTCGACAGTGTAAACAGGAAACAACTATGGAGCATAATGACTAAAGATGATTAGCCTAGACATCTTATTAAAGGTAAAAAAGCTTATAAATGGACACAAAAATAACAATAAAGTCGGTAATCATAAAACTGATGATATCACAACCAATACCTTTGTTGGACTTAAACAAGGCTGTATAGCCTGTCACCAACCTTATTTTGTATATCAGTTATGAAAAAGAGAATACAACCTTCGAATATCAACAAAGAAAACTAAAATCGTGACTCATCACGGAAAATACCCCACGTGCTCAAAAATAATAACAGATAACACGTTACTTGAGCAAGTCTCGAACTTCAAATTTGTAGGATGAGACGTAAAATATGGGATGGACTGCACATAGAAAATAAGATTAACACATGTAAATCAGTATGCAGAATGATAAACGAAACATTCCAGTAACAGAAATGAAACCATGGCTATAGCCGAACTGCTATACGGAAGTGAGTCACGGATACCTAAAAAACGCGATGAAATGAACTACAAACAAATGAGATTTCTTAGGAAGATAAGAGGTGTTACTAGGGAAGGCCGTAAAGAAATGAAGATATTAGGAATTAACTACATATTTATAATTTTAATGAAAAGATTGAAGAAAATAAAACATTATGTAAACATCAGCTACAAAGAATGACTGCAGAGAGAATCCCAAGTGTGGCTATGCTGAAGCAGTCAAGAGGAAGGGACGAAGGAAGACCCAGAATGAGGTGGCAGTGATAAGCGAAGACGTGACAGGCACAACTGCCTGACCCTTGAAGTACAAAAGAAGACGAAGAAGACATCAATGTGCAAAGATGCATGCAGTTAGTTCGGAATCTTAGATTTGAAATTGAAATTAAAATTAATCTTGAAAGGTTATCAGTAATAAGATTTGATGATGCTGGACTTATATAAAGAACTTATATAAAGAATGGAATCCATCCGCCGCCACACACTGCCACATCGGAATATGCTGCCTTGTTAAGTTGCTCTATGCTAGAATTTGCATATGGAGAGCGACGTTGGATAAACTGCGCGAGTAAATCCTAACAGTCTCCACTCGGTGGTTTGCTAATTGTTGAAAGAGAGGCTTCTTATCCCACGTTTTCTTCAGACGTTCTTAGGCATCAATGGAATTCTTCTCTCTAGGTCGACGTTTCTGACTTAGTTATTTTCAATGCAAGTAAGTGTCGTCATTGCGATCGTTACCATTGTCGTTACAATAATAATCAATGTTTCTGATTCATGAATACGGATGTCACCTTACTTTTTTGTTCCACTGTGTGAAAAAAGGAAGCATGTATATCTACAGATATGGTAAAATCATTGCCACATGAGAACGAAGTCAATGTTACGATCGCAATGTTTCATTCGAATACCCAGCATCGCGTCTGTTATACCTAATACCACTGTCTTCTCGTATGAGCCATTTAATCTGGTGTGTGCTCTAGGAACTTTCTAACTTTTATTTCACTTTTATCTACCAAAACTAGAATGCTTACCGACCACACTTAACAGTTTTCTCTTGGCCACACAAGGCGAATTTCGTCAGGCTTTGGCTGTTTCCGCCAATATTCATCACGTTAATTTGATTCATTTGTTTAAGATAATTCTGTTACGATAATATTTTTTATCATCGTAGTTACGCATATTGCTGTCAGTTTTTCACGGCGGTTCCTAAGGTCTGCCGCAGTTCAATGACGAAATCTTTTACTGAATAGGTGATGAGCTTATCTAATCTGACATGCACAGCCTTATCAGTAAATGTAACTCTATACTTAAATTATGACCCACAACATGGAACTAACCCCTGAAGTTATCCCCCAGTGAGTCAATACTAAATTGGAGAGCCTGCACAAAAGCGACCTTGCATCCTTACATTAAAAAAATTGTGACGGATGTCTGGCGGGTACGCCATATTGAAAATTGTTCAAATGGCTGGGACACCCTGTATATATATATATATATATATATATATATATATATATATATATATATATATATATATATATATATATATATTCTCCTGGAAATTGAAATAAGAACACCGTGAATTCATTGTCCCAGGAAGGGGAAACTTTATTGACACATTCCTGGGGTCAGATAAATCACATGATCACACTGACAGAACCACAGGCACATAGACACAGGCAACAGAGCATGCACAATGTCGGCACTAGTACAGTGTATATCCACCTTTCGCAGCAATGCAGGCTGCTATTCTCCCATGGAGACGATCGTAGAGATGCTGGATGTAGTCCTGTGGAACGGCTTGCCATGCCATTTCCACCTGGCGCCTCAGTTGGACCAGCGTTCGTGCTGGACGTGCAGACCGCGTGAGACGACGCTTCATCCAGTCCCAAACATGCTCAATGGGGGACAGATCCGGAGATCTTGCTGGCCAGGGTAGTTGACTTACACCTTCTAGAGCACGTTGGGTGGCACGGGATACATGCGGACGTGCATTGTCCTGTTGGAACAGGAAGTTCTCTTGCCGGTCTAGGAATGGTAGAACAATGGGTTCGATGACGGTTTAGATGTACCGTGCACTATTCAGTGTCCCCTCGACGATCACCAGTGGTGTACGGCCAGTGTAGGAGATCGCTCCCCACACCATGATGCCGGGTGTTGGCCCTGTGTGCCTCGGTCGTATGCAGTCCTGATTGTGGCGCTCACCTGCACGGTGCCAAACACGCATACGACCATCATTGGCACCAAGGCAGAAGCGACTCTCATCGCTGAAGACGACACGTCTCCATTCGTCCCTCCATTCACGCCTGTCGCGACACCACTGGAGGCGGGCTGCACGATGTTGGGGCGTGAGCGGAAGACGGCCTAACGGTGTGCGGGACCGTAGCCCAGCTTCATGGAGACGGTTGCGAATGGTCCTCGCCGATACCCCAGGAGCAACAGTGTCCCTAATTTGCTGGGAAGTGGCGGTGCGGTCCCCTACGGCACTGCGTAGGATCCTACGGTCTTGGCGTGCATCCGTGCGTCGCTGCGGTCCGGTCCCAGGTCGACGGGCACGTGCACCTTCCGCCGACCACTGGCGACAACATCGATGAACTGTGGAGACCTCACGCCCCACGTGTTGAGCAATTCGGCGGTACGTCCACCCGGCCTCCCGCATGCCCACTATACGCCCTCGCTCAAAGTCCGTCAACTGCACATACGGTTCACGTCCACGCTGTCGCGGCATGCTACCAGTGTTAAAGACTGCGATGGAGCTCCGTATGCCACGGCAAACTGGCTGACACTGACGGAGGCGGTGCACAAATGCTGCGCAGCTAGCGCCATTCGGCGGCCAACACCGCGGTTCCTGGTGTGTCCGCTGTGCCGTGAGTGTGATCATTGCTTGTACAGCCCTCTCGCAGTGTCCGGAGCAAGTATGGTGGGTCTGACACACCGGTGTCAATGTGTTCTTTTTTCCATTTCCAGGAGTGTATATATATATATCCAGGCAAGCATTTCAAATGGTTCAAATGGCTCTGAGCACTATGGGACTTTACTTCTGAGGTCATCAGTCCCCTAGAACTTAGAAGTACTTAAACCTAACTAACCTAAGGACATCACACACATTCATGCCCGAGGCAGAATTCGAACCTGCGACCGTAGCGATCGCGCGGTTCCAGACTGTAGTGCCTAGAACCGCTCGGCCACACCGGCCGGCCCGCCATATTGACTAGGGGCGTTCGGGGCTGTTTGTACTTCTGACTTTCCAGCGATTCTTTCACTGAACTAAAAACTAAACCTATGCAGCGTCAAGTAGTATCAGTAAACAGTAATTTCATTTCTCCCGTTTAGAATACCGATTTACCTACGGGCAATAATCTGTAATTGTGGCTGTGACGTACTGCGGCACGGATTGGTTTCTTGGAATAATCTCACAAGTTTGGTACTGAGAGAACGTTAGAAAGACTTGCAGAATTTGGAATGGAACAACTGGTCTACTGAGCACAGAGTACGGGTTGAGAGTAAATCAAAGAAACACTGAAATACTATAGCGGCGCTGTCTACTGCAAGTCATCATTGCTCCAACGTCACTGATTTCAGTAATAAGCTGGCACTGAATTTCACACTGGTCGCTGGTTTCAGAACTTGGCACGGCCACTCGGACGGCGACCAAGCGGCGAAATCCAGCAGCATTGCAGTAGGGGAACTATACTACAACAGGACACATGCTCGTCAACAGCTTGACCAGCGGTAAGTGCAGTGCTTTAGGCGGCTCATTTAAGCAAATTCTGGACACAGCCGCAATCTCGCCTCAGGAAATGGGAAACAGTAAAAATACGATAACATACAGAACAAAGCTTACTCCGTGTCCGTTGGGTTAACTAATGTCTGTCGCTAGAGGACTAGCATCCGATGCCTAGAAATAAAGTTGCCGAACAATAGAAAACAAAAGAGGATTCAGTATGACGAGATGAACGCTAGGAAACAGTGTTAGAGAAGAGTCGCCGTGGATGAAGTTGGGAGCACGCTCATTTCCCTTACAGGTGGACGATGGTTCAAATCCCCATCCGGCCAGGTGTTCAAGATCAGCACGAATACCGTTCTCACTACGATTCTCCTTAATCGCAGTAATTTTCTTAATTTTTGATGTAGAAATCGCACTAATCCTTCCAATTGTAATTATGATCTCCCTAAATCATTCCAGGGAAATGCTGGGATGTTTCCCTTCGAAACGGACACGGGCGATTTCCTTCCCCATCCTTTAGTAATCCAAGCTTCTGCTCCAACGACTACGCTCTTGGTGGGATGTTAAATCTTTCTTCACCCCTCCTTTGCGCGAGTGTGGAATTCTCATTAATTGTTTTGTTTCTTATTATTTTTTTAGTGTACTGCTGCGGTATAGATAGTGTGTCCGCGTGGCAGCTCCCGTGTTAGAGGGTGCCGGCCTGGGTGGCCGAGCGGTCCTAGGCGCTTCAGTCTGGAACCGCGCGACCGCTACGGTCGCAGGTTCGAATCCTGCCTCGGGCATGAATGTGTGTGATGTCCTTTGGTTAGTTAGGTTTAAGTACTTCTAAGTTCTAGGGGACTGTTGACCTCAGATGTTTAGTCCCGTAGTGCTCAGAGCCTTTTGAAACATTTTTGTTAGATGGCAGAGCCATTAGCTAACTGGGACACGATGTTTAATGAGAATTTGAATTGACATGGCCTAATTGAAGCCAATAAATAGCATGGTTTCTGTGGAAGCCTGAAGTGAGACTTTTGACCTCTTACCTCTTAAGTGTTATCCTAATTGTTATTTGTGGACCTTATCTGCACAAATTGCGAGGGAACAATTGAAGGTGATGTATACTTCACAGCGTAGTGATCGGTGTTCGCAATCATTCAAAATGCCGTTACATTGACAGAGAGTATTTAATTTTGGTGTTGTGACTATTTTAACGCTGTGAGTGGGTCAAACGGAGGCTGTTAAGCAGAACTTTCTTAAGGTGCATTTACACTACGTGGAACCTAGCTTTTGAGGAAAGTGACAGTGTAACCATCGAAGATATCAACTTACAGGTTAAATATACCAATTGAGTAAATAAATAAAATAATAAAATCACGAACCCCATCCAAACGACTATAGACGATTTTGAATATTTAGCAAATTACTTTGTTTTAAATTAGATCTTGTCTCCGTAAAAATGTTTGGATATGGATTTTATTTGTCCTTTAAAATGTTTAATTACCTGTTTGTGAACCATACATTCTCATTACCTATAAACAAGGTCTGCTTTTTTTTTTTCATCAGTCTTCTGACTAGTTTGATGCGGTCGCCGGGAATTCCTCTCCTGTGCTAACCTCTTCGTCTCAGAGTAGGGCTTGGAAGCCACGTCCACAATTATTTGATGAATGTATTCCAATCTCTGTCTTCATCTACAGTTTTTGCCCTCTACAGCTCCCTCTAGTACAATGGAAGTCATTTCCACATGTCTTAACAGAGGTCCTATCATCCTGTCCCTTCTCCTTACGAGCGTTTTCCACATGTTCCTTTCCTCTCCGATTCTGCGCAGAACCTGCTCATTCTTTACCTTATCAGTACACCTAATTTTCAATATTCGTCTGTAGCACCACGTCTCAAATGCTTCGATTGCCTTCTGTTCTGGTTGTCCTACAGTCGATGTTTCACTGCAATACAATGCTGTTCTCCAGACGTACATTCTCAGAAATTTCTTCCTCTAATTAAGGCCGATGTTTGTCATTAGTAGACTTCTATTGGCCAGAAATGCCATTTTTGTCATAGCTAGTCTGCCTTTGATGTCGTCCTTGCTCCGTCCGTCATTGGTTATTTTACTGCCTAGGTAGCAGAATTCCTTAATTTTATCTACTCCGTGACCATCAATCCTGATGTTAAGTTTCTCATTACCTTCGTCTTTCTTCGATTTACTCTCAGTCCATACTCTGTACACATTAGACTCTTCATTTCGCTCAGCAGATCATGTAATTCTTTCTCACTTTCACTCAGGATAGCAATGTCATCAGCGAATCGTATCACTGATATCCTTTGACATTGAATTTTAATTCTACTCTTGAACCTTTCTTTTGTTTTTGTTTCCATCGTTGCTTCCTCGATGTACAGATAGAACAGTAGGGGTGAAAGGCTACATCCTTGTCTTACACCCTTCTTAATACGAGCACTTCGTTCTTCATCGTCCACTCTTATTATTCCCTCTTGGCTGTTGTACACATTGTATATGACCCGTCTCTCCCTATAGCTTGCCCTTCCTTTTTTCAGAATTTCGAACATCTTGCAGCCTTTACATTGTCGAACTCTTTTTCCAAGTCGACAAATCCTATGAATGTGTCTTGATTTTTCTTTAGTCTTGCTTCCATTATTAACCGCAACGTCAGAATTGTCTCTCTAGTGCCTTTACCTTTTCTAAAGCCAAACTGATCGTTATCCAGCGCCTCCTCAATTTTCTTTTCCATTTTTCTGTATATTATTCTTGTAAGGAACTTGGATGCATGAGCTGTTAAGCTTAAGTGATTCTCGCACTTTTCAGCTCTTACCATCTTCGGAATTGTGTGGATGATGCTTTTCCGAAAGTCATATGGTATGCCGCCAGACTCATAAATTCTACACACCAACGTGAATAGTGGTTTTGTTGTCACTTCCGCCAATGATTTTAGAAATTCTGATGGAATGTCCCTTGCGCCTCATTTGGTCGTAAGTCCTCCAAAGCTCTTTTAAATTCTGATTCTAATACTGGATCCCTTATCTCTTCAAAATCGACTCCTGTTTATTCTTCTATCACATCAGACAAATCTCCTCCCACATAGAGGCTTTCAATGTATTCTTTCCACCGATCCGCTGTCTCCTCTGCATCTTACTGTGAAATTCCCGCTGCACTCTTAATCTTATCACCCTTGCTTTTAATGTCACCGAAGGTTGTTTTGACTTTCCTGTATGCTGAGTCTGTCCTTCCCACTATTATTTCTTTTTCGATGTCTTCACATTTTTTTCTGCAGCCATTTCGTCTTAGCTTCCCTGCCTTTCCTGTATATTTCATTTCTCAGTAACTTGTGTTTCTGCATTCCTGAGTTTCCCGGAGCATTTTTGTACTTCCTGCTTTCATCGATCAATTGAAGTATTTCTTCTGCCAGCCACGGTTTCTTCGCGGTTACCTCTTTGCATCTGTGTTTTCCTTCTCAACTTCTGTGATGACCCTTTTTAGAGACGTCCATTCCTCTTCAACTGTACTGCGTACTAAGCTATTTTTTATTGCTGTATCTATAGCCTCAGAGAACTTCAACCGTATCTCATCTTCCTTATTACTTCCGTACCCCACTTCTTTGCGTATTGATTCTTCCTGAATGATGTCTTAAACTTCAGCCTACTCTTCATCACTACTATATTGTGATCTGAGTCTATATCTGCTCCTGGGTACGCCTTACAATCCAGTATCTGATTTCGGAATCTCTGTCTGAGCATGATGTAATATAACTGAAATCTTCCCGTATCACCTGGCCTTTTCCAAGTATACCTCCTCCTCTTGTGATTCCTGACCAGGGTATTCGCTATACTAGCTGAAACTTATTGCAGAAGCCAATTAGTCTCTCTCCTCTCTCATTCCTTGTTCCAAGCCCACTTTGACCTGCTACCTTTTCCTCTACTCCTTCCCCTACAACTGCATTCCAGCCCTCATGACTATTAGATTTTCATCCCCCTTTACATACTGTATTACCCTTCCAATTTATTAGTATAACTGTAATAAAAGACTAGTAAGCAAGTAGTCTGCAAAAGGTTATAAAACAAGTAAATGTGTAGTTATACAATACATAATTAGCATACCGCATCCAGCGATACTGCTTTTATATTTCCTCGAGAGTCCACTTCCATATTATCCCATTAAACTTCTTGATTTCAAAGTTGATATTGCCCGCTGAAGGATCACGCTTATATTTTATATGGATCCTCTTTCTGCCACGATTGTGATGGGCTTCTTCTTCGGCATACTACAAAAGCGAAAATCGTACATTACTTATGAGCTATGTTCTTGTTGTGGTTGACAGTCCGAAAAATGGTTTCATGGAGATCTGAACGCTACTATAACGTGTGCAGATCTCTTCAGCTCTGCATAACTTCGATAACCTACATCTATTTGAACCTGCTTACGATAGTCAAACCTGTGTATCCCTCCACAGTTTTTCCCCCCAAACGTCCATAAAATGCCAAACTGCTGATTCCTTGATGCCTCTGAATGAGTCCTATTAACCGACCCTTTCTTTTAGTCAAATGTAGTTCAACTCCACTTACAACTTTACAACAACGATAGTAACAACAACAACAACAAAAACAGGTGTTAACAATGGTTTGCACTTCATCGTCTTCCGAGGCTCCTTTTTCCCTCTTTTACTACTCACAGGCGGTATATAAATAGCATACTGCAAAAAATTAGAAACAAAACTTGTTAAATGACATTTATTCCTTAAGCAAAAACACCTGAGGATGTGCACAACATGCTGTAAAAGAATAATCAGTGTTAAATTAAACATAGAAATGTAGAGAGTGACTCGCAGCAGTATAGCTCGCAGTCTCCTTTCTTTACGCTTGACAACCACGGTCACAATTAAGAATGATTATACCTCTGATAAAGGTAATACAGTTTCATTTCTATCGTCTAGTAAAGCGACAGGGTAATGTTAGTCAGTGGCAACGTGACGGGTGCTATGAATGCTAAATTCCCCAGTTCGAAAAAAATATAAAAATTCCACCGTTCTCTCGTTATTGACGATTCTGTGAAGCATCCTACCAGAATAAGCGACCCAGTTGCCAGGGCGGCGGACATAAACTGTTGGCGACTTTGCGGCAGATCTTCAGCAGCTCGTAAATGCCGTGAGGCGGCAGGTTCGGTGCTGTTGGAAATACCCACGCTACCACTGCAGACGGCTTCTGGTGGCTCAAGCGCCGAACTTGGGAAGCGTCTCGGGGAGGTTTACGGCCGTCGTATAATAAGGCTGTCAGATTCAGCCGAGGCGATGGAGGTAGCATTTTATTATAATTCATCTTTATGGACAGACAGGGTCAGATGAGAAATGCTTCGAAGCTCGTTCCGGTCAGACCAGGACTACAATTTATTTCCAAAGGTACATACACAAAGTACTTTACTGATCGTTACATGTGGCCTCTAATTGACAAAGTGCCACAATGATATCTCCATTGGCAAAAGATTCCGGAATAGTCCCCCATTCAGATCTCCGGGAGGGGACTGCCAGGGGGCAGGTTATAACGTTCCGCTCGGATCGTTACATTTAACTTAACTTTCTACTGCCTGGAGTTCATTTGATGAAAGAATGTAACTGTTTCCAACTTCACAAAATTTATTGACAACTGAACTGCATACTCGTCACGTTAACAAAGACACTGACTGACATACTTCACAGGTCTCTTTGACTGACTGACAAAACAACAACTCAACAACTGACCCTCTCGCAGCATCGCTGCTTTGCTTTATATAGAATTTTAATAATAAATTTCAAAATAACCCGTTAATAATTTTGTACAGTTTTGATGTTACATTTAAAATTTACAAAACGTAGAGAAACTGATGTTGCAGCCGAATAAGGTATAAAATACAATATTAACTGACATAATTTTTATAGTATCATCACTAGTTTTAAATACGATAATCGATCTGAAATTTAATTACAATAATGTCTCTTGTGATATTTTAGTTACGTAATTATATACAGTGTGGATTTGGTTACTAACATTCAATGACAGTACAAATCTCGTACTTGATTTGACTACATATGTAAAAATTACGAATAAGGCCTCGAGTTCTGAAAATAGGAAAGTTGCGTCATGTAAACAATTGGAGAGTTAATTAGAAATGTAATTACAAAGGATATTAATTACAGAGGGGGACATAGTAATAGACAACAAATGAAAATACGTCGCTTGGTAATAACTTTGAAACCGTTTCTCAAGATAATAATGTTCTCTGTGTCAACCCATCAATCAACTGCAATTAAGGTAATTAGAGGCACCAGACACTTAAGCCAAGATTTCCACAGCCTCTTAATAATTGCCGCCAGATATTTAACACTTCAATTTCTTGATTAAATATCTAACTTAGCACCTGTACATAATTTTGTTAATGACAACAATCACCTGACAATCACGATAATATACGTCCTTTCAAAACATTCTATATGCTTTCACGATGAATATCAAGTATTTTAGCAAATTGGACAGAATGACATGTATAAAGACATACATACAAGTCCCTAGGAAGCACTGACTCGTCCGGTAGCCACTCGGATGCCTACAAAAAAGGCGGTATCAGTCTATTCATTAGAGTCTTGGGGAAGGCTGTATCTTTACAAGGCGAGCACGAGAAAAAGATTGAATAATCAACGAAATGATAACGTTCTACGAGTCGGGGCGTGGAATGTCAGAAGCTTGAGTGTGGTAGGTAAGCCAGAATATCTGGAAAGGGAGATGCATATGCTCGATCTAAATATACTAGGAGTCAGTGAAGTGAAATGGAAAGAAGACAAAGATTTCCGGTCAGAGGAGAATAGGGTTATATCAACAGCAGCAGGAAATGGTACTATGAGGATTCGTTATGAATAGAAAGGTAGGGCGAAGAGTGTGTTACACTGCACAGTTCAGTGATAGCGTTTTTCTCATCAAATCGACAGCAGAGCAACACCGACAACGATAATTCGGATATACATGCCGCCATCGCAAGCTGAAGATGAAGATCTAGAGAAAGTATATGAGATATTGAAAGGATAATACAGCACATAAAGGTGGATAAAAAAACTAAAAATGATGGGGGACTGGACTGTAGTTATAAGGGAAGGAGTAGAAGAAAAGGTTACAGAATAATATGGTCTTGGGATAAGGAATTGGGAAATAGAAGGACTAATTAAGCTCTGTAATAAATTTTAGCTAGTAATGGCGAATACTCAGTTCAAGAAACACAAGACGAGGAGATATACTCGGAAAAAACTGGGTGATACGGGAAGATTTCAGTAAGATTACGTCATGGTCAGACAGAGATTCCCAAATCAGGTACTGGATTGTAAGGCGTACCCAGGAGCAGATACATACACAGATCACAATCTAATAGTGACGAAGAGTAGGCTGAAGTTCAAGACATTAGGCAGGAAAAATCAAAACGCAAAGAAGTGCGGTGCAGAACTACTAAGGGATGGAGAGATACGCTTGAAGTTCACTAAGGCTATAGATACAGCAATAAGAAATAGCTCAGTAGGTAGTACTGTTGAAGAGGAATGGACATATCTAAAAATGACAATCATGGAAGTTGAAAAGAAAAACACTGGAAAAAAAAATGTTCAGATGTGTGGGAAATCGTATGGGACTCAACTGCTAAGGTCATCAGTCCCTAAGCTTGCACACTACTTAACCTAAATTATCCTAAGGACAAACACACACACACCCATGCCTGAGGGAGGACTCGAACCTCCGCCGGGACCAGCCCAACAGTCCATGACTGCAGCGGCTAGACCGTTCGGATAATCGCGCACGGCAAACATAGGAACAAAGAAGGTTAATGCGAAGAACTACTTCAGTTGATCGATGAAAGAAGGAAGTACAAAAATGCCAGGGGAAATTCAGGAATACATAAATACAAGTCGCTGAGGAAATAAATAAATAGGAAGTGCAGGGAAGCTAAGACGAAATGAAGAAATCGAAAAAGAAACGATTGTTGGAAGGACTGAATCAGCATTTAGGAAAGTCAAAACAACCTTCTGTGAAGTTAAAAGCAAGAGTGGTAACATTAAGAGTGCAACGGGAGTTCCACTGCTTAATGCAGAGGAGAGAGCGGATTGGTGGAAAGAGTACATTGAAGGTCTGTATGAGGCGGAAGATTTGTCCGATGTGACAGAAGAAGAAACAGGAGTGGGTATAGAAGAAATAGGGGATCCAGTATAGAAGAAATAGAGGATCCAGTATTAGAACCAGAATTTAAGAGAGCTTTGGACGACTTATGATCAAATGAGGCGCAAGGGATAGTTAACATTCCATCAGAATTTCTAAAACCACTGGGGGAAGTGGCGACAAAACGACTGAGTGTTCGCGTTGGTGTGTAGAATGTCTGAGTCCGGCGACATACCATTTGACTTTCGAAAAAATATCACCCATACAGTTGCGAAACTGCAAGAGCTGACAAGTGCGAGAATTAGCGCACAACCAGCTTAACAGCCCGTGCATCCAAACTGCTGAGAAGAATGATACACAGAAGAATGGAAAAGAAAATTAAGGATGTTTTAGATGACGTTTGGCCTTAGGAAACGTAAAGGCACCCGAATGGCAATTCTGACGTTGTGGTTAATAATGGAAGCCAGACTAAAGAAAAATCAAGGTACGTTCATAGAATTTATCGACCAGGAAAAAGCGTTAGAAAATGTACGAGTAAAACTGTGCAAGGTGTTCTAAATTCTGAGAAAAATGGGGGTAAGAAAACAATTGCCAGTAGTGATGAACCCAAGGGAATTTAAGTCTTCAGCAAGCGTTAGGAAGTATTGGCCGCCAAACATTTCAGTTTTAAAAATGTGATGGTCTGTACGCCTTATTACAGTGGGAAACGAAGAAACAAAATGCTTTTAGTTGATAGTTAAATAGTTATATAATGTTCCATTTACATGAATACGTTTAAACCTGCTTGGAATATTGCCCATACCCTCGGGTGTAAGCAATACGATTTGTTTGATATTTCAACGGAAGATAATAACAACTGCCGTGCATAAAACGACTCATTTTCTTTATTATTATCATCTAGAAGTCATCAGTCCATCGATATATCTGATTTTACCTATAATGTACTAGTATTTTTATGTCTATATACCTACTAAATAATATTTCTCCTTCCATTGACAATCTGCCTATTCCTATCTGTTTTAGAATATGTCGTACTGACCTGTCACTACTTCCGATAATTCCTCCTGTTGCCTGCTGCTTTGCCCGACTCAGATGATAAAATTGCTGAAAGGTTCTAACAAAACTTGAGTTTAATTTTAAACGCGTACCCGACTCATACAATTATAGAATGAGATTTTCACTCTGCAGCGGAGTGTGCGCCGATATGAAACTTCCTGGCAGATTAAAACTGTGCGCCCGACCGAGACTCGACCTCGGGACCTTTGCCTTCCGCGGGCAAGTGCTCTACCATCTGAGCTACCGAAGCACGACTCACGCCCGGTACAATATCCTTTCTTCTAGGAGTGCTAGTTCTGCAAGGTTCGCAAGAGAGCTTCTGTAAAGTTTGGAAGGTAGGAGACGAGGTACTGGCAGAAGTAAAGCTGTGAGTACCGGGCGTGAGTCGTGCTTCGGTAGCTCAGATGGTAGAGCACTTGCCCGCGAAAGGCAAAGGTCCCGAGTTCGAGTCTCGGTCGGGCACACAGTTTTAATCTGCCAGGAAGTTTCATATCAGCGCACACTCCGCTGCACAGTGAAAATCTCATTCTGGAAACATCCCCCAGGTTGTGGCTAAGCCATGTCTCTGCAATATACTTTCTTTCAGGAGTGCTAGTTCTGCAAGGTTCGCAGGAGAGCTTCTGTAAAGTTTGGAAGGTAGGAGACGAGGTACTGGCAGAAGTAAAGCTGTGAGTACCGGGCGTGAGTCGTGCTTCGGTAGCTCAGATAGTAGAGCACTTGCCCGCGAAAGGCAAAGGTCCCGAGTTCGAGTCTCGGTCGGGCACACAGTTTTAATCTGCCAGGAAGTTTCATACAATTATAGTTAATGGTGACTTTAATCTACCCTCGCTTGCATTTATTAGGTGTTTCATGTATCCCTGGGTCGTTATTATTTTCCGCAGCTTTTGTCAAAAGGATTTTAAAAAATCAATGAAAGCAATGTGTATTTCCTTAACACAGTCTCTGCGTTTTTTTTTTATTATCTGCTGTAAAATAAAGAGTGCGTCTACTGTACAACGTTCTTGCCTGAAACCATTTGTTCCTCATACAGTATTACATCTGTTATGTTTTTAAGGCTTGTGTTTAAAATCTTAACATATATATTGTATGCTGAGCTCATTAAATTCATTTCTCTGTAGTTACTGCACAGACTTTCATCTCCTTTTTTAAAACTGATACCCCTCTTTCCGTTGTCCAGTCTTTGGGGAACTCTTTCTCTTCCAACATTCTTTTAAGACATGTAGCAGTTGTATTTGTACAATGAGTCGTCATATTTTAGCAATTCAGCATTAAAGCCATCGATTTCTTTCGCTTTTCTATTCTGAAGTAATGTTAAGGTAGATGGTTATTTCGTCAGAGTGAATTTCATGTAATCTCTTACAATCTACTGGTTCAGTTTCAGTTTCTTGTGCTGTATCGTCATACCATAACCATTTGTAATAATTTACCCACTGTTCTTCATTAGTACTATTTATTTGTATCTTGTATTTCCCTGTTATTTTAAATTTTAAAAATCTTATATACAGTTGCTTTCTACGGTGAGCATCATTCTCCATGTTATAAATCGATCCAAATGTTGTTGGTGTTCTTCTCTTCTTAAATTTTATAACTATCAGTGACCTTCAGCATTTTAGACTCTTTTGAAAAACCCACGACCGTTTATCTGTCGTATCCTTCTCAATTCTAGACATTAAAAGTAGTTTGAGGCGTTAGTTCATGTCAACAACGTCAGAAGAAGAATGATCTAGAGAGAGAGAGAGAGAGAGAGAGAGAGAGAGAGAGAGAGTGAGAAAATCGGTCGTTGCATGAAGAGCAGGAGGATTATAGGGTGGTACTAAATTTTATTGCAATGTCTATATTTCAGCAATATTTGAACTGATGCAGATGTTGTATGGAGAGTCAACACAGATTCAGATGACCGATTTTGAATGACACGAACGTGTGCGTGAATGCTGGGGGACAATGAAGGATTACACATACAATGGAAAGTTGACAAAAATGTGGATGGGAGCATTGTCTCAGCAGACAAGACATACAGATATAATGAATTATTTGAAATGTGCGAATGTATTCACACTGGCGGCATAAAATCTGTGATTACGATGGAAGAAAGATTATAGTGACCGAAGAAGAAAACATAAAAATACAGTAGATGAAGCAGGTGAAAAGGAATAACAAATGAGATTTACAGAGAGTTCAAAATGCTCATGCAGTAATGGCCAAGGACAAATGTAACGTTGTGAAATCATACACAACAAATGGAAAGATAGATGCAGCCTAAAACAACGTTATATAGACCCTTGGAGCAAAGAGAAGAACTGAATGAACATCAATACCTCAGAAGGCAAGCCAATACTACACAAAGAAAGGAAAGCTGAAAGGTGCAAGGAATGTATAGGAGGACTATACAAGTGAAATGAAGCGAATATCGTAGAAAGGCCTTGGTCGAAACAAAGCCCTTGGAGTAGACGACATTCCCTCATTATTACTGAGACCCTAGGGAGAGCCAGTTGTGACAAAGCAATTCCACTCGTTGCGCAAGATATGTGAGACAGATGAAATAACCTGAGACTTCAAGAATTCGCTGACAAATGTGAATATTAGTGAACCGTCAGCGTAACAAGTCGTGGGCGCAAGATACTGACACGAATTGTGTACAACATGGAAAAGTGACAGCAGCTGTCCTAGGGAAAAGTTGTTTCAGTTCTGGAGAAACGTAGGAAGACTTGAGCCAATACTGACTCTTCTATTTATCTTAGACTGAAAAAAAAGCAAACCTACGTTTATACAGTTTTTGGACTTAGAGAAAGCTTTTGAAAGTTTTGTCTGGAATAAACTCTCTGAAATTCTGATGGTATCCTAGGCACAAAGAACAGAGACAGAAATGTTACTTATAGCTTGTGCAGAAACCAGACAGCAGTTACAAGAGTCGAGGGACAAAAAAGGAAAGCAATAGTCGGTAATGGACTGATACAGGGTTGTAGCCTATCTCCGTTCTTATTTAGTCTGTGCATTGAGAAAGCAGTAAAGGAAACCAGGGAGAAATTTGGAAAGAGTACTGAAGTTCAAGGAGAAGAAATAACATTTTTCTGTTTTCCGATAACACTGTAACTCTCTCGGGGACAAAAAAGGATTTTAAACATCCGTTCGACGGAATGGATGGTGTCTTGAAAAGCGGTTGTGATCTGAACATAAACAGAACTAAAACGAAGGTGATGGAACGTTGTCGAATTGAATCGAACGATGCTGATGGAACTAGGTTAGGAAATGAGCCGTGAAAAGTAGTAGATTAGTATTGATATTTGAGCAGCAACATAACTGATGATGGCGGAATTAGAGAGAATGTAATATGTAGGCTGGTTATAGCAAGAAGGCATTTCTGAAAAAGAGGAGGTACTCAACATGTGATATAAATTCAAACGTTTAGAAGTCGTTTCTGAAGGAATTAATATGGAGTGTTGCTTTGTAGGAAGCAAAACGTGGACGACGAGAAGATCAGCAGAAGGAGAAAGAAGCTATTTAAATGTGGCGCTACAGAAGATTGCTAAAGATTAGATGGACAGCATCTCATGAGGAGGTATTGGACAGAATTGGGGAGAAAAGAATTTTATGGATGCTTGAGTAGAAGAAGGCATCGATTGGCGGTACACATCATAACACATCGAGGAAGCGTTAATGTGGTAATGCAGACCACTCAGTTCAGTAAGGAGGAGAAAATAGAGGAGACTGCATTACTTATTCAGAGAAGGAGAGGCTTTTTATTGACAGACTAGCGCGAAGAGCTGTATCAGACCAGTCTTCTGTCTAAAGTCCGTAACAACAACAACATAAATAAAAACAATTAAAGAATCGAATATCACATCGCATTAGGACAGCGTTTACTCTTAATCCATATAACTACTTTTGTGTCAGAAGAATAAATAAAAAACAGTCAGACAAACCACAATTACTGCCTTGTTCTACTACGTAATGGAATCATCTACTGCAGCCCCCTATAAGGGACTGTTAGTAACTGGAATTGCCGCCCTCACTACAATATGCTGCATGTTCTCTTTTCATAATTAACTGTAACGTTCGACTTGCCAAAAAACGTTGTTATTGACGGTTCCTATTACTCAGGATAGTCAGCTTCACATCAGTGAAAGGAACGTTATTATTAATTGACTTTAATTGATCCTTCACCCACACGGAAATTTTCCTACTTCCGTTGATTGGATGAACAAGAACACTGCCGAGTAAAACTACCAATTACCTCTAGTGGCATGAATATTAAATGAAAATCTGTCCCAGCGTTCAAAGTACAAAGTATGTGAATCTAGTCATTTTCGGTTTGAGCCTTTACGTGCTCATTTCAACAAAATCTATACCTCGCGCCGAGATATCAGGCAAATTACCACCCTCATTTGATTTAAACTGTAGTAGATTAACTTTCTTTAGATGGCTTTTGATGTTATTGTAGAATGAAATATCTTTTGATGTCTCTCGATGAAGTAGAATTTTCGTCCCAGGATGGTGCACATTCTTTCATTCGGTGTTGAGGCGAGCAATCCTGTAGCTTTAAATTTTGCAATATCAATCACAACTTTAAATTTATATCCCGTCACCTACCGTCTTACTCTTCCTATTGCAGCACTGTACTTTAACTGTTTACGGCTTTAAAAACTCATTTTTGTGGGTCTCACTTTGTGGAGATCTTCGAAATTCATACTTCGGCTGAAAGCATCGTCCACTACGAACTTTGATCATTGTCGAAAATGTAGAACTGATACAAAATCCTGGCGCAAAATAGTTCTTTTCGGCAACTGTTAACCAAGGTAAGTGCCTCTGATAATATGACTGAATACCACGTGCGTCTGAATAAGAATGATTTGTATTCTATGATCTGCGTTTCTCCACAGTTTCTTACGGAGAAACTTCAATGAGCTGAAGTACACATACGTATTTGTATGCAGCATGTTCCCTTTTGATTACGCGCTGCATGCAAACGTGAATGTACTCCTGACCAATAAATACGTTTCAAACTATACCGAAGATGATGTAAATCCCACATTTCCAGTTGTACGTACCCTCAATCTCAAATCAACACTATAGTATTACCAGTAAAAAGAGTACCATAAAAGTTTTGCAATAAGTCGCAGGAGGCTGATCGTTGTTGTGTTCTGAGAATACTTCATACTTACAATTGTTGCCGCTGTGCCAAGTCAGTGGGCGCTGTCGTTCACTAGCAATGTTAGTTTGAAGTGCTTCCTACGGCCTTGTTGTCACAAAGTGAGATTCGGACAGTTTTGCGGTACAATTTCGCGCATGATTTAAACTTAGACCAGTGCTTCGCAGAAATGAATCACGTTCGGTGATGTGTGTTCACATTGTACAGGTGGTACAGAGGATTCCAAAGTGGAAATTCCACTCTGGGGGACGCAGAGAGGACGGGAAGCCACGATCATCGGTTATGGAGGAAAACGCTAGAAGAAGGCAGGCGAGTGATCTATAAGCAGATAGAGAAGCCCTTAGGGATAAATAAGCCAACAATTCGATTCTGCGAATAAAGAAACTTTGTTGTCCCTGGGTGCTGGGTAGACTGAGTGAAGACCAGATGATACGACATATGACTTGGTGCAAGGAGATATTAAATAAGTTTTCCAAGGGACAATCTCAGTGTATGAATGACATCGTGATTGGTGACGGGACTTGGCTGTACTATTATGACGTGCCAACTAAGAGTCAGAACGAACTTTAGGTCTTTGAAGATGACGACACACTTGTAACACACCCGTAACTGTCAGAAAATCTCGATTAGTAAAGAAGAAAATGGTAGTTCATTTTTTTTCTTTTTTAAATCGGGTGGAACTGTGGAGCGTGTTGTTTTGGACACACAAAAGACAGTTACAGCCAAGTGGTAAACTGAGCAGTGCTGCCCAAAGTCATCCAATCTTTGAAGAACCTGCGACCAAAGTCAAGAATGGACAACGCTCCAACTCATCGAGCCAAAGCAAGCACCGAGTATTTGCGGGGGTACAGGACTGAAACTTGTTGAGCGCCCTCCTTACAGTCCAGACCTTGCCCCTTGTGACGTTGGACTGTTCCCGCATGTGAAAATGAAGCTGAAAGGAGCGCACTTTTCAAGTAATGAGGACCTTCTGAGGGCTTGGGACAACGACTGTGTCTTATTCCTTACAGAATCTTGGGAGAACTAGTTTAGGGATTGGTTTCGGAGGATAGAGAGATGTATTCAATGTGACAGAAGTTACTTCAAAAAATTAACTAAATAAAGCCGTACTGCAAAACTTCCCTGGTACCCTTTCTGTGTGAGAAGCATTGACTCTCGTACTGCAACCGAGGTAGCTGTAAAGTGGTATATAGGGTTCTCGGAGGAAGTTTTAGAGGCCCACTGCTGTTCTTAAGCGATATAAGCGATTTAGAAGACGACCCGAGCATTCCCCTTAGATTGCTTTCAGATGATGCTGTCGTTAAATATCGTGTGACTAGGGTCTCCTGTCGGGTAGACCGTTCGCCGGGTGCAAGTCTTTCGATCTGACGCCACTTCGGCGACTTGCGCGTCGATGGGGATGAAATGATGATGATTAGGACAACACTACACCCAGTCCATGAGCGGAGAAAATCTCCGACCCAGCAGGGTGTTGAACCCGGGCTCTTAGGACTGACATTCTGTCCCGCTGACCACTCAGCTACCGGGGGCGGACATGCTGCCGTTTACCGTCTAGTAAAGGCATCAAAAGATCAAACGGAATTGCAAAAAGAATAAGATCACATATCTCCGTGGTACAAAAAATGGGGCCTGCCGCTGTGGTCGATCAGTCCTAGGCGCTTCAGTCCGGGACCGCGCTGCTGCTACGGTCGCAGGTTCGAATCCTGCCTCGGGCATGGATGTGTGTGACGTCCTTAGTTAGGTTTAAGTAGTTCTAAGTCTAGGGGACTGATGACCCCAGATGTTGAGTCCCATAGGGCTTAGAGAGATTTGAGCCATTTTGCAAAAAGTGGCAGTTGACCTTAAACAGTGAAAGGTTAGTACTAAAAAAATCCGTTAAATTTCAGTCATACGATAAGTCACACAAACTTAAAAGTTACCTTTTCAACTAAATAGTTGGGGACTACCATTCCGAATAACTTGAAATTTTTTATCATCACATAGAAAATGTTGTCGGGAAAATGAAACGAAGACGGCGTTATATGGGTAGAACGGAATAACATGCAACACATCTACTAAGGAAACTGCCTGCTGTACATATGTGCTTTCTCTTCTGGACTACTGTTGCGTGGTATGAGGTTCTAGCCCCATAGAAATAACGGAGTACATTGAAACTCAGTTATTTTGCAAATACCCAATGATCCATGGTACAATATATTCTTCTGTTTCAATGTACAAGGTGGTGCACGACAAACGTACTATAGCTTCACCAACCACATGTTAAATAAATGGTTTTAAAAATATACAGAATTTTATTGGCCTTAAAATTTTGTATTTTAGTAATTAACAATGCATTCAAAATAGCTTTAATATAAAACTATGCAGTCACTTTAATGCGACCTCCTATCAAAAGCCTGAGTAACCACCTCTTGCTGCGCGGGCCGCTGCGGGACACCCAGGAAGAGAATCAATGAAGTGGCAGACACCGATAGGGATGTGGAGCCATACTGACTATAGTGCTGTGGGCAGCTGCACTAGGTTTCTCGGTTGAGGATACACGGTATAAACAGCGCTTTCGACGTGGTCTCACAGATTTTCGATTGGATACAAGTCCGGGGAGAGAGATGGCCAGAGAAGTAAGGTAAACACATGCCGATGCTCTTCTAACCACATACATGCACTGTAAGCTGTACGACACGTTTCTCTGTCCTGTTGGTAGATGCTATAGTGTCGAGGCGGATATGGTCCCCAGGGATAGACTCATACTCGTGTTGATCCACTGTGGCTTCCAGAATGACGAGATCCCCCACGGAATGCCACGGACACATTCCCGAGACGATAACGCTCCCTCCTCCGGCCTGCAGCCTACTGACGATTGATGCACGATGTTTGCTTTCAGACGTTTCACGCTGATGGAACATGAAACATGATTCATCAGGAAACGCCACCTTTCACCACGCAGCGAACCTGCAGCTGTGGTATTGGCGTGCAGATTCCAGCCTTCGTCGCCGATGAAAAGTAGTCATTGTGGGTGCATGAAGCAGGCGCCTGCTGTAGACGCCATTAAGCACCAACGTTCTTTGCTGTCGTAGAAGAGACACTGTTGGTGGCCGCTTGGTTCACCTGGATGGTCAGCTGCTCAACAGGTGCACGTCTGTTGGCCCGTACACATTCCTACAGCCGTCGTTCACCTATGTCATCCATACTCCGTGATGTGCTACAGTTTCCATAGCACCGGTTTTGGATACCGCTATTTTACTATTCACGGTATACTTTAAATATGGCGGCATGAAAACAGTTATAAAGTTCAGTTATCAGAACGTAACTGAAGCTGGCGCACTTTCCAAGCGATATATCCGAAATACCAGCAGATATTCCCATAATTGCGAAAAATAATTAAAATCATTACTTTCGCCTGCGATATTTCTTTCGGAACGCTGTAATTTGCATTAAAAAGCTTTTTTATGATTTGAATTCGACGGACAAATGCCCCGCGTTCTAATTTAATTCAGTATCCGCGCGTTCACGGCAACGCCTGTTGTAGCGACCATTTTACATCTCTGTTAATTACTGTGTAACTGGAGCGTACACCTACCGGAAAGCGACGCTTTCGTTTTCGTATGCTTATATCACCCTTCCTCTTACTGGAAGAAAATCGTCTATGCTGTGGCAATATTATTTGCCTCAGTTCGACACCTTGAAATTAATGTTCAACTGATTTCCCAGTGGCAATTGTCTAAAAGGTTGTACAAATGTACTTTCTCGTTACTGACAACAGGCTGCAGCATCAGTAATGTTTTCTTTCCATATCTTTTGGTTTCCCTCTGTTCATGCTGCCATCCGTCTTAGTGGCACGAAGGCCACAATAGCTCAACTGAACTCAGGAATACGGAAGCAAATAGGGAAACCAACAACTTAGACAGACGCCCAAAAACTAAAAGTTACACGTTTCAAAGTGTATTTCGTTTACTTTATACTACTAGTCGCACACTGAATGAAATTCTTGCGTTTTCGCACTATGTACAGAAAAATGGCAATGAAGATCGTAGCGTGGTCGACACCATCGACGTAAATAAAACCAACAACTTAGACAGACGCCCAAGTGGTTGTATTGTTCAGTTAACCAAGAACATTGTTTAAGTAGTTATGAATATGTGAAAGATTTTCATGCAAATTCATAAGACTATACATACATGTTGTTCTTGTTGTGGTCTTCAGTCTAGAGACTGGTTTGATGCAGCTCTTATGCTACTCTATCTTGTGCAAGCCTCTTCATTTCCGAGTAATTTCGGCAACCCACATCCTTCAGAGCATGCATACTGTTTCATTTCTTGGTCGCCCTCTACTATTTTTACCCCCTAACTTCCCTTCAGTAGTAAATTGGTGATCCATTATATCTTAGAAGTGTCCTACCATCCGATACGTTCTTCTAGTCAGGTTGTGCCCCAAATTTCTTTGCTCCCCAATTATATTTAGTATTTACGCTATCCACCCATCCTATCTTCAGCATTCTTCTGTAGCACCACATCTCAGAAGCATCCAGTCTCATCTTGTCTAAACTGTTTATCATCCTTGTTTCACTGGCATACATTGCTACGGTCCACACAAACAGTTTCTTAAAAGACTTCCTGAGACTTAAATCTAAACTTGACGTTAACAAATTTCACTTGTTCAGAAACGATTTTCTTGCCTTTACCAGTCTATATTTTAATTCCTCTCTATTTCGGCCAACGTCAATTGTTTTGCTGCCCAAATAGCAAAACTCATCTGCTGCTTGAAGTGTCTCGTTTCCTAATCTAGTTCCCTCAGTATCAGCTGATTTAATTCGTCTACATTCCGTTATCCTCGTTTTGATTTTGTTGATTTTCGTCTTGTAGCCTTCTTTCATGACACTGTCCATTCCATTCAACTGCTCTTCCAAGTCCTTTGCTGCCTCTGAACAGAATTACAAAGTCATCTCCAAAATTCAAAGATTTTATTTCATCTCCATAAACTTTAATCCCTACTCCAAATGTTTCCTTTGTTTCTTTTATTCGATGCGCAATGTACACATTGAATATCATAGAGGTAGGCTATAACCCTGTCTCACTCTCTTTCCAACCACTGCTTCACACTGCCTCGTGATGACTGGGTGTTGTGTGGTGTCCTTAGGTTAGTTAGGTTTAAGTAGTTCTAAGTTCTAGGGGACTGATGACCATAGCTGTCAAGTCCCATAGTGCTCAGAGCCATTTGAACCATTTGAACCACTGCTTCACATTATGCCACTCAGCTGTAACAACTGCAGTCTGGTTACTGTACTAATTGTAAATCGGCTTTCTCTCCCTGTATTTTAACCCTGCTACCCTCAGAATTTTACAGAGAGTATTCCAGTCAAGATTGTTAAAAGCTAAGTCTACGAATGCTATAAACTTAGGTTTGCCTTTCCTTAGCCTATGTTCTAAGGGAAGTAGTAGGGTCAGTATTGCCTCGCCTGTTCCTACATTTCTCCGGAATCCAAACTGGTCTTCCCCGAAATCAGCTTCTACTAGTTTTCCCATTCTCTGTAAGGAATTCATGTTAGTATTTTGCAACAACTACTTATTCGCTGATAGTTCGATAATATTCACACAACACCTGCTTTCTTTGGAATTGGAAATATATTTTTCTTGAAGTATGAGGAAACTTCGCCTGTCTCATAGATCTTGCTCACCAGATGGAAGATTTTTGCCACGGTTAGCTCTCTCAAGGCTATCAATAGTTGTAACGGAATGTTATCTACGCCCGGGAACTTGCTTCGACTTGGTTGTGTCAGTGCGCTGTCATATTTTTCGCGCAGTATCATGTCTGTCATCTCATAAAGATCTACGTCCTCTTCCACTTCTCCCTTGTACAGTCTCTCCATCTTTCAGCCTTCCCTTCTTTGCTTAAGACTGATTTCCCATCTAACTGCTTCTGTGTCCACATAAATACCTCGCAAGCCACTGAAAATTGCATGACTGACGGTATATCCGTACCAGTAGTGGAAAGTTGGGTGAAACCGGGTATGCAGGTCAACAAGGTTGTGTTGGTCAAACAGGATACCTCCGGATTTCTGTGACAAGTGTTGGTACTGGTCTGTTAGGAGCCGCCATTTCTGGGAGTTGCAGATATTCGTCATTAAAAGGCATCTATTACTTCTCTTTCTTGAGCTTTTTAATGTTTATAATGAAATTGGGTGTTGCCGATTCTTGGAGAAGAATTTTGAAGAGCAACGTTACCTGCTAGGTAATTGCAATACTTATGTTTTCCAGTGGATTTCAAAGTTTGTGTGATGCATATATTGTGAATACTAACTTTCCAATGCCACGTATTGTTCGATTTTGCGCTGTGGGGTAATACAGTGTACACCTAGCGGGGCAAAGCTAGGCCAACACGGTTTTACCACCACTCTTCAAAGAAGTAAACACAACTACAGGGCTAAGCACCATAATGGGAAGCATCGGAAGCTGAGAAGTCTAAAGATGAATTACTTTGAAACCAAAGTTCTCCAAGACAAAGTTTCTTTATCTTATACAACCGAAAAATTTCCAGAATCACGAGATGAAATGATAACCGTTCCTGGGACTTTAGAAATGATATCGGGCAATTTGTGGCTGATGGAACTACAGTTACGCATCGTCATTCCCTGTGTCTCCAACGTTTCTAATGTCTCTCGCAAAGGTTGAATTTGTAGAAAGCGCACAGAAAATCACCAATAGAAATAAAAAGAGAAAAATAATAATACTGACCTCCTCTCCATGCAAAATGATTTGTGAGCTAAAGAAAAAACCAGGAAACGCAAAACGAGAACTCTTTAAAGAAAAAAGTAAAAGGTCCAAGTAGTAAAAAGGGGGAATATGCAAATAGAGAGACTACATCGAGTCAAAAAAGAAAATGGAAAAATAACGTTCTTCCTTTTTATCAGGCGAATTTGATTCCGACGAAGATTACATATTTTTTAGTAGGCAACGTTCACTCACGTTATTGAAGGAAGGATGGCTCGAGTGTTCGTCTCATCGTGCTGGACTTGTGAACCATATTCCAATGATGAGGAAAATTTCGGCGATATTTTTTTTTAGTAACATGTGTTTCTGTTTTTAATTAGGACAAAGCGCTACATTTTTAAAAAGATTTTGGGACGATGTTTTATGACTAAGATGATACATAAAGTGTTTTTCATTCTAATTTCAAATCTGATTTTGATTCTCCTCTATAACTTCAGATTTTTGTACAAATAACGTCAGAAGTTTTAGCTGAATTCACACTTTTATTCTGACAGGTATCATTTTTGAGTTGTGTGAAAAATTATTTTGTAACCTTCTGTAGAATCGCTACACACTTCATTAGAGCAGGCAGTCGTATATGTTCACTTAAATTGCAAATAATTATTCCAAAAACACAATAAATGTATGAAAATTTTATTTCCCCTTCACTGGTTTCATTGCATCAAGTTCTTTCTGACGAGGGACGGGACTTGTCTTCTTTGATTGTCTCCCATCACCAGTGCCATCTCTTTTTAGCGTAACACACTAGTCTGCCGTCATGTTTTCACGAAACTATTAATGTCCTGTCTTTGCTTAGGAATTATTTATCTATCACAAACGTAACAGAATATGTTTCGGTTATTCAAACACTTGTGAAAACGTACTTCTATGAAACTGCAAAACTATAGAAATATCACCTCATAACACCACAGTAGGTCAACAATGAATTATAAAATTTCCTGACTAACAGTCAGTTGGGTGAGACAAGTGAGCCCAACAACCCCATCTTATTGACATAATACACTCCTGGAAATGGAAAAAAGAACACATTGACACCGGTGTGTCAGACCCAGCATACTTTCTCTGGACACTGCGACAGGGCTGTACAAGCAATGATCACACGCACGGCACAGCGGACACACCAGGAACCGCGGTGTTGGCCGTCGAATGGCGCTAGCTGCGCAGCATTTGTGCACCGCCGCCGTCAGTGTCAGCCAGTTTGCCGTGGCATACGGAGCTCCATCGCAGTCTTTAACACTGGTAGCATGCCGCGACAGCGTGGACGTGAACCGTATGTGCAGTTGACGGACTTTGAGCGAGGGCGTATAGTGGGCATGCGGGAGGCCGGGTGGACGTACCGCCGAAATGCTCAACACGTGGGGCGTGAGGTCTCCACAGTACATCGATGTTGTCGCCAGTGGTCGGCGGAAGGTGCACGTGCCCGTCGACCTGGGACCGGACCGCAGCGACGCACGGATGCACGCCAAGACCGTAGGATCCTACGCAGTGCCGTAGGGGACCGCACCGCCACTTTCCAGCAAATTAGGGACACTGTTGCTCCTGGGGTATCGGCGAGGACCATTCGCAACCGTCTCCATGAAGCTGGGCTACGGTCCCGCACACCGTTAGGCCGTCTTCCGCTCACGCCCCAACATCGTGCAGCCCGCCTCCAGTGGTGTCGCGACAGGCGTGAATGGAGGGACGAATGGAGACGTGTCGTCTTCAGCGATGAGAGTCGCTTCTGCCTTGGTGCCAATGATGGTCGTATGCGTGTTTGGCGCCGTGCAGGTGAGCGCCACAATCAGGACTGCATACGACCGAGGCACACAGGGCCAACACCCGGCATCATGGTGTGGGGAGCGATCTCCTACACTGGCCGTACACCACTGGTGATCGTCGAGGGGACACTGAATAGTGCACGGTACATCCAAATCGTCATCGAACCCATCGTTCTACCATTCCTAGACCGGCAAGGGAACTTGCTGTTCCAACAGGACAATGCACGTCCGCATGTATCCCGTGCCACCCAACGTGCTCTAGAAGGTGTAAGTCAACTACCCTGGCCAGCAAGATCTCCGGATCTGTCCCCCATTGAGCATGTTTGGGACTGGATGAAGCGTCGTCTCACGCGGTCTGCACGTCCAGCACGAACGCTGGTCCAACTGAGGTGCTAGGTGGAAATGGCATGGCAAGCCGTTCCACAGGACTACATCCAGCATCTCTACGATCGTCTCCATGGGAGAATAGCAGCCTGCATTGCTGCGAAAGGTGGATATACACTGTACTAGTGCCGACATTGTGCATGCTCTGTTGCCTGTGTCTATGTGCCTGTGGTTCTGTCAGTGTGATCATGTGATGTATCTGACCCCAGGAATGTGTCAATAAAGTTTCCCCTTCCTGGGACAATGAATTCACGGTGTTCTTATTTCAATTTCCAGGAGTGTATTTTCCTTATTTGCAATAAAACTTCTCTTTGTAGAACATAGATTTGAATGAAAAATGTGTTTACTTGATTTGTGAAAAAATGTTCATAATAGCAGAAACTAATAACTGATCTGAAATCCACGCAGAAAAGTACTTCAAGAACAATGAAAATTACCCAAAAAAAAAAAAATCATGTTGAGTAGTGGTATTGAGAACTTTGGCTACGTTAGTGTAATACTTTGAAAATTTCCTGTTAAAAACCACGTGTACCCTATGAGTCGAGCAAAACAAGGTATTTTTTTACTTAATGAGGTTATTATTTTGTTGAGGTGGTTTATTTGTCACTAAAACCATACTAATACTATGTTGTTGAAAATGAAAACATCTGAATGACCTTAATTTGCAGACTCGTTGATCTCTGAAAATAAATTATATGAATAAAAAGTTGAGATACCGGGTTCTGTCCCACTTCTCCTGTCGTTGTTTCCTTTCTCATACCATTTGCCTCTGGAATGAGAAAAAATAACTCTATATGCCTCTATAAGCGACATAATTTCTTTTATCTTATTCTGATTATCTAGCCAAGACACAGTCGAAGCAATAATAATGCTTAACTGTACAGTTGCGAAACAAATATTAATTTCAACAAAAATTGTGTAATTCTAGCACTTTTAATATCGACCTTGAATTTCCCAACAATTACTGAACAGAGAAACGTAAATTAAATTTTATGTTAACGCTGTTATGTACCATTCATGAATAGATTTGAGAACGCGGACGCAGCCGGTTTCACTAAGTAAAACACATGAAGTGCTGACAGAGTATCATACGTTATTCATTGTTGTAATTTTTGCTGGAGTGGACACTGTGCATGTGACGACCTCATCACAAATTCAGCAGTCTGCCCGTCTTGAATGTAAACTGTCGAAGCGTCGAAGCAGCTAGGACACAACGGTTCTTTATGTTGTGGCATCTATTCGAATTCTTGATGTACATTAGTTTCGGCCAATGAAATGGACATCTTCGGCCGCTGTGGAAACGGGCCTCGTTTTCTTTGTTTGTGGCGTAGCTGATGGTCTCCCTCTCTTTGTTGGGGCCTTTTCAAGCTTTCCTATGTTTACAACACATCTGGCTACCGATGCCTTGAAGTCAATGTGTCGAACTTGATTCCCAGACTGCCTATGCAGAAGCAAACAGTCAACCATAGTCACATTAATGGAATGGAAGAAAATGTGGAAGTACCATCTCCTGTTTCGACATTTGTGGGCATGTAATGCCAGGAATTGACCCACAACACTTCCCATACGACTGTCTTAGCACTATAAAAAAGGGCCGAGGGATACTGATTATTTTCTTCTGCTTTTTGCTCCAGCGTGCAACTTGGCATATCGGTTGGATAGTCACACAAGCTGAAGCGGCATGAATGCACGGAGTGCCAAACCATTTGGAGATGGTGATGTCGCAACGTTCTTAAATTGCGTTCAATTACGTTCTGAAACTGACAGAATCGAAAATGACACAAAGAGGTCTCTCACTGGAAATATCCAATGATAATCACTAAAATGTTTCAATAATCGATAATGCGCGGCTAATCACGTTGTCAGTTGCGTCTTTGATCAGGAAGGTGCCACATAACGGTCGGAGTCCAGTAAGACCTGTAAGGTACGATGTCCATTTGAGTGGACTGATACAATGCATTCCAAAAATATAAAACTGTAAAAATTTGATAATACATAGCAGTACCACCAGACAACAAATGTAGATGTATTTACCAACCTTGATGAACGTCCGCAGAAACAGCCACGAGTAATAACAGATGATGCCGGTCGTTTTCGCTTCATGCTCGCCATCTTAGATACACACTTTGTTATCCGAACACTTGCAAGTCTTAACTGTTCAGCAGAAACTACCTAGGGAACATCACCAGTCGAGCACGCCCACTACAGTGGCCTGAGTGTGTTTCCACACTTAGGACTAATTCCAAACACCACAAAAATGGCTAATGGCAGCTGTCCATTGCACAGGACATGGTGCGCAACCAGTTTGAGGCAGGTCAATTTTGCAACGTATATGGTGGGGCCGAAAGTCGGGTGGTATCCCACCGCCGTTGGGGCGTCTCCAGACAAGTCTTCGCTATTCACTGGGGCTCAGTTCGAAGCAGGACTCGTCACTGAAGACACTTCTACTTCGTTCAATGAGATTCCAGGCCGAATACATGTCTGAAGACGCCCGGACAGAGGCTGGATACCAACCTGACTTTCACCATCCAGACGGCCTAACAACCAGAAGTGATGGACTGCAGTTGCCGTTTATTTGCACAGCAGGACCAATATGGTTGTTATCCGCGGCATCTTAGAGCTCAAGCGGTACGTCGACGATAATCTACGCACCGTTTTGTTGCCCCTCATGGCAAGCCATCCTGGGTTTTCATTTAAGTAAGATAAATGCTACCCCCCTCCCCCTCCTTTTCCCCGTACACAGCGAGAGGTTCTATTGCTGGTCATCATGCTTGCAAAACTCTATTTTTGTCAGCAAGGTCTCCAGGTATCTCCCCAATTAAGAACGTTTAGTTCATGATAGGCAGGACACTGTAACCACCGCCGGCCGCTGTGGCCGAGCAGTTGTAGGCGCTTCAGTCCGGAACCGCGCTGCTGCTGCGGTCCGAGGTTCGAATCCTGCTCGGGCATGGTTGTGTGTGATGTCCTTAGGTTAGCTAGGTTTAAGTAGTTCTAATTCTAGGGGACTGATGACGTCAGATGTTAAGTCCCATAGTGCTTAGAGCCATTTGAACCATTTTGAACTCTAACCACCTAGGGATTTCGACTAACGCGCCAATTGGACAGAATTTGGCACGATATCCCTCATGACAACAACTCTATCAATCAACTCTATCAATCAATGCAAAACCGAGTAACTGCTTGCACAAGGACCGGAGGGGGACTAACGCGTTATTGTCTTGATCAATTTGTGAAGCTCTTTCCATTGAGTAATCATCCAATTTTCTAAATTCTAATAATTTTTTTGTCTCCTCATGAACATTCATTACCGATTCCATCCTGTTCGGATAATTCCTTCGTGGCGTCGTTCTTTTTTTTGTCTTGGAGTGTATTTTGTTTGGTGAAAGTGTATTTGTCAGTCTACTGATGTTAAATAAAATAGCTTTTAAATTGACTTCCACCTGTGCGCAAACCCCAGTGCAAAGTCTATTCCACCAAAACGCAACAATGTTGAATAATGACTTAATAACATATTACATTCAAACGGTAAAGCCATAACAGACGCCATGTCTAGGAACCGTGTTCTCCTTTGTTGTAATAAATAAACACCCTCTGGATGTCAACATTTTTATTGCTGACTACCGTTTCAATCTGCGCTGCAGATCACCTGCTCTGTCAGTTCCGTTTCATATGATTTCCTCTTGGAATATCCAAGCATGTTATCAGTATGTGAGTCGCATTGAATCTCATTCTTTTACTGTTACGAGGATGTTGCGTGTGTGTGTAATTTTAGTTATGGGACTCAGTGACAAGGTTACCAGCACCCATACAGAAATTAGTAGGAAATAATGTGGTCAAACAATGAGCAGTAAGCCAATAGAATTACGTTTACTCATTCCCAACCTCAATCACGGGTCACCCACACAACCACACTGTGTCACATCTCCTAAGATAATGTAAGATCGCGAAACGTGCTAAAACTATAATCAGAATGCAAGAAAGACAAGAGGTAAAAGAACTACACGGGGAAATGTTACTGGCAGGCTACTCACAAAACACGTGGATGAGCCAGCCACCCTAATAATATCAAAAATGTCTTCCTAAAAATTTAGGAAACAAGTCGGATAGTTTACGACAACTTACAAAAAGTAGTACAATATTCGCTTGGTTACCGTGTCAATTTAAATAAAGAGAGAATCTGCTGCCCTCGGTATGAAAACTTCAGCTCGAACGTTGAGGCAGAAATGTGGTCAATATTATTAAGTAGAATCATCTATTTAAATATTTAAATTCAGAAACAAAGTACCTTAACAGCTGGAACGCTGGTGCATTACTTACATGGAAAGAGCGTTGATACGGAAATGGTCCAACCCGACATGTCAAAACGTGCGCGGAAATTTTTTATTCGGGAGAATACACCAAAAGAAAGACCCTGCCAAAATTTAGCTGCCAAGATGTACTGTAAGTACTTTTTAAAAAATACTGAAAACTGGCAAATTCATAGCTCGCCAGGCGTCTGGAGAAATAAATACCGCCGGCCGGGGTGGCCGAGCGGTTCTAGGCGCTACTGTCTGGACCGCGCGACAGCTACGGTCGCAGGTTCGAGTCCTGCCTAGGGCATGGATGTGTGTGATGTCCTTAAGTTACTTAGTTTTAAGTAGTTCTAATTTTCTAGGGGGACTGATGACCTCGGAAGTTAAGTCCCATAGTGCTCAGAGCCATTTGAACCATTTTGAAATAAATACCCCCTACCGTAGCTGTAGTGGACTGCGCATGCGCAACATAGAGGCAAATTTGCTTGGTTGACAGCGCATGAGTAAACAGGTTAACACGCCTCGGCGCAGTCGTAATTTGTGATGCGGAATTTCAGCTTTCGTTGACAGTCTGAAACAACAGTGCGCATTGCTGTTCACTCAAATTTCAACTCATTTAATATTGATTATAAGTGTCAGTTGTTTTTGTAGTAGTGTAAGTGTTAACAATGGAGATAAAACTGAATTAATATGCATTGTGTTTGACGCCTAATGTTATGCAATGTGCAAACCCGATTTTGCTTCGTAAAATGTGACTGTGAACTGTATAAGTGCAAGAAAGACTTATACGGAGCAATAAATATGCGCCAAAATGAAGCTCGCAAAACCGAGAAGGGCGGCCAGGAAGTCCTGTTACCACCCGCCTCTCCCCCATTAATAATCAACGTAAACCCCTAAACGTGAATAAATGACCTGAGGAACAGTCTTTTAGAGGAATTTTCGTGAGGTATGAACCATGTACAGCAGCTCTTGAGAGGCAGAGTACTGTTACTGATGTTGACCTACGAGACAGGGCCCTCCGAATCGCAGCCGAGATGAACTATGTTCATTTCGAGCCTTCCATGTCACGGTTAAACAGCTTGAGGAAACGGTACAGTATAGGAAGTCGCAAATGAACTAAGTTTACTTTAAGTGAAAGTGTAGAGAAGATGCTATTAATTCGTAGCGGATGCTAAGACAAAGTTGCTGCTGTGGCTATTGCCGGTCAGTCAGGTTTCGTGAAAGAACTGGGAGCAAACTGCACTTTATCATTTCGAAGTGAAAAAAAGACAGTCTGTTGCGCAATCGGTAAATGCCGAGGCACATTCACATACAACAATGACTGTGACTAGTATTAGTGAATTAGTGTTGCGACAGCTTTATATCTGTCTCCAGGGACCTCAAGGATTAATCAAAAATAAAAGAAAAGACTGTTTGGTGGCAAAAGTTTTGTAATCGACCTCTCAAAACCGGGAAAAATTGGAAAGAATAATTTTTAACATTTCATTCGAAACGGGTTCTAACCACTTGCTGAAATTAATTCATTGCTTTTGCTGGACTTTTGACCTGGATCTAACGATACGTCTGTCTTTCTGGAGGACGACGAAAGGACTATTGATGTAATTCATATTCAATCAGGATAACAAGAGTTACACCCGATATAGGATTTTTTTGGACTGTGGAAAGTATTTTTAAAGAAGTTTTCGGCCAGTATAATTCCTGATACCTACGTGTCGCTTGAGGTTCCTCAGGAGAATGGTGTTCTTAAATTTCGTTCATTTATGCATTGAAGTCCGAATTGTCATATTTCATGAATTGATTTAAATATGCTCGGTATGCAGCACATTAAGCAAAGCAACGGCTAGCACCATTTCTTACTCCAGCGCAGTTCTGTCTAAATAAAATTAGTAATTACTGTGACGTGCCTGAAAACATTAGTTTTACATTCGTCATGGGTAGCTAGTGCAAGGATAATAGTTGTTTTCTTCTGTCCAGTGACACTTGGCTTCATTGTAAAGACTATGATGAATATACAAGGAATTGTTCATCATTACCAAAATATACATTATTCAGGAGTTATTATAAGAATACTTCTACAGGAACTGTTATAAACTGATGTACATGTAAGACAATATTTCATTTCAATATTTAAGTCACGACTGACGGAAGTCATATGTAATATAACATCAAACACTATCGTGATTTATTTTCCCCTGATATTCACCTTTGTCAGAATTACGAGTTCATATGCAACATTTTAATTGTCAGTATGAACTTCTTCTCATTCAAAACATTTGTGATACGTGACAGTTTTTGTATGGTTCAGGCGCTTCAGATTCGCTTGTGTCCCTCTAGATATTAGCACTACGTTACAATACTTCCTCTTGTGACAGCCGATCGTTCGCTACACGGGAAGGGCAGTACAAACCGGTGCCATAAGCGGATCTTCATGTGAAAATAAAAGGAATAACTTTAATAGGTATAAAATAGTTGCAGTGTGTCTTAGCATCTAAATTTTTGACAGTGCATTTCTTTCATTATTTTCTTCCTGCATAAAAAGCTTCAGTGTGGATTTCGACATGTCAGATTGGACCATTCCTTTGTAAGAAGAGCCCGCCAATCGGCTAGAACTGCTTCTCTGGTTTACGGTTCCAGGTTTAATCAGTTTTTTATATTCATTTCTTTTATCTGGAAATATTAGTGAGAAATAACATTGATCTTCACAGAACTTGTAAGGAAGAGATTATTTCTTGGGCAGCACGAAATTCTTGTCCCTTATATTTGAATGATTCTCTACTTCGAAATGTTTGAGACTGAGAAATTCTTATATGAAGCTGGTATGTGTACAGATGTCATTGGTGATCTTGCAGCTCTCGAAGAATGAAATTATAGTGAAATCTAGACCTTTAGCTGCTTACAGCTTGAGAGGTGGCATGAGCCCCCTCCCATATTTCTATCTTATGATTTTCCTCTCTAATTGCATGCAGTGAAAAGTCGCTATTCCATCACACGCGGACTTCCCACACAGCATCTCTCGTCACCCGGGTGGTCCGGTGACAGGCGGGCTCTTCTGATCTGGAAAGCGTTAAGCCGACGGGTGTGAGGAAGTCGAGTGAATGCTTTGCAGACGCCGACATTGTCAAAAGACACGCCCGGAGGGGTCTGAAGTAGCGGCTGGGCTAGAGGTTCCGTTACTTCGCAGAAACTTAGCGAAAACACTTTCAGGCGGGCTACCAGCGAGGCGTGGGAATGACTTGTGTACCCAGGCAGTTGTGGCGGGAAAATTCCCTCGCTTTCTGCAAAATAGTAACTGTGATTGGCTTGCTCAGGGCATAGCTCCGTGACGTAGCAAAATCAGCGCAGAAATTGGCGCCAAGAATCTCCATTGGTGGAATGGTAGTGCTCCGGCAATAGAGTGGAATTTTCCGCCGGTTTTCGAGTTGCTGATTGGAACGTTTAACCACATCCACTGTCGTGGGGGCGGGAATGTTGTGTGTTCGGCCTGTACGGGTGCTCTAGGTAGTCGGCTCTCGCCTTTAGGTCGAGGACGTCGAAGCAACCAGCCATCGCTTCCGGTATGCCAAATCGTGTTCTTGCAGTTAAGAAGACAGATTGGTAAGGTATGTCTACAGCACCGGCAGACAGGGATTTTCCTAGGTGATAATCAGAGCTCAGCAAAGCACGCCTGTTCGTCTTTTTCTAACTTTGTTCTGTCTTGGGTAGCAGCAATTAATGTTGGGTTGGCTATGTGTTTTCTCTTAAGATTTGAGTTGCAAGGAATTGGCTCCACATACCACTTCGTCATAATCCTCACAATCTAGTTTAGGGACAACTTCACATTCACAGCGTTTGTTTGAGTATCCAATTTGATGTATTGTAAATGTTTCATGTGTTTTTGTTTATTATTTTATGTTTAGTCTTAATAAATCATATTGTTATTTTGGACAGAACTTTCATTCTGTTAATCGGTAGAGCAACCCTATCATTCCTCACTATGTTAATAAAACCTTCCTTTATTTAACTTATTTATCAAATTAAATTATTGCAGGTGCCAAACTCTTTTTCTACTCCACTTGCAGGGTTTGTTACAGTCAATTCGCGTATCTTTTTAATTCATGTGCAGCAGCAAAAGTCGGAGTTAGAATAGGGGGGCTTAGAACATCATTTATATTTGTAGATTCTAGAATAATTTAGTGTTAAATACACTGATAGCCCCGGCACCTCGCAAGCTTCGGGCATAGATGATAGAAATACGTCAAAACCACGCAACAGCAGGCTGCACGGCCAGTAGAATAATCCTTTGGTATTCTTTGAAATTCTGAGATTGTAAATAATAAAGTAACCTTAAAATTCTCAATCGGCTCTCATTTGCTCTGTCATTCAGAGGTGCGTCTAATGTTTCTCTAATCTGTTTTATTTTTCTTTGCTGACAAATCATTTCACAAAATATACTGCCGTTTTTTTTCAAAAAAATTTATTTTCAAGATGTTTTTCAATTTTTTTTTTGGAAAACTGCACCTTACGATGATCAACTTGTTATGGCACAAGCATCACACATTGGCGGTGCTTGTGCTGTACGGATCACAGTACATCACATTTTACTAGACTATGTGATTTTCAGACCAGAGGGCAGCAGCTCATTTACCGAAGATTTGTCCTCTGTTTTAAGTGACAGTCTAGAGATGACACCCTTTGCAGATGGTCATGTCACTTGTTACTGATCTCCCGGTCAACACTGACCAATATTGACAAATTTACATTTTACTAAAGTAACAGTCGATCTGAGCTAAAACTTGACGACTTTTAATTTAATGTAAAGAGTATCAGCCGGTCAAATTTAAATTTATTTGTGTTACTTTGGTATTATAGTTATTTAAGTAGTTATCTATTTGCTTATGTAATCATGTATATGTAAGATACATGAGACAGGCGAACTACCATCAGACTTCAAGAACAGTGTAGTAACTTCAATTCCGAAAAAAAGCAGATGGTAACAGAAGTGAATAGTACCGAATTACCAATTTAATAAGTCGTTGCTGCAAAATACTGACACACGTTATTTATAGAAGAATGGACTAACTGGTAGAAAGCGACGTCTGGAAAATCAGTTGGGATGGAACAACAATATAGGGACACGCAAAGCAATATTGAAACTACAACTTATGTTACAAGATAGGTTAATAAAAATAAAAATCTAAGTTTCTAGCATTTGTAAACTGAGAGAAAGCTTTTGAAAATGCTGAATGGAGTACACTCTTAGAAAAGTAGAAGGTATAGTGGATAAAATTCAGTAGGGGATTAACAGCTGGTACAGAAATCAGAATGTTAGTCGAGGGGAAGGAAAAGAAATGTAAGCAGTCAATGAGGAGGGAGTTAATTAGTTTAGTAACCTACCCTTGGAGTCATTGAACCTATACGTTGAGCAAGCAGTAAAGTAAACCAAAGAGAAATTTAGGAAGGGAATAAAGTTCAGGGAGACGTAATAAAAACTTTCAAGTAAGCTGAATACATTGTAATTCTGTCAGAGACTACAAATGGCTCGGAAGAACAGTTTAACAGAATGGAAAGAGTTTGAAAAGTGGTTATAAGATAAATATCAACAAAACTAAAACAAAAGTAATGGAATGAAGTCGAATTAAATATGGCGATGCTGAGCGAGTTAGGTTAGAGAATGGGACAATAAAAGCAGAAGATTAGTCATGATGGCTAAAGAAAAGAAAGTAAAGAAGATAAAGAAGTAGACCGTCAATGGCAAGAAAAGCTTTTCTGAAGAAAAATTTGTTATCATGGATATAGATTTAAACGTTAGGGTGTCTTTTCTGAAAATATTCGTCAAGTGTGACCTTGTACGGAAATCGCATGTGGATGAGAAACAGTTCAGACAAGACGAGACTAGAAAATGTTGAAATGTGCTACCACAGGAGAATCAGAAAGAGTATTGTCACTCGTATCTGGGCGAATATCTGACCCAGGCGTTTTTGCAGCCACGTTCATCTCTTTGCAATCAGAAAGAGTATTGTCACTAGTACGTGGACGAATATCTGATACAGGCGATAAAAGGCTCCTGTTGTTTCATGAACTTTTCGCGCGGCACAAGCAGGGGGCAGAAGTACCAACGCTTGTGATCTCGGATTATGAATACCGTTCGTAATCTCTGCCCTGCTGCTTTCATCGATAGAAGCGCAGCGAGAGATAACAAACAGCAGCGAACGCTTCCGTGCTGTGTACGCAAAGAACCGGGGAAGGCCTGGACAAAGCATTTCTGTCGGATACTACTTAATTAGCTTGTGTCCGCGTTTTTTACTTTTTGCCGAAGATTTCCCTAATGCCCACAAAGCTTTCCACCGATCCCACGAGAACTGATGCAGTCAGTTGCTTTGATATGCAAGGGGTTTTATTCGACGAATTATCTGTTTGCAGAGGGGCTTATGCTGAGGATTTGTGTAGCGTTTCTGCGTGGCATGACGGTCTAGTGGTTTTATTGTGTCAGTTATGAATCCGTGAGCCTGCATCGCGACACTTCGTGTAATTTAAACGATGTATACAGGTAGTGTAAAAATGGCGAGGCATTAGAAAACAAACAGAAAACGGATAGAAATTATCTTCACGCATGATATATGAAAAGAAGAATCGTACGGAATAGGTGAAGAGTGAGGCCTCTCAAATACCATTGCAACATAAGACGAAACTACACTGGTGTGAAAAACTTAGCGCCAAAGAAACTCTCGCATGCTGTGTCACTGACAAGTAACGCAGCTCAATGAAGCTTGAACCATACATAATACACTCATTCTCATAAATTAAGGATAACTGCAGAATGTGGTGCCACACAACGTGGAAATACACAAAACTGGTGCTAATAGCATAGGCACATAGGGTCACACATGACACAGATATGTAAGTCCTGATAAGTTGAGAAAACAGTCCCGATATGTAAGTCCTGATAAGTTGAGAAAACAGTCCCGAAACACACGTGCTACAAAACGCCACTATTTCCTGCGCATGTACCCTGACTTCAATGTGTGATATGATCACCATGCACACGTACACAGGACGCACAAGGGGTTGACATACTCTGGATCAGGTGGTCGAGCAACTGCTGGGGTATAGTCTCCCATTCTTGCACCAGAGCCTGTCGAAGCTCCTGAAGTGTCCTAGGGGTTTGAAGACGTGCAGCGATACGTCGACCGAGAGCATCCCAGACGTGCCCGAGGGGGTTTAAGTCTGGAGAACAGGCAGGCTACGCCATTCGACTGATATTTTCTGTTTCAAGGTACTCCTCCACGATGGCAGCTCGGTGGGGCCGTGCGTTATCATCAATCAGGAGGAAGGTGGGACCCACTGCACCCCTGAAAAGGCGGATATGTTGGTGCAAAAAGACGTCCTGATACACCTGACCTGTTACAGTTCCGCTGTCAAAGACAATCATAGTCCCACCCCACACCATCAAACCTCGACCTCCATATAGGTCTCTTTCATGGACATTAAGGGGTTGGTATCTGGTTCCTGGTTCAAGCCAGATGAAAATCCGGCGACATCACTGTTCAGACTGTACCTGGACTCGTCCGTGAACATAACCTGGGACCAATGTTCCAATGACCATGTACCGTGTTCTTGACACCAGGCTCTGCGGGCTCTCCTGTGATCTGGGGTCAGTGGAATGCCCCTTGCAGGTCTCTGGGCGAATAAACCATGTCTGTTCAGTCGTCTGTAGATGGTGTGTCTGGAGACAAGTGCTCCAGTGGCTGCGGTATTGTCCCGAGCAAGACTACCTGCAGTACTCCGTGGCTGTCTGCGGGCATTGATGGTGAGATATCGGTCTTCTTGTTGTGCTGTACACTGTGTGTTTGACCAGCCTCCACTCGCCGTAGTACTCTACCCCTCATAGCGTCATCGATATGTTTTCTTTTAGCCATTTTCAACACACGGTCACCATTAGCACGTCTGAAAACGTCTGCACACTTACTCGCTGCATCGTGTTCGGATATGCATCAACACACCTCTGCGTATGTGCACTGCTGCCAGCGCCATCATGCGACGACTGCAGTTCAAATGCACCATATGGTCATGCCCCAAGGTGATTTAAACATGCAAAACGCCCACCACAGCGTTGTTCCACTATGTATCAGCATTACCCTTAATTTATGAGCATGAGTGTAGTTTAGCAAGAGACGTAAAGAAATACGCAATGAGATGAACAGAAATGACACTTTTATTCAAAGACAATAATTACGCTGAAGTCACCGCGATTCGAGATGGTCCCCTGGGTATTAGAAAAGATGAGATATCGTTCTTAGCCTTCGGTGTGATCACTACCAACGCAAATGCCTGTTCTGCAATGTTCTCCCATGCTGCCCACAGGGTTGGTAAGGAGTTCTCGTGTAGGGTGTTGTACTCCTCACCAGACTGCGGGATGATCGTAGGACGTGCTGCATGCAGTCTCCCAAAAGTGCCCCACACGTGCTCGATGCCATTCATGTTGCGGGAATGGGCAGGCCAGTCCATCCGCCGAATTTCCTCTCGTTCCAAGAGCTCCTCCACCTGCGATAATCGATGCGGTCGCAGATTGTCAGGTCCGAATGCATCCCTAAAAAACGCGCATGGGGAAGGCGCACAGTGTTACAATAATGTTGACCTGTGAGTGTACAGTGTTCAGAGATTTGATGGTCAGAAAGCCCGTCAAACATTATGCCTCCCCAAACCTTAACATCTGGGCCACCAAACCGAACAGGATCGACAATACTGCCTGTGCACTCTTATGGCAAGAGGAGAGGGCATATAATGCACCCAGGAGCACTGTCGAACATGATCGTTTTGGTGGTCCAGGTACTATGGTGTGTTGTAGTGGCCTCCAAATCTTTCAATATGGCGCACCAACCGATAAACATATGGTGATACTGCGTGCCTCTTTTCAAGGTTGCATTCAGCCCAGACTCCCTTTTTTGTGGATGACAATGTGCGATCGGAGTGAACAGTCTGTTCTTTCGGACATGACCGAAAGAACAGACACCATTTTGATCCAGCAGCCAGGTTGTCCGTGCAGTTGAACAGACCACTGTGTCCGGATGGCTCAGTGGGCAGAACATCTGCCTATCAGGCGGGAAACCCATGTTCGAATCCAGATCCGGTACAAATTTTCAACTTTTCCCATTGCCCAGTCGCAGCCGACGTTGTGTCCTAATCTCTAGCGGTTTGGTTCTCCATCTACTGATGAACAAAATTACAAGGAATGGGACATGTAACAATAATACGTAAGAAAACAAAAAAATCTAGATTGCTTTGTGTTATAGAGGACAGCTAAGATTTTATCGTAACCATGCCTTTCTAGGAAGAAAGAAACTCGGTATAATAAGAAATCGGAAAAAGCTTCATTAATGTTTTGCAATTGTTTCTTATTTAGTCAAATTTTATGTTTTCTTTCATTCCTTATTTGCTTTTACATTCTAGGAGATGTGGTACATGTACAACAACAACAACAAAAATAGGCTGTTAGTTTTGTGCCAAATGATTTTCGCTTCGTTATATGTATGAAGTGTCTGTAGTAGTCGGAAATACATATTTGCTTTGTACACAGGGTGATTCAAAAGTCACTGTACACACGTCGTGTGTGTAACGTATGTACCAAAATAAGAGTTAAATGTTAAATAAAGTTTTTCTCTGAAACTGCTTCATTTCCAACTTACGACGCGTAATGTCATTTGTGGTACGCGTTACATCATTGGCCAGTCAGGCTTTTGGCATGTCTTGTTCGCCTGCATGTCGATTGATGTTGCTTTGTCGACGGTGTGGGGATGCAAGAGAGTTTCTCTAATAAATTTGCTTTACTTGAAGTCTGTGATCAAAATTCTTTTGTCGTTTGACTACCGGTTTCGGTCTATAATGACCATCTTCAGAGGTGCGGCAAAATAGGGGAAAAACACAAATACACTATCAGATTGCCTATAGCTTAAAACAATACAATAAATCATAATGGAAAGTATGTGCGGTTTGAATGTGAATAGGCATAGCTGTTTTACAAAAAATGAGTCCTAATATACCGGAGCCATAGTGCCATCGTGAAATTTTAAACACAAAATCAGCACCAGCAGCGTCAAATATAAGGTTCTGCTGCTAGGTAGTTCCCACGGTAGAGGTGTGGGCCAGCAGTTGCAGGAAGTGTTGGGGAGTGAGTACCAGGTCACCAGCATTGTGAAGCCTAGTGCAGGGTTGGCTCAGGTGACTGAAAGCATAGGGGAGTTATGTAAAAATTTTACGAAAGAGGATCAGGTAGTGATAGTCGGTGGAGCAGGGAACAGTCTCGATAGGGACGGGGAATATGATATCAGTGGTGACTTGGTTAAGATAGCTACTCAAACTGGTGGTACTAATGTGCATTTCGTGCAACTGTTTCAGCGTCATGATCGGCCTCACCTTAATTCGGCTGTTAGGCGCGTTAATGTGGGGCTGGGGGGGGGGGGGGGCACTGATGGCGGAGGGCATGGATCACATCTCAGTGGTGCCATTTGGGTCTATCAGTAGATGCGGTTTCACTAGGCATGGCCTGCACCTCAATAGGTATGGGAAGGGGAGGCTGGCTAAGTGGGCTAAGTGGGATAAGTGACAGTGTAGTGGGTAGTGGTGGTGGTAGTGGTATCACTCATGGAAAAATTCCTATAGTAGTTGGTGTTAAAGCTGCACCTTTTGTAGACTGAAGTCAGCTGATAGGTATACCTGCTTAAAGGAAATGCCTCTAATTAAGGGCTCACCTCCAGAGGATGTAATGTTTCCTAGTAGAGAAGGAATTAGCATATTTCAACAAAATATAAGAGGTATTAGAGATAAAGTTAGTGAACTGCTAATAGGTGTTAACTCTGAAATTATTGGTATATCAGAGCACCACTTAAATAATTTGATAATTCAGAGGCTTCCTTTACCAGGCTACAGATTGGCTGGCTGTTTCTCAAGGAGTTCCTTGCGGGGTGGGGGAGTGGCTCTGTACGTAAAAAACAGTATTTCATTAGAGTCCATAGACGTATCACGACACTGCACTGAACAGATATTTGAAAATTGTGCAGCATTTGTTGAATTTAGTGAAACTAAACTTCTAATTGCTGTTGTTTATAGGTCCCATAACTCCGACTTCAGAGCATTTTTGCTTAAGCTAGAGAGGGTTCTTGATTCACTTTGTAGGAAGTACCAGAAAGTAGTTCTATGTGGCGACTTCAATATTAATTTTGTAGATGATTGTGCAAGAAAAAGGATGTTGGTAGATCTCCTAAATTCATATGATCTGATGCAAACTGTGTTTTTTCCAATTAGGGTGCAGGGGAACAGTAGCACAGTCGTAGACAATATTTTCATTCATTCTTCGTTACTAGATGGGCATTCTGTTAGTAAAAGTGTGAATGGCCTTTCAGATCATGATGCACAAATTTTAACACTAAAAGACTTTTGTACTCAAACCAATGTCATATTTAATTACAAACTATGTAGGAAAGTTAATCCAACAGCAATAGAGAGGTTTTTAAAAACTTGTCAAGGAACAAGAGTGGCAGGATGTTTATAGTACCGATAATATAGATGATAAATACAATGCTTTCCATAACACATTTCTCATGCTCTTTGAGAGTTGCTTTCCATTAGAACATTCTAAACGGGGTACTAGCAGTAATGGACAGCCCGGTTGGCTGACTAGTGGGATAAGGATATCATGTAGAACAAAGCTGGAATTATATCAAAAAGTTAGAAGTAGTCACAATCAAGCTACAGTAGCCCATTACAAACAGTATTGTAAGGTGCTTAAAAATGTTATTAGCAAGGCAAAAAGTATGTGGTATGCAAATAGAATAGCTAATTCACAGGATAAAATTAAAGCCATATGGTCAGTTGTGACGGAAGTGTCTGGTCAGCAGCACAAGGTTGATGATATAAAGTCAGTTTGCGGTAATAATATTTCTGTTACTGATAAATCAGATATACGTACAGTATTTAACAACCATTTTCTGAGCATTGCTGGTGAATTAAATAAAAATTTAGTATCTACAGGAAATCATATAAATTTCTTAGCAAATGCCTTTACGAGATTGACGTCTGAAATACTCCTCTGTGATACAGACAAGAGGGAGATTGAGACAATAATCAAATCACTGAAGACTAAGGACTCTCATGGTTATGATGGAGTGTCTAGTAGAATATTAAAGTACTGTGCTGCACATGTTAGCCCTTTATTTAGCCATATTTGTAATTTTTCCTTTAGGAATGGTCGGTTTCCTGAGCGATTAAAGTACTCAGTAGTAAAGCCGCTTTATAAAAAGGGAGGAAGGGATAATGTAGATAATTTTAGACCTATTTCTATGCCATCAGTGTTTGCAAAAGTTATCGAAAAGGCTGTGTATGTAAGGTTAATTGATCATTTTATATCACACGATTTGCAATCAAATGTACAGTTCGGCTTTAGAAGTCGTTTGACAACTGAAAATGCTATATTCTCTTTTCTCTGTGAGGTACTGGAGGGGCTAAACAAAAAGTTTCGAACGCTTGGCGTATTTTTTGATTTAACAAAGGCATTTGACTGTGTTGATCACACAATATTGCTCCAGAAGTTGGACCATTACGGAATAAGGGGATTAGCTCACAATTGGTTCGCCTCTTACTTTAGCAACAGGCAGCAAAAGGTGATTATTCACAATGTTGATAACGGCTGTGATGTGGGATCTGAGTGGGGTACTGTCAAGTGGGGGGGGGGGGGGTGCCCCAGGGATCAGTGTTGGGGCCGCTCCTGTTCCTTATTTATATAAATGATATGCCCTCTAGTATTATGGGTAACTCTAAAATATTTCTGTTTGCTGATGACACTAGCTTGGTAGTAAAGGATGTTGTGTGCAACATTGACTCAGTTTCAAGTAGAGCAGTACATGACCTCATTTCATGGCTTGTAGAAAATAAACTAACGTTAAATCACAGTAAGACTCAGTTTTTACAGTTCCTAACACACAATTCAACAAAACCTGACGTTTTAATCTCACAGAACGGGCATATGATTAGTGAAACTGAACAGTTCAATTTCCTACGTGTTCAGATAGATAGTAAGCTGTCGTGGAAAGCCCACATTCAGGATGTTGTTCAAAGACTTAATACTGCCATTTTCACTATTCGAACGGTATCGAAAGTGAGTGATATTTCCACACGTAAATTAGTCTACTTTGCTTATTTTCATTCACTTATGTCGTATGGTGTTGTGTTTTGGGGTAACTCTTCCCATTCTAGAAGGATATTTTTGGCTCAGAAACGGGCGGTTCGGGCAATAAGTGGCGTGAGTTCACGAACCTCTTGTCGACCTCTTTTCACGAGTCTGGGTATTTTGACATTGGCCTCTCAATATGTATATTCCTTATTGTCGTTTCTTGTTACCAATATTAGTTAATTTCCAACAATAAGCAGCTTTCACTCGGTTAATACTCGGCAGATATCAAACCTCCATTTGGATCGGACTTCCTTAACTCTTGTGCAAAAAGGTGTGCAATATACTGCTGCATCCATTTTCAATAAGCTGCCACTCAAATTCAAAAATCTTAGAAGCAATCCACGCGCTTTCAAATCGAAACTGAAGAGTTTCCTCATGGGTCACTCCTTCTATTCTGTCGAGGAGTTCCTTGAAAAATTAAGATGATTCTCATTGTATTGCTGATAGCGTTTGCTTAAACTTATGTACTGATTTTCTTTCAGGTTCATGAACATTTATTTTTATCTGTTATTACTTTTTATGTTGTAAGTTCATGTACTGACACGTTCAATGACCTTGGAGATTTGCTCCTCAATTTGGTCCTACGGAACTTGACATTTAAATAAATAAATAAATAAATATAAATAACAGCATATGCAGGAGTCATCTTGTCAGCAGTACTACTGTTCAAACAAACTGCCGTACAGTAGTCACAAAATGTTTGTGCTGTAAGCTCAGCAACGTCGCTATTGTAGGTGTAAGAGCCATTACAGTAATAAAAAGCGACGAAATAAAACTCTACAAGCGTTAGAGTGTTAAAAAGGAAAAAGTTAAGAGGCAGTAATTGACGTACTATCAAGTGGCAATATTATTGATAATGACATAAATAACAAACAGCTTTCAGAGTGCACAGAATAATATAAAAATTATAAATCAAATAGCTAAAGAAGCCACGATGAAAGAAAACAGACGGCCGCACATAATCAGCGCCCTCTGTTAGCGCATAGGCGAGAAGTGGTTAGAGGAACGTGACCGCCGGAGGGCCCCGCTTACCCTGTGGCACGACGTTACAGCAAAAGAAAGATATTGCGTTGTACAATTAATTACTGAAGTACATGTGTATGGCTACAGTAGCGCCATCTGGTGAACTTACAACACAAACATTTTGTGGCTACTGTAAGGCAGTTTGTTTTGAACAGCAATGCTGTTGAGGAGATGACTCTTGGGTATGCTGTTATTTATACGTATTTGACGATGCAGGCGCTGCTTTTGTTTAATATTTGACGATGCCACTATGGCTCCAGTATACTACTATATGTTTTTATGAAACAGTATGACTCTTCATATTTAAAGCTCACAAATGCACATGCATGTTAGTATTACTTTTAATTTTGGTCTATTTTATTGCTTTAACCTGTAGACATTCTGCTAGTGTATTTGTGTTTTTCCCATATTTTGCTGCAGATCTGAAGATGGTCATAATGGACTGAACCCGGCAGTCTGATGACAAAAAAAAAAAAAAAAAAAAAAATGTGACGGTAGACGTGAAGTAAGGGAAATATGTTCTATACTCGGATCCCTGTTCGATTCGCGACCATGCTGCAGCTGGTGAGTGTCTCAAAGTTGCTGATCCCGGTAAGGGGACAGGTCGTGCGGGACCAGTTGTTTGGCCCGCTAGATCTCCGGTCCTCAATCCCCTGGACCTCTACCTTTGGGGCCGTCTCACGAAGCTTGTGTACCATGTTGCAAACGAGAACATAGCACAGCTGCAGCAGTGGATTTAAAATAGCTGAGTAACTGTGCAGAATAAGACGAACGCAGTGTGTCACATTTCGTGAGCGGTGAGAAGTCGAGCATGTCACAGTCTAGTCAACATGGACATCATACCGAACATGTCCTGGAGTAAAAGTACAGTATGTGGTTGAGTTGAATTTTGGGACCCTTCGTGTCATTGCTTTCTGAGAAGAATTAATTTTGTGTTGTAAATTGTAGATTGCAACGATCAGTCGTCCTTTTTAAATTTTATTGGCAGATCTAGATTTAAGCTAGAAGCCAGCCATTCTCAATGCTATGAATACAAGAAGTACACAGTTAGATGATTTCATAAAAAGTTACAAATAACGGCTTAACTCGTATGGTTTGTATATTACATACCACTGTTATTTTTGCCCAATGTATGTAATGACTGTTGGTCGGGCTTCTTCCATAGCACTGAATACAACAATTTGCGGAAGGCAGGCTGTATGAACACATCGGTTGGTTGCATGGCACCATCTATGTGAACTACGTATATAAACTTCAAGGGAAGTAAGCCACTTCAAATTTGCCAGAGAATTACATAAAAGGTAACATAAGTAAAATTCTTTTATTGTCGTCCGACTTATTTCATATTTGCCAGCAAGTAATAAAATTTCCATGTTCACTCCTTGTGAGTCCGTAATTATTATTAAAACATTTAAATTACGTCAGGTGGGTAAAATAATTGATTTCGAGCACCATTCAAAGGTGCGTAAACGCTTATCTAATCAGTTTTATTTCTTACTTTTAGATAAACCATCTCACAAACATTTGACAGTTTGTTTCAAACTCTTTTGTTCTGTACTAAAAAAATACAAACGGACTTTTATATCAATTTTACTACTGTATGTAGCGTATCGCTTATTCTACTTTTCAGCGTAACTTGTACCAACGCTCAGACACTTATTTCAATTGAGTAAAACAGAAGTAATTTCCCGCGTACCTCAAGGAAGTGTTATAGGCTCTCTATTGTTCATGATCTATTTTAAAAACATGGGAGACAATCTTAGCGGCCCTCTTAGATTGTTTGCAGATGATTCTGTCATTTACCAGTTTGTAAAATCATCAGAAAACGAATTACAAAATGATTTAGATATCTGTATGGTGCGAAAAGTGGCAATTGACCTTGGATAAAGAAAGGTGTGAAGTTATTCACATGAGTACTAAAAGAAATTTTGATTACGCGATAAGTCACCAAAGGCTGTTAATTCAACTAAATACTTAGGGATGACAATTACAAATAACCTAAATTGGAACGGAAACATAGATAATGTTGTGGGTAGAGCAAACCGAAGACTGCGATTTATTGGCAGAACACTTCGAAGTGAAACAGGTCTATTAAAGAGACTGCTTACATCACGCTTGTCCGCTCTATTCTGGAGTAATTCTGTGCAGTGTGGGATCAGCATCAGGTGGGACTGACGGATAACGTCGAAAAAGTTCAAAGAAAGTCAGCTCGTTTTGTACTATCGCGGAACAGGGGAGAGTGTGCCACAGACATGATACGTGAATTGGAGTGGCAACCATTAAAACAAAAGCGTTTTCCGTTGCGACGGGATCTTCTCATGAAATTTCAATCACCAATTTTCTCCTCCGATTGCGAAATCATTCTGTTGGCACCCGCCTACATAAGGAGAAATGATCATCACAATAAAATAAGAGAAATCAGGACTCGCACAGAAAAATTCAAGTTCTCGTTTTCCCCGCGCGCCGATCGAGAGTGGAACGGTAGAGAGACAGCTTGAAGGTGGTTCATTGAACCCTCTGCCAGGCACTTTATTATGAATAGCAGAGTAATTACGTGGATGTAGATGTAGACTATGAACAAACTATTTCTGGATTAAAACATCTGGTTAAGGTAGTCATCAGCTTGTAAATAATTTATAATATTCGTGACACACAAATGCAGAATTTTCTTATGTTTTAATCCCAGCATTTTCAGCCATAAACCATGTCCTTTGTACATTTTTGGTGAAAAAAGGCAATGTTACTAAAGCACTCTTACATAAAAGTCACGTCAAATGTTTGTATCATTCTTAAGTTCTTACTTACGATTTTGTAAATACACGTTCTTTGTTAATTTGGTATGCTATTAGTATCTCACTTCTGAAGGATTATGACACAAATTATGTCATGGGATAGCCCACTAATCGGTCACACCTTGTTCTTATCGTTTCGCAGGGTTGTGACTATGATAATTTCTGATTACCTTTGCTGTAGATTTTTCAGATATTGGATTTAATAATTATTTAGTTACTGAATGGTACTTTTTTCCTAAAAGAATTGAGGTAAAACTTTTTAGCTATGTATGTTAACATGAACTGGATATTTGCAGTATGGTATTTACCCTATTCTGATAACTTTGTTATGTTTTACTATAAAGAGTCCTTAATCTTTATGACAGTAAAGAATGTTGATATCGATATGTAGAAAAACTTACATAATGTAATTGAAATTCTTTTGTTAATTTTGCTTCTTGAAGATACCGTTTCGTTACAAATGTATGTTGCAGTCTTCACCTTTGAATTTTTTACTAAGAGTTTTGGGCCTTTAACTCCAGTGTATTTCTCGTGGTGGTTACCTTCAGTTAGCTGCTCTTAAGACAGATATCATGCTCGTAATGTTCTAAATGAACGACACTTTTAGTTTTGACATGTAATATTGGCTGCAGATTAATTTTTTGAATAAGTATTTTTTCTGTGGGTACATTCGAAATAATCTTGTGAACTTGTAGGTTATTTCGTTTCTGCATTTGACATCATGTGTGTTTTTTTTTTTTTTTTTTTTTTGTATTCCATACAGGTTCGTGAGCATGTTTCATGACCGAAACCGAACGGAATAAAACATAAATGAATTCAGCATTTATGTGTCATGCATTTTATAGAGTATTTCTGAATTCCATTCATACAAAAATCTGCTATTAGTATCTCACTTCTGAAGGATTATGACACAAATAATGGCCGTTTTTTCCGATGTCATGGCGTTGTCTGTCTGGAATTTTTTTTCCAAGAGCGGGACCAAGTGGTACTCATTAGGTGTTAGATTGAGTTTCCAGCGACATGGTACGACGAGATCCTGTACCCGTAGACCCATATGGGACAGTCATGGCGTTGAAGCACAAAGATCTCCACACTTAGTTTGCTTGAGGGAATTTATTACATGTGGACAAAATCATATTTTATTTACTTTTACGTCGACTTTATAGCCAAACCTTCCATATTGACGTGTGGCAGCCTACTGTACTCTTCATAAAGAACATAATTACAGCAAACTATAAATGCTTTAAGCAGTTTTCTTAGCCTTCCACCTCTTAATGAGGTTTCTTCATAAACGTCAGTGTCAACGTATTTCCACCAACTAGTAAATCCTTTGGTTACATAAAACAAATCAGTGTGCATATTTTCCACTTCACGGCTTTTAAATTACTTTAGCCATTACAAATGTGTAGAAACAAAAGTAAACATGAATGAATGCCTCCTTTGTGATGTGTGAGGATAGCCAATAGATGCAGCTACTTTACCTTGTCTGTAAGACAAATGCCAGAACTGGTGTCTACAGTGGCCTAAAGTTTCTGTCAAATCTGGGACTCTAACCTGAGACCTTTCCATTTCGCAGGCAACTGTTCTACCGACTTTATTACGAATCACGATTCACTACAGGGCCTCATACTTTCAAATTTGGTAACAACTCACCGTCAACCTTCAAACTTCACATCGGGTGCCTCGCGATTAGAACTTTGATAGGTGAACTGGTGTACACAGTTTTGAAATGCCACGGAGTTTTTAATCAGCACACGCATTGCTGCAGACCGAATATTTGTATAATTACGAAATACCTTTACTTCATTGAGTGTATGTAATTTTATTTACATATTTTCGAAGTGAACGTTATCGATATGTTACACGTTGCTAAGTAAGCGAAAGAGTCTTTTCCATGAAGATTGTTCTGCAGAGGGCAGTGCAATAGCGATGTAATTGGATCCTTATGTTAATTTTCGTTTTAATATGATTTATTATGCACTGTAAACTTTAAATAAACAGCTTAAGATGATATTTGATACCATAGGCAAGGCAAAATAAGAAAATTAAAAAAATTGTAGACACCTTATACACGTTGTTAAGTAACCAGTGGCACCTTATTCATTCATATTGTCCCATACAAGTCAGTGTAAGCTATCGGCTTTATGATATTTTATGTTTTAATTCTTAGTAAAATAAATTTACTATTGACTAATTTTACAACCAATTGACCGGATTAGCAGATATCATTTTTCAGTTAGTAACTTAAGTTATTCGTCACGTATAAGATAAGCATTCATTCCTCAGGTTACGAATGACTTGTAAAGAGGGAACTTAACCACACCACACCATTGCCTTTCCAGAAACTGACGGCATCTGGAGACTTTTATAGTTCCTACTCCATGGATCCGTCCCCACACATCAACTTTGTGTATAACTTCATTTTATTTTTATTTATTTATTTATTTTTGAGTCATCAGCCTTCTGATTGGGTTGGTGCGGTCCGCCACGAATTCCTCTTCTGTGCCAACCTCTTCATACTGTATCAGGATAGCACTTGCAACCAATGTCCTCAATTATTTTCTGGGTGTATTCCAATCTCCGTTTTCGTCGACAGTTTTTACCCTTTACAGCTCCCACTAGTTCCGTGGAAGTTATTTCTCGCTGCCTCAACGCATCCCCTGTCATCCTGTCAATTCTTCTTGTCACTGTTTTGCATATATTCATTTTCCTCGTCGATTCTCCGGAGAATTTATCAGTCCACCTCACTTTCAACATTCTTCTTTGACACCACACCTCAAACGCTTCGATTGTCTTCTTCTCCGATTTTCCCATTGTCCATGTTTCGCTACCATCCAATGCTGTGTTTAAAACGTACATTCTCAGAAGTTTCATCCTCGAATTAAGGCCTATATTTGATACTAGTAGACTTGTATTGGCCAGGAATTCCGTTTTTGCCAGTGCTAGTCCGGTTTTTAAATCCTCCTTGCTCCAAACGTCATGGGTTATTTTGTTACCTAGGCAGTGTTCACCAGCCCTGACATTGGGTTTCTCGCTATTCTCATTTCTACTACTTCTCATTATTTACATCTTTCTTCGATTTGCTGTCAGTCCATATACAGTACTCATTAGGCTGTCATTCCATTCAGCAGATCCTGCAATTGGTCTTAACTTTCACTGAGGATAGCAACGTCATCATCGAAATGTATTATTGATGTCCTTTCACTTTGAATTTTAATTCCTGTTCTCAACTTTCCTTTTATTTATCTCATTGCTTCTTAGACGTAAAGATTGAACAGTGGAGGCGAAAGACTACTTCCCTGACCTACATGCTTTTTAATTCGAGCACTTCCATTTCGGTCTTCCACCCTTATTGTTCCCTCTTGGCTCTTGTATGTACTGCATATTACCTGTCTTTCCCTATAGCTTACCCCTATTTTATAAGAATTTCGAACATCTTACATAGTTTGACATTGTCGAACGCTTTCTCTAGATCGACAAATCCAATAAACTTTTCTTGATTTTTCCTTAGTCTTGCTTCCATTATCAACTGCAATGCCAAAACTGCATCTCTACTGATACTACCTTCCATAAAGCCAAACTGATCGTCATATAACACAGCCTCGACTTTCTTTTCCATTCTTCTGTATATTATTCTTGTCAACAGTTTGCATGTATTAGCTGTTAAGCTGATCGTGCGATAATTCACGTAATTGTCGACTCTTGCAATCATCAGAATTGTCTGGATGATGTTTTTCCGAAAGTCAGGTAGTATATTGCTAGACTAATAATTTCTACACAACAACGTGATTATACGTTTGGTTGCCAATTCCCACAATGATTTTAGAAATTCTGATGGACTGTCATTTATCCCTTCTGACTTGTTCGTTCATAAGTCTTCCAAAGCTCATTTAAGTTCTGATTCTAATACTGGACCCCCCCCCCCCCCAATCTCTTCTACCTAGATCCCAGTTTGTTTTTCTGTAACGTCGATAGACTCGTTTTTCCCCCAACTGAGGCCTTCGATGTACTATTTCCAAGAAGCCGCTCTCTCCTCTGCGTTTCACAGAGGAAAGAGCGGACAGGTGCAAAGGTAAAGTGAAAGCTTCTATTAAAAGAAAGGGTACATTAAGAGTTCAGTGGGAATTCGACTGGATTAAACAGAGGTATTTCCATTGAACATTTAATGATACCACTATTGCTTTTAATTTCACCGAAGGCTGCTTTGACTTTTCTATACGCTGAGTCATTCCTTCCAACAATCATTTCTTTTTCGATTTCTTCACATTTTACATGTAGCCATTTCGCCTTAGATTTCCTGCACTTCCTGTTTATTTCTTTCCCTACTGACTTGAATTTCTGTAATCATGAATCTTCCTGAACATTTCTGTTCTTTAATCGATTAACTAAAGTATTTCTCCTGTTACCCATTGTTTCTTTGCAGTTACCTTCTTTGTATCTACGTTTTTCTTTCCAGCTTCTGTGATAACCCTTTTTAGAGAGGTCCATTCCTCTCAAACTGAACTGCGTACTGAGCTGATCCGTATTGTAGTATCTATACACTCAGAGAAGCGTATCTCTTCATTCCTTGACTTCTGCGTCCCACTCATTTGCGCACAAGTTCTTGCTGACTAGTCTCTTAAACTTCAGCCTCCTCTTCATCACTACTAAATTATGATCTGAGTCTACATCCGCTCCTTGGCACGTTTTACAATGCCCCAGTATCTGATTTCGGAATCTCTGCCTGTCCATAATGTAATGTAAAATCTTCCCGTATCTCCTAGCCTTTCGCGACTACATCTTCTGCTGTTGTGATTCCCGAACAAATTATTTGCCATAACTAGCTGAAGTTTAATGATGAACTCAATAAACTTTCTCCTGTCTCATTCCTACTACCAAGCTCATATTCTCCGTAACTCTTTCATCTGCATCTTCCTCTACAACCACATTACAATTCCCCATGACTATTAGATCACCCTTTACATACTGAATTACCCATTCAGTATTCTCATATAGTTCCTCTGTCTCTTCATTGTCGGCCTGCGGTGTCGCCACTTATATCTGGCGTCGGCATGTATAACTGAACTATTGTTGTCGATACTGATGAGAACAACCCATCACCGAACTGTTCACAGTAGCTTCCTCTCCGCCCTACTTTCCTATTGATAAGAAATTATACTCCACTTATGCTATTTTCTGCTGTCTTATGACCAGAAGTCCTTGTCTTCTCTTCATTTGACATCACTGATCCCCACTATATTTAGACTGAGCCTTAGCATTTCCTTTTCAAATTTTCTAATTTCCCTACTACGATCAAACTTCTAATGTTCCACGCCCCCATTCGTAGAACATTATCTTTTCGATTCTTATTCAATCTTTTCTCACGGTCGCCTCCTCCTTGTCAGTCCATTCCCAGAGACCCGGATGGGGGAATAACGAGGAATTATTTGCCAGTGGAGAGATCATCATGGCACTTTTTTGAATTACAACCCACACGTTCTGTGTATACGCATTATGTGTCTTCAGTGCAGTGGTTTCCATTGAAATCTGCATCCTCATGCCGATGATCATTGCTGATTTTTTCCCCTTTAGGGGCAGTTTACCACGTCAAGGGCAAGATAGTGCCCTGAATCTCTGTACGCTCTCCCGTCCACTTTGACAAGGCCATTAGTGAATGAGTCTGACTTCTTAAGCCGAAAATCTTTGGCCGTCATTGATGATGATTTTTATTCAGAATTTAAGCGTGACGGGATTCGAACTCGGGGCCGGATCAAAACGCTACCCTAGATCACAGTCTACGTTTTTGATTTTATTGCATTACTTATATTTTATTTGTGTGTCCCTCAGTATTTGTAGCACTATGTATTCCAGAGTGTAGTCTAAAGGTGGTCTGCTTTTGGACTGAAATCGGGAACCAATAAATGTAATTTGTGCAATGTAGGCTGTTTTTGTAAGATCGTCGAGATAACCTTTAAAGGAATCCGGGATATTAATAGATGCTCCGTATAAATTTTCAGAGAATTTGTAATTAGGTAGCAGTTCATAGAAACTGGTATCTGTAACTCGCCGAAAAAATCCCTATATGGAAGACATTCAAGAATATTGTAGTCATCTTTTTCTTTCACGCAGTTCCTGAAAGAATGTCGAGCAGACAAAGTTCTGGAACTGCCATCAACTCGAACCGAAGAGGAGGACAAAGCTTTGTTGCGGTCTTCACAAAATGCCGCGAAGTTCCCTTTACTGAGACGGAAACTTCGGAACTTGTGAGAATTCTTCAAAACCATCGAGAACTAGTGAAGGTACAAAGTGGAGTGCGCTTGAGAGGAGAAGGTTTTATCCGCTGAATACACAGTCATTACGAACGATAACGGCATGCGCGCTGGTATTTACAAATAATTAAGGGGCAGATTGTAGGAGAATAAACGGATACAATTTCGTTACATCTAATCTCTTTGCCCACCCTAAAAATGAACCTATTAACCAGCTGAAGTTCAGCTGCAGAATACAATGCATTTCTTAGAACGATCGGCTCTTTCATGAAGTGTACCTACGAAAAGGAACAGTGAGAGAAACTAATTTCAGTACCAAACTGATACAGAGTTAATTATCATCGCCCTCAGCTCTTTCTAAAGCGAAATGTTGAGGACAGATGTACCGGCACAGGTCGAAAATGATTATCACAGCTCGACTATGACTTGTAAACAAATTCAAGTAGGTGTCTAAGTTTTAAATGCTTAAAAAGATATAATAGCACTCTCCCAATTGATCCTGTAGTTTGATCCAGAATGAAATGTTGAGTCCTTGTACATTTTCATTCATCCATTGGGAAAGCGGTATTTATGGTCTACTGAGTATGGATCTAGTGTCGAAACTTGTACAAATAGTGAGCATTGGCTAAAATAATCTTCGTAGTCGTGAGCTTACAAGCAGTATGTCCTATATAACGGGTGTCCCACTCGTAAGGGGCTCTAGGAAAAGTGTTATAGAAATCTTAATAAAAGAGGATATGAAACCAGACTTGTATGTGATATTCCTTTATGGCTAAGAAATAAAGGTACATTACGAGATGTGATGAAAGTGACCTCACGTACATGTATTTCAACATGGCGCTGCTTGCTCGTGAATGTTACTAAGTGAGAATTGGGCACGACTGCTTCGATTTCACGACGGATATTCTCAGGCCAGTCATCGAAGGGGTGTGATATGTTCTTGTACACATTACCTTTAAGATGGCCCCACAGAAAAGCTCGGGAGAGGGAGGGGGGGTGATTAAACGCAAGTGATTTTCTGTGCGACGCCAACAATCGAGTCTTTGTCTCACCCACACATTCCTTCGAGAACAGCTGGCACCTCCCACCTTGCAGATCTATGTTCCCTTTGTCTCCAGCTTTGTGTCCAAGCCTTGAAGCAGAGTTTAGATGGTTTATGTCGAAAAGTTCTAAAAACAGTCACCGACATGTCTTAAAGGAACCACTTATGCAATTTATGTCGAAAAGTTCTAAAAACAGTCACCGACATGTCTTAAAGGAACCACTTATGCAATATTGCTTCACAAGGAACACAGGTTCTTCCACTGAATATCGATAAAACGTCAGAATCAAACAGGACTGAGAGAAGAAGGGTGCAAAGAACACAACGAACAATGAGCCATGCTACACTGAAACACGAGGCCCACCCACAGCTCACGGAACCTCATTGTTACCATATTGCCCAGATGTTCGACGTCGACAAGGTAAGTGCGAACACGCTGTGAAATTCAAAACTCCAGGAGTAATATTCACGAACATACAGAGCTGTGTTGTACTGAATGTACAGATGGGGGGGGGGGGGGGGGCAGGGAGGGGGAAGGTCACTTCCAGCAATTGTAATGTGCCTATATTTCTCAACCAACAAGGTATGTCATGTACAAATTTGGCTTCTTATCCTCTCATATTAAGATGTTTGTAACACTTTTCCTTTGCTCCTTACAAGTGGAATACCCCATTATGAAAAAAGCAGGGTTGAGTTGAGTGTCATGCTGATGTCGACTGCAGTGGGAAAGCAAAATCAGGTTGATTGGAATTGTTGTGGCTGAGAGTGAATGGGGGCTGCAGAGCTGTCGGGTGGGGGGGGGGAGGAGGGGGGTAGTAAACGGGAATTCGGCCCGTGTCGTTTTGTACTCCGTACGGCCAGATGCTCACAACCAACGACCAACGGGCCAACAAGTCTAGGGTTTGGTTGCGTCGATGCATGAGGTCTCAAATATTCAAAAAAAGCAATTAAACTGGTTGCAGACTAGCTACAGAAAATGTGATTACAGCTCTAAATTCCTGAAAAATTAAAACTGTGTAGCGGAGTGCCTTACCTCTCGTCTCGTTGGTGTAGAACTCTTTGGGCTTTAATTTGCGATAGCGTGAAGACTAAGTAACTGGAAAAATTCGTTAACGATGTTCAATCGTGTTTCTCGTTGTAAACGAGGAAAGACTTTGATGTATCCTATGATTTATTAATATATGATCCACAACCTATGTGCAACGTTAATACATTACTGGCCATTAAAATTGTTACACCACGAAGATGACGTGCTACAGAGGCGAAATTTTACCGACAGGAAGAAGATGCCGTGATATGCAAATGATTAGATTTTCAGAGCATTCACACAAGGTTGGCGCCGGTGGCGACACCTAAAACGTGCTGACATGAGGAAAGTTTCCAACCGATTTCTCATACACAAACAGCAGTGGACCGGCGTTGTCTGGTGAAACGTTGTTGTGATGCCTCGTGTAAGGAGGAGAAATGCGTACCATCACGCTTCCGACTTTGATAAAGGTCGGATTGTAGCCTATCGCGATTGCGGTTTATCGTATCGCGACATTGCTGCTCGCGTTGGTCGAGAGCCAATGACTGTTAGCAGAATATGGAGTCGGTGGGTTCAGGAGGGTAATACGGAACGCCGTGCTGTATCCCAACGGCCTCGTATCACTAGCAGTCGAGATGACAGGCATCTTATCCGCATGGCTGTAACTGATCGTGCAGCCGCCTCTCGATCCCTGAGTCAAAAAATGGGGACGTTTGCATGACAACAACCATCTGCACGAACAGTTTGACGATGTTTGCAGCAGCATGGACTATCAGCTCGGAGACCGTGGCTGCGGTTACCCTTGACGCTGCATCACAGACAAGAGCGCCTGCGATGGTGTACTGAACGACGAACCTGGGTACACTAATGGCAAAACGTCATTATTTCGGATGAATCCAGGTTCTGTTTACAGCATCATGATGGTCTTATCCGTGTTTGGCGACATCGCGGTGAACGCATATTGGAAGCTTGTATTCGTCATCACCATACTGCCGTATCACTCTGCGTGATGGTATGGGGTGCCATTGGTTACACGTCTCGGTCGCCTGTTGTTCGTATTGACGGCACTTTGAACAGTGGACGTTACATTTCAGATGTGTTACGAACCGTGGCTCTACCCATCATTCGATCCCTGCGAAACCCTACATTTCAGCAGGATAGTGCACGACCGCATGTTGCAGGTCCTGTACGGGCCTTTCTGGATACAGAAAATGTTGGACTGCTGCCCTGGCCAGCACATTCTCCAGATCTCTCACCAACTGAAAACGTCTGGTCAATGGTGGCCGAGCAATAATACCCGTGTCACTACTCTTGATGAACTGTGGTATCGTGTTGAAGCTGCATGGGCAGCTGTACCTGTACACGCCATCCAAGCTTTGTTTGACTCAATGCCCAGGCGTATCAAGGCCGTTATTACGGCCAGTGGTGGTTGATCCTGATTTCTCAGGATCTATCCACCCGAATTGCGTGAAAATGTGATCACATGTCAGTTGTAGTATAATATATTTGTCCAATGAATACCCGTTTATCATCTGCATTTCTTCTTGGTGTAGCACTTTTAATGGCCAGTAGTGTATATAGCCTATCGCGAGAAGGATTACGTCTGACCTCTATAAGGAGATGGGCACGCATTAGTACAAGCCATTTTCATCTTTAGTGAACAAACTGAGATTGTTGCAAATTTATCTGGAAAAACATTATTATGGCAACTGAAGGACGCTCCTCTCATAGCTTACATCAATATACATTAAACGGTAATTGTTAATAATATCATACTGTCGTCTGAGAACGTCAGAAACTACTTTAACCAAATAAATTCTAAGAAAATTAGCAAGTAATGAGAAACATTATTTTCGAAAAAAAAAGCTTCCAGCAAGTGACAGTATATGCTTAAAAAGCAAATGGTCAACAACAAAAGATTTAAAAATAATGTATCCTATGTGCTTCCTGTTTATGTCAGTTCATTTACAGAAAAACAATTATCGGTGATGATGGAAATCGACCCAAATAAAGAGACAGAGCTTAAACCGATTTAAATTCAAAAAAGAAAGATACGTTAAATGTCTCTAAAAAAGTTGGTAAGCCTGGTCTTTCTTATGTGTAACTGAAAAGGTAAAAGAAGTATTAAGTGAAACTACTCTCACCCGGAGACTGAGCGGATACATTCGTATAACGGACCTAACCTTCAGAGATAGTAGGTTGTTTGACATTAAGTGAAAGTACTCAAGCCTGGGGAGTGAGTGCATGACACTCATATAGCTGACGTGGCCGTACAGACTAGTTTCATTCGGTCGTTGCATTCGACTGGAAAATCTGACTGAAGGTGAGAAAATAAAGGAATCCACTAACTAATCTGTTGTTAAAGCTAGTAGATTGCTCCATCACTAGTTTGTGCGTGCACATATTTTTCCTTTCTGACTTTCAACTGTTGTCCTGTCTCATTTACAGCTGTAATTATCGGCGGGTGCTGTCGAGACGGAATCAGTGTACTGACTGCTTGCGACGTATGTTTCCCATCCTTGTGGTCGGATCTGAGAGTATTCTGAAAGTAGTTGGATTGCTACAGGATATTAATTTGTGGCGTAAGTTTAGCGACAATTTCACCACTGTCTCGCGGGTCGAAGCGACGCTGCCGATATTTATTTAGCGTGATTTAACAACGCAGCAGTGGAGAGGAATATTTCGGTTCCACCAATTAACGTTTCCGAGGAAATCGGAGGAACAATAGGTCGCTTAATTTTTCTCAGGTGCTGCTTTGCTTTAACTAGTGAACCGTAAAAGGTTTCCCTCACCGATTTAAGCATGAAGACGCAACTCTCAATCTTTTTCGAGAAAATCGATTTGAAATCCTTTGGCGTCTTTATATTCGTTGTACGCTCGTAAGTATTCTCCCCCGAGTCCTTTTGCATTTCCCTCCTCTGCCTTTTCCCATTCCCTCTCGCGTCTGCCCTGCCCCTCCCCCTCCCCCTTATGAGTCCTCACTCTCCTTTGGTTTCTCCCCCCCCCCTTTCGTTTTTCCTCTCCTCCCTCCTTCTCTTGCGATCAGAAACCAGACTGTCGCCATGTTTTTTTAATTGTCTGTCTACTATGTTACTTGTCTGCTTCCTGCGTATTTTATTAGCATTGCCAACCCTTTGCTTTATGTTTTACCTTTCCACAATTTTCCGGCGTTTTAAAATTTAAGCCACCGTTTTATCGCCTGCTTTTACTGTTTCTTCTCTTCTTACGTTTTAAAAAGTCTGTAGGCTGCAGAGCAGCGTACTAAGCTGCTGCCAGCCCGCCCCCTTCGGGGGAAATCGAAATTCAATAAAGGAAAAAAAAGTAAGTATTCAAGCAGCCCGCAGCCGAGTGAGTCATTCCCGCCTCGTGCGCTAGGCGAGTAGGTTCTGCCCATTCCCGCCTCTAGCGTAGCGCTGTGAAAGCTTCCTTGTTTATCCTCAGTGTTGTGTGAGTACTTGAGTGCGTGACATCGTTGTTTGTCTTTTGGCGTCTCGTGTATGTGATTAAGTTTTGACACGGCGTTGTCTTGCGCCGTGATGTCATCCATGGCTCCCAGGAACGTTCCACGCACAGGTACTGTCGGTTTAAGTTTTTACAGGTCCATAGGCGTGTGCAGACAAGTTCTTTAGAAATTCATGATTGGCTTGTAGGTACGATCAAGGTCACTCCAGAGCAGGTTCACACGGCTTGCTGCTCTTCTGAATCGTATGTGTCTCATGCCAAGTTTCTACAGGGTGTTTCAAAAATGACCGGTATATTTGAAACGGCAATAAAAACTAAACGAGCAGCGATATAAATACACCGTTTGTTGCAATATGCTTGGGACAACAGTACATTTTCAGGCGGACAAACTTTCGAAATTACAGTAGTTACAATTTTCAACAACAGATGGCGCTGCAAGTGATGTGAACGACATAGAAGACAACGCAGTCTGTGGGTGCGCCATTCTGTACGTCGTCTTTCTGCTGTAAGCGTGTGCTGTTCACAACGTGCAAGTGTGCTGTAGACAACACATGGTTTATCCCTTAGAACAGAGGATTTTTCTGGTGTTGGAATTCCACCGCCTAGAACACAGTGTTGTTGCAACAAGACTAAGTTTTCAACGGAGGTTTAATGTAACCAAAGGACCGAAAAGCGATACAATAAAGGATCTGTTTGAAAAATTTCAACGGACTGGGAACGTGACGGATGAACGTGCTGGAAAGGTAGGGCGACCGCGTACGGCAACCACAGAGGGCAACGCGCAGCTAGTGCAGCAGGTGATCCAACAGCGGCCTCGGGTTTCCGTTCGCCGTATTGCAGCTGCGGTCCAAATGACGCCAACGTCCACGTATCGTCTCATGCGCCAGAGTTTACACCTCTATCCATACAAAATTCAAACGCGGCAACCCCTCAGTGCTGCTACCGTTGCTGCACGAGAGACATTCGCTAACGATATAGTGCACAGGATTGATGACGGCGATATGCATGTGGGCAGCATTTGGTTTACTGACGAAGCTTATTTTTACCTGGACGGCTTCGTCAATAAACAGAACTGGCGCATATGGGGAACCGAAAAGCCCCATGTTGCAGTCCCATCGTCCCTGCATCCTCAAAAAGTACTGGTCTGGGCCGCCATTTCTTCCAAAGGAATCATTGGCCCATTTTTCAGATCCGAAACGATTACTGCATCACGCTATCTGGACATTCTTCGTGAATTTGTGGCGGTACAAACTGCCTTAGACGACACTGCGAACACCTCGCGGTTTATGCAAGATGGTGCCCGGCCACATCGCACGGCCGGCGTCTTTAATTTCCTGAATGAATATTTCGATGATCGTGTGATTGCTTTGGGCTATCCGAAACATACAGGAGGCAGCGTGGATTGGCCTCCCTATTCGCCAGACATGAACCCCTGTGACTTCTTTCTGTGGGGACACTTGAAAGACCAGGTGTACCGCCAGAATCCAGAAACAATTGAACAGCTGAACCAGTACATCTCATCTGCATGTGAAGCCATTCCGCCAGACACGTTGTCAAAGGTTTCGGGTAATTTCATTCAGAGACTACGCCATATTATTGCTACGCATGGTGGATATGAGGAAAATATCGTACTATAGAGTTTCCCAGACCGCAGCGCCATCTGTTGTTGAAAATTGTAACTACTGTGATTTCGAAAGTTTGTCTGCCTGAAAATGTACTGTTGTCCCAAGCATACTGCAACAAACGGTGTATTTCTATCGCTGCTCGTTTAGTTTTTATTGCCGTTTCAAATATACCGGTCATTTTTGAAACACCCTGTAGATACGCTGTAGGTTGAACCACTCGTTTTGCGCCACGGACAAGAAGTCCCTTTCACTCACCGCGATGGCTCTACTAGTGTGGTTATTCTGGAGAACACGGAGGTGGAATAAGCGAATGTTAGGTTGTTTAACCTTCTACCAGAATTTGATGACAATTTCTTAAAGACCGGTCTGCTACAATCTGGGGACGGACGGAATGTAGGAGGAAACGCTGGTCCGCTCAGCATCGTTTACAGATTTTAATGGAGTTCGATCCGTGGACAGGTGTATTGATACCGGGTACATCTAATTTACACGGGACAAGAAGGGACCTGTTCCGTATGTAACGGGAGTGGACACCTCCGCTCAAATTGCCTGCATCTTGAAACCTGGTTGTGAACAACGTAAATAGCTAACTTTAGCGGACCTGGTTCCCCCAGTGACAGCCATTGTGCGTAACCAAGTCTCTGAGGGCTAACGCGAACCCTCGTGTGATGCTTCACATTTCTGCTGCTAACCTCGTGAAGGGACTTTGCCTTAGTAGCTTCCGTCCCGCCACCACCTCCGTCTCAAAACTTGTGTAAACGGGGGCAAGATGGTGAGCCGTCAGACGATTCCTCTTCCGTTCTCCGTTCTACTGGAAAGATTCCGTTGGAGGGGGCCTCTCGCATCACCGAATTCAGACCTGATGATAACATGTCGGTTGCTGTTCAAGTTTCGGAAGCATCCAGCACCCCTCCGATATGACTCCCGAGACCGAGACCGCTTCTTCGGAATCACATGAGGAAGACCTCTTTCATAGCTCCGTACTGTATCGAAGCACTTGCCAGACATCCCTGAGTCTGTAACATACTTCCACCCTTCTTCTGCTCCCACAGGTGGGGAAAGCACGTCACATGCCGCTGATGATCAGAAGTATGCCAATGGAACACGCGGCGGCGATAAATGATGTACCGTCAGTTTTCGTTTCCGTTGATTTCCAGGAGCCACACCTTCCACCTATGGATGAGTGGGCCATATTCTCTGAACCTGATACGAATTTCCACATGACCCCTGCCCCCCGCCACCACATTGCTCCTTGCGGCAGTCACCTTCCCGCACAGCCGCAAACAAACAGTGCTTTCAGCCTGAGTGCGCGGCATCGCTAAAAAGAAAAACAATGAAAGAATATGAAAGAGAAGGCTCCTCCTCTTTACATTCAGATTCAGCCGTCGACTCTGCCATGAACTGTGATACATGACTTTAAACGTCACTTGTAAGTTATCAGTTGCTTCGTTTCGGTGATAAATAGATCCAATGACTCTGAGCACTATGGGACTCAACTGCTGTGGTCATAAGTCCCCTAGAACTTAGAACTACTTAAACCTAACTAACCTAAGGACATCACACAACACCCAGCCATCACGAGGCAGAGAAAATCCCTAACCCCGCCGGGAATCGAACCCGGGAACCCGGGCGTGGGAAGCGAGAACGCTACCGCACGACCACGAGATGCGGGCAAATAGATCCAAGTACATACATTTCTCACCTTGAATGTGAACAGAATTAGTTCCGAGCTTAGACTTACGGCGCTCCAACAATTTATGTACGATTCAAGTGCAAATGTGATCTTTTTGCAAGAAGAGTTATTTGACCATTTCTCTACTTCCGCCTTTTCTGTTTTCTTTAATGTGTTTCCCGAAGTGTCTACTGGTACCGTGTTATCTTACAGAGAGGGAATAGCGCTGAGTGATTTCGAAGTTCTCGGTAACGGCTGAGGAATAGGCTTCTTAATTCCACTTTATGACCTTTCATGCTCTGGTCGTTCCACAGATCATGCAAGTTTTTATAAGGAGAATATAGTTTATTTATTTCACAAAACACCGCAGGAACTTCTGTTAGACGGAGATTTTAGTTGTGTGCTGTGGATCGAACACCTAATTTTAATTTAAGTAAGGAACTGGATGATTTGTTGCGCTCTTCGCAAATACGCAATGGGTATAAGTATTTCACAACTACTTCCAGCAGCAGACTCGATAGCTTTTATCTTTCCGATTATTTATGTGGGCAGCTCTTAGCGATAGACGTGATACCCATTTGTTTCACTGATCACTGTTCGTTGGCCGGTGTGGCCGAGCGGTTGTAGGCGCTTCAGTCTGGATCCGCGCGACCGCTACGGTCGCAGGTTCGAATCCTGCCTCGGGCATGAATGTGTATGATGTACTTAGGTTAGGTTAGTTCGGTTTAAGTAGTTCTAAGTTCTAGGGGACTGATGACCTCCGAAGTGCAGTCCCATAGTGCTCAGTCATTTGGACGATTTAACTATAAATCACGTGTCGCCTCCCCTGGATGTTGAACATCCCTCTTAAAGGATCCTTCCCTTGAGATTCTCGTTCTAGAGGTTTGAGCCCCTAGCTTGTATTCGCAGGACCGTTATCCTTCTCTTATGCAATGGCGCTCAGGGCATGACAAACCTTTGCTCCAAAAAGCGTTAATCAGTTCCGGTCCTGAGAGGGCAAGGCTTCTCCGTCGGACCCAGGAATTTTATTATTACGTCTCGCGACAACTTTACGACGCTGCCAGAGAAGCTCCCTTACGGATTATGGATGTCCGTTACGTTAAGACGAAGCTTATTCAGTTAGAGAGACAACAAATGGAAGGATTTAAAAGTGCGATCAAAATCCTGCTCCTTTCTACAGGATGAATTAACCTCCTTATATCACTTTATCCCGTTTGGGAACGCTCTGAACAAGAGCATGTATCGCATCCCTCACTCACACTGATGGTCCCGTACTGATGTCCCAACGTGACACATTCAGAGAGTTCTATAACTACTCTGCCGACCTCTCTAATGTACCTGTTACTGATACGATCGTCCCTGATGCATTTACTCCTCTCATGGACTACATATTTACGAATTTCAGTCTTTTCTCGCCATGATATATATCGCTTCACTGTTGGTTCACGATCGCAAAACTCCCCGGTACTAGACGATATTTCCAAGGAATTTTATGTACATGCTTGACCTCTTATAGGTGATACCAATTCGTCACTGGTAAATTTGCTGTCAAAGAAAAAAAAAACACTCATCAAGTGGTAAGTTTCAGGAACGCGAGGCAAAAAAGGAAAGTAAACGCTTAGTCTAATAAACGCGAGGTCCCTGGATCGAATTTCGCTGATGGTACTTTCTTTCATTCCCATGTAACTCTAACAAGTTTTATTGTGACTGTACAAATTATTAATATTTAATAGTTCTTTTATCATTTGCAGCACATTTGTCCCGAATAAAGGAATAGTTTTTCGTAAGGACATTGTAAATAAAAAAGGATACACGAGAACTGCCAATCAAATCAATATAAGACTTTCATTTACATAATTGCATCTAAATTTGTCACAACTATTACATGTAATCATGTTGATCGTAGAAACATGGAATACAATAATTGTTATTGCAACACACAGAAAGTGTGATGATCGAGTTTGTGTTACATATACGAAGTTTTCTAATTTGTCTGTTGCACAACGAACTTAGTTTACATTAAGAAACGGTACCCGATGATCACTCTAGCGGCGTACTGTGCGTACCGGACAACTCATAGCGTACGATTGATTGAATTTTTGTGTAGTCTTGTGTAGAAGTTATCTCTCTATTCTGCTCGATGTTGTATGCACATGAAACTACCTCGTATTAGCTTAGCCCGGGCTTCAAGAGGGCTAGCAACCACTGAGAGTACGTATGTAGGCCTAAAATTTTCAAACACGATTTTTTCGGAAACGATTGACAGTAGCCTCTTACTGTTCACACACGTTGAAGTCCTGGTCGTGCCCTACACGCAAAGTCAATATGAATGAAATTTGGTAGATGAAGTTCGTACGTTCTCCCTGTAAGAGTGCGTTGGCTTTATTAGCAGCGGCCGTAACGTCCAAAATTAAGGTTCATCTGCTACAATGAAAATGTCAATAACTCGGAGGAAAGGTACTTTACACACATATGAACATTAAATAAAATCAGTTATTTTATGTTAACGAAGAATTATTATATTCTGAGATAACGGAAATTATCGCATCACAGAACTTTCCATCCTTGTAATAAAATGTTAGCTTACAAGTCTGCGTCTTATTCTTCCAAGGACTCGAACAGCAGTATCACAGTCTTTACACAATTATTCTTAACAGTGAACATTGCCTTTTCTTTGATTTTGTTGCACCGCAGACACGACTATTATCTTAGTTTATTGGATTTTGTGCTTTTGTCACTTCGTGTCTTTCCACACACAACAAAGTATTTACTTAGCGCGCTTTTTCCATTTAGAGGCAATGATACAGGGTATAGAGTGATAAAGTACAGTAGACCGTCGGTTATCTGTATTAATTACGGGGCAGAGGTGTTCGGAAAACTCGTTGATTTGGGTAACCGAACCATATACTTTAACAGTTTATCAATAAAAGATACATATTTTTATAATAACATAAATCTCTTATATTATTACAGAGGCAAGTACAGTAGGAAGGTCTGCAGCGCAGCCTACTAAACAAAAAATGTAATACATGTATTTTCCATGTACAGTATATACTTATAGAATTAACGCTTTAAAAATATCTTTCATTTGGCTGTCTAAAGCCGCGTGAAGACCGGCCACTCCGCGCTGCGCAAAACCAAGAAAAGTAGTTCGGCGTAGTGCGGCGCGGCCGGTGTGGACATCAAACCGCGCCGCTCTGAGCAACAACGTATTAGCTTTGCGCAGTGTCAGTGCATCAATGGAAGTGGTTCGTTCGTGCGCGCTCTGCTTGGACGAAGTTTCTCGTTTTGCATTTTTACTCACGTATGCGCACGCACACCGGAACATTGCCGTGAGCCTACGAACATTCTGCTCCATTCTGTGCTGTTCTGTCTTCGTCTGCGCTGTTGTACGGTATTCTGCATATCGCGTTTGTGCACGACGCGGCGCTGCGCGGCTCGGCACGTACGGTGTGGATGTAGCTTAAGCAAACTTACCGGTTTACGAGCAGTTAGGTCACGCTCTTTTATTTTCAGGTCAGATGTATGATATTGGCTGCTTATATCTTGAGCTTCAAACCAACGTAAGGCAAATGCTTGGAACCATCGTGTATATTATCGTCTTCATTTCCTGGATCACAAGTTGACACGACGCAGGCGGCATCAGCTTTATCGATGACGGCGTTTACAATTTCACTATCTTGCATGTTTTGCTACCTTGGGTCTGCATTGTCGACACTCGACACACTCTTTTAGCATATGAGAATTTCGGACATACCATTCTGTTCGTCATTTTCAACTAGACTTCGAGAATTTTTCACCGTACTCAAAATTTTACGCGAAGCTTCTTGCTATTTCTCTTTCTTTACACTACCTCATACAGCTCCGATCATTTATGGTGTTCCTGTCAGATCGATATTTCTATAATTTCTTAAGTCATTATCCCTCCTCTTCTCTTTCCAACAATAACTGACATAACAATTAGTTTCTGTTATACCATTTGAAACTGCCAATAACGCCATGATCCGTGGCCTATAATAAGGAAGTAATGTAAGGTTGAAGAAAAATCACTTTTATGAACTCATCCTTTCCGTTTCCGTTATCACGTGGTGGATGAGTTGGTGCATTGTCAAGGAGCAGTAATGTTTTCTCCTTTTTGCCATTATTTAACTGATTAACTTTTACAGAGAGTACAAAAACTTCCACAAACCGTTCCGTGAAAAGCGCATTTTTCATCCAGGCGCTCTTTTGTGAGGTGTAAACGATAGGCATCAATGATATATTAACTTGTTTCAAGTAACGCGGTTTCTTACTTTTATTCGTGTCGAGCGCACCAGTAGCATTAGCAGAAGTTAAAGCAGTGCCACTTTCTTACTTATTTTAGGATCAGTTGTTGCTAATTCACGACGTGAAGCCGGACTTTCTTCTTGCCTCAATATGTCCTTTAGTCTGATTTTGAAAGAATCAGCTGCTACAAAATCAGTAGACAGTTCCCTCCTTGTAGTTGACGTTCTTGAAAGCCAGATCTTGACTTACAGCGTTTTAACCAGCCCGTTCTTCCTTTAAAATTCGACTGCTCTCCAAAATATTCATTATTAAAAACTTCCTTTTCACATAACATGGGACCAGAGACAGGTTCTCTTTATAGTTTATTTTGCATAAACCACCTGTTAACAGCATCATCTAGATCCGTGGATGTGGCGAGCTTCACAGCATTAAGACTTAAATTCCTGATTCTCGTCTTTTTTTCATAATTGTTGACTTAAGAATTTTTTAATCATTAGCGAATTTGGTCACAGATTCTCTTTCCTCTAACCTTTTGATTAATCTTGTGTATATCTCTTATAGATAGGGCAATATGTTTACATTTAGGCATTTCATAACGAAAGTTTAGTTTATGCAGCAAAGCTGACACAAATGATTGTAACAGAGGGAGGACAGTGACTATTGCTGGCAACTCGGTATAGTTGTTTGCGGGAGGGGTAAGGGGTCAAGACTGTAAATACAATATACGGCAACCTTTGGCATGCAAGAGAACGTTTCTTCTCACATGGATCGACATACATAAATCATGAATGTAGCATAAGGGAATAGTATTTTTTTCATCGCAAAGAATTCAGTTCCAGGTTCCTTTCAGGAGAATCGAGGTTCTAATCTCCTTCTGGATATCCACATTTGGGCTTTCCATAGTTTTCCTAAATGGTTTAAGGCAAATAACGGAATGGTTCTTTAACAAAAGGACACAGCCGATTTCCTTCCCCAGTACGAGCATATTGTATTCGTTTCTTGTTCCAACATTGACAGATTCTGAAGAGCTATAAGGAAGCCCTTTAACGATTTCTCCAATAGATATCGAAATCGCAATTCCATTTCATCGTCGTAATTTGCTAGTTGGTCCCTAACAGTTGCAGTGGGCTGGGTGATATAGCAGACCCTTATCAGTTAGAGGGTCCTCACAACAGATAAGCAACGTAGGCTGCCGATCTCCCTTCAAGAGCTCAGAACGACGAATGCTGTCGAAGTTTGGCATAGAAAACAGAACTCCTCAATAAATCAGAAACATCCAAATGTATACTTTCTGATTCAAAACCTGGAGGAGGAGGCAGTGAATGCTATTTTTGAAATTAAAAAAAGATTCCATTGGCCTACCTCTTCAAAAAAGAAAGAAAAGGTACATAGATATTGACAAAACAACAGACTTTCCGGATACACATGGAACTACTTTGTGAAACACCATGTGACAGAGATCCACCAATTGGAAATAATTGACTGTGTAGCACTCCGCCGAATCAACGATATAATCACGCCAGCAGTGTCAGACAGGCAGCGTGTACCTACAGTGAACAGCTCCAGCTAATATCTACGCCTCGTCTAGCATAGTAGACACTCACTGTAGCATTCAGTAGAAATCGTGTAGACTATTATTTCGGTTATTATTTTCTTTTCTTTGTCTTGTACTCTCGTGATTTTTCCACCACAAGGATTGTTGTGCTTCTTGTTGTTCTAGCATTTGGCAATTAGTGCACGCCAAGAAGGTGTTTTATTTATAACAAAGTGTGTTCAAACTTGATCGTTCGTTCTTTACTGCTGATCATAGGACACTACACTGGGCGCGGCGGCTTCATCAGTTTCCTGACCGGTGTGATGCAGCTCTTTTTGTCAGAGTTTCCAATACATTCCTTTCCTCGTTGATACTCTGGAGAACCTCCTCGTTCATTACCTTATCAGTCCCCGTCATTTTCAGTAATCTTCTGTAGCACCCCATTTCCGGCTTTCCACGTCCATGCTTCTCTGCCATACAATGCAATGCAGTGCATCAAACGTAGAGTGTATGAAATTTCTTGCTTAAATTAAGGCCTACGTCTGCTATGTTTCGTACTGGTACATTTCTCTTGGCCAGGGATGTCCTTTGTGCCAGTGCTATTCTGCTTTTTAAGTCCTTCTAGGTCCATCCGTCATGGCTTATTTTCCTGCCTAGGTAGCAAGATTCCTTAACTTCATCTACTTTGTGATCACAAATCCTGATGTTACATTTCTCGCTGTTCTCATTAGCTACGTCTTTCTTCGATTTACTGTCAATCCATATTCTGTGCTCATTAGACCATTCCATTCAACAAATGCTGGAATTCTTCACTATCGCTCAAGACATGAATCTCATCAGTGAATCTTATCGTTGATATTCTGTCACATTCAAACAGAATCCCAGTCTTGACCTTTCTTTTCTTTTCGTCATTGCTTCTTCGATGAACAGACTGAACAGTAGGAGCAAAAGACTACATCCGTGTCTTACACACTTTTTAATCCAAGCAGTTCGTTCTTGGTCTTCCACTCTTATTGATCATGGGATTACCTCTGCGAAAGCTGTAACGAAAATTTGTAAACGTCCCTATGGCAGCGCTACAGTGTTTCGACGGGTCTATACACGGGTACAATTTTCACCTGGAACCGTTAGCACTTCGCAGTTGGAACCTTGCAACAGCACTGCGAGTTGACAGAGATGTTCTTAGGCCGTCTCAACTCTAGAATCCTGCATCAGCGGTTTTCGGAATTTTCTACTGTTTCTGTTGCTGCGAGGCATGAGGTAGCGATCTATGCAGCGTAGTAATTATTACGAGCTCTACCCGTTTAAGTGCTGTGTAATACACTGAAGCGCCGAAGAAACTTTTATAGGCTTGCGCATTCAAATACAGAGATACGTAAATAGGCAGAATACGACGCCGCTGTCGGCAACGCCTACATAGGACAGGAAGTGTCCGGCGGAGTTATTAGATCGGCCGCTGCTTCTACAATGGCAGGTCATCAAGATTTAAGTGAGTTTGAACGTGGTGTTACAGCCGGCGCACGAGCGGTGGGACGCATCTCCGAGGTAGCGATTGAGTGGGGATTTTCCTTTACGACCATTTCACGAATGTTCCGTGAATATCAGGAATCCGGTAAAACATAAAGTCTCCGACATCGTTGCGGTCGGGAAAATATCCTGTAAGAAAGGGACCAACGACGACTGAGGAGAATCGTTCAACGTGACAGAAGTGTAACCCTTCCACAAATTGCTGCAGATTTCAATGGTGGGCTATCAGCAAGTGTTAGCGTGCGAACCATTCAACGAAACATCATCGACATGGTCTTTTGGAGCCCTTCATGACTGCACGACACAGAACTTTACGCCCCACCTGGGACCGCCAACACCGACAATGGGCTGTTGATGACTGGAAACATGTTGCCTGATCGGATGAGTTTCATTTCAAATTGTATCGAGCAGACGGACATGTGTGGGTTTGGAGACAACCTCATGAATCCATGGACCCTGAATGTCAACACGGTACTGTTCGTTCAAGCTGCTGGAAGCTCTGTAATAGTGTGGGACGTGTGTAGTTGGATTGATATAGGACCCGTGATACGTCTAGATACGATCAAGACGGGTGACACGTACGTAAACATCCTGTCTGATCAGCTACATTCATTCATGACCATTGTGAATTCCGACGCACTTGAGCTTTTCCAGCAAGACAATGCGACACACGACATGTCCAGAATTGCTACAGAGTGTCTCCACGAACACTCTGCGGAGTTTAAACAGTTCCACTCGCTACCAAACTCACCAGACATGAACGTTACTGATCTCGGATGCCTTGTGACGTGCTGTTCAGAAGAGATCTCCACCTCCTGTACTCTTACGGATTTATGGGCAGCCCTGCAGGATTCATGGTGTTAGTCCCCTCCAGCACTATTTTAGACATTAGTCGAGTCCATGCCACGTCGTGTTGCGGCATTTCTACGAGCTCACGGGGGTCCTACACGATATTGGGTATCGTGACAAAAAATAAAAACATCTACAGCCGTCCTTATGATTTTATTTTATTTTGTCGCAATAAAATACTTCTTTAATTAAGACAACGGTTTCGACAGACTTTGCAATCATCTTCAGTTCTTAAAAAAATCTTTCTCTTAAAAAAATCTTTTTCAAAATGTTGATTTTACGTCGAACCTCACGCTAAGGTGTCAAGTGGATAAAAATCAGCACATTATAACAGGTTTGTCATAACTAAAAGATTTAAAAACGTAGAGCACCTTGTGCAAAAGGCCACATCCTCATTTATGTCGCCCACGGGTGCTTGTTACATCACAAACTTAATTCGCTGTAATACACCTGTTTGCATAAGCTGAACATATTCCAGCTGGACATATTCCATTTTGTAGGCTGTTGAATATTTTTTTAGCAACTTGTGAAGTTCTTTTTCTGAAATTATAATCATCTGTTTAGTTTGTACACGAATATCAATTCTAGCGATTGCCGTCCATTTCGGATATTCCCTCGTGGTACGTCGTTTTTTTGTCTTATTGTGTACCTGTCTACCTTTCCTTTTACACTGCCCTTAACTATATTAATTAATATTTTAGAGGTATGCAATAACACTGGTAGTGTCGTGTATTTGGTGCACTTAGCTGCCTTTCCTATTTTAAGAATTGTAATGGTTATTGTTGTGCGAAGTCTTCTGACGTGATTCCTCTTTCATAGTAGTGATTTACAAGTATTACTCTGTCTTACATTTTGTTACCTAAATTTTTCAGTCATTCTGCAGGCATGTTATCAACACCGATTGCTTTTTCTTCTTTGAGATTGCGATGTTATTTCATTATCTTGAATTTCCACTTTCCCTGGTACACAGCACGAGGACACCACCTTGTCCTGTCTCTGAATGCTGAAAAGGCGAGTTACTGATCGTCTGAATATGTTTTTATGCTTAATACCTGCGATGGAGGCAAACCTACACATTATTTTCTTCAGCGCTCAGAAGTTTGCATATAAATCAGCATCATGCACCGTGAATGTGTCGGGGAAGATAATCTTGAGAGCACATTCGGGAAATAACACAGAATAGCCGTTGGAAGTCCCCTGCTTAGACGTGATGGTCTGAACAACAGCATAGACCGTAATTGACGAAAAAATACGAATACGTGGGCGCACAGTGGGTGATACCTCTATCGCGGTAGTGCCTTCCTCTGGCCTGGTGGGCATCAGACAGTAGGACAGTTGATATTTTTAAAAATATCGGGAATCCGATTTATCGATGTTTAAGGAAATAGCATTCTCAACCCTAGATATACCGCTAAAGTAACCGATAAATCAAAGGAAAAAAAATGGAATGGGTATTGTAACTACACTGCCGATTTTAGACTTATAATTTTAAGTATAGTCTGTAAATCAACGAGCTAGAAGTCTGCCTACCCTCCACAAAGGAAGAATTGAAAGGAAAATACTCAATTTGAAAATTTGTAGGATAATACACTCCTGGAAATTGAAATAAGAACACCGTGAATTCATTGTCCCAGGAAGGGGAAACTTTGACACATTCCAGGGGTCAGATACATCACATGATCACACTGACAGAACCACAGGCACATAGACACAGGCAACAGAGCATGCACAATGTCGGCACTAGTACAGTGTATATCCACCTTTCGCAGCAATGCAGGCTGCTATTCTCCCATGGAGACGATCGTAGAGATGCTGGATGTAGTCCTGTGGAACGGCTTGCCATGCCATTTCCACCTGGCGCCTCAGTTGGACCAGCGTTCGTGCTGGACGTGCAGACCTCGTGAGACGACGCTTCATCCAGTCCCAAACATGCTCAATGGGGGACAGATCCGGAGATCTTGCTGGCCAGGGTAGTTGACTTACACCTTCTAGAGCACGTTGGGTGGCACGGGATACATGCGGACGTGCATTGTCCTGTTGGAACAGCAAGTTCCCTTGCCGGTCTAGGAATGGTAGAACGATGGGTCCGATGACGGTTTGGATGTACCGTGCACTATTCAGTGTCCCCTCGACGATCACCAGTGGTGTACGGCCAGTGTAGGAGATCGCTCCCCACACCATGATGCCGGGTGTTGGCCCTGTGTGCCTCGGTCGTATGCAGTCCTGATTGTGGCGCTCACCTGCACGGCGCCAAACACGCATACGACCATCATTGGCACCAAGGCAGAAGCGACTCTCATCGCTGAAGACGACACGTCTCCATTCGTCCCTCCATTCACGCCTGTCGCGACACCACTGGAGGCGGGCTGCACGATGTTGGGGCGTGAGCGGAAGACGGCCTAACGGTGTGCGGGACCGTAGCCCAGCTTCATGGAGACGGTTGCGAATGGTCCTCGCCGATACCCCAGGAGCAACAGTGTCCCTAATTTGCTGAGAAGTGGCGGTGCGGTCCCCTACGGCACTGCGTAGGATCCTACGGTCTTGGCGTGCATCCGTGCGTCGCTGCGGTCCGGTCCCAGGTCGACGGGCACGTGCACCTTCCGCCGACCACTGGCGACAACATCGATGTACTGTGGAGACCTCACGCCCACGTGTTGAGCAATTCGGCGGTACGTCCACCCGGCCTCCCGCATACCCACTATACGTCCTCGCTCAAAGTCCGTCAACTGCACATACGGTTCACGTCCACGCTGTCGCGGCATGCTACCAGTGTTAAAGACTGCGATGGAGCTCCGTATGCCACGGCAAACTGGCTGACACTGACGGCGGCGGTGCACAAATGCTGCGCAGCTAGCGCCATTCGACGGCCAACACCGCGGTTCCTGGTGTGTCCGCTGTGCCGTGCGTGTGATCATTGCTTGTACAGCCCTCTCGCAGTGTCCGGAGCAAGTATGGTGGGTCTGACACACCGGTGTCAATGTGTTCTTTTTTCCATTTCCAGGAGTGTAATTGGACTTAGATGGAAAGCTCATATTAGAATATTTTTCTGGTCGATTATTGTGTTGTTAATTAACAACTGTGTACATGGTGCATTGTCATGCAGTCTTACATTTCAGTTAAGCTCATATACCTTATTTTCTCTATTTGTCATTGGCTTCATGTGGAAATAAACCTTTTTTCGTGGTGAAGTAGGAAAAGTACGTGGTGAAGCTAAACTTTGTAATTTCTGTTGGTAGCACCGAGCGCCGATTACGTCAGCATTTCACTTCACACGTCTCCATCAGCCGCAATATCTAATCTTGTCATTTAAATTTTTGTTCATCATTTTCAGTAGCCGTTTTCGAAAAGTGCTGATGTGAAGAAACAGCACACTAGTTGCGACAAACATTTTTTTTTTAACGCAACTGGTGTGCTGTTCCTTCATACTCGAAATATTGTTATTCCATTCACATCGCCACCCCTCGGTGCAATCGAACCTCTTCTTTGTGCTACCTATACTTGCTTCGCACAGTCAAAGAGAAAGACTGGACGTGATGAAAGATCCTTCACACAGTGAAAGTAAAATTATGTTCTACTACAATTTCAAATACTTAATATAAAATTGCGAAAAAGCATAACATAAAGTAAAACGGCTCTCGATATCGCCATTTGGATTCGATTTATCGAGGAAATATATATCGCCTACGTAAATATATACCGATATCTTACGCTACATTAAATCGAAATATCGATATTCCATCAACAGTCGTATCAGGCAGCCGACACCGCGGTCACGACCATCAGCAATCTCTTCAGTGAGAGCTAGGGCTGGCTCATTGCCAGGCCTCATTGGTTCCGTGACAGCAACACACGCGTATTAGACTGTCAATATAAATTTTTGGTCTGGATACAGACTGAGGTAATATCACCCAAGCTACGCTATCCCTTTTTCTGTGACCTGTTTTCCACCATATTTAATTTCGAGTTTTATTATGTATACAATGAAACCATGAATGCTGTTGAAAATGTGAAAACATTTAACTTTAGGCTTCGGGCAGCTACTTTGTCAGGCATAGGGTTGGTTCCTATTCATGATATTGGTAGGCGGGAATTCACAAGACAATGCCTGCATCTCAGTAGGAACAGGAAGGGTAAATTGGCTGGGATGATAGCATAATCTTTAAGGGGGGCCACTGAAGCTCACGGGAGTACTTCGTTTTTAGGCTACGATAAGTGTCCAATCAGCCAAAATTGATTGAAATTAAGCTTAATGAGAAGCTCATAGAGACGGGTACTAGGGATGTTAAAAGATCACAAAATTCTCATAACAGTACAGTGAAAAATAATGTTGGTATATCACAATATTCTCATAAAAGCACAGTGAAAAATAGTGTTAGTATATTGCATCAGAATATCAGGGGATTAAAAACAAAGTAGTTGAGCTTCTTGTTTGTTTATAAGATTTAGAAACTGAGGGTTGAATAGATGTACTATGCCTGTCTCAGCATCATATAGGCACAAGTATGGAAATGGTAAATGTAGTGGGTATAAGCTTTCAGCACATGTAAGTAGAGTCGCTATGGAGAGAGGAGGAGTTGCCATATATATTAAAATCAGTCATAGTGTGAAAAATTTCGAAACAAAAAAAATTATGTAGAGCAACAAATAAAAGTATGTCAGCTTAAACTAAATAATGGTACCTTTGTAATTGTAGCTGTATATAGTCCCCATTTGGAAATTTTCAGCTATTTTTGAAAAACTTTGATTCTTTGTTGTGCTACCTGTCAGACAGAGGAAAGCAAATTAATGTTTGTGGGGATTTCAGTGTAGATTTACTGAAAGAGTTAGATAGAATGCTTGACCTTGAAGTATTACTTGGTTCTTTCAGTTTGACATCAGTTATTGATGTTCCTACTTGGGTGGTAGAGGAATTAAGCACACTGATGGATAATGTTTTCATAAACCAAGATAAATTTAATCAAATAAACATTTCCTGTTAAGAATGGTCTGTCTGATCATGATGCACATCTAGTTACAGTACATGACATAGCGCCCTACAGATTTAAGAACTGAAAATTTTAGGGAAAGCTTGCAACAGTTAGACTGGGATGAAGTGCACAGGGAACCAGATGCTAATTTAAAATTTAACCTATTTTATGATGCCTTTGTGAGTATATTTGAAAACATTTTCAAAAAGAAAACAGTGAAATGTAGTTGTAAGAAACCATCTAAAAAGCCATAGATTACTAAAGGGATAAAAGTATCTTGAAAACACAGAATGGAAATCTATCGTATAGCTAGGAGGAGTAATGATCCAGAAACAGAGAAACATTATAGAAACTGCTGCGCTATATTGGGAAAACTTATTAAAAAGTCCAGACATATGTGTATTATGTCTGAGATTAGTACATCTGATATACAATTCAAACAAATTGGAATGCTGTTAAAAGGGAAACAGCACTACCGAGAGCACAGGAAGACTGTATTTCTAACAAACTCAATGAAAAGTTTCTTAATAAGAAGTCACAGTAGAAAACATTTTTAATAATCATTTTGTAATTGTTGTAGAGAAAATAGGATCCAGCTACTCATTAGAAAATGCAAGGCAGTATATGGAAGAGGCAATATCTATGCAATTTGATAAAATTGAAATTCAACCCACCATTCCTACTGAAATTAGGAAAATAATAAATTCACTAAAAAGTACTAGCTCACATGAAATGGATGGCATTTCCAGCAAAATACTAAAAGCTTATTCCCAACAGATAAGTAGGATTATCAGTCACATATGTTGTAGCTCACTGAAACGGCGTTTTACCAGGTATACTGAAATACACTATTGTTAAACCATTTCATAAGAAAGGGGATATGTTTGATGCTAACAACTACCACCCAATCTCACATCTATCAGCTTGATCCAAAATGCTAGAAAAAGTAATATATTCAAGAGTAGCATCAAATATTTGTAAAAATGAAGTACTGACCACATGTCAGTTTGGTATTCAGAAAGGATTTTCATCAGAAAATACTGAATGTGCTTTTACTGATCAAATATTAGATGGATTCAATAATCGGACATCACCCACTGGGATATGTTTTGATCTCTCAAAAGCTTTTGATTGTGTGTGTTATAAAATTCTTCTAGATAAGCTTAAGTATTGTGCCATGAGTAGGACAGTGCACAAAAGGTTTAATTCATATTTAACTGGAAGAATGCATAAGGCTGAGATTAACAGTACAGATAGTCTTAAAAAAATCAGTAGAGTCCTCTGACTGGGAAGGTATCAAGAATGGTGTTCCACAGGGTTCAGTCTTGGGTCCCTTATTGTTCTTAAAATAATATTAATGACTTGCCACTCTATATTCATGAAGATGCAAGGCTCGTTCTTTTTGCTGATCATACAAGTATAGTAATCACACCCAAAAAAACAAGAATCAGCCTATGAAATTGTAAATAATGTCTTTCAGAAAATTATTAAGTGGTTCTCTGCAAATGGATTCTCTGTAAAATTTGAGAAATCACAGTATATACAATTCTGTACAGTAAATGGTATAACACCATTGATAGATATAGACCATGAACAAAGTCTGTTGCTAAGGCAAAATATTATAAATTTCTGGCTGTGTGTACTGATGAGAAATTGTATTGGAAGAAATGTATCGATGATCTGCTGAAATAGTTAGGTTGAGCTACTTATGCTATTATGGTTATTGCAAATTTTGGTGATAAAAGTTTCAGTAAATTAGCCTACTGTGGCTATTTTCAGTCACTGCTTTCATATGACATCACATTTTGGGGTAATTTATCATTAAGAGAAAAACTATTCATTGCACAAAAGTGTGTAATCAGAATAATAGCTGGAGCCCACCCACGATCACCTTGCAGACGTTTATTTAAGGAACTAAGGATATTCAGAGTACCTTCCCAATACATATATTCTCTTATGAAATTTGTTGTTAATAACCCATCCCAATTCAAAAATAACAGCGAAGTGCATAGCTACAACACTAGAAGAAAGGATGATCTTCACTATTCTGAGTTAAACCTTACTTTGGCACAGAAAGGGGTGAGTTACGCTGCCACAAAAATCTTTGGTCATTTGCCAAATAAAGTTAAAAGTCTGACAGATAGCCAACCAACATTCAAAAACAAATTAAAAGAATTTCTGAATGACAACACCTTCTACTCAATAGATGAATTTTTAGATATGAAGTAGTAACAAAAAAAAAATGTGCAAAGAAAACTTATGTTAAAGTGACACCTTCCACATCATTACGAAATGTATTCATGATCTATGGAACAAGTATTACTTATGTATCTATTTACGTGATGATACGGTGCGAGACAGAGAGCAACCAGAGATAACATACAAAATACTACTGCAACAAAGAGTTGGGGTGTCTACAAAGTGGAAAGGCTAGTCTCTTTGTAATTTGTTCATCTTAGGAGGGAGAGAATTATAAGGAATTGAGGCTAATGTGGTCTGATATTTTGTAGAGATACTGAATGCCGTTTCTAGAATATATTATTGTCCGAAGACATCTTGCTATATTTTCTTTGGCAAAATTAAGTCAGATTGTCGACGAGTTTTTAACTGTGATTGTGACTAATAATGTTAGGGATTGTTACAACTGATTTTAAGAACACATGCTTTTAGGTTTCAGGTTCGCGTTCAGTGTTTTTCTTGCAACTGTCTGAATCTCAGTTTTCATGTTTAAAGATTTATTTCTGCGCAAGTTTTGGGGAATTTTGAGGGACGATGTGTTAAATAGAGGCTGCAGTAGGGTCGTTGGCTTTCTAGCAACTCATTTGATTACGTAATTTAATCTCATAAGTACCACTAATTAACAACCTGTTCATTCTGTACACAGAGCGCCGCAATGGCACAAATGCAGATTCCCTACTACTTACAGTCACGAGGGAGAACGGAAGTGTGAACGCTTTCGTAAGTGTACTGTGATTAGCGCATTTCAGTTCTGATGCAGCACAACTTCGGTAAACATATGAAATCACATTCGCCTTGAGAAGATATTCAAATTAGATTTCACAGAACGAGATTTCCGTGGTAATTTATCAAACTGAATGATAAAATTCCTAGAACAAAGGTTGCTTTCAATCACGATATTTAACATACGTCAAAGACTTTCCAGAATTCCATTCTCAGTTACATACACACCTAGAAAACATCAGTATCAGATTATATAAATTATTATTGTGGAAATACTATAAAGCGTGTTGGTATAATACCAGGACCACAAAAGATAATTACCGGAATCCGTTTCAGTACAAAGCGAGTAAGTTACATACTTACAGAAGGAAAATTTACTGTTACTCAAGGACCGCAAAATGGTAGGACAGAATTTGTCTGGTGGTGAGAGGTTCTAAGTTGGGAGATTACAGGTAGGCAAACGTGATATTTTCAGAAGTGCTGGCAGTTCCACTCTACTTCTAGATGTCTTCGATGAGGTACTACGGGTCTTCCTCAGGTAGGTACTGGGTGACGTATAATTTGTGCTTCACGTAATTGTGGGTGAGTTTTGGATTCCGTGGGCGATTGGTATTCCATGTGGAGCCGCCTCATTAGGAGCAATAGGACTTTTAGACCATGTAGCTGTTAGTTATTAATTAAATGCAATACATTCCATGATGGCATACAGTGTATTTAATTGTGGCTCAGCGTGTTTCTCGTGGAACTGTTAGCCACCTTCACAAGTGTAGCACGATTTTAGGCTTGTTCGCAAACATGTGTACTTTAATGCACGTATAGGCACGAATTACCTGCAATTACCTTCTGAATTATTAATCACCGGCAAGTTATTTTATGTTCTGTATATCCCATGCTCTAGGGGTAGCGCCATTGATTAGTAATCAAAACGTCTTCGATCACGGGTTCGAAACCAGACACAGCTTAAACCAACAGTGGCGGCCGAAACATTAGGCTTAAAAAAGTCATCCTCCTTCTGCCAACTACCTTGTCAACGAGAGCGGAGGAAGGGAAGAGGTTCAGGGCACTGTGTTGTCTTTCGGGGTGGGAAACTGCCCCTAAAGGCGGAAGAATCAGCAATGAGCAACGGCAATAGGATGCGGAAGGCAATGAATACCGCAGCATTACAGACGCATACAGAGTATCTACAGGACATGTGGCCTGTAACTAAAACAGGATCTTGATGATCTATCCATTGTAAAAGATTCCGGAATAGTCTCCCTTTCGGATCTCCAGAAGAGACTGCGAAGGTGGAGGTGACCACGAGGAAAAGACTGAATAACCAACGAAAGAGTAACGTTCTACGAGTCGGAGCGTGGAATATCAGAAGCCTGAACATGATAGGGAACCTAGAAAATCTGAAAAGGGAAACGCAAAGGCTCAGTCTAGATATAATAGGCGTCAGTAAGTGAAATAGGAAGGACAAGAATATCTGATTAGATGAGTATAGCGTAGTATCAACAGCAACAGAAAATGATATAATAGGAGCAGGATTTGTTATGAATAGGAAGGTAGGGCTGTGAACAGTTCAGTGACAGAGTTATTCTCATCAGAATCGACAGCAGACCAACACCGACAAAGATCGTTCAGGTATACATTCCGACATTCCCAGGAACAGATATAGACTGAGATCACAATTTAGTAGTGATGAAGAGTAGGCTAAAGTTTAAGGGATTAGTTAGGAAAAATCACTACTCAAAGAAATGGGATACGGAAGTACTAAGGAGTGACGAGATACGCTTGAAGTTCTCTAAGTCTATAGATACAGCAATAAAGAATTGCTCAGTAGGCAGTATAGTTGAAGAGGAATGGATCTGTCTAAAAAGGACAATCATAGGACTTCGAAAGAAAAACATAGGTATAAAGAAGGTAATTGCGAAGGAACCAAGGGTAACAGAAGAAATACTTCAGTTGCCCGACGAAAGAAGTAAGTATAATAATGTTCAAGGAAATTCCGGAATACGGAAATGCAAGTAACTCAGGAATGAAGTAACTTGGAAGTGCAGGGAAGCTAAGAAAAAATGACTGCATGAAAAATGTGCTACAGAGCTCAAAATGTGCTATCTCATATGTTTCAAAACCCCGCGCATAGAAACGGGCTTTTCCGGGGCACATACCTGGTTCTGTTGGTGCTGTATAGGTTGGACCGCGTTTTGGATAACCCTTGGGCTAAGAACCATTTTTTCGCTGAACAGAAGGTATTGCCTCACTGTGACCATCCTACATGTACAGGGTCGAAGTTTGAGCGTTCAGCAAATAGAACAAATCGCTTGACTCTTTTTGGTCCATGGCGTGCTTTAAGCAGCTTACGAAGGCACTATTTAGATCATGGGTGGTTCCTGAGAAAATCTGAAAAACATCGTTTTAGTGCACCAAAAACGAGCCGCAGATTCCAAGACGGCTACGGACACCAAATGTCTGTAATTTTTACAATATATTCCTAAGATCTCGAAGTCGAACAATCCTGAAAATTTTCTTAATATTTTATCCGTTTCTAGATATAGAGGTTCAAATTTACTCTACTTGTACATGTAAAATAAGCACGTAATGTCGATAGCGATAGCGTGTTTATAAAGGGACATAGCACAGAGAAATATGATGTAAGGTTTCTCTGTTTTCATCAGAAGAGTTCCGGGGACCGTATGTAGTAGTACACAAGCACAAGCAAAATTTTTGTGCACGAAAAATCCGGTCTGAATTGCACAAAATTAGTTTCGAGTTATTTCAGTTTCACATAAGTAATCTATCAAAGTTTTGCTGACCCTTAAATTTCTTTTCATATGAGTGACATTCCCTGCTGTAACAGGGAAAAGAAGGGAACCAGCGTAAAAATACTCCTATAGGAGCAGAAAAAAGGCGAATGGACTCCTGTTTATTAAAAGGCTGACTGAAAAGTGGGGTAGCAGCTGCCTCATTGCGACTTCCTCAGCACTTTTAAAAATTTCCCCATAAATTTTGGCATTAGAACGTCTTCAGTGGGAACGAGACAGAGAACTAATAAATGCTGGAAGAATGGTTCAAATGGCTCTGAGCACTATGGGACTCAACATCTTAGGTCATAAGTCCCCTAGAACTTAGAACTACTTAAACCTAACTAACCTAAGGACATCACACACACCCATGCCCGAGGCAGGATTTGAACCTGCGACCGTAGCAGTCCCGTGAAATGCTGGAAGATAGTTGGCAGTCGTTCTGCTATTGAAAGTGCGAAGGAGATAACGGCACTGTGAGAGAAAGAGAGAGAGAGAGAGAGAGAGAGAGAGAGAGAGACCTTGAGAGGAATGCTAGGAAAAGATTGAAGGAGACACAGTGGTAGAGGAATATTTGGATGTGGGTGAGAGCCAATGACAACGAGAGATAGAGCCTACGATAATGACAACGAGAAAGAGAGAGCTCGCAACAGTGAGAAGAGACAGCAATAGTCGTAAGGAATGAATGAATGGCAGCAGCAAGCGACAGCGAGAGAGGTGGTGGTCGTGAGAGGAGACAGTAATGGTAGGACAGAACGAAGGAGATGGTGTCTTGAGACAAGAGACAGTGGCAATTAGACAGATGCAGAGAGATATGTCAACGAGTGGGGTTGGATGAGTGAGTGAAAATGGGCAAGTGGGAGAGGATGGGTATGAGCGACATATGGCGATGGAATAGTGGGTATGAGCGAGTTACAGCTGGGGGAACTCGGGGGAGTGAGAGATGAGTTGAATGTTAAAATGAGCGCGAGTATGTAAGCACTTTTCAGTCAGAGTCTGTTAAAACAGGGCCTATTAAAATTTTTTGTGCTCCAGTGCATCTAGAGAAGCATTTTCCTGTAGGTGTCTAGAATGGCCAAATTCTATACTATGTCGCGCTGAGTGACCGCGCGGTCTCAGGCGCCATGTCACGGACTGTGAGGCCCCTCCCGCCGGAGGTTCGAGCCCTCCCTTGGGCATGGGTGTGTGTGTTGTCCTTAGCATAAGTCAGTTTAATTAGTGTGTAAGTCCAGGTACCGATGACCTCAGCAGTTTGGTCCCTTAGGAATTCAGAAACATTTGAACATTTTCTATATATGGACGGCCACGGCTGATTTGGTGGTCTGCCGTAATTCAGTGTGGCGCCTATGTTCACGAAACATCTCTCGAAGATGGCAACAAGTCTGTTCGCTGAAATATCGTGGAGAGCCTATGACGTGGCCACACCAAAGAAATCCCAAAGTTACAAATACGTCTGGAAAATATCAAATCGCATGCCTAATTTCAAGTTATCAACATACTCATTTTACTAAGGTTTAAAGCTCCTCTTTTCTTTCTTCCGTGTTTGCGATTTAAAAACTGCGTGGTCTTCGAAATCAGCCTGATGCAAACACAATTAGTTTATATTTGATATTTTCCCAGACATGGTTCGACACCAATGTGTCATCTTCTGTGGGTCATATTTTATTACTGTAAAATACAATATCACATTTGTAATAATTTAACTGCTGTAGGCCTAAGAAATACAATATTTGCAATTCGCTTCGTTTTGTTTGGACACTCACCTTAAAATTACATCGCATTACACATCGATTTAAGTGCTCGTTTTCCTCAATATTTTGACAGCATGTCAAATGAACCATGAAGAAATTTATTACGTATTTGTGTAGAGCTGTTTCGAGGGTAGAGGCTATGTACGTTTCTGTACTTACATTTTCCGTCCTGTTTCGTGTCCCTGGTTGATGTCTCAATCAGCTGCTGTTTAGTGCATTACTTTCACTCAGTTTATCACAAATGTCCGCTCACTATTTCACCTCACATGCACTTACACAAAATGCGGCAATATGTGATCTGCACAGACACTACTGATAACACACTGAATGAGAGGTGTCATTTTATTGTCGTTGCTCACTTGTTTATCGTTGGTATTGTGTTTATGGCGCTGATTTTGAATTTGTGTGCGTGCTTGTGTGTGTGTGTGTGTGTGTGTGTGTGTGTGTGTGTGTGTGTGTGTGTGTCAGAAGTTTTTTTAAGTTTTTTATGGGGGTTCATTTTTGTATATTTCATTGAGTGTTCCAAAAAGTGTTTTTTTGCACAGTGTTGTATTTTCATTCAGGACTGTCTTTCCCTGTATTTTTCTTTTCGTATGTGGTAGTTCTCCTCTATTGTGAGTTTTTGATAGACTGTTGCTTTCTCTGAGGATCTTCAGATGTAATTTTGAGGTGAGTGTCCAAACAAAACGAAGAAAATTGCAGATATTGTATTTCTTAGGCCTACAGCAGTTAAATTATTACAAATGTGATATTGTACTTTACATTAATAAAATACGAGCCACAGAAGATGACACATTGGTGTCGAAATATGTTTAGAAAAAATATGAAAAATAAACTAATTGTTCGCATCAGGCTGATTTAGAAAACCACCCAGTTTTTATCGACATAAGTTTCTGGGTAATTTCCTATCGAAGTCGTGGGGTCCAAACGATACATATCGAACATGCGATCGTAAATCGATAATGCGACTCCAGTGGCGGGCGCTATGAGTATGTATACGATGGTCACTACAGCAGTGACAAAAGAAGAGCGTTACAAAAACACTTGCAATTGCAAAGGAGACGACCTACCTTACTCGTCGTCGGTGTCGTGGTCATATTAAAGTCAATTACGGTGATCTGGATGGATAATTTGGAAGAGTCGAACCATGTATTCTTCCTGATACTCGTTCGTTTTCCGCACTGTCCGCAATGAAACTGTAACGGTATCTCAGCATCGAAACTGTCCTTACGAAGTTTTACACACTTAGCACCACCACAGTCAACACAGTTCCTTCTTCCCTCGTACGGTAGTACACCATATTTGCAACAAAAACTCAATTTTCTACGCTGGATGAACACGGAATCAGATTTTTCTATGTGAGAGAATCCGACGAAGAAACATCAAGAACACCAGACATCCCACTCACTGACGATATAAATCGGCGGGGTTTCCCTAGCAACTCAAAAATAATTCACGGAGGTATTGAATTTTGAGCAACTACGGGAACATCGGGAAACAGATAAAAATGACGAGCACAAATAACTGATCACAATACCCGCCAGCAGAGTCGTATTATCGATTTACGATCGCACGTTCGATACGTTTCGTTTGGACCCCGTGACTTCGATAGGCAATCATTTTTGGAAATTACCCATTTCGGAAGCCGAACTCTGAGAGGAAGATTGAAAATAAGGCATAATATTTGGTGCGGCTATAGACGTTAGGATAACGCCTTACAGGAAAACCTGCGTTGTGCGTTACGGCTCGTACGAGCGGCGCTGTCCATGTGGACGCCGGCTGCGCGCCTCTGCGGCATTCGGAAGCGAACTGTAGGGCTTCGTCCGGCGAGGCCGCCGCGCCGCACAGATTCCAGGCCCACACACGCCGCCGGCAAACAGTCGCAACGCGGTCAGCGTCTCCTCTGGTGAGCGCGGTGCGCGGCAGTTTTGTGCGTTGACGGATTGCACGAGCGAAGACGTCTTACAATTATGGATACTCACTTTCAGCTACACTGAGTCCACTTGTAAGTACAATAATGAGATATTAAAATGTGTACGCAATGATGCGTTTCTCGCACATACGAGATCTGGATACTGAAACATATGATAGTGCAGGAAAGTAGCTAAGATTATCAGCCACCTTAGTTTTTTAATTTTCTGTATTTTGTCATACTTATTACCATACGAAAATGGTTCAAATGGCTCTGAGCACTATGGGACTTAACTTCTGAAGTCATCAGTCCCCTAGAACTTAGAACTACTTAAACCTAACTAACCTAAGGACATCACACACATCCATGTTCGAGGCAGGATTCGAACCTGCGAACGTAGCGGTCGCGCGGTTCCAGACTGTAGCGACTAGAACCGTTCGGTCACAGCGGCCGGCTATTACCATACGCAATCTCCACAAATACGCAATATCTCCGAGCATTACTAATCAATCATTCATCATCCTACATTTCCTTGCGTCTCACTTTACATTGCATGTCCTCCGAACACAGTCTCCACTAAGAAAAACATGTCCATACTTCCCTATCCACTCGCTAACTGCTAGTCCGTCCAAACATAGAATCTCTTGCCCGAGGGCGCAGAGCGCTGTCAGCGATATTAACACAGTCTATAGCGCTGCCAACATACAAACAGGCTACTTACACTTTGTCTTAGGTTCTAAGAGGTCTATAATTGTCCAAATTCTGTGATAAAAAAAATCGACATACTTTTGAAAAGCAGATATCTTGCGTCCATGCGACACAGAGTGACTCACACAAAGGCGACTAGGTTGATGCTCTGTTTCTTGATTTTCGGAGGGTATTACACAGTTTCTATATTTCATTAGGTGAACAAATTGCTATGTTATAGAATATACTACTTGATTTGTGATTCTGTTAAGATCTTTGTGACAGATCTCAGCATCTTTCTTCATGGGACGAAATCGACAGCTGTAATTTCTGGAGTATCCAGAGGGGGTGCTATAGGGGCATTACTGTTGACGATATATGTAAGTGGTCTATAACATAACGTCGGAATGTGGCCTCACGGACGATAGGCAGAAAACCTGCAGAGGATAATATGTGGAGGATGCTGGCAGCTGCTCCTGAACGAGAATAAATTTAACTTATTGCACATAAATAGATAAAGACGCGCAGTACTATTCTATTAGGCTATTGTCCATAAATGTCAGGAAACAGTAACTACGGTAAAATAGCGAGGAGGAATCCTACTGAGTGATCCAAAGTGGAATGGCCACATTAGTTTTAGGAAAAGGCTGAGGGTATTCGAAATAATGGTGGGGAAATTCACCACACAAGTGACCTATTAAAGACGGATTCGGCCGATTGTTGAGTACTGGTCATTAGTCTGGAATGCTCTATAAGTTATATTAACACTTTGCCGTCCGCAGCATTCATAGACTGTGCGGCTGGTCCCGGCGGAGGTTCTAGTCCTCCCTCGGGCATGGGTATGTGTGTTTGTACTTAGGATAATTTAGGTTAAATAGTGTGTAAGCTTAGGGACTGATGACCTTAGCAGTTAAGTCCCATAAGATTTCACACACATTTGAACATTTTGCCCCTGCACGTCTCGTACAAATTCATTCGTGTGGCGCCGGCAGCGATAATTCGGATTACTTGGCTTGTCGCCGGCCGCTTGTCACCTTTCCGTTGATGACAAGCATCAAACACATTGACTTTTGCACGCTTTAATTTTTTTCCGGAAATCCTCTATTTTGCCGTATCGTTCCACAAACTCGAATTTTCTTTTCAAGTAACCTCTCTGCAAGTTCTACACTCTTATAATAATTATCCATGTAGAGGTGGTGCCACTTTCCATAAGAAGATGTCAATAGCTCCATCAATGTTTTTGCTAAAGGTTTACCAGCACCAGAATATATCTTGAATGAGGAAATGTATCCCGTACTCGAATCAAACAGCATCCGAATGAGTATGCCATATTTCGTAATTTTCGACGGATTGTAAACTTTAAAATTTCACTGTCGTTGCCACGGTATCATTCCTTTATCAACTAACATGTTTTGATTTAGATTAAACGTTTCTTTAAGCTTTTTGGAAAAATAATCAATTACGAATTGCATTTTGAAAAGCCGGTCGGTATTATCCGGTTTATAGTTGTTGTCGGAAAAATGTAAAAACGATATTATTTATCTGAATCGGTTGCGGGACATCGTTCTGCGAAATATCGGTGTGTCTATCAACGGATTCGTTGACCACTTATCATCGAACCTGGCTTTTTTTACAATTCCCATAAGGATAGCAAGCTCAAACCATTTTCTAAGTTCAGGTCTCATAACGTCGACAAATTTGGCATTTTTTAATCCAGTTTCCTTCTATTGCAATTTTGACTGTAATACTTGTTGGTTTCGTTGCTAGTATATGCAAATAGATTGTTCCCAATGTATAATTCTACGATATCCACGACGCTGTGTGTATCTTTGGGAAATATGTGTGGACCCGGAGATCCTTCAGATTTATCATTGGTCCTCAGTAAATCACTTCTTCGCCTGATTCATCCGAATCAGTTGGCAACCGTAGAGTTCGCAGAATTCTTCTTCGACGTATTTTACTGTCCTCCGACGATTCTGCTACACTTTCATTTTTTTGATATCCATTGTCTCCGTCCCAATTGGCCAAGTCATCCGTAATGTCAGACAAGACGTCCGCGCATTTATCGTAAATAATCTATCGTCTCTTTTGTCAGCCATGATGAAATTGCACAAGTACTTATATAAACAAAAGACTTGTTGACGAGTGTAACTTATTGTTACCGAAACAATACACCAACAGAATCAAAAAGATACTAAAGTTCTGTCACTGGCCACTGTGCGATATTATGCTCAGGACACCAGTGTGGTGTCGCCGGCCACTGAGCGATACTACGCACATGACACCACTGTGGTGTCGCCGGGCCCGCATCTCGTGGTCGTGCGGTAGCGTTCTCGCTTCCCACGACCGGGTTGCCGGGTTCGATTCCCGGCGGGTTCAGGGATTTTCTCTGCCTCGTGATGGCTGGGTGTTGTGTGCTGTCCTTAGGTTAGTTAGGTTTAAGTAGTTCTAAGTTCTAGGGGACTTATGACCACAGCAGTTGAGTCCCGTAGTGCTCAGAGCCATTTGAACCATTTTTTTTTTGGTGTCGCCGGCCGTTGACCGCTATTTAGCGCACGACACCACTGTGGTGTCGCCGGACGGCAAAGTGTTAACAGAAGGGGAGAGAGAAAGAGAGAAAAAAGAGGAAGAGAGAGACAGAGAGAGAGAGAGAGAGAGAGAGAGAGAGAGAGAGAGAGAGAGAGAGAGAGAGATAATCCACTGATGAGAGGCGCGTTTCGTCAGGGATTGTTTAGTGAGTGAGATATTATTACGGAGATGCTCAACGAACTCCAGTGGCAGGCTTAGCAGAAGATGCGTTGTGCATCACGGGAGGGTTTAGTGACGTGCGTTCGCAAATAGGGCGAGAGAAAAACGACTCTCTAAAGGCTCTCGTATGATCACTAATTTCTCGTATCTTATCTTCATGATCCTTGTGGGAATGTTCGTTGGTGACAGCAGAGCCATTCTCCAGTCAGCTCTTAATTACCGCAATAGTGCGTTGCTAAAAGGAGCGCCTATTCGAGCTCACTAGGCATTTCTGTAATACTTGCTTGTTAATCGAACTTACCGGAAACAAATCTAGCAGCACGACTTCGAATTGCTTCGCTGGCACTCTTTAGTCCGACCTGTTGATCATTTCAAACACTCGAACAGTACTCGAGAATGAGTCGGAGTAGCGTTCTGTACGCCGTCTCCTTTATGGGTATTGCCTAAAATTCTCCGAACAGAAATGTCAAGCATTTGCCTCCACTATTACCATCCTGAAGTGCTCTTTCCATTTCAAATCTCTTTACAACGTTACGCATCGATCGATGTGACGGTGTCATGCTGCTCCCTACTAATGCTGTACGCGAACGCTACGGCACTGTTTTTCCTACTCGTCCGCATGAACATTTAGAGCAAGCAGCCATTCAACACACCAAGTAGAAATTTTTCTAACGTACTTCGCCTTCCATACTTCTACAGTCACTCAGTGACACCTTCCCGTACACCACAGCGTCGTCAGCAGACAGCAGTGAACTGCTGCTCACCACGTCCGTCAGATCATTTATATACAGGGTGAGGAAGCTAAGTCATAACACCCTTTGTATCTCCCCAACCGTAATAGATACAAAGATGCCGTTTTGACAGTGATTTGCAGGGACAGGGGCTACTTGAATAGATCAAATTTCATGTTTGTGCTGTTCTTTATTACATACATATGAGCCCATCTTTGCTTTTTAAATGGCACCCTATGTTAAATTTTAGCGTAACATGATGTTCGTCCCTCGTGGGACGAATACGATACGAGACCATACCTGTGTCTCAAAAACTATTCGCCTAATTATTATGATATACACATACTTAAAACCGTCTTTTTAAGAACATCATGTTAAACTAAAATTCAACATAGGGTTCCATAAAAAAACGAAGATGGCCTCATATCTCTGTAATAAAAAATAGCACAAGCATGAAATGTGATGTAGTCAAGTAGCCCCTGTCCCTGCAATTCACTGTCCAAACGGCATCTTTGTATCTATCACGGTTGGGGAGATAAAAGGGGTGTTATGACTTAACTGCCTCACCCTATATAGAAAGAGTGAAAGCAGTCCTATCACACTTCCATGGGCCAGTTTAGTCTGTGAAATTGTCCACGGGAAGATTGTCGAAAGAAAACAGGCAAAATGCAAGATCCTAACACCAACGGAGTGTTTAATCACATCGTAACCAAGGATTCGTCTTATGACAAGCAAATGAATAACCACGTTGCAAAAAAAGACGAACGATTATTACAGTTTAACGACCCGTCGGTAACGTGACGTTGTAGACGGACCACAACCTCCAAACAGAGAAGAAGTTCGTGAATGGAAATCGCCCATGTCGTTTCAAAACAACCATCCAGAAATTTGCAACTGCAGTTTAAGGAAACCACGGTAAACTTAAGCCCGGGTAGCTCCGTTCGTCTCGATTGCGAGTCCAGTGTCTTAAACAATGCTGAATCATGCGACTGGAGCTAAAAATGCAGTTGCTACTGTAGTTTGTTTGTCTCCAGCTGAGAGAGGAGAGGTTTACGTTGATGATAGTCTTTTCCAGCAAAAATGGTTCAAATGGCTCTGAGCACTATGGGACTTAACTTTCCAGCAGTTTGTGTTTTATTTTAGAGGAGAAACTCATACCACACGGGAAATTCTGTATGTATGTTGAGAAATTGTTTTGCGAAGGGAGTATCAAAAAGAATCATCCCATTTTTAAAAAATCATAACATATTATTTGAGGTACGTGAGTGAACAACGTATTGTCGGAAAAGAAAATTTTCGAAAATTGTATGGTTCCCGCTAGGTAGCAGCAGCGCACGTTCTCTTCAGTTCTAGTAAAATGATGTTTGGACAAAAAAAAAAAAAAAAAAAAGGCTCTGAGCACTATGGGACTTAACTTCTGAGGTCATCAGTCCCCTAGAACTTAGAACTACTTTAACCTAACTAACCTAAGGACACCACACACATCAATGCCCGAGGCAGGATTCGAACCTGCGACCGTAGCAGTCGTGCGGCTCCAGACTGTAGCGCCTGGAACCGCTCGGCCATTCCGGCCGCCCGTTTGGACAACAGCAAGCGTTTTGTGTTCTAGGTTTTGCGCAATGCGGGTCAGTATTAACTGTTCAGCGTGGCTTTCATACTAGCTATGGTGTGGATCCTCCTACAGCACAGAGCATTAGACGATGGCATGAACAACTCCGAGAAATAGGTTGTTCGTGTAAAAACTAACCGGCGGGCCGTCCCCGAGTGTCTGACAGAGACGTCGAACACATCCACCATAATTTCACAAGGAGTCCAGAGAAATCCGTTCGCCGTGCAGCTCGACAGCTCAACATGCCCCCGAAGTCCGTCTGGCTTGTGTAGCGTCGACGTTTACGCATGAAACCATACAAAATTCAGCTACTGCAAACTCTTCATGAAGGTCACAAACAACGTATGAAGTTCTGTTATTTCGTTCTTGGCAAGATGGAGGATGACAGTTTCCTTCTATGCTAAGTGACGAGGCAACATTCCATTTAAATGGAAAGGTGAACCGTTGTGATGTGAGAATATGGGGTACGGAACAACCACAAGAAGTTGTACACCATGTGTTTTCTGCAGTTTCACAGGAAAAGGTGTATGGTCCATTTTTATTTGCCGAGAACACTGCTGCAGGAAGCAAATATCTCGATATGCTTGAGAAATTTCTTTTCTCACAGTTAAAACTGATTCGAACAACTTCATTTACCCATCAGGATGGGACACCGCCACACTGGCATCTAGAAATGCGAAAATTTTTTAGTCAAATAATTACCGAGCGATGAATCGGTCGCACTAGACCAAATGATTCAGCCTTACATTACTGGTCTCCAAAGTCACGGGACCTGACTGCATGTGATAATTTCTTGTGGGGGCTTATAAAAATCTCTGCTTATGTGCCTCCGCTACCAACAACAGTGAATGAACTGAGACATCGCATGACAGCAGCTGTGGAAGCTGTAGCTCAGGACACGCTCGCTGCAGTGTGGGAACAATTTGAATATCGCAGTTACATATGCCGTGCATCTCAAGGGGGGCGTATTGAACACCTAGGAAAAGGTATGAAAACAAAATTCATTCTATATCTTTATTAGTATCAGAAATATAGACGTTACAAATCGGGAGATTCTCTTTGATACACCCTGCATATTGTAGGAATAACCCGTTTTCTGTAGAGAAATTGCAACGCTAGAAAATACTACTGAAATACAGTAAGGATCGACGGTTGGTGCAGAAAATAGGAGTTAATCTTCAACATGAACAAATGTAAGCTATTGCACATCAACAAAAGAAAGTCCCATTACCGTGTGAATGGACGATCGCGAAACGATCACTGGGAGTAGTCACTTCCATAATATATCTGGGAGTATGCGTACGGAGCGATTTCATGTGGAACTATTACGTAAAAATAATCACAGGCAAGTCAGATGCCAGACTGATTCAGTGAGAGGATCGTCAGGGATCGTAGTCTATCAACAAAGGAGATAGCTTACAAACTCTTCGTTAAAGCAATATTTGAATACTGTTCGTCGATCTGGTGTCATTACCAGACAGGAACCCACAGAAGAAATAGAGAAGATTCAAAGAAAAGCAGCGCTTATCGTTGCAGGTTCATTTAGTGAACGCGAAAGCGTCAGGGAGATGCTCACTCCAGTGGCAGAAGCTGTAAGAGAGGCGCTCTCCATTACGGAGTGGTTCACAGTTAAACTTCCGAGAGTGTACATTTCTAGAAGTTTCTCCAACATGTACCTCATGAAAAGACAATCAAGGCAAAATCAGAGAGAGTGAAGGCCCACTAACAATCGTGTGGCCGCTTGTAGAGCCGCGGCTCTCCAGGAGAGCAGGCAGAGGATTTCAGTATTGAGAAAGAATGAGTGGGGATCACCAGTTCCGACGTTTGTCTAAGAAATAAGGGAGACTTCCTGAAAACCTTGGTTGGAATTGGGGAACTGGAAAAAAGTTGTGCATTGTCCTAGACAAAAATAAATCTCTCTCTCTCTCTCTCTCTCTCTCTCTCTCGCTCTCTTTCTCTCTCCCTCTTTGTGCGTGGAAATAAACTGTGAACGAGTCAACTTTGGATTATTTCTTCATCGGTCTGTGGCTCTGATATCAAATGGAAGTAGCTGGCGAGAGGCAAACAGCAAGACAACATTTCACAAAGTTTTTGCTCGCTCTGGCTTTCAGACATTTTCGTTCTGGAGACTGTGGCTTACTTAAGAAAAGTAATCCCATTAGCAGCGCAATATCGTCTAGGGACTCGGGACTTCTTGTCTGCGTCATAGTCAAAGTTTTAATAAACGGGAGTCGTCAGGCTGCCTTGCTGAGATAATTTTTGAAGTTGTGAAACATCTTGTCAGATGGCACCTGTTCTTCGTTTCATCACTAGCTTCTGAAGTAATAAAGCAGAAAATTGCGAAGAATATCTCTGCAGTGTGGATATTTCGCATTTTCGCCAAGCGCTGTTCAGTACCGTATGGAGGTATCTGATTATTTGGGACATTCAGAAACGCGTTCTTTTGAAGACCTGTCTTGTTTTCGCTAGTATCCCATAAATACAGACAAATCATCTGAAAATAGAGACTGAATTTGTAGACTTCGCACTCGTTTTCGGAAATATCTAGTTCAAATACTTCATGAGACTGATACAATTGATACTTCACTGATTGCTAACTCCGCCTTAGAGAGTAAACAGTTGTAGTAATATCCATTATGGTAGGTTCTTAAGTTATGTTGCAAAAGTTTCAAAACTTCTTCCACATATAAAATATAGTCCCACCACTCATTAGTCTGTTAACATACACGAGACTAAGTACAAAGACGTGACACAAATTTCAGTTCCACACTTGCATTCATTGTCGTTAGGTACGAAGATATAACCAATAAAAGTTGTTGCTGCTGGTTCATGATCAATGTATAGATATTTGACAAGATGAAAGTTTTACATGATGTCAAGATGGAGACGTACAGTGGAACCTGGCTGTAACAACATTGAAAATTCTACAATTATGTTGTTGAAGCCGAGATTCGTATTTTGAGGCTATTGTGGTGCAAATGGAAAATATCGAATTGATTTAGCCTTGTTTTATGTTATATACAGTATTCACTCTTAAACTTGCATGAATTCAGTATATACAACAATAAGTCGAGTGCTCTCCAAACTTCTTTATTTAGGAGTGAAGTGATCATTTTACTCTGCTGCGTATTTGCCCCATACACACTTTATAAATTACGTTTTATGTTCATTATTTCATTTGCAATTTCATTGCTCCCTCCCATAGCTTAATAGGACATGTTCACAATCTTAATGGCTTCTAAAGCGTCGTAGGGATAGGTAAATCTCTCTAGTCTTTTTCTTCATCATCTCTCTCGCTCACTTCATGGCCACTGTGTCCCTGATTCTTTATTTCATTTGTAATTTCGTCTTCAGTTTGCTCTTTAGTTGTAACAACGTCATTATCTATTGTTGCGTACATTCCAAAGTCGCACCGACTGAGAATATCACAGTTGATTTCTGGCAGCAGTGCAGGTAGTGACAAATCATCAGTGTCATCGAACGTGTCCTCATATTCGGCGGCATTTATTCCTTCGATTCTGATTCCCGAATGACGTAAACAGTTCGTTAAGGTTTGATCTGTGACCCGGCTCCTGGCTTTGGTAACGCATCAGTGTAATAGAATTATCCCGTTTTTTCTCAGTGAATTGCACCATTTTCAATAATATGAGCGTACGATAGAGGCGTTTCAGACTTCTAATTACTCCTTTGTCTATGGGCTACAATAGGCTTGTCGTATTTGTTGTAAGAAAAACAAACTTAATATTCCCCAGGCCAGAGAGGCAGGACGTGCTACACGGTTGTCAATAAGAATCTTCCTTTCCTGACTTGTAAACTCCCTCTCCCAAACCCTTATTTCAGCTTCAAAGAGTTCGGATGTCATCCACAACTCATTAGCCTTAAAGTGCATTGGCAGATTTTCTACATGCTTAGGATTTTTTGATTTGTCTGAGCAATTTTTTCTTCTCGGTATTTTGACATTGGCCTCTCAATATGTATATTCCTTATTGTCGTTTCTTGTTACCAATATTAGTTTATTTCCAACAATAAGCAGCTTTCACTCGGTTAATACTCGGCAGAAATCAAACCTCCATTTTGATCGGACTTGCTTAACTCTTGTGCAAAAAGGTGTGCAGTATACTGCAGCATCCATTTTAAATAAGCTGCCACTAGAATTCAAAAATCTTAGCAGTAATCCACGCGCTTTCAAATCGAAACTGAAGAGTTTCCTCATGGGTCACTCCTCCTATTCTGTCGAGGAGTTCCTTGAAAAATTAAGCTGATTCTCATTGTATTGCTGATAGCGTTTGCTTAAACATATGGACTGATTTTCTTTCAGGTTCATTAACATTTATTTTTATCTGTTATTACTTTTTATGTTGTAAGTTCATGTACTGACACGTTCCATGACCTTGGAGATTTGCTCCTCAATTTGATCCTACGGAATAGACATGTAAATACAAATATAAAAAAATCTGCGATATCACAAACCAGAACTGTTATCGTTCTTTAGGTAACTTACCATCAACACATTTTTCACCCTCGAATTTCTGAGCTTTGTCAGGTGTCAGTTTAAAGACAACGCCAATTTCGTCTGTCTTAAAAACGTCAGTGTCTGCATATCATCACACGGTAGTACGCCATTTTTGTATTGTTTCAATATTCACACTGCTGGCTTTACCGCTCACACAAAGGTAGTGCTGTGACGTTGCTTTAATCTGTCAGTCCAGCCACTCCTTCAGACAAATTCCTCATCTTTTAATTTCTTGGCACATTCTTCCGCTTTCCGTAAGGAGAGGTCCGCTAATGTGTACATTGATCCTTCTTTGTTGCAGCGCTTCATCCATGTCGCTCCGTTCAGATTAATTTTAGGTCAATTTTCTTCAAACGCAGTATCAGTTTTATCCTTGCTCTTCCAAATCGTTTGAACATTGGACGGGAATAAGTTCCACATTTTCTTACACCGTTGAAAAGTTTCTTTTACTGGTCATTGCTGTTCTAAAATGCGTGCACTTCGTAACAAACTGTTACGGAAATTGACACCACTTGTACTGCTGTTGAGTTCTGTGGTTGTCACCACTACTGTATTACGAATGCTCTAGGATAACAATGAGGTGATGATTCTATACTACACCTACTGTTGACTGAAGGGCATAGAGAAGAATATGCCAGGTTTCCATGTTACAACAGCAAACTGATTCTTGGAAAATCCTGTTTCTAACTGAGGCTGAAAAATGACTTTATGTACGAGGTATCTGTAATAAATTTACTGTACTAAGCAAGGATGAGAAGTATGTTTCTTACGAGCAATATGGCCGTACAACAGAATCACAACGTCACAGCCGAGTTGTCGTTGTAACCGAAGTCGTTAAAAGAAAGTTCAACCGTATGTCAGCGACAACTGTTATTTTAATATCTTTTTCAGTTTCAATCTATAGTCGATTAGTGTTTATAACGAATACGTGCTTCGTTCCATTTCAGAATAGCTTCAAATGTTGTTACCGGTAAATTAAATAAAACGGCTGATAATCACAAACACGAAGACTACTGCAGGTAAATAAGGAAGATGGAGATGTCTGATAGTCTCATATTTTGCTGTTCCTTCCACTAACAGGGGCTATCCATAAATTACGTCACACATTAGGCGGGAGGGAGGGAGTTAACAAAGTATGACACCGTGTGGTAAGGAGGGAGGTGGTTGACGATTCACAGGCTTCGACAAGTTACATGTGCAAAGATTCTTTTTTTTCTTTTTTTTATCACAACTTCTAAACATCAAGTGTAACGAGAAACATTGTCAATTCTATCATTATAATTAACTAAGTTTTAAATTTCTTTGTATCACTTTTTGCCACGTGACGTCCGCACGATGTGATTGTTGTTCACGCTCGCCTGTACGTAAGGGGTCGCACGTCGACCGCCTTTGACGTAACGTCAATACCCACTTAGAAGGCTTGACAAAAACCACCGCTCTGTGTTTATCTATGTTGAACTGCTATATCATTCAGTCGAAAATTGACTTTCGCTGAGCGATGGACGTGTTTTTCTTAGTGCTACTGTTTTGTGATTTTAAATTTATCTAACAAATTTATCTAACAAATTTAAAATGAGTAAAAAAAGTGAGTTAGGTATTCTCTACCGCAAACTATATGAAGTATACAGTGCAGCCTATGCTGATGAAAATAAACAAAATATGCAAGACAAATTAACAATTTATGGCGAAGTTTGAAAAGTTGTGACAATGTTGAAGGTTGAAGTGGATTAGAAAACCAGACGATTGCAAATAAAACTGACGACAGACAAAGCGACACTTAGATTTTTTTTTCGGAAATTTCTTCGTCGTCAAAATCACCAAAGCAACTAGAGTCTGGGGTTTAAAAGTATGTTCGAGTTTTATGTTATTTTAACATTTCGTCTGTGGAAATTTAAAAAACAGAACAATCCATGTTGTTCACTACTTATTATGAAGCAAATTGGCATCCGTGTCTTTCTGTCTGTCTGTCTGCTAGAGGTAATATCGGAAGGTATAGGGCCGATTTCAATGCAGTTCTCACTATCGTGTCGCTAGATTCTTCAGGGTGATTTAGTATATATAGAGTGAAATGCCTGTATCCATCATTTTAAATGGTTACTTTTAATGACAGGAAGAAACCAAGCAGGACATCCCAGGAGACACTAAAGATATTAGTATGCAACCGAGTGGAAGCCAGTTACCTCAAGCAGTACCTAAATCAACGCCTACTTGAAAACACTTCTAGGAATAAAATTGTAATACTAGGGTCTGAACACAACAGCTTAGTGTTAGTACGAAACGCTGGCATGGGGACAGATGAATCGACGAAAAAAATAACAGCATTAGGAAAGACGCTCAACAGGGAAAAAAATGTACTGAAGAGCGCAGCCGAACTACAGAAAAATTGGTCGTAATTTTGAAAAACAAAAAAAAAAAAAATTCTTGGAAGTTTTGAAAGTAATTTCGACTTACGAGAAGTTCGTAAAATTCAAAATACTGTTGGTGGACCTAGAGTAGAAGAAAATGAGTCGGGTTTACTTGAACTCATAAAGGAGTTTGCAATTTTCTGTGGTTTACCTGATGATCGACGTCGTACTGAAATAAGGAGCTCTAAAATATTGGGTGACTTGCAAGCGGAACGGTGTAAACAAGACTATAACATCAGTCGATCAGGGATACATTTAAGACGCCTTCCCACACGAGTCAGTGCAACGGAAAGAAACACGCAGTATCTGTTCCTCTTAAACTGTGCAAACCAGACTCATGTAAAACATAAGGATGGAAAATTTGTACAATCACTATAAGATATCTGGAATCTTCAGCTTCAGATTTGGGCGCTGATCTAATATTCTTCTATCTATTGATGAGAACGCACGTGTGACGTTAGGTATTACAGCAGCAACTGCTAAAGTATCAGTATCAATGCATCTTGACTACCGTGTAAAATTACCGAACCATGGTTTCGTGATAGCTGAAAAACATAAACTTATTCCCTCTGTTTATGCATGTATTGTAATAAAGAAAGTTGGCGAAGGGAAATCTGAAGCTGTGACACTCTGGGCCTACATTCGTAGCGATTCGTAGAGTAAAACGTTCTTTCTCTAAAGCAGAGACTCATGACAAAGACGTAGACTACATAGACTTCTGCGTCATCTGCTTTCGAAAAGTTAGTGAGAAATCAAGATGATTTTCTAAAAGCCGTGGTTACTTTCTCTTGCGATGGCGGTTCCGATACGAGTGAGTTATACTTTCAGCTCTAAAACATTTTAAAGATTTTGATTTGGATGCTGTTTGAATTGCCGTAAGTGCTCCAGGAAGAAATTCAAACAGAGTGGAGCGACGAATGGTGTCTCTTAATCACGAAATTACTGGCGTTATGTTAAAACGTGACAGCTTCGGTTCACCTTCATTCCAGTAATAGAACTGCTCATTTGGAGCTAGAAAAACGGAACTTCGAGAGTGCAGGCATCGTGTTCGCTAATATTTGGAGCCAATTGGTTATTGACGATTTTCCTGTAATTCCCGAATACATTGTGTCAACAGACACCAGACTGGATATCGTACAGTCTAGGACACTCAAAACTGATGCTACTGGGCACGTAAATCATGTACGAGAATCACAATACTTTTTGCAAATCGTATAGTGCGAGGTTGTCGCATGTTGAGTTACGCGGCGATATAGTCTGTGGCGATTATTACGAGAAGGGTTTTAATCACTACCTGTTTTGATTAAACAGACTTCAGACAGTTAAGCAGAAATTGATGACTCCGAAGGTAAATTTTCTCCGCTTTTATTACAGTTATCTTTGGACCTTCGAGCGTCAGCACATGTGGAGGAAGTTCCGTGCGTCGGTTATTGCCCCAGTGTCAAGTCGTACTTAACTTAAACGATCGTGTGGCACCTGCGGCTATATTTTTCATCATACAAAACCATTAATCAACACATGCAACGACATAAGCGCCAAGATGATGATTTGCCCATCACGAAGATTAATACTCAAAGAATTGCAGCTAAACGTGCCAGGAAAATTCTTTGATAAACAATGACGATGCTATATGGTTGGATGAACATGATGTGGACACGTCGAATGTTTCTGACATTATACAAATCAAGAACGAAGTGACTGCTGTGACAGTCATAAATAATATAAAACAATGGGTTCTAAGTTCTTGGACAGGAGTTGATTAAAATGTGTATCGCTCTTTTGATTTGTTGTGTTTTGTAAATTTTCTAAAACGATTGATTTATTCTTGATTTTATGAAAAAAAGGTTTTATATAGAAATATATAAGTAATTTTGTAAGTGCTGTTTTAATAATAATTTATAAATTTAAAATTTGCAAAATATGTTACGTCACACCAGGGAGGGGGTCACACAAACGTGACTACCTGTGACAAGTTGGTGGGGCTCCAAAAATCATGAAATTCATGTCATGTGATTTATGGATAGCCCTGAGCTTGTCTGACCGTGATAATAATTCCTTTCGAAAATGTTGTGTTCCCTTCATCATGTGGCGGCCTCATACAGTCATTACCCAGTTATTGTGCGTTCTTGATGTGTTCTCGATGTGGTGACCTACAGAATTACCGCATGATGCTTTTTAACCGACGAATGTAATGTAATTTACTTTCACGGTTATTGCACAAGTATTTTGCTTTACCGCGTGAGTAAATGATCCAGATAACTAACGTAAGTTTGTTAGGTCGTACTCGGCTCTGAGGTGATTTGATTCTCTATGCAGATGAAAAATTGTCTACGCTAGTATTGAACCAGCAGAATTATGAGAGGTGACAGTCAAAATTTCCCAATCATCAGAATACGGTCCTTCGGCATGGGTTAAATTTCAGACTTCACTGCAGTAAGGGAATCTGACACTGCTGATTCTGATACGTCGGTAGAAGAGGTTGCGTATTATGTAAATTTAAGGTTAAGGAGGGAGAAATGAAAGGAAAGGAAGGAACTGATGATTCATCTGCATCGGGACTTTGTGCGAAAGTAAAAACATGTGCTGGACCGGGATTCTAGCCCAGTATAAGCTGCTTACTAGGTAGCTGTGTCAACCACTGCGCAACCCGGACACAGTGTTTATACCAAATGCACGGATCATCTCCGCACGCTCCTCGTCCCATCTTTCCACCTAGTGCCACTATGTATTTGCATTCACCGTATGTCCTCCGTGCATGCAAATTGTAAATTCCCACTGGAGGTCTGAAGTAAACGTGTACCTGCAGTGATGGCTGTGTGTGAATTCGTAATCCATCGAGGAGCATCAATTACATGAATGCGCGGTGTCCACATCTACATCTACTACATCTACATGGTTACTCTGCAATTCATAGTTAAGTGCCTGGCAGAGGGTTCATCGAACCATTTTCATACTACTACTCTACCACTCCACTCCCGAATGGCTCGTGGGAGAAAGGAATACCTAAATCTCCGTTCGAGCTCTGATTATCTCATTTTATTATGATGATCATTTCTCCCTAGGTAGCTGGATGTCAACACAATATTTTCTCATTCGGAAGAGAAAGTTGGCGATTGAAATTTCGTAAATAGATCTCGCCTCTGTTTCAGAGACTGCCACCACAACTCGCGTATCAGTGCCACTCTCACCCCTATTGCGCGATAACACGAAACGAGCTGCCCTACTTTGCACTTTTTCGATGTCCTCCGTCAATCCTACGTGGTAGGGATCAGATACCGCGCAGAAATATTCCAGCAGAGGACGGACAAGTGTTATGTAGGCTCTCTCTTTAGTGGGTTTGTCGCATCTTCTAAGTGTACTGCCAAAAAGCGCAGTCTTTGTTTCGCCTTCCCCACAATACTAACTGTGTGGTCTTTCCATTTTAAGTTGCCAGTAATTGTAATTCCTAGGTATTTAGTCGAATTGACAGCCCTTAGATTTGTGCGATTTATCGTATACCCAAAATTTACCTGATTTCTTTTAGAACCCATGTGGATGACCTCGCACTTTTCTTTGTTTAGTGCCAATTGCCACTTTTCGCACCATACAGAAATTCTCTCTGGTTCATTTTGCAATTGGAATTGATCGTCTGATGATTTTACTAGACGGTATATTACAGCGTCATCTGCAAACAAACTAAGGGGGCTGCTCAGATTATCGCCTAGATCATTTATGTAAATCAGGAACAGCAGAGGGCCTATGACACTACCTTGCGAAACGTGAGATATCACTTACGTTCTTTCTGACGTATCCAAAAGAACAGACACCACACATTCATATAATTCATATAGGGGACGTTTGTTCTCATGTTTTAGTGGGTGCTATGCGTGACGAATAGGCTGTGCACTTGCAGGAAATAACTTTTTCTGCTTCCTCTCATTGCAATCACTAAGCGACTCAACACTTTACAATCATTCATCACTTGTGCTAACATTAGACATCTAATTCTCCTGCCACACAAAACGCCCATAAGTTAATCAACCGAGTGAGGTGGCGCAGTGGTTAGACACTGGACTCGCATTCGGGAGGACGACGGTTCAATCCCGCGTCCGGCCATCCTGATTTAGGTTTTCCGTGATTTCCCTAAATCGCTCCAGGCAAATGCCGGGATGGTTCCTTTCAAAGGGCACGGCCGACTTCCTTCCCCGTCCTTCCCTAATCCGCTGAGACCGATGACCTCGCTGTCTGGTCTCCTTCCCCAAAACAACCAACCAACCAAGTTAATCAATTTGAAAAACTTACACCAGGCAATAAATTATATGAAATCTAAGTGCAATGTTTTATGCAAACATTATTTAACACTGCCCCAGACTGACATTTATTTAGACATTGGACTCTCAAAAAAGTCGGGAGTCTCTAAAGTTTTACACATCGCAGGGTTAAACCTCAATTTTTGTTTCTAAGAACTGAACTTCTGTGTTCAATATATAATCTACTTTTCTGTTTGTACTATCTTGGCTACGGTCCATATTTATAATGTCACACCGCGATTATACCGGCAGCTGAGAATAGGCTCTTAATAATAATTTGCAATGGGTTATTACTCACCAATTGCACTTTTGGAACTGTTCTTGTGGTGTCACCGCCAGACACCACACTTGCTAGGTGGTAGCTTTAAATCGGCCGCGGTCCATTAGTACATGTCGGACCCGCGTGTCGCCACTGTCAGTAATTGCAGACCGAGCGCCACCACACGGCAGGTCTAGAGAGACGTACTAGCACTCGCCCCAGTTGTACGACGACTTTGCTAGCGACTACACTGACGAAGCCTTTCTCTCAGTTGCCGAGAGACAGTTAGAATAGCCTTCAGCTAAGTCCATGGCTACGACCTAGCAAGGCGCCATTAGCCTTACAGTGCTTGTATTTAAGGAGTCTCATTTGTATCGTCAAGAGCGATGTACCACAATGATGGTTTAAAGTTAAGTATTACAGCAGCAACGTACTTTTCTTTATAGCATTCATTACGTATCCTGTTTCAGACCTCACGCCAGCCGGCGTGTGTAACGCGTGCATTTCGGCTACTTCCGAGTGGCGTGGCTGTCTTGTTACGCCACAACAGTTCTTGCTTTTACAAACGCTACATAACTGATACATTTGAAAATAACTAGAGTAGTGAGTAATTACAATTATAAAACATAGTAACAAGTATAGAGATTGCACGTGGCGCATAAACCTACAAAAAATACAGATACCACACTTGATTGAGTTTTGAAAGTAGGTAAACCTGAAGAAACGGTTTAGCTTTACTATAGTAAAGTGTGTTGCTAGCTTTCACGCATTTGCGAGGATGTTGCATTAGGTCGACAACATACGTTATACTATGAGCTAGAGCTTTTGTCACGATATTAAAATGAGATGACACACGAATACATAATGAAGCATGTATGAATACAGCAATTAAAATAGATAGAAACTCCTATGACTTTCGAGGATACGTAAGGATTTTCGAGAGGTGGACAAATTTTGATCAAGTGGCCAATATTACATGTCACAATGCTATCATCATAATATTCTCCATCTTAAGGGCCGGACGTAGCATTTGTGAAGATAATCGTCAAAATTACTTCAGCATACAACCACTCATTTGAGGAACATAAACTTTAGTAGCGTGTTTCAGCAGCCAGGCTCCGATCACCTGGCTGTCTGTGTTAACTCTATATAAACATGTTCTTGAAAAGCGCACGGTCAAAATGTTAAAAAAATATCTGGACATGAAGTCTTCGTCTTACTTTGAAAACGACAGCACCATTTTCTCTGCTCCGCTTACTTTACAGCTCGTCCAGCAAGCTTTCCTTCCGCATAGCGGTAAACACCAATCAAATCAGCCGAAATCCCATCAGCTCTGTCTCCGTGCACCGGCTAGTGCAGTAAACATGTTTACGGGTTCATCAGCCGTACCATAAGCAACGTAGTTCAGCTACATTTGCACTTACAATCACTGCAAATATCGAGGAGAGACAAGTAAGTAAGCTGACACCCTTTGCATATTTTTTTCAGTATTGTTCTGGGGTAATTCATCTTTTAAGGTCTTCATTGCTCAAAAATGTGTTGTAAGAGTGATATGCTGTATTCACCCACGGCTTAGCTTGTGTACATATGTTTAGAGAATTACGCGTTCTTACTACTGCTCACAGTATATTTATTCGCTCACGACGTTTGTTGTAAATAATCCAGTGCAATGCAAAAGGAACAATAATATACTTAACTGCAATAGCAGAAGGTAAAAAGGCTTTCATTAGTCCACAATGGTTGTGTTTAGCACAAAAGAAGTGCACAGTGTCGCAACTAAAATTTTTGAAAACTGTCTTTCTGACAGACTGCAAAGTAAAATCTGAAAACAAACTGAGAAAAGTTTCTCCTTGACAATTCCTTCTAATGCGTAGAACAGTTTCTATTATTGTAATGTGTGAAAGGTGATGGGTAGGGATTACTAATGTGGACTCTGACCACAATCTATTAGTTATGACCTGTAGATTAAAACTGAAGAAACTGCAAAAAGGTGGGAATTTAAGGAGATGGGACCTGGATAAACTGAAAGAACCAGAGGTTGTACAGAATTTCAGGGAGAGCATAAGGGAACAATTGACAGGAATGGGGGAAAGAAATACAGTAGAAGAAGAATGGGTAGCTTTGAGGGATGAAGTAGTGAAGGCAGCAGAGGATCAAGTAGGTAAAAAGACGAGGGCTAGTAGAAATCCTTGGGTAACAGAAGAAATATTGAATTTAATTGATGAAAGGAGAAAATATAAAAATGCAGTAAATGAAGCAGGCAAAAAGGAATACAAACGTCTCAAAAATGAGATCGACAGAAACTGCAAAATGGCTAAGCAAGGATGGCTAGAGGACAAATGTAAGGATGTAGAGGCTTATCTCGCTAGGCGGATATAAGATGAACATCAACAAAAGCAAAACGAGGATAATGGAATGTAGTCGAATTAAGTCGGGTGATGATGAGGGAATGAGATTAGGAAATGAGACACTTAAAGTAGTAAAGGAGTTTTGCTATATGGGGAGCAAAATAACTGATGATGGTCGAAGAAGAGAGGATATAAAATGTAGACTGGCAATGGCAAGGAAAGCGTTTCTGAAAACGAGAAATTTGTTAAAATCGAGTATAGATTTAAGTGTCAGGAAGTCATTCCTGAAAGTATTTGTATGGAGTGTAGCCATGTATGGAAGTGAAACCTGGACGGTAAATAGTTTGGACAAGAAGAGAATAGAAGCTTTCGAAAGGTGGTGCTACAGAAGAATGCTGAAGGTTAGATGGGTAGATCACGTAAATAATGAGGAAGTATTGAATAGGATTGGGGAGAAGAGAAGTTTGTGGCACAACTTGACCAGAAGAAGGGATCGGTTGGTAGGACATGTTCTGAGGCATCAAGGGATCACCAATTTAGTATTGGAAGGCAGCGTGGAGGGTAAAAATCGTAGGGGGAGACCAAGAGATGAATACACTAAGCAGATTCAGAAGGATGTAGGTTGCAGTAGGTACTGGGAGATGAAGAAGCTTGCACAGGATAGATTAGCATGGAGAGCTGCATCAAACCAGTCTCAGGACTGAAGACCACAACAACAACAACAACAACAACTACAACAACATATGTATATTAAAAAAAATACAGATTAATGTGCAATGTGAATGTAAAATGACTCGTTCTATATTATTACTATTTGTCGTGCAAATGATACTTGAAAAATGAAACTAAGTAACTAGTATTCTACAGACGTTACAAGCGACATGAAGGAAAACATACCCATGCTTATCCATCTAAGATCGGTCACAGTTACTGTAATAACGCTGACTTTAAAGAAAGATCCAAAAGGTCGATGATGTATTAAGGTAAGTCGGTGGTTCCCAAGCACACATATGAGACTGTTTACTGCCGAAAAAGCATAGGTTGAGGACTAGACGATGCACGTACATATGAAAGCAGAGAAACTTGACATACTCGGAGAACTTGAAGTTGCAATTCACCGACGTATGTCTGCTAATGTACATAATGTACGAACGTACGAGAGTGACAACGCATTTTTCAAAGATTTTTATATCGTTTCTTAGGTTATTGCTAGTGCGGTAATTGTGAACGCGTTTACATAGATAATCATTGGTATGTCCTGTCTTCATGGCCCTTTTAACATCTTTGCAATGCTATGGAACCACAGATATATCACACAATTAGTTGGGAGACGTTAACATACTTTCTGCGCTTGCTGGTGCACGGAGAGGCAGCTTATGTAACATACACTTGGTGTGACTGGTACAGGTATTTACTGCTGCACGATAGGAAAGCTTGGTGGATGGGCGCTAACATTGATAAGCGGAGCAAAGAACATGGTGATGCCACTAAGATGTGGACATTGTGTCAGAATAAATTTATTTGTTCTTCTTTTTGGTTTGTGTGCTTTTGAAGCGCGTGTTTATGTAGGGTTAAAACGGACAGCCAGATGATGGGAGCTTGACTCCCGAAACGTGCTGCTGAGAATTTTGTTCCTAATATTAGTGGTTGTATGCTAAAGTAATTATAACAGTGTTATCACTTAATATGTGAACGTGTTGTAAGAGCTCTGTGTAAGTGGTAGACGAAATTGGTTGTGGTAGAGGAAATGCTAGCAGCCGACAAGATAAAAGCACTTGAGTTGTGGGTTGTCCTACCTGGACAGAAACAGCGCCAGAGTAATCATCGACGACATCCGCTAACCGCCCTCCCCCACCGAAAAAAATGGCTCTGAGCACTATGGGACTCAGAATGAGGTCATCAGTCCCCTAGAACGTAGAACTACTTAAACCTAACTAACCTAAATACGTCACACACATCCATGCCCGAGGCAGGATTCGAACCTGCGACCGTAGCGGTCGCGTGGTTACAGACTGTAGCGCTTAGAACCGCTCGGCCACTCGGGCCGGCACCAGAGCAAAAATTTGTGAGCCTCGCTCCTGTATGAACCCATGGTTTGTACTGCATAGATCAAAACATACATACGATTTCTGGTGTGCTGGCTGTATCTCTGGCTTAAACTAACCAATTTAACGTAACATAATATATCCATCACCACATGCGTCAACTCTGAATACCTGCTTATGATGTAAAAACTGTTAAAAAGATCCTTTTTACAGAGGCACAGATTCTCGCTATTCACAGTGAACAGGAAACTGAGAGCTTGTATTATATGTCCCAAAACACGATCGATGGCGCAACTGGCAAATGATTCCGCAGAGAGCAGCTACAGTTACGCAATAGAGATCACAGCGAAATTTAATCTAATACATTGAGTGGTCGGCACTTCAAATGCCCGGTACGGGCGTTCGCATTGGAATGCTCCTCGTGTGGTTTTACGCACAAATGACGGCGTCAACCGGTCTGCCCTGCGTGCATACGAAATAGCACGAAAGCAAGAGTCCGTAGCCACGTTTATTTGAACTTAGCTTCGCTAGTGGGACGATAGAAGTATTATAAGTGTCACTACACACGTATATTAACGAAGAACTGCAGTTATTGAATGATCTTTCTCATGCAGTTGAATATCATACAGAAATTATAAATCACTTCATACAACTACATTCATGAATTAGTAGAGCGAGATCAAAGCATGATATGAATAGGATAAACAGCGGAATGCGTGCGGTATCGTATTAAACACACCACAACACAGTAACTGCAATGTATTTTCGCTTCACTGCTACAGAATGTTCAATCTCTACACATGTGCTACTATGGGAGCACGATACGTTTGTAGATTTGTTTGCCGCTGAGGCAAGTAAAACATATCTGTATCAGTTTCACATTTACATATTTTATTGTAATTAGTCGCCGGCCGGAGTGGTCAAGCGGTTCTAGGCCCTACAGTCTGGAACCGCGCGACCTCTACAGTCGCAGGTTCGAATCCTACCTCGGGAATTGATATGTGTGATGACCTTAGGTTAGTTAGGTTTAAGTAGTTCTAAGTTCTAGGGGACTGATGACTTCAGAAGTTAAGTCCCATAGTGCTCAGAGCCATTTGAACTAATTTGTACACTAATGTCTCTGTTACAGCCGATGAAGTCTTCCAGTAACAGGATGGACTAGCTATGGGGTGTTGTTTATCAGGGACATTATCCAATATTTTTCTTAACCATATCGAAGTATGAGCCTTTACGCAATACCCAGAGTTACGTGCCATCGGTCTATATTACTTCCGTTATGTGGATGACACCATTATATTATACAAAGAGGAGAACGGTGGCCTTGATAAACTTTTAAGAATTTTCAATAACCTCCACCAAAAAATAGTATTCACACATGAGCAGGAGGCTGATGGTAAAACTGATTTCCTTGACATATCTGTGAAGAATAAGAATGGTAGGCATAATTTTGCTATTTTCAGTAAATCCACAACTTCCGACGCCTTTATACCCACCGATTCCATGCAGTTAAACAGATACCTCCAGCCTGTCTTTCACCTTTAGCCCACAGACGCTTGAGTCAGTCACGACCTTGGACACACCTGTAAAAATGTCTTCCCCCGAGAAATCCAGCTTTTGTCCCTCTTCCGGCCAGCAGGTAAATGGAGCGCGCTCGGTCCTACAGGCAGCCACAATGGGACGGACCGGTTCTGGCGGCAGGCTCTTTGTGGCCCACGCGAACGCCCAGTCGCTAACGGCTCACTTCGACGAGTTTTGTGACCTGTTCTGCCAATCGCTGTTCTGTATTATCCTCGTCTCTGAAACTTGGTTAAAACCAAACATTTCTTCCGACGCTATCCGAATCACTGGTTACTCTCTCCTAAGGGCAGATCGTGAAACACGACGCGGGGGTGGTGTGGGTGCCTATGTTCGGTCTGATCTGACACCTACTATACTATGCACATCGAATGCAAAGGGCGAAGGAGGAGTTCTTGTTTTTCGAAATAAATACATCAAATCAGAAACTGCTAATTGGAGTAATCTATAAACCTCCAAACGTCGGTGCTATGTCCTCCTTTCAGTCTGCCCTGTCCTCGCTCGTGACACTGTATGAACACATAATCATTATGGGCGACACAAACATCGACTTACAGTTAAAATCTCCCTCTGGAGAAAAACTAAGGAGACTGTTCCACTCCAATGATATGAGTTTAACACCACTGGACCCAACTCATCACACGCCACACAGCCATACACTCATTGATATAATAGCAACAAAGCGACCAGATAAAATAATTCGCGCCAATCACACATCCGCTCCAGGACTCTCTGCTCATGACGTGATATTCTTAAATTACTCAGTGCACACTACCAAAGAAAAATCTCACCTGGTAACCTACAGAAACCTAAAAAATGTTAACCATGACGCTCTTCAAAAGGATTGCTCAGACATCCCTTGGCATGATACAAGCAATGAACCGACTTTAGATGGAAAAATTCGGGAATTATGTCGCAAAATTATTGCACTGTATGATAAACATGCTCCTCAACGCACTGTCAAGGTAAAGTGAGCTCCCGCTCCGTGGCTCACCACTGCATTACGCCAGTTAATGAATAAATGTGATGCTGCACATAGGGCCTTCAAGCGTAACCCAACTACCGAGGCGTACAAAGCTTATAGGAAACTCCGAAACAGAACCAAGCAAAACGTGAGGAATGCCAAAATCAGACATGCCTGCTCTGTCATATGCGGCATATCAAAACCTGCTGCACTGTGGAAAAAGCAGGTATACGGAAGCGAAGATCTGACGCTGTTTATCAAGCGTCTGCAGAAGAATTAAACGATTTCCTCTCAACAGCTGTAAACTGCCACGCAGCGACAAATTACCAGCCCCAAGATATCAACCTTTCGAGAGACAAGTTTTTCCTAAAACATGTCACTACCGGCACAGTACACAAGGCAATTATGAGAATCTCTTCTGAGGCAGTAGGAAATGATGGAGTGAGCACTGGCATGATTAAGAACGTCGTAGACACTATTACTCCAGTTATCACAGACATCTTCAACCTGTCTCTTGTCAGTAGTACATATCCTACTGAGTGGAAGCAAAGTTTAATTCAACCTATACCCAAGACTGACAACCCTAAGTCGCCAGGTGACTACAGGCCGATCAGCATACTACCTGCAATATCTAAAGCCCTAGAATACATCGTCCATGAACAGCTGGCGGATTACCTCAAAATTCGTAACATCCATGACAAATATCAGTCAGGCTTTCGAAAGCACCATAGTACAGCAACTGCATTAATCAAAGTAACTGATGACATTAAACATGCTATGGACAGACGTGAAGCAACCATCCCAACACTGCTTGACTTTAGCAAGGCTTTTAATACAGTTGACTTTGATATATTACTAATTAAAATGAAGCAGCTGAATTTCTCAAACAGTGCAATGCACTGGTTCGACAGTTACCTCAAAAACAGAAGTCAACAAGTCATTTGTGGGTCGGAAAAGTCATCATGGAAAAACGTGCGCTCTGGAGTTCCCCAAGGCTCCGTCCTTGGTCCATTACTCTTCTCACTGTACATTAATGATATTTCTTCAGAGATTCACTCCTGCAACTATCATCTATATGCCAACGACATCCAACTGTACATAAGTGCAAGCCCCAAGAACATTGCTGACGCAGTAGCGAGTATGAACGCAGATCTTTGCTATGTTTCGCGATGGGCACAGAACCTAGGTCTGAAACTAAACCCCAAGAAATCCCAGGTCATACTTATATCTCATCCAAATTTAATCAGCCGGTACTTTCGCGAAACAGTTCCTCAAATACTCCTCAATGGTAACCAACTACCATACCAAAAAACAGTAAAAGACCTTGGAATAATCTTGGATGAACACCTAAACTGGGAAGAACAAACTGTCACAGCTTGCCGCAAATCGCTCTCCTCCCTATATGCAATTCAAAAATTTAGAAAAATATTTCCAACCCATGTTAAACAAAAATTAGTCCAAACACTAGTCTTGCCTAATCTTTACTACTGTGATGTAGTTCAACACGGCACAAATAGTGAAAATTCGAGATGCCTCGAGCTAGTGATGAATGCTTGCGTTAGATACGTATGCAGTATACGGTTGTATGATTATATCAGTCCTTTATACTGCCAGCTAGGTTGGATACGCCCACATGAGGCACGCGATCTCCACACGATGTGCTTACTTCATCGATTTCTTAGCCACTGGTGCCCCCAATACTTATCTTCTCACATTAAACACCTATCATCATTCCACAACCGCAATACCAGATCGGATACATCCGGCATATGGCTGCACCTTTTCATAACACAAAATATTTCTCCGTGTCAATCTCCATCTCAGCCATACGACTATGGAACGAGCTCCCCTGTGATCTGCGTCTTATCCAGAACCACTCAACATTCAAGAGGGAACACTCGTTCGACCTATACTTGAGTATTGCTCATCAGTGTGGGATCCGTACCAGATCGGGTTGACGGAGGAGATAGAGAAGATTCAAAGAAGAGCGGCGCGTTTCGTCACAGGGTTATTTGGTAACCGTGATAGCGTTACGGAGATGTTTAACAAACTCAAGTGGCGGACTCTGCAAGAGAGGCGCTCTGCTTCGCGGTGTAGCTTGCTCGCCAGGTTTCGAGAGGGTGCGTTTCTGGATGAGGTATCGAATATATTGCTTCCCCCTACTTATACCTCCCGAGGAGATCACGAATGTAAAATTAGAGAGATTAGAGCGCGCACAGAGGCTTTCAGACAGTCGTTCTTCCCGCGAACCATACGCGACTGGAACAGGAAAGGGAGGTAATGACAGTGGCACGTAAAGTGTCCTCCGCCACACACCGTTGGGTGGCTTGCGGAGTATAAATGTAGATGTAGATGTAGAAGACTTACATATTAGTGACGGTATAGCCACCATTGTTGTGTCCCTCTCATCTCTTTCTTTCTCGTCTCCATCATAGCTTCGAACTTTACCATTATATTTGTCTTCCTCTAACCTATCTACCTCTTCTATATCTCCTTCACCCCATTCTATCGTCTTATGTCTTTGCTCGATGAGAATAACTCACAAGCTGCAAGAATATAACGAGAAAATTCCCAACTAGCAATAGGACTGACATTCATAAAAGAAAGATATGTTTACTTTCATATAGATAGTCATTACTATTATTATTTCTTTACTTTCTCAGACGTTAAGTCTGGTTAAAAATGGAAAGTGATGCGGACCTTGATCAAGCGTCACCTCCTGTTAACTGTACGGTATATGTTATATTGCATTTAGGAACTTTCGGGTAATTGAACATGTATCAATAATTACGGATTTCTGTAATTGTATATATAAGTTTGGATGTAGCTGTATTGCATTGATGTACTGGTGGATATTGTGTGGTATGACTCCTGTAGTTGATAGTATAATTGGTATAGTGTCAACTTTATCCTGACGCCACATGTCCTTGACTTCCTCAGCCAGTTGGATGTATTTTTCAATTTTTTCTCCTGCTTTCTTCTGTATATTTGTTGTATTGGGTATGGATATTTCGATTAGTTGTGTTAATTTCTTCTTTTTATTGGTGAGTATGATGTCAGGTTTGTTATGTGGTGTTGTTTTATCTGTTATAATGGTTCTGTTCCAGTATAATTTGTATTCATCATTCTCCAGTACATTTTGTGGTGCATACTTGTATGTGGGAACGTGTTGTTTTATGAGTTTATATTGTAAGGCAAGCTGTTGATGTATTATTTTTGCTACATTGTCATGTCTTCTAGGGGAATTCTGTATTTGCTAGTATTGTACATCCACTTGTGATGTGATCTACTGTTTCTATTTGTTGTTTGCAAAGTCTGCATTTACCTGTTGTGGTGTTGGGATCTTTAATAATATGCTTGCTGTAATATCTGGTGTTTATTGTTTGATCCTGTATTGCAATCATAAATCCTTCCGTCTCACTGTATATATTGCCTTTTCTTAGCCATGTGTTGGATGCGTCTTGATCGATGTGTGGCTGTGTTAGATGATACGGGTGCTTGCCATGTAGTGTTTTCTTTTTCCAATTTACTTTCTTCGTATCTGTTGATGTTATGTGATCTAAAGGGTTGTAGAAGTGGTTATGAAATTGCAGTGGTGTAGCCGACGTATTTATATGAGTGATTGCTTTATGTATTTTGCTAGTTCCTGCTCGTTCTAGAAAGAATTTTCTTAAATTGTCTACCTGTCCATAATGTAGGTTTTTTATGTCGATAAATCCCCTTCCTCCTTCCTTTCTGCTTAATGTGAATCTTTCTGTTGCTGAATGTATATGATGTATTCTATATTTGTGGCATTGTTATCGTGTAAGTGTATTGAGTGCTTCTAGGTCTGTGTTACTCCATTTCACTACTCCAAATGAGTAGGTCAATATTGGTATAGCATAAGTATTTATAGCTTTTGTCTTGTTTCTTGCTGTCAATTCTGTTTTCAGTATTTTTGTTAGTCTTTGTCTATATTTTTCTTTTAGTTCTTCTTTAATATTTGTATTATCTATTCCTATTTTTTGTCTGTATCCTAGATATTTATAGGCATCTGTTTTCTCCATCGCTTCTATGGAGTCACTGTGATTATTCAATATGTAATCTTCTTGTTTAGTGTGTTTTCCCTTGACTATGCAATTTTTCTTACATTTGTCTGTTCCAAAAGACATATTTATATCATTGCTGAATACTTCTGTTATCTTTAGTAATTGGTTGAGTTGTTGATTGGTTGCCAGTAGTTTTAGATCATCCATGTATAGCAAATGTGTGATTTTGTGTGGGTATGTTCCAGTAATATTATATCTGTAATTTGTATTATTTAGCATGTTGGATAGTGGGTTCAGAGCAAGACAGAACCAGAAATGACTTAATGAGTCTCCTTGGTATATTCCACACTTAATCTGTATTGGTTGTGATGTGATATTATTAGAGTTTGTTTGGATATTAAGTGTGGCTTTCCAGTTTGTAATAACTATGTTTAGGAACTGTATCAATTTAGGATCTACTTTGTATATTTCCAATATCTGTAGTAACCATGAGTGAGGTACACTATCAAAAGCTTTTTGGTAATCAATGTATGTGTAGTGTAGCGACCTTTGTTTAGTTTTAGCTTGATATGTCACCTTTGTATCTATTATCAGTTGATCTTTACATCCTTGTGCTCCTTTGCAGCAGCCTTTTTGTTCTTCATTTATAATTTTGTTCTGTGTTGTATGTGTCATTAATTTCTGTGTAATGACTGAAGTTAATATTTTGTAGATTGTTGGTAGGCATGTTATGGGGCGATATTTAGCTGGGTTTGCTGTGTCTGCTTGATCTTTAGGTTTCAGATAGGTTATTCCATGTGTAAGTGTATCAGGGAATGTGTATGGGTCTGCAATGTAACTGTTAAATAATTTAGTTAGATGTGAATGTGTTGAGGTGAACTTCTTTAGCCAGAAATTTGCTATTTTATCATTTCCAGGGGCTTTCCAATTGTGGGTAGAATTAATTGCTCAGGTGACTTCATGTTGCAAAATTATCACTTCAGGCATTTGTGGTATCATCTTGTATGAGTCTGTTTCTGCTTGTATCCACCAAGCATGCCTGTTATGTTGTACCGGGTTTGACCATATGTTGCTCCAGAAGTGTTCCATGTCTGTTATGTTTGGTGGATTGTCTATTTTAATGTGTGTGTTATCTATTGTCTGGTAAAATTTCTTTTGGTTTGTGTTGAATGTTTGGTTTTGTTTCCTTCTATTTTCACTTTTTTTGTATCTTCTAAGTCGTTTGGCTAATGCTTGTAATTTCTGCTTCTTTACATCTGATTGCTCTGTTGCTTCTTGTTGTGAGATTTTAGCTAACCTTTTTCGTTTTTTGTCTGATATTTCATTTCTTATAAATTGTGTTAGCTGTCCGATGTCTTTTATCAGTTTTTCTATTCTGATCTGTAGCCTGTGTTGCCATGCTGGTTTTGTGGGTTTCTTCTGCGTGTTGGTTGGTTCTGATCTCTGCCTAGTGTGTATATTTAGTGTAGTGAGTGCTCCTACATAAACCAGTAGTTGTAACTCTTCCATGGTTGTATTTTCATTTATTTTGTTGTGTATGATTGTGTTGATAGTTGTTACTGTTGTTTCGACTTGTGGGTTATCTGGTGGTCTATGCAAGAATGGTCTAATGTCTGTATTTGTGTCTTTGTATTCTATATATGTCAGCTGAAATTTCTCTTCTATATCTAACATGTGTGTCACTTTGTGTTCTATTTGTGCTTGTTCTGGTGGCTGTCTTAAGATGTCGTTTTCCTCTGATTGTTTAATTGATGTGTGTTGTTCTTTGTTTGTTTGCTCTGGGATGTTTGAGTCCATTACTGTATTTTCTTCTTCTTCTGATTGCACATTATTTTGTTCTAGTATTTGTTGTACTTGTTGTTTGATGTTTTCTAAATCTGACTGGGGTATCCTGTTATTTTTGATTATTACACACATCTGATCAGCTAGTCATTGTTCTGTTAAAAATTTTAATTCTGGGTATCTGGTAATAAATGTTGTGTATACTTGTGATCTGTATCCAGTTGTGTTGGTTCCTAGGTTTGTTGCTTGGTAATAACAGAACATGTTGTGTCGATTAACTACATCTGACCATCTCATCCTCTGTCTCTGTTTTCCTTCTAGGGTGGTTGCAGGAAGCATATCCTGCAAAACACCTCTATTTGGATTTAAATCATTTTCCAGTTGGCTAGCAGTGTCGTTACCATTGTGGGCGGGCATAGGGTTCAAGCGTCGTCCCCGACCATAACGGCGCTTGTCCGAGGCTTCTTTAGTTCTGTCCTGAACCAAGTAATCACACTAAAAGGGGTGTTAGCCCTATTAGTGGTTTATTCTTTTCGTCGCCTTTTACGCCTGGCAGAACATACCGGAGGCCTATTCTTTTCCCGGGCCTCCACAGGAACTATTATTATTATTATTATTGATTGTTATAATTATTTTTTGATTGTTATAATTATCATTGTACTACTTTTATAATCTCTATTTTTTTCTTTAACATTAATACTGTATAACATGTTATATGTCCTTAATGTTCTGTAGAAACTGAATTTGTTCAATCTGAATATGTGTGGTTAGGTGTAAGAGAGGGCCTGAAGGCCCTAATCTTGCCAGGTAAAATAAATGCATAAATAAATAAATAATTAAAACTCCTTTTCCTACAATCTGGTCAGCTGGCTAAGTAAAAGCCGTTTTGAAGATATTGAAATTGAAAAAGAAAATAATATACTAAGAGATATAGCGGTAAATAATGGTTACCAACCTGAGATTATTGACTTAATTCATAATAAAATTGTCAAAAAGAAATCCAATTTACTGCATGAACTTACGCTCACTCGGGTTGAAACTAATAAAACAAAAAATGCACTCAGACATGGTGTTTATAGGTCCTATTTCCTGCAGAGTAGCACAAGTTTACCGTAAAGTCAACACAGAAGTTGGTTTTACTCGTAAAAATACATTTGCCAAGTCACTCACTCATTCTATCGAGAGACGCGATCCTTTTTTGAGGTCTGGGATCTACAAAATTAAATGCAGTGACTGTGACGTAATGTGTATTGGACAAACCGGTGAACTTTTAAAGGAAGATTTCGAGAGCATACAGCGCTGCATACTATCAAGCATTGGACTTTTAAAGAACACTTGCGAATGACAAAACATAAGATTATAAGTATTAATGACACACTAGAGATATTACACATCATTGATAAAGGTGGGACGATAGATGTTCTTCAAGATAGGAAATCTACATCCATATGGAGAAAGAACATGGAAATGTTTTAAATCAACAAACTGAATCAAAGAATAAATTCTTTTTCGAAATTTTTAAAAACTATTGTGAATTGAAGTCTGATATCTGGAAAGGAGGTCGTATGGATAGCATCTGGGCATGTTAGGTCTTCCCATAGTTAGTTTCACGTTGTGATTGTGTATCGTAAGCGTTCTACATGCCTACGATTTTACTATGTATCGATCCTTATCGTTGACTGTCTTCTTTTAACCTTTGACTTAGTGGAACTATCTTTGACCACGTTTCGAGGACTGTACCTAGGCTCAGTCAGCGTCACCCGTTCCCAGGAATCTGTTGCATAACGGGAAGCTAGTATACAGTATGTACGGAATAGATGTCTGCTTGAATCTTTACTCTTAGCTTTATTGCTTTGTTTTTAGATCGTATTTACGATTCCAGTTTTATGGCATCATTCTATAAAATCGTTAATACGATAATAGCGGATGGTGTGTCATTTTACGCTGCAGTACCCATCGATATGAAGAATTAGAAAATGGAATTTTATAGCGTCGCATCGATGTAGGGTCATTGATAGGTTATGGTTAGGTTGAGGCTTCGCACTTTGTCATTAGCGTACATGTCTTGATTCAGGTAAGATTCTTTTATTATATGGCACTTGACACAGCTTTTTGTAAAACGTTTACAGTATTTCTACTGCTTCACGTCCCTACCTGTTATACTGTGTAGAATTGTGACGTCGTATTTACATATGCTCGATCATTCTCTTTTCATAGAGATCAAGTTATCTACATGTAGCACGTGTTACCATTGCTACTTAAACTACCGGCAAATTGTACAGTTAACAGTTGAAGAGTTACTGCTAGCATTTACTAATCCTCCGTTATGTTTTAGATACCAACAGCAGTGTTACCGTATTTAGAGGTTTATATATTTTCCTGGATCGGCTTTAGTGATAGTTGATCATTTTTGTTTTATTTTGTATAATGGACCACTACATTTGGGTTTAATTAGAACGTTCCATTTCTCTTTTAATAGTACTCCCATCAGTAGTCAAGTGGGACTGTACTACAAAGGTGCTTGTCATATGAGAGATGATTTGACTGATAATAGGGCACAGTGAGATCATCCTTTTGATTGTGAATACCTAGATAGTGGTCACTGTTATTGCTGCCAACATTTCTTTGACGGAACATGTCCACCGATACGGGGTTTTCAAGGATGTTCACCGTGATATAGTCGGATCGCTTAGTGAGACATGTTTGTATTCAAGTGGGACGATCTGTCATAACTTAAGTACAATTTCGCCTAGAATAACCCCTACTGATATTGGCACGTCAGGGTCTAGTCGTATGTAATTATTGGGACGTATTGTAATACATTCGTATACTTACTTGGGGCACTTTGCTTTCGATGATAGGTGAAACTTACGCTAAGAAATATTTATATACCTCTACAGCATTTGAACCCTTACATGTTGCACCATTGTTTCCGATATTATACAGTTCTTTTCCTATATGTTTAGTCATCCAAGATATTTCAACCTCATTATAACGCACTGATCGTATCTGAAGCTTCCTATCTTTCATATGAACTCGTAGATCTTGCTTTCTGCAACTACTTGAATCCGTTTTATAGCAGTATACTCCTATGACAGACAGCATTTAATAGTGATCGTGTTTTAGGTTACTGGCATCTTCTACGCTAGTTTCATACTTAGGACAATGGAGCATTTGTTCCCTTGGCCTTTTAGACCCAAACGGACACAGTCCCTAATTCACTTGTGGGAATTCGGTATGTATCGACCACACCTGACTATTATGATTAGGTGCTTCTTACTTCTCTATACGGTTTAGAGAGGTTGCAATGATGTTTTTACTATTGATGGATTTTGGTACTCATAGAGATGCGAGTTGGTACTCCTTTTTTGGGCTTCGAAAATAGTCGTATTTGCATACTCATTTACCTTTTATTCTTTTCCATATCCACTTACCTTATCACTACAGAACTTGTTAGTCTCATTGTTTAGATGGTTTGGCATCCATAGATAGGACGTTCGGAAAGGACAAAAAAAAGGAATACGATAAAAGTATAAATAAACTGTCACATTCCCAAAAACATCAGGACATTTAAAAGCTCTTTCCCAGAAACAGCAGGACATTTAAAGGCAATGAATTGTAAACAGCAGTGCCATACACAGTACATACAAACAAGTCATATGCTATGGTGATACGTAACATCGTTCGTTGTGAACCACAAGTAGTGTGGAAAGAACCCTAGTGTGACACTGAAAAAGCATCACCTTTCAAATTACATCATACTAATAAAACACTTAAACAGAAGCAAACCTAACAGAATATATGCCTATAAAAATCTTTTTAATGATACTTCATAGGTAAAACAGAAATTAAAACGCTAGGCTGTCTCTTCCGCTGTACCAAATACTAGGGCCCATGATGGCACATGAAAATATGATCTAGTTATTTTATCAAACAGTGAAGTAGGGATGTCAGAGGCGTAAAATATATAAAGGATTAAAGTCAAAGAGCAACGGTGATTTCGTTGGGGGGGGGGGGGAAGATTTAGGATGCGGGGATTGTCTTTATTATAATTTTCACGGAGGAAACGTTTGATACGGTGCAGTAAAAGTCAACTAGCACACGTATTCTCTTGTTAGTTTATTTTGAAATAGGGGACTTTTAAAACCAGAAGTGCTACTGTTTGGAAAAACTTATAAGAGCATATCTGTTGTGATTACTGTTCCGTTACTGACTCAGCATGCTGGAAACCCATATACAGTCTTATCTTTAAGGCTCAATAAAATTTTTCTGGGATCTAAAAGGTATTCTTAAAACAAATATATTACTTCTAAGTCGACGTTCGCTTTAATCAACATATTTATCATTCTCTTGTTGCGTTACCGTCAAGGTACACTTCGTTATCGACCTTGTAATAAATTATTCGGCACCAAAGCAATTACCGACTTAAACAAAGACGTACATATAAGTGTACATGTGTGTATGTGTACTTATGCATGTGTGAACAGCATTTCACATGCCTTTACGCTGAACATTGTTTGCCTTCCATTCCGGAGCACAGAATTAGCAGGCCGAACAGATTGTATCGATCAGCTTCCGAGCAACGCGATTTGCCTTGTATAGGGCGATGTGTCGGCCTTCTGTATTCTCGTTTGTTAACTATGGTGACATGGCCGTATAATCCTCTTACCAGAATTCTGCCAGAATAACGACCGTGAGGCGCATTCTCATGACGATTATTTTGAGAACTAAGCAACAGGTAAGCATACTCCCAGGGGATCATGTTAAAAAAAAGTACGTACCCTAAAAAATACTAACCTCTTCGACAAATTTTCATTTTTCATAAAATAGGTTACTCACACACAGTACAAGAAAAACGATTAAAATTATTTTAAAATTTTGTTGATTGTATAGTATTTATGACATTTAGTTTAACACTCAGTGAGATACAAAATAAGATTTCTTTTAGAGAAAGAGCGATATGCCTGCATTGAACTACTTTGTTGGTTTTACTGCACAAGCAAGTACCTCACTGTGGAACAGGTCTAATGCAGAGTGAAATTTATAAACAAGAGAAAAAAATTTAAATAAATAAAATTCCTAGAATTGTGGTGAGTGTGCACAGCGTTAATCTCTTGTCGGTATTCTGAAGAATGTTATTTCATTGTAACTTCTGTGATTTCTATAAAATGAATCTGATGTCAGAAACATTCGAACAATAAACTGCAAATAATAACTTGCATGACGCTGGCTGCAAATGCCAACTACACAGATTTGCAAAACTTCAGAATGAAAGTAGCTTTCACATGACGTGTCACTGTCAAGTCACAGAGCTCGATGAAACTTGGATTGTACATAGAAAGAGCAGCTATGTTGTGGTACAGAAGGTAACAGAAAGAAATTCACAATGACATAAACAGAACTGACACTTTTATTCAAAGACAATAATTATAATGAAGTCACCGCGACTCACGAAGGTCCACTGGTGGTACAAACGGTGGGCCGTGGTCCTTAATAGGGTGTGATCAGCGCCGACGGCACTGCATTCTATGCAATGTGCTCCTATGCTGGCTATAGCGTTGGTAAGGAGTTATTGTGGTTGGCATTCTATTACTCCTGCTGACAACTACTGGATGGACATCGGTGTACGTGGACGTGATGCAATGCATCTCTCCAGTGCACCGCACTCGTACTCGATGGGATTCAAGTCTGGACAGCGGGCCCTCCAGTCCCTTCACTGAATATCCTCCCGTTCCCAGAGCTCCCGCACGTACGCAGTTCAGAGAGGTCGTGTGCATTGTCCCCCATAACAATGAAGTCAGGCCAGAATGTGCCCCTGAAATGAAGCACATGAGTACAATTTCTCGATGATGTTGACCGCCTAGTGTATCGTATTCAATGGTTCAGAAGTAAATACGTCCATGCATCTTCATGCCTCTGCACACTATAGCACCTGGACTACCAAAACTATCATGTTCGACAACGTTCCTGGGTGCATTACGCGTTCCCATCTCTCGCCATGTGAGGGTACGTCCTGCTTTAAGGAAATGATTGGCTTGGTGATCCCGGTATTGTCATGTAGGGAGGCACAATGTTGCATGGGCGTAACGGCTTCTGAATCTTTAAACACAGTACATTCACCGGTCGACGCTGATGTGACACTACCCCCTCCACATGCCTTTTTAGGAGAGCATTCTGCTCGGACTTCACTTTTACTCGTATGGGCGACGATGCTCGACCGCATCGAACAACGCATGTGGAGGGGCTCCTCGAATGAGAGGACATTAGGCGAATAGGCTGTCCTGCCCGTGTCTCCTACTTAAATCCCATCGAGCACTTTTGGGATCTGCTGGGGAGAAATATTACATCATGTCCATGTCCACCAACAGCCATCCAGCGGTTGTCGACCGCTCTGGTGTGGAATGAGACGCCCAATCACAAGGACACCTTAATAACCTCGTGGTCAGCGTGGCAACGTGTTGCACAGCATGCACTGCCGTGGTGATCAAACAACCTAATAAGGGCCAGGGCCCGCCATTTTGTAATGTCCAGAGGTCCACCATGAGCAGTGGTTTCTTCAGTGTCATTGTTGTCTTTCAATAAAAGCGTCATTTCTGTTCGTCTCATTATGTATTTCTTTCTGTACCATACTGTAGCAATTCGTCGTATGTATTGTCCAAGTTTCATCGAGCTGTGTTACTTGGCTGTGATACATAGTGAGAAAGTTAGGTTTGTCCTCGCGTTCAGCACAATAGTATAATATGGGGTACAGGTTCAGTTTTGATAACTTACAGAGAAGTATTAACACTCTGAGTGTGTCACAAGTGGATGCCGTTTAAAGTTTGTTACTGCAGGCCGGAGTGTTACTAATTTTTGATTAAAGTGAACTTCAGAGGGTCGGCCGGAGTGGCCGTGTGGTTCTGGGCACTTCAGTCTGGAACCGCGCAACCGCTACGGTCGCAGGTTCGAATCCTGCCTTGGGCATGGATGTGTGTGATTTCCTTAGGTTAGTTAGGTTTAAGTAGTTCTCAGTTCTAGGGGACTGATGACCTCACAAGTTAAGTCCCATAGTGCTCAGAGCCATTTGAACATTTTTTTTTTGAACTTCGGAGGTGTTTTGAAACAAGTGAGGTTGAGTAACGAAACTAGTATCTGAAACAGAGCGAAGCAGTAGTTTCTGAAAGCTGACATATGGAGCACAGTACATGATAGGGCGGGATGTGGACTCCAGAAAATTCTGACGGGATGTGGACTAGCAAATTCTGAGCAGAAGAAAGTAGAATAAATCTGGAGCTGTAGGAGGATGTTAAAACGAATGTGAGGGAGTCAGTTTGGAATGACAAAGTACGAGAACTAACATAAGGAGAGTGAAATTGCAAGACGTTGCATGCAGGTAGTGGTTAGCACACTGGACTCGCATTCGGGTAGAGGACGATTCAATCCCGCGTCCGGCCATCCTGAGTTAGGTTTTTTGTGATTTCCCTAAATCATTTCAGGCAAATGCCGGGATGGTTCCTTTGAAAGGGCATGGTCGACTTCTTTCCACCTCCTTCCCTAATCCGACGAGACCGATGACCTCGCTGTTTGGTCTCTTCCCCCAAACAATCCCATCCTGTGCAGGTACACGACTTTTTGTAACTGCCAAACTCATTTCTACTCTGGGGAGCTCAACGGCAATCGCTACATTAACATTACACAAGGAAGTGCAGTTATGGTGTCCGCGGCTGTTTTGTTACGTGCTGATGTTGACAGTGGAGTATCGTTCGTCGTAGCCAATAGTGTATGATTTGTGAACACTAAAAAAATAATGGTGGTAGCAGACTGATTATAGCGTATGGTGCCATAACACGCATATTCAGCGGCGAGCTTTTTTTGATCAGTGGTGGAAGCTATGCTGGCCACATATGGAAAACTGGATAAGGTTCTCAATACGTAACAATAGTCTCCTGAACAGCGGCATAGAATCTGAAGTGGCGACAGGCCAGGTACTCTGACGCCTACAGAGATGAAAATCGCTCGTGCAAGATCTGAAGTTTATGGAGCTTGTTCCGGCACAGTCCATTAGAAACACAGGATAGTCACCACAGATCGAAGCCGTTTGTGACAGGTCTTTGTCGTGTATCAACATGACATCTATCAATAAAATCCCAGTCATTTTCTCCACGTCGCTATCTTTGCTACAATGATGAAAATGGCTTTAGAACAGCTGGTTGGTCGGATGTTCCGGGCCCTGCCCCTCTTCAGATAATTCTTTTCTTTTTACAAGTCTTGCAAATTCCTCTTAAGAGGACCAATGCTAAAACATGATTCAGCTAAAAGACGTCTAAAAATTTCATACTACGTAGTACAGAATGAATATACAGATCAACTTAGCAATGATTGTCAGTTAATGTCGAAAGAAACAAAGTTTACTAGTTTGGGAAGTTCCCACACCGAAACTTGTTTGTGCCATTCAACCAGCGTATTTGGTAGGCACGATGCCGTTACGTTTGCTTACAGGATGCTTTTGTGTTGCATGAGTGCATTGCGACTTGCTAGGCAGTTAGTGTGACTGTCCAACCAGTAGGTCATGAGTGAACAACGGGATTTACCAGTGCAGAAAAAGCCGCGACGCTCATGGTGTATGGAGAGTGTAGGAAGAATGCAGTTCGTTCTTGAAAGGTATATACGGAAAGGTACCCAATAAACGCAAACCATCTCGGCAGTTATCAACCTCTTCAATCAGTTGCATGAAAGTGGTAGTGTAGCACGTAACATCACTACAAAAGGAGACAAGTGACAACAGAAAAGGGGAAATTAATGTTCTTGTTGCTGTCGCAGCAGTTTAGCACGTTAGCTCCCGCGTAACTGCATGGGGAAGTAGCATGAGTCAGGCAAATCTCCTACGCATTCTCCGTCGACATAGGCTCAATCTCCATCACATCTCTTCCATAAAGAGCTGCATGGAAAAAATTGAGAATCGTGTCAACTTCTGCACATGGGCATTAAGACATGATACTCAGATGTTTCATGTGCACTACGTGATCAAAAGTATCAGGACACCCTCGAAAACATACGATTTTCATATTAGGTGCATTGTGCTGCCAACTACTGCCAGATACTCCATACCGGTGGTCGCAAGAGTTATTAGACATCATGAGAGAACAGAATGGGAGGCTCCGCGAAACTAAAGGACTTCGAACGTGGTCAGTTGATTGGGTGTCACTTTCGTCATACGTCTGTACGCGAGATTTCCACAGTCCTAAACATCCTTAGGTCCACTGTTTCCGATGTGATAATGAAGTGGAAACGTGAACTAACAAGTACAGCACAAAAGCGTACAGGCCGACATCGTCTGTTGACTGAGGCCGACGGTTGAAGAGGGTCGTAACGTGTAATAGGCAGACATCTATCCAGACACACAGGAATTCCACACTATATCAGTATCCACTGCAAGTACTGTGACAACTAGGTTGGGGGTGAAAAATCTTGTATTTCATGGTCGAGTGGTTGAGCCACACATCACGCCGGTAAGTGCCAAACGAATTCTCGCTTGGGGTAAGGAGCGTAAACATTGGGAGATTGAACAGTGGAAAAACGTTATGTAGACGACGAATCTCGGTACATAATGTGGCGATCCGATGGCAGGCTGTGGGTACGGCGAATGCCCGGTGAACTTCATGGTTCAAATGGCTCTTAGCACTATGGGACTTAACATCTGAGGTCATCAGTCCCCTAGAACTTCTTAAACCTAACTAACCTAAGGGCAACACACACATCCATACCCGAGGCAGGGTTCGAACCTACGACCGTAGCGGTAACGCGGTTCCAGACTGAAGCGCCTAGAACCGCTCGGCCACACCGGCCTGCCAGAACGTCATCTGCCAGCGTGTGTAATGACACAGTAAATTTCGGAGGCGGTGGTGTTGTGGTGTGGTCGTGTTTTTCATGGAGGGGGCTTGCACCCTTGGTTTTGCGTGGGACTATCACAGCACAGGCCTACATTGATGTATTACGCGCCTTCTTGCCCCCACTTTTGAAGAGCAATTCGGGGATGGCGATTGCATCTCTCTACACGATCGAGCACCTGTTCATAATGCACGGCCTGTGGTGGAGTGGTTACACGATTACAACATCCCTGTAATGGACAGGCCCGCACAGAATCCTGACCGGAATTCTATAGAACACTTAGGGGATGTTTTGGAACGCCGACATCGATAAGTCTCCTCAGAGCAGCACTCCGTGAAGAATGGGCTGCCATTCCCCAAGAAACTTTCCAGCACCTGATCGAACGTATGCTTGCGAGAGTGGAAGCTGTCATCAAGGCTAAGGGTGGGCCATCACCTTATTGAATTCCAGAATTACCGATGGAGGGCGCCACGAACTTGTAAGTCATTTTCAGCCAGGTGTCCGAATACTTTTGATCATTATACCTTGTTTAGTTATGATGCCCCATTTACCAATTGTGGACAGACAAGCAGCCGAACAAGTACTGTTGTTCTGTACTAGCAGGAGTGCTAGTTCTACAGGGTTCGCAGGAGAGCTTCTGTAAAGTTTGGAAGGTAGGAGACGAGATACTGGCAGAAGTAAAGCTGTGATGACGGGGCGTGAGTCGTGCTTGGGTAGCTCAGTTGGTAGAGCACTTGCCCGCGAAAGGCGAAGGTCCCGAGTTCGAGTCTCGGTCCGGAACACAGTTTTAATCTGCCAGGAAGTTTCATATCAGCGCACACTCCGCTGCAGAGTGAAAATCTCATTCTGGAAATAAATGGCATCCATCCATCCTTGAGGGATGATGGTGTAGCATGCTTGGTTCAGAGTCTGCAGCGTCTGCTGTGGCTAAAAGGTCCCACTCGAGAATGGCAGTCCCTACTGCAGTTTGGACATTTGAAATTTGAGGGACTTCGAACAGAAGCCGCTCTGTCTCTTCGCTTTGTCCTCTTCCTGATTTGTTCCTGTGTGCGTTCGTCCTCTGAGAGCTTGACGCCGTTGCGCATAGTTACTCGCCACTTGACACGGTCATCTGCAATGCTTTCCCAGCGACTTGGATTGATTCTGGTCTTGGTCAGGTCTCTCTTGCAGACATCCTTGAAACGAAGATGCGGTCGTCCCACTGGCCTCACACCTTCCTGAAGTTCGCTGTACAGCAGCTGTTTCTGTATCCGTTCAGGATCCATGCGCCTGACATGTCCCAACCATCTTAGACGTCGATGACTCAGGAGTGCAAAGATGCTGGTTGTGCTTGCACGATGAAAGACTTCGGTGTTGGGTACTCTATCCCTCCAAGAGATCTGAAGGATCTTCCGGAGACAGCGGAGATGGAAGCTGTTGAGTCGAGATTCATGCCAAGAAAGAATTGTCCATGTCTCACAGCTATAGAGAAGGGTGCTTATAACACAAGCGTTGTAGACTTTTAATTTAGTTTTTGTGGTAAGCAGTCCGTTGTTCCATACTCTGTTTTTCAATCTAGCCATGACAGATGATGCCTTTGCGATTCTGTTAGTAAGTTCAGTGTCCATGGACAAGTTGCTACATATTGTGGATCCCAAGTAGGTAAAGTCATCAACTATCTGGAGAGGATTGCCATCAATGCTAATGGATGAAAGGTTGGTAGTGCTCTGCGCCATGATCTTAGTCTTTTGAAGGCTGATGAGTAGACCAAACTATTCATAGGCATTTGATAATTTGTTGATTATATACTGCAGCTCATCTTCTGTGTTCGCTACTAGAGCTGCATCGTCCACATATAACAACTCACGGATAACAACTGTATTTACTTTGGTCTTGGCCTTGAGGCGAGCAATGTTGAAAAGATTTCCATCAGACCTCGTATGTAGATACACTCCCTCTTCAGTCTTCAAAGGAAAATCTGAGCAGAAGGGAAAAGAAAATCCCAAATAATGTAGGAGCTAACACACACCCCTGTTTCACACCGCTATTAACAGGGAATGCTTCTGATGTTTTACCGTTGAAGCAAATTGTTGCTTGCGTTTTCTCATGCAGTAGTTTAAGTGGGCATCCAGTCTTCTGCAACAGTTTGAAAAGCCCATTTCTGCTCACTAAATCAAACGCTTTAACAAGGTCAATGAAACCAATATAAAGTGGCCTCTGCTGCTCACGACATTTCTCTTGCAGCTGTCTTAAGGAGAAGATCATATGTACGGTTGATCGGCCGGGCCTGAAGCCACACTGAGATTCTGGGTAGATTCTGGAAGCTAAGATCTGTAATCGCATTAGGATGACTCTTGCATAAGCTTTCCCGGCTACACTTAGTAATGAAATGCCTCGGTATTGTTACAGTCACTTCTGTTCCCTTTCTGTTTATATAGAATAACTATCCTCGAATTCCGCATACTCACCGGGGCATAACCTTCTCCCCAGCTGGTTGTGATAAGTGAATATAAATGTTTGAGAAGAACAGACTTGTTATACTTAATAACCTCTGCAGGGATCCCTTCACCTGGGGCCTTTCCGTTAGCGAGAGAATCTATTTCTCTACTAAGTTCTTCCGTAGTAGGCATTGCATCTAGTTCTTCCATAACTGGCATTTGTTTGATGGCGTCACATGCATCCTTGCTAACTTCATTCTCGGCTGCATACAACTCGAGGTAGTGTTCAACCCAGCGTTCCATTTGTTTGCCTTCATCAGTAATGACTTCACCCGTCTTGGACTTCAGAGGAGCTGTTTCTCTGACAGTTGGTCCAATTGCTTTCTTAATACCATCGTACATTGCCTTAGCATTCCCAGAGTCAGCCGCTTTCTGTATACCTGCACATAAATTCAGCCAGTAGTTACTTGCGCATCTCCTGGATGTTTGCTGTGCCCTGTTCTTTGCTTTTCGTAGGTCATCTCGAGTTCTTTCATTTGGGTTTTTTTTTGTAAGCAAGCAGGGCTTCCCATTTAGCCTCAGTGACTGGCGGGGGTCAGGGATTTTCTCTGCCTGGTGATGACTGGGTGTTGTGTGTTGTCCTTAGTTCTAAGTTCTGGGGGACTGATGACCATAGATGTTAAGTCCCATAGTGCTCAGAGCCATTTGAAACTCAGTGACTGGTTCCATTTCTTCCAAATTTTGCTCGTACCAGTCCTTATTTCTTTTTCCTTTTATTCCATAGGCCAATACTGCTGAGTTGTAGATTGCACCCGAGAGTTTTGCCCATTCCTTATCAACATTCCTTTCTGCTTGCACGTTTCCTGGGAAAGTACTTTCAAAATTACTGGCAAAATCCTGCTTTCTTTGTGTGTCATGAACATGATCTGTGTTGATATGGGGATGACCTCTCGGTTTAGCGTGGTGACATTTCTTAGCAGTGACCCTCAATGTGCACGCCACTAGGGCGTGGTCTGTGTTGCAATCAGCACTATGATAACTTCGTGTCAGTAGCACATTTTTGAGTCCAGTACGCCTAGCTATGACTAAGTCAAGTTGATGCCAGTGATGAGAGCGCGGGTGTCTCCAAGACACCTTGTGATGATCCTTACGCTGGAAATATGTGTTTGTGATGCAGAGTCCATAAAAGCAGCAAACTTCAAGCAGTCTCTGTCCACTTTCATTCATTTTTCCCACCCCATGATGTTACAGGCAATTCGGCCATATGTCATCTGATACAACTCTAGCATTAGAGTCCCCTAGAATATACAGTGTCTCGGTGCTAGGTACCTTGGCTATTCTGTCACTGAGTAAGTCATGAAACAGATCCTTCTCTTCCATGATGGATGATAAGGTAGGAGCGTACACATTTAAGATGTTGACAGTGCCGTTTGAGGAGCATATTTTCAAATCAATAATTCGCTCTGTTCCACCGGATGTGGCACAGTACAGTCCAGGAGGGCGTTTTTAACAGCAAATCCTACGCCATGAAGTCTTGGCTCGTCTTGGACTTCCCCTGCCAGAAGAATGTGTAATTATCCTCCCTGATAGAGCCCGCGTCTGGAAGCCGCGTCTCCTGCAGTCCCGCGATGTCTACATTCAAACGGTGGAGCTCTCTGTCAATTACGGCAGTCTTACGGATGAAATCAACCTCTTGGGCATCGTCAATGCACCTTGGACACATGGTCCTAACATTCCAGGTGGCAATACGAAATAGTGATTTCTTTATTTCATTTTTGTTGTTGGTAGGTTTACTATATCAACCCGCTTGTCGAAGATTACTTCTAAGCTCCACACACCCCGTGAAGCAGCCGGATAGTGGCGGGACGGCACCTTATTGGCTGGGGGCTGCCCAGCTTGAGGCGGGCGGTAGCTGTCCAGTGAGATGCAATGATCACTCCCACCGTCGGAAGTGGCCCCTGGCACTCGAGTCTTACGCCAATCAGACAGAGCTTACAATCGGTAAGTGCCTCTTTTCGTGTTGTGCCGAAGTCCTTGAACGTCGCTGAAGTGTCCTCTCCAGGATGCTACAAGCCTGAGCGATAAATATGAAGACGTTGCCCAATCATCACGGTCGCCCTCTCGACCTAAATGATAATATCCAGAGGAAAGGCAAGCCAATGCGTCTGGTATCACTTCGGTTGCAGGAGATGTCGGAAGGAGACATAGTACGCCTTCCAACCGCCTTTGGGGCCCCACTCCAGATTTTCGTTCAGGGTTTTCTCCCTTAGCCTTCATCCCTCCCGAGACCAACCACAAGGCAGTGGTGCGTTAAGGTAATTAGAGAAAGAAAAGGAATGGTAACTGAGGAGAGGGTAGAGAATAGGATATATAGGATATAAGAAGAGTCGTTGTGAGGCACACTTTGTCTGGCTCCTCTGCTGAGACTTGCCCGGCTAGGTTGGACCTGCCAGTAGCTACGCTACCGCCGATATAGCTCTCAGCTTCCTTGGAGCACACAAATTCTCCCGCCCACATGGACAGTGCTACGATAAGGCGGTGGAAATAACGCTTTTGTTTTTATGATGTCCACCTCAAATCCTTTATCATGTCAGTGACACTCACTCCCCTATTTCTCGATAGTAAAAAACGTGCTGCCCTTTTCAGCTTTCTTGATGTATTCCGTTAATCCAATCTGGTAAGGATCACACACCAAAAGAGGACTGACAAGCATAGTGTAGGCAGTCTCTTTAGCAAAAGTGATGCACCTTCTAAGTATTTTGCAAGTAAAAGGCAGTCTGTGGCTTTTTGCCTTCAGCACGACATTTTCTGTGTGTTCTTTACAATTTAAGTTTTTCGTAATTGTAATTCCTAGATATTTAGTTCAATTTACGGCTTTCAGATTTATTGTGTAACAGAAGTTTAACGGATTCCTTTTAGCATTCATGTGAACGACCTCACACTTTTCAATGTTTAGGGTCAATAGCCAATTTCCGGACAGAACAGATGTCTTCTCTAAATCGTTTTGCCGTTTCTTTTATCTTCTGATGACTCCACTTGCTGATAAACGATAGCATCTGTAAACAACCTAAGACGGATGCTCGTATTGTCTCCTAAATTGTTTGTATAGGTAACGAACAGCAGAGGGCCTATTACACTATTTTGGGGAACGACAGATATCACTTCTGTTTTGCTCGATGACTTTCCGTCAGTTACTATGAACTGTGCCCTCTGACAGGAAGTCGCGAATCAAATAACTGAGACAATATTCCATAAGCACGCAATTTGACTAAAAGGCGCTTGTGGTGTACAGTTTCAAAAGCCTTCCCGAAATCTAGAAATACGGAATCATTTAAAATCCCTTGTCGATAGCACTCAACGCTTCGTGTGTGTAAAAGAGCTAGTTGTGTTTCACAAGAACGATGTTTTATAAATCGGTGTTGACTGTGTGTCAATAGACTCTTCGAGGTAATTCATAATGTTCGAACACAGTAAATGTTCCAATATTATGCTGTACGTCGACGTTGATATGGACCTGTTACTTAGTGGATTACCCCTACTGTCTGTCTTAAATATTAATGTGACATACGCATTATTGCTGAGTATGAAGCTATTGAATCAGAATACTCTGGAAGAAACCTAAATGGTATGTAGTCTGGCTGTGTTTAGTAACTCTGTTTTAGCAGCACTGTCATGGATATAGCTCAGAGAAGGCATTAACTGCGTCTTGCCACTAGCATCCGTTACATACGACCAGAACTTGTTTGGATTTTCTGCCAGCCTTCGAGAGAAAGAAGCGGCGTGGAAACTGTTATCATATCGCATTGAGGTCCGCACTAAATTTCAAGCTTTTGTAACAGATCGTCAATCTTGGAGATTTTACATTTGTTTAAATTTGACATGCTGTTTTCGTTGTTTCTGAAACAATGTTCTTACCTTGAGAGTGCCAAGGAAGATCAGCTCCGTCGTTTGGTAATTTATTTGGTATAAATCTCTCTGTCGATACTATTTCTATGAATTCAAGCCACATCTGGTTTACACTTAACGGTACATGGTTAATTTGGAAGGAGTTCAGATTGTATCTCAAAGTCGTTAAGTTTTATCTACTTTTTGAATAGGTATACGTTCATTTTATTTTTGGAGGATCTGGAAGTTACAATATTCAATCTTGCCACGACAACCCTGTGTTCACTAATCCCTGCATCCGCTTTCATGCTCGTTATTAGCTCAGGATTATTTGTCGCTAAGAGGAAAGTACTTTCACAATCGTTCACTATTTGATTGAACTCATGAACTAACTGCTCGAAATAATTTCCAGAGAACGCATGTAGCACAGTTTCGGACGATGTTTTACGCATACCTCCGGAATTACACTTGCATTTTCATCAACATATCAAGGGTAAATTAAAGTCGCCACCAATTATAACTGTATGAATCGGGTACATGTTTGAAATTACTCAAGTTTCCTTTGAACGTTTCAGCAGTTGTATCTTCGGAGTTGGTAGGTCCGTAAGAGGATCCAATTATTATTTCATTCCGGTTCTCAAGAATAACCTCTGCCCATACTAACTCACAGAAACTTTCTACTTCAATTTCGCTACAAGATAAACTACTTCTGACAGCAACCAGCATATTCGGTGTAGAGGAAATTTAGGGGAGGGGAGAGGACGAACCTAAGGGCACACATCCAGTGGGTTGGAAGAGGCGGGAATTGGTTCTGCTGTGACATAGAACGTGGGGTTAGAGGAAAAGGGGCCGATGACTCAGACGTAGTGTATGGGAAGTGCATAGGTCCGGAGCCTAAAGAGGAACCGGAATGCCATACACGGTTCTAAGGTTTCTCAAGATCTGTTGTTGTGGTCTTCAGTCCTGAGACTGGTTTGATGCAGCTCTCCATGCTACTCTATCCTGTGCAAGCTTCTTCATCTCCCAGTACCTACTGCAACCTACATCCTTCTGAATCTGCTTAGTGTATTCATCTCTTGGTCTCCCCCTACGATTTTTACCCTCCACGCTGCCCGCAAATACTAAATTGGTGATCCCTTGATGCCTCAGAACATGTCCTACCAACCGATCCCTTCTTCTGGTCAAGTTGTGCCACAAACCTCTCTACTCCCCAATCCTATTTAATACTTCCTCATTAGTTATGTGATCTACCCATCTAATCTTCAGCATTCTTCTGTAGCACCACATTTCGAAAGCTTCTATTCTCTTCTTGTCCAAACTATTTACCGTCCATGTTTCACTTCCATACATGGCTACACTCCATACAAATACTTTCAGAAATGACTTCCTGACACTTAAATCTATACTCGATGTTAACAAATTTCTCTTCTTCAGATACGCTTTCCTTGCCATTGCCAGTCTACATTTTATATCCTCTCTACTTCGACCATCATCAGTTATTTTGCTCCCCAAATAGCAAAACTCCTTTACTACTTTAAGTGTCTCATTTCCTAATCTAATACGCCCAACATCACACGACTTCATTCGACTACATTCCATTATCCTCGTTTTGCTTTTGTTGATGTTCATCTTATATCCTCCTATCAAGACACTGTCCATTCCATTCAACTGCTCTTCCAAGTCCTTTGCTGTCTCTGACAGAATTACAATGTCATCGGCGAACCTCAAAGTTTTTATTTCTTCTCCGTGGATTTTAATACCTACTCCGAATCTTTGTTTCCTTTACTGCTTGCTCAATATACAGATTGAATAACATCGGGGAGAGGCTACAACCCTGTCTTACTCCCTTCCCAACCACTGATTCCCTTTCATGTCCCTCGACTCTTATAACTGCCATCTGGTTTCTGTACAAATTGTAAATAGCCTTTCGCTCCCTGTATTTTACCCCTGCCACCTTCAGAATTTGAAAGAGAGTATTCCAATCAACATTGTCAAAAGCTTTCTCTAAGTCTACAAATAATAGAAACGTAGGTTTGCCTTTCCTTAAGCTTTCTTCTAACATACGTCGTAAGGTCAGTATTGCCTCACGTGATCCAGTGTTTCTACGGAATCCAAACTGATCTTCCCCGAGGTCGGCTTCTACTAGTTTTTCCATTCGTCTGTAAAGAATTCGTGTTAGTATTTTGCAGCTGTGGCTTATTAAACTGATTGTTCGGTAATTTTCACATCTGTCAACATCTGCTTTCTTTGGGATTGGAATTACTATATTCTTCTTGAAGTCTGAGTGTATTTCGTCTGTTTCATACATCTTGCTCACCATATGGTAGAGTTTTGTCAGGACTGGCTCTCCCAAGGCCGTCAGTAGTTCCAATGGAATGTTGTCTACTCCAGGGGCCTTGTTTCGACTCAGGTCTTTCAGTGCTCTGTCAAACTCTCCACGCAGTATCGTATCTCCCATTTCATCTTCATCTTCATCTTAATCTTCATACTCATCCTCTTCCATTTCCATAATATTGTCCTCAAGTACATCGCCCTTGTATAGACGCTCTATATACTCCTTCCACCTTTCTGCTTTCCCTTCTTTGCTTAGAACTGGGTTTCCATCTGAACTCTTGATGTTCATACAAGTGGTTCTCTTATCTCCAAAGGTCTCTTTAATTTTCCTGTAGGCAGTATCTACCTTACGCCTAGCGAGATAAGCCTCTACATCCTTACATTTGTCCTCTAGCCATCCCTGCTTAGCCATTTTGCAGTTCCTGTCGATCTCATTTTTGAGAAGTTTGTATTCCTTTTTGCCTGCTTCATTTACTGCATTTTTATATTTTCTCCTTTCATCAATTACATTCAATATTTCTTCTGTTACCCAAGGATTTCTACTAGCCCTCGTCTTTTTACCTACTTGATCCTCTGCTGCCTTCACTACTTCATCCCTCAAAGCTACCCATTCCTCTTCTACTGTATTTCTTTCCCCCGTTCCTGTCAATTGTTCCCTTATGCTCTCCCTGAAATTCTGTACAACCTCTGGTTCTTTCAGTTTATCCAGGTCCCATCTCCTTAAATTCCCACCTTTTTGCAGTTTCTTCAGTTTTAATGTACAGGTCATAACCAATACATTGTGGTCAGCTCCACATCTGCCCCTGGAAATGTCTTACAATTTAAAACCTGGTTCCTAAATCTCTGTCTTACCATTATATAATGTATCTGATACCTTTTAGTATCTCCAGGGTTCTTCCATGTATACAACCTCCTATCATGGTTCTTAAACCAAGTAGTAGCTATGATTAAGTTTTGCTCTGTGCAAAACTCTACCAGGCGGCTTCCTCTTTCATTTCTTAGCCTCAATCCATATTCACCTACTATGTTTCCTTCTCTCCCTTTTCCTACACTCGAATTCCAGTCACCCATGACTATTAAATTTTCGTCTCCCTTCACTATCTGAATAATTTCTTTTATTTCATCATACATTTCTTCAATTTCTTCATCTGCAGAGCTAGTTGGCATATAAACTTATACTACTGTAGTAGGTGTGGGCTTCGTATCTATCTTGGCCACAATAATGCGTTCACTATGCTGTTTGTAGTAGCTTACCCGCATTCCTATTTTCCTATTCATTATTAAACCTACTCCTGCATTCCCCCTATTTGACTTTGTGTTTATAACCCTGTAGTCACTTGACCAGAAGTCTTGTTCCTCCTGCCACCGAACTTCACTAATTCCCACTATATCTAACTTTAACCTATCCATTTCCCTTTTTAAATTTTCTAACCTACCTGCCCGATTAAGGGATCTGACATTCCACGCTCCGATCCGTAGAACGCCAGTTTTCTTTCTCCTGATAACGACATCCTCTTGAGTAGTCCCCGCCCAGAGATCCGAATGGGGGACTATTTTACCTCCGGAATATTTTACCCAAGAAGACGCCATCATCATTTAATCATACAGTAAAGCTGCATGCCCTCGGGAAAAATTACGGCTGTAGTTTCCCCTTGCTTTCAGCCGGGGGGTCTCAAGATCTAGGGAGACAAAAATGGCGGATTTTTGGTTGTTGATTTGGTGGGAGAGGAAAACCGCTAAGGTACAGGAGTTGGTTGTCGGAGGAAAAATTTTGACGGAAACCACATTGATGGACAGGAATGGGTAGGTGTTGTAGGTGTTTATGGATACGTCGGGATAGTATACAAAGACCTGGATGAACATGTAAATTAGGCTGGTGGGATGTTAGGAGGAGGTTTTAAGAGCGGGATTATTTGGCTTCGGGAAGAGGAGGATTCGTGAGGCATTCCACGGCTCAGAATAGAAACCGTGTGTAGGATTATATTGTAAAGGACGACTAGAATTTCCAGGAAGGAGAGGCGGCATTCTTTCAGGTATCTGTAGGTGGTGAAGTCGTGAACGGGAACAATATTCAGTTTGCGGTGGGACATCTGTTGAATGTCTTGTGCTCTCACTGGACTGTTGAGCTCTGTCTGTGGGATGTTGTCGAGGTACTGGAAGCTAGGAGAGTGGGTTGCAAAAAGGTATCGGTACGTTCATGGACAGTCTGGAACAAGGAGTAATCGAATTGTGGGTCATCTGAGACGGTAAAAGTGCCAGAGAGGTAAGACGCAAAGTGACTGACTTTGCTAAGGTTGTCGGAGAGAGGATGATTATCATGTAGGAGTTGTAATAGGGAGTAGGGATGTTGCCAGTAAGGCGGTGAAATGCCTTCCAGTATCTGGAAGTGTTTATGGGCGGTGTAGCACTGAGATTTGCGCATGTTCGGCGTCAAATGTGGCGTTTCTTTGCGTTCAACGGATTTCGGATGTATCTCAGTCGTCGGTAGCGTGTCAGTGTTCCTCGGTCATGGGTCTGCAGGTAGGTTCGATGGAGGCCACGTGATTCACGGAGTAGTAGGGGAATACGTGGAGAGAGTGTGGGACGGTGTGGGTAGACAGGTTTCGTCGGATGTGCCGAATTATTTCGTTCTGCGTTCCATCCGCTTAATCAGAATTTAACGTGTGTGATTTAGTAGCTCTGTGCGGTAGGACTTAGTCTTAAAATTTCTTAAAATACCACACATTTGACAATGGATCCGACAACGTGTAGTGTGTCACGTGATTTGTATACATATCACAGTTAAATATAAAATCAGGCTACTGATACTACTGAGGGTAGGTGTGCCACGTACACACCTAGTGAAATGGGTCGACTGACTGAAGAGTAGAGGCACCAGCCTTAGGTCACCTCTGGTAAGGTTGCGCTACTGAGAGTTTTGTATTCTTGTATGTGAAATGAGAGCGCGTTTGATTTCACAAGTACATACTCATTACTAGAATTGTCCGCTGAGTGGTCAGCGTGACGGATTGCAGTCTTACGGGCCCGGGTTGGATTCCCGGCTTGGTCGGGCATTTTCTCCGCTCAGGGACTGGGTGTTGTGTCGTCTTCATCATCATTTCATCCCATCCGGAGCGCAGTTCGCCCAATGTGGCGTCAAATGTAATGAGACCTGCACCAAGGCGGGCAGACCTGCCCCGCAAGGAGCCTCCCGGCCAATGACGCCAAACGCTCATTTCCATTACTAGAATTAACGTATTAACTGAAAAGTTGAACACATAGGGGTGGAGTTAAAAGGCTTAAAAAGAGCCCGCAGACTCAGGTAAACAGAGCAAACTCTTTGCAGTATGTACAAAAACGCAAGAGAAGCACTTGCGGTGATTATGCAACTGCAACAAGCATAAGTGTCAAAAGCAAAACCGCTTCGAGGATATATTATCAATCAATAAGAGGCCAAATACTTGACCCCTTATATGAAGGAGTACTACAAAAGAACACACTGCGAGGGAGAAACTGCAAATATAAAAGACAAAAGCGATTTGGGGAAAGAGAAAGGGAGGGGAAGAAGGGCTTCATCATTGTGAAGCATCGTGCAAGGGAAGCTGTCGTACTTCTAAAGCAAGCTATATGAACGAGTAGACTAGAAATGGGGGCGGGATGTTGTAAAATAACTAGTAAAATAATGAATAAACGAAGCGTCACCAAGCAGTGTGCATATACCTAGAAATCACTATTTTCAACTTTTTAGTTACTATGCTAGTTATAGTAATGAATATGTACTTGAGAAGTCACATAGGCTGCTCACTGCAGCTACGCTCATACAGGACGTGCAGCAGCGTCACCTACAAGACGTGACAAAGGGCTGGTGCCTCTACTGTTCAGCCAGTCGGCGCAACTCACTGGCTCTTACGCGGCATAACTACGCTTTATAGGATCTAATGATATGTTTTATATTTAAATGTCATACGTGTAAACATATGTTTAAAGTGGCACACTACACGTTGTTGAATCAAAGAATGTGCGGTATTCTAACAAGTTTTAAGACAAAGTCGTACAGTATGGAGCTACTACCTTTAAATCGTATATTTTAAATGGACGATAATTTCATTTTTACTAAAATTATTTGGAAACATTCCCGTAATTTGGCTTTTTGTAATGATGCCATCTCCATTCCATACACAATGTCATAATATTTCTTAATATGTACAATAACTTCTGAGTGAGATAATTTAAAACTGGCGCAACCATGGTTAAGGTTTAATAAACCTGTATCTTGCAAGTGGTTGGCTATTATTTCCAATCCATTAAGAATTTTTTTGCTGTTTTGGTTGTGGACTTTGAAAAATTTGTTCTATAGCTGATTTACAAACAAGTCGGACAAGATACTTGGAAGACTGGATTCCATTGCAAGCCCACTTTTTGATAAATGTAAAATAGAAGACAAAGTAAGCTTTGTTAGTTCATTCAGTTCTGCTGGCTATGCTTCTTCTGCCTTTTCAAAACGAAGAAGTTTATAAAACATTTACTAAGGTCTGTTCTACAGGTACATTTGTATAGAGGTTCCTAATTTCAAATGAGAGTAAAACAGCATTTTCTGCAATCTGTTTTTCAGTAGCTGAACCATTTCATGACTATTTTTGAAATTATACGACCGCTGAAACGTAAATACCCGCGACAATGTTAAGCTGATTCTGTGTACATTCTGTGACGATGTCACTATGGTTTTATTGTATTAGGACACATTTTATTGTTTTAAGATGTAATCTGTCCTCTACTTGTATTTCATTTCCCCTGTTTCGCAGCAGATGTGAAGATCATTGCTGACCGAAACAGGTAATCTGAGGACAAAAGTTTTATGATCATAGACGGAAATAAAATAAATTTATTCCATTAACAAAATGTAATTATCTGGGATTCGGCATGTACTAACGACTGAAAGAATTGGGGATGTTCTCCATGCTTTCAGGTCATTGGCATAGGTGGAAAGAGGCTTCTTTTTAGCTTTTACAATCTCATTATCTGTAAAGAACTTCAAGGGCTTAGAGATATAATCATCGTCACTAATCAGTACAAGAGAATTACTCTTATCCGCCGTACTAACTAAAATTACATTCTGATGCAACTATAAACTGAGATTCTTTACGTAAGGGAGCAGTTTATTTGACGACCGTATATTATGTTCTACTACGATTTTCAGCTGCGTCTATAAGTGGCCAGCCAATAACATTTCCTGTGACATTCTTGTTGCTATGTTTCCCCTTTCCTTAGGTTTTACTTTCTTATGTAGCATTTTACTTCTTTTCCTGCTTTCTTTGAGTTTGTGCTTTAGTTTTCTTAGGTCTGTCCACATTCGTTCCTTTTAATGTGTGTCAGGGCGCTGATGACCTCGATATTGAGCGCCCATAAGCCCCAACACACCACCACCATATAACATTAATGGCAACATTAATGGTCTCTCCACAAGTGAGGAAGGTTAAGAAATCAATCAACACCACACCCTCCGCAACGTAAAATGCTGTGGCTGTAACTTTCTTCACATATGCGTTTATTTTGGACTTTATAGCGGGCGGTTGGAGGGGTCGGAGGGTGGAGGGAGGGAGTCACGAGCGAGTCACGAGCGGAGTGCAATATCAATCCTCCTTTGTGTTTTTCCATGTTTGTGTTACTCGTGTGCAGTGACTTGAGATAGAAATAACGATCCTTATTAGTACTTCAAATCGGAAAGGCAGAAAACCGAGTAGCCAGTCTCGAGGGATTGTTCATAACTCTGTTCATGGAAGATAAGTCCTCTCGGGGAAGGAACATTCTGGTGCAGCAAGTTCAGCTGAGAGCCAGTGGCCACTGGCGTTTCTCGTAGGGAAGGCAGGCTATCGCAATCTGGCGGAGTAAGCAAGCTTGTAAATCCAATTTTTTTTTCAATCATCAGTCTATAAGGTCTTTAAAAATGTTATTGTTAATGAGAAAATGTTTTAATGGTTTCTGAATATTACTTGTGGTTATTATTAATTCTTTAGGTGAGCCGTAGTTGAAGTTTACAATAGAAATTGTGACTGATGTGTTTTCGTTGGATTCGAGCCTACATATGTGACATGCAGTTCACTAGCATGGCATAGGATTTTTTCCCTTATTCTTGTAATAAAATATTACAATTAGCAATACTTTCTGCCTTAGCTAGTATAAGAGCATGATTTTAAAATAAGAGAAAAACACAGTCCGTATCTAATCCTAAACACTATGTTGTACACATACAATATAACAGATTTCCATATGAAATCTGTCACCGAAATTAAATAGCAAACAGTTTGTAGTAACTTCAGTTCTCATTTAGTTGGTCTCATACTATTTAGGTGAAAAAATAATTGTAATGGCTAGTCGTTACACGTAGCTGAGCCAGCAACACAAAAAATTAAAGTTCACCTACTTGGAAAAAAATAAAAAAAATATTAGCTGAGCCAGGTCCGCCTAGTCCTGCGAAAGAAGGTACTAGTATTTGTTGCACTTACACGAGTGCTGCTAGAAAGAAAAAGACTGAAATTAAATTTCGTCGGTTGATGACTGCTGTCTGGTCGATAAGGTGTCGCTAGATTGCTTTGCCGTCGGCCTGCTATGCATGCTGAAATAATGCTGATATTTGACACAGGGCATACAAAACTACAGAATAAAGGCATGGAATTACAGTTTTAAACAATTATCTATTTTAACAGTTAATTCATTACATATGCTGTTGCAGACATGAAATGGCTACGTAAAATGTTATCACATCTACGAGAACAAGAAAACAATAGAACTAGAGATACGACGAACAAGAGAAGAGGAGCGTACATTGTCGCCTCTAAAAAAATCGTAGATAATATTTCTCATTAACACAATTACCGTAATATATCTACTCGACATATGTCGCATGTGATTAAGTATATTAATAACACGTACAAAGTTATTTTTGATAATAGGTTTGTCCATATATCCACATGACGTGTTCTGCGATTTTCATACAGTCTTAGGGATATTTCGTCGAATTGCATTTTATAACAATATATGAGGATAACATAAAGTCCCGTTTAATAACCGTGCTCAAGAATTAAATCTGTAGTAGTCATTCTACTGGCCTTCCTACAGTTTCACTGTTCTTTTAATATGTATTACACTTCTTCACACTGAGATTATTCACAGTTCATGTATAACGTATGCGCAGTTCATTTACTGTTTCGTTTAATAACCATTGTCAAGTCACTTACCATGAAAGTTCAGACTTTTGTATTGGTTAACAATTTTGCTGCAGTTTACATTGTACAGTTCTTGCAGCTGAATTCTTTGACGAATAGATATTACTCGATATTGTTAAACTAGTCCGTTACTGACGCATTCTATCGACAAGTTAGGATAAAGATATTAAAGCTTAGATCGTTTCTGTTATGTCCTAACATTCGAGCGCGGTTAAAGGGAAAAAAATGACCCACGAGAAAAAACCGTGAAAGGACCTATCTTCATCCCAATGCATGCTGTGTTTCATTAAGTTCTCAAAAATTGTATTAATTTATGAGCAAGATTATTTTAACGTTTGAAATGAATATATATATATATATATATATATATATATATATATATATATATATATATATATATATATATATATAAATCTCGCTTGCATACAAGTAAGTGAATGTACTTGGTTTACGAAGTTTCTCTGTAGAGATTGATTCAATAGTATACAATGCAGAAGTTGGTTCTTCGCTTCAATCTTCTCCGTCCTTGGAGTCTTCTCCGGCGAGGTTGAAGGTGTGATGCTGGATCGTAGGTTCTCCGTCGAGATGTTGCGTAACTGAGGTCGAACTCCGGATCTTCCAACGGCAGCTTGGCTGTTGCTTTTCGTGTGACGAAGTTTCGTACTTGGTCCCGGTACTGCTATTCTGCACAACTCCTGCGTTCGTGATCATGGAATCATTCAAACGTGGGTTTAGACACTGTTCAGTACAGATGTTACACGCTACGAAGGAAACGCACGAAGATTTTTTACTTATTTGTTCACTCAGGACCAGCTCTGCAGAATATTTGCCTTAGCGTTACATTTAAAACGTCTTCTATTTTGCTTTGATACATTTTCGTATGCGCTACCTACAGTTACGTATTTCAAAAATACGACGGTATTGGGCACAACGCACTGTAGACTGAATAGTTAGCTCGAGCCCTCACGTGCTATGGCATTAAAATACACTCCTGGAAATGGGAAAAAGAACACATTGACACCGGTGTGTCAGACCCACCATACTTGCTCCGGACACTGCGAGAGGGCTGTACAAGCAATGATCACACGCACGGCACAGCGGACACACCAGGAACCGCGGTGTTGGCCGTCGAATGGCGCTAGCTGCGCAGCATTTGTGCACCGCCACCGTCAGTGTCAGCCAGTTTGCCGTGGCATACGGAGCTCCATCGCAGTCTTTAACACTGATAGCATGCCGCGACAGCGTGGACGTGAACCGTATGTGCAGTTGACGGACTTTGAGCGAGGGCGTATAGTGGGCATGCGGGAGGCCGGGTGGACGTACCGTCGAATTGCTCAACACGTGGGGCGTGAGGTCTCCACAGTACATCGATGTTGTCGCCAGTGGTCGGCGGAAGGTGCACGTGCCCGTCGACCTGGGACCGGACCGCAGCGACGCACAGATGCACGCCAAGACCGTAGGATCCTACGCAGTGCCGTAGGGGATCGCACCGCCACTTCCCAGCAAATTAGGGACACTGTTGCTCCTGGGGTATCGGCGAGGACCATTCGCAACCGTCTCCATGAAGCTGGGCTACGGTCCCGCACACCGTTAGGCCGTCTTCCGCTCACGCCCCAACATCGTGCAACCCGCCTCCAGTGGTGTCGCGACAGGCGTGAATGGAGGGACGAATGGAGACGTGTCGTCTTCAGCGATGAGAGTCGCTTCTGCCTTGGTGCCAATGATGGTCGTATGCGTGTTTGGCGCCGTGCAGGTGAGCGCCACAAACAGGACTGCATACGACCGAGGCACACAGGGCCAACACCCGGCATCATGGTGTGGGGAGCGATCTCCTACACTGGCCGTACACCACTGGTGTACTTGTCCCCGATCATGGCTACCAAACCAATATCACCCCCAGATGGGCACGTCCGGCTCTTAGCGTCGTTCCAGCTCAACTCCCCAAAGATGGCTTCCCTCTACACCCTCGAAACGACTGCCTAACTCAAAAAAACTGTTTCACGAAAAAAATTACGAATATTCTAAAACTAAACACAAAAACACATATGATACATTGAAAAATATGGAAATTTTCTGGGCAATGTAACACCCCAGTTATAGAACCCATAACGAATACCCTTTTGTTGCCAAAAGAAATAGAAAAATCAGTCATCCTGACTGACAACAAAATTTACACTCTTGACAGTTTAACAAGAATATTATGTAAATACTAATGCTTGTCATGAAGAAAGCACTGAATGAAAGAATACCATACGATACGAAACAGAAACTTTAAAGAAATAATTTAAAAAAATATTTACGAAGGTTAAAGCTGATACCATAAATTGACCAAAGATAATATTTATCCTTGAAGAGAGTTGCAGCCGCATCGAGCTGTAAGTTCGCTGTGACTACAATGTAACTCAGCAATGGAGATGTTAAATTCACTTATCTCTTATACTTGTGCAAGAGTAATGCGCATGTTAAGCGCTACTAGATTATTTTAAAACCGATCTGAAGTTTAAAAGTTTTACGGTTGGAAGTATTAGTCAGAAGTCGGACTGAAGAAAAATCTTTACCGTTTAGACAAATAGCGGGATAGTAGATATGTGACACAAAAATAACTCGTGTGATTGCTGATTTGTGAAGGGACTTAGCCTTCGTGATACTTAAGTCACGAATGTCAATGGATACAGAAAGACACTGATCGCCGACATAAACTAAATTATTTGACTTCAGTAGGCAACAGATAAACGCAATCACGAAGAACTTACAATTGCGCCGTGTTGTCAGAAGCTATCGTCAAAGACAGAATTGCTGACGCTAACAGACGCAATTCCCTGAATAAACAATCGATGTGTGTGCTCAGAATAGGGACAAATATACTCCTGGAAATGGAAAAAAGAACACATTGACACCGGTGTGTCAGACCCACCATACTTGCTCCGGACACTGCGAGAGGGCTGTACAAGCAATGATCACACGCACGGCACAGCGGACACACCAGGAACCGCAGTGTTGGCCGTCGAATGGCGCTAGCTGCGCAGCATTTGTGAACCGCCGCCGTCAGTGTCAGCCAGTTTGCCGTGGCATATGGAGCTCCATCGCAGTCTTTAACACTGGTAGCATGCCGCGACAGCGTGGACGTGAATCGTATGTGCAGTTGACGGACTTTGAGCGAGGGCGTATAGTGGGCATGCGGGAGGCCGGGTGGACGTACCGCCGAATTGCTCAACACGTGGGGCGTGAGGTCTCCACAGTACATCGATGTTGTCGCCAGTGGTCGGCGGAAGGTGCACGTGCCCGTCGACCTGGGACCGGACCGCAGCGACGCACGGATGCACGCCAAGACCGTAGGATCCTACGCAGTGCCGTAGGGGACCGCACCGCCACTTCCCAGCAAATTAGGGACACTGTTGCTCCTGGGGTATCGGCGAGGACCATTCGCAACCGTCTCCATGAAGCTGGGCTACGGTCCCGCACACCGTTAGGCCGTCTTCCGCTCACGCCCCAACATCGTGCAGCCCGCCTCCAGTGGTGTCGCGACAGGCGTGAGTGGAGGGACGAATGGAGACGTGTCGTCTTCAGCGATGAGAGTCGCTTCTGCCTTGGTGCCAATGATGGTCGTATGCGTGTTTGGCGCCGTGCAGGAGAGCGCCACAATCAGGACTGCATACGACCGAGGCACACAGGGCCAACACCCGGCATCATGGTGTGGGGAGCGATCTCCTACACTGGCCGTACACCACTGGTGATCGTCGAGGGGACACTGAATAGTGCACGGTACATCCAAACCGTCATCGAACCCATCGTTCTACCATTCGTAGACCGGCAAGGGAACTTGCTGTTCCAACAGGACAATGCACGTCCGCATGTATCCCGTGCCACCCAACGTGCTCTAGAAGGTGTAAGTCAACTACCCTGGCCAGCAAGATCTCCGGATCTGTCCCCCATTGAGCATGTTTGGGACTGGATGAAGCGTCGTCTCACGCGGTCTGCACGTCCAGCACGAACGCTGGTCCAACTGAGGCGCCAGGTGGAAATGGCATGGCAAGCCGTTCCACAGTACTACATCCAGCATCTCTACGATCGTCTCTATGGGAGAATAGCAGCCTGCATTGCTGCGAAAGGTGGATATACACTGTACTAGTGCCGACATTGTGCATGCTCTGTTGCCTGTGTCTATGTGCCTGTGGTTCTGTCAGTGTGATCATGTGATGTATCTGACCCCAGGAATGTGTCAATGAAGTTTCTTTCCTGGGTCAATGAATTCACGGTGTTCTTATTTCAATTTACAGGAGTGTAATTACAAAGAACAATAAACTTCAATTCAACTTTAATTCTTCGAGTCGCATACATCATTTAATGGACATTTAAAGTGTATTTATGGAATTAACTGATTCTACAGGGAACATAAGTGAAAAGTGATTTAGTGACAATTTAACTGTAAATAGCAATAACTTTACACTGAAATACGACACATTCTGAACATTGCAAAAGGGTATGTTATCTCTGGAATTACGTCGTGTAGTTGCTGAATACGCGACGTAGCGATGCCTTGACGACGGAATAATAATCAACAACTCAATATCCCCGCAAAAATCATGATGTGACATCGGCTTGATGGATTAATGATTCAAGACATATTTTCAACGTATGAATACCCATTCTCAAACTGGGCATAAGAACTACAGTCAGAAAGTTTGCGTGACTGAAAAGTCTATCGCGAACACCCAAAGATCAAGGGAGTCATCGCTTCATCGAGTGGTGCAGCCGCTAAATTTATAAGTGGAGAATATCGATAGACATCGAACACCATTGCTTTAATTACAAACAAGGACGGTGCGCACACTCCGGCGTGCTGCCCCATCGAGACGATATCAGTTTTGAGACAGAAAGGCCCGTACAGGACCTACAACATGAGGTTGTGCATTATCCTGCTGAAGTGCAGGGTTTCGCAGGGATCGAATGAAGGGTAGAGCCACGGGTCGTGACACATCCGAAATGTGACGTCCACTGTTCAAAGTGCCGTCAATGCAAACAAGAGGTGACAGACGTGTAAACAATGGCACCCCATATCATCACGCTCGGTGATACGCCAGTATGGCGATGACGAATACAAGTTTCCAATGTGCGTTAACCGCGATGTCGCCAAACACGGATGCGACCATTATGATGCTGTAAACAGAACCTGGATTCATCCAAAAAATGACGTTTTACCATTCGTGCACCCAGGTTCGTCATTGAGAACACCATGGCAGGCACTCCTGCCTGTAATGCAGCGTCAAGGGTAACCGCAGCCATGGTCTCCGAGCTGATAGTCCATGCTGCTGCAAACGTCGTAGAATTGTTCATGCAGATGGTTGTTGTCTTGCAAACATCCCCATCTGTTGACATAGGGATCGAGACGTGGCTGCACGATCCGTTACAGCCATGCGGATAAGATGCCTGTCATCTCGACTGCTAGTGATACGAGGCCGTTGGGATCCAGCACTGCGTTCCGTATTACCCTCCTGAACTCACCAATTCTATATTCTGCTAACAGTCATTGGATCTCGACCAACACGAGCAGCAATGTCGCGACACGACAAACCGGAATCGCGATAGGCTACAATCTGACCTTTATCAAAATCGGAAACGTGATGGTACGCATTTCTCCTCCTTACACGAGGCATCCCAACAACGTTTCACCAGGCAACGCTGGTCAACTGCTGTTCGTGTATGACAAATTCGTTGGAAACTTTCCTCATGCTCTGAAAAGCTAATCATTTGCATATCACAGCGGCGTCTTCCTGTCGGTTAAATTTCGCGTCTGTAGCACGTCATCTTCGTGGTGTAGCAATTATAATGGCCGGTAGTGTAGTTACAGATTCGCGTTGTCGTGATCGATGGACGCCGTTCCATGTAACCTCGACTCGGACAACCATCACCATCGAGCCGAGACAAAAAGACGTCACGGAAATAACAATTTAAAGTACAATTTTTTGTATCTTCCACCGTTTTTTCACAAATGTTCTTGTGGCGTGATTTTGCTTTTTGCGTATTTTTGATACTGAACATAAATAATAATACACATACTCACCTACCTCTTTACACTTTAGATTGCTGCCGCTAGTTTCATCTCTTGAAATTTATTACCAAAAACACAGCCTCTGTCAAACCCCTTATTCCGACCTCTCATTAAAAATGGTGCATATTCTGCTAAATCGGCTATGATTGCTCGATGCAGCTCTTCTAGCCCCATCCGTAAGCACTTTGTTCATATTAATCGGCCAAAACATTGCCGAGATATTAGCTTTTGAACTTCCATAAATTTACATTTCGTAAGACATAATAACTTTTAAACTATTATATACTTTTGTGGCGCGTCTAGATAATTTAGCTTTACATATTTTTCTAGCCATGAGTGCCAATTCGCATATCTTTGTCATTCTTAATTTTGTTTTTATCAATTTTCCTCTGGCATGTAAATTCCTCCAAGCGGGCAAACACGGCCATACGTGGCCCTGCCAAACTTCCGCTCGGGTTTTTCCAAGGCCGTGTAATCGCTAGCCGCTCGCCACGGCCACGTAGCAACCGCCAGCCAGGAAATCTATGGCTGAGAACTGCTACTCTAGTCTCATCCCACAGCTTGTACGTTCACAAATCGCACATTATTTTTATTAAAGTTTACCGCCTTTGACGATTCACAGGTATTGTGAACTCGCTGGTACACCGCAACTCAAATGTATTCTGCATTGCGATCGTGTTCTATCGCTGCTGGCAGTTACAGAAGGATGCCAACTGCTGGCTGCGAATATTTTCAAGCAGTTCCAAACACATTGGCCACAGTTCTTCACGTACGTCACCACTCTCACAGTATACACTGTTCTTGTGCAGACGTTAAGTATAGCTGGTTTTCATTCAACAACTTGATATTACTAATGAAAAGGCTTACATATTGTCGTTTCGACATATTGTCGTTTCGACATAGTCGAGTTCTCGTAATGAAGTCCAATATTTGCTCTGTTCTCTACCAAGATGTGGTTTCTTTTTACTTACACATTCATTACTTCACAGTTTACTGACACATTTTACTAGAAGTTGTTCTTAGTACACAAGATGCATATAAATTTTTATCCACACAATTCTTTGTTCGTGTTTCTCTTAAGGAGAATAACACTTTGTTTGATCTACTTGATATATATAGGTCTGTACCTAGTCTTAAATAGTCATCCTCTATTCATATATTAGTACACCTTTGCCAAATATCGGACCACAAAATTTGGATCCCGGCAACGGACTGGCCTGACATTACAATGATTGGCACAGTTTTTACACTCAGGTATATTACTATTGATTTTTGAAGTTCCTGTGAAGGTATCTCCATGAGGACAACAGTGTATGTCCTTCAAATTACATAAAGTACATGCGTCCTGAACCTAAAGCATAATGATTATTAACCCAGAAGAGAAAATACAACCAAATGACGTTGTGTGCACTGATCGCACATACCCTTCCTATTCGAATTCATCTCTGAACGATGCACAAAAGAAATGTGTTTCTAACTACCGCTTTTCATTATTTAGTGATTCTTATGTCGATTGTCATGGCTATCATTTCTTAACATATATCCTGATATATACATAAAAGAGTTACATACGTATTTCACATTACGAATACACTAAACTTCAATTGAAAATAGGAAGTACTGCTTCAGGCAGGTTGACTTCTGTTCTTTCAACTTTTGTTCATAACTTTCTTTTTACTCGTCTACAATGTATATCCACCTTTATGACATAAAGTTCATGAATTGTTGCTGAAGGGAGTTCATGTTTTCAAATACTTCTTCTGGATGACTGTCAATAAGGCTTTCTTACAAATTAGTAGCAAACAATTAGATATAAAATAATAAATCAAATATTTACTATATTACACTTACATCTATTGTTTGGAAGCTGTAAACGTCGTGTACAGATTTCTTACAGGGTGTTTCAAAAATGACCGGTATATTTGAAACGGCAATAAAAACTAAACGAGCAGCGATAGAAATACACCGTTTGTTGCAATATGCTTGGGACAACAGTACATTTTCAGGCGGACAAACTTTCGAAATTACAGTAGTTACAATTTTCAACAACAGATGGCGCTGCAAGTGATGTGAAAGATATAGAAGACAACGCAGTCTGTGGGTGCGCCATTCTGTACGTCGTCTTTCTGCTGTAAGCGTGTGCTGTTCACAACGTGCAAGTGTGCTGTAGAGAACATGGTTTATTCCTTGTTGTTGTTGTTGTTGTTGTTGTGGTCTTCAGTCCTGAGACTGGTTTGATGCAGCTCTCCATGCTACTCTATCCTGTGCAAGCTTCTTCATCTCCCAGTATCTACTGCAACCTACATCCTTCTGAATCTGCTTAGTGTATTCATATCTTGGTCTCCCTCTACGATTTTTACCCTCCACACTGCCCTCCAATGCTAAATTTGTGATCCCTTGATGCCTCAAAACATGTCCTACCAACCGATCTCTTCTTCTAGTCAAGTTGTGCCACAAACTTCTCTTCTCCCCAATCCTATTCAATACCTCCTCATTAGTTACGTGATCTACCCACCTTATCTTCAGCATTCTTCTGTAGCACCACATTTCGAAAGCTTCTATTCTCTCCTTGTCCAAACTAGTTATCGTCCATGTTTCACTTCCATACATGGCTACACTCCATACAAATACTTTCAGAAACGACTTCCTGACACCTAAATCTATGCTCGATGTTAACAAATTTCTCTTCTTCAGAAATTTTTCTTTTGTTTCCTTTACTGCTTGCTCAATATACAGATTGAATAACATCGGGGAGAGGCTACAACCCTGTCTTACTCCTTTCCCAACCACTGCTTCCCTTTCATGTCCCTCGACTCTTATAACTGCCATCTGGTTTCTGTACAAATTGTAAATAGCCTTTCGCTCCCTGTATTTTACCCCTGCCACCTTCAGAATTTGAAAGAGGGTATTCCAGTTAACATTGTCAAAAGCTTTCTCTAAGTCTACAAATGCTAGAAACGTAGGTTTGCCTTTTCTTAATCTTTCTTCTAAGATAAGTCGTAAGGTCAGTATTGCCTCACGTGTTCCAACATTTCTACGGAATCCAAACTGATCTTCCCCGAGGCTGGCTTCTACCAGTTTTTCCATTCGTCTGTAAAGAATTCGCGTAAGTGTTTTGCAGCTGTGACTTATTAAACTGATAGTTCGGTAATTTTCACATCTGTCAACACCTGCTTTCTTTGGGATTGGAATTATTATATTCTTCTTGAAGTCTGAGGGTATTTCGCCTGTCTCATACATCGTGCTCACCAGATGGTAGAGTTTTTTCATGACTGGCTCTCCCGAGGCCATCAGTAGTTCAAATGGAATGTTGTCTACTCCCGGGGCCTTGTTTCGACTCAGGTCTTTCAGTGCTCTGTCAAACTCTTCACGCAGTATCTTATCTCCCATTTCGTCTTCATCTACATCCTCTTCCATTTCCATAATATTGTCCTCAAGTACATCGCCCTTGTATAAACCCTCTATATACTCCTTCCACCTTTCTGCCTTCCCTTCTTTGCTTAGAACTGGGTTGCCATCTGAGCACTTGATATTCATACAAGTGGTTCTCTTCTCTCCAAAGGTCTCTTTAATTTTCCTGTAGGCAGTATCTATCTTACCCCTAGTGAGACAAGCCTCTACATCGTTGCATTTGTCCTCTAGCCATCCCTGCTTAGCCATTTTGCACTTCCTGTCGATATCATTTTTGAGACGTTTGTATTCCTTTTTGCCTGCTTCATTTACTGCATTTTTATATTTTCTCCTTTCATCAATTAAATTCAATATTTCTTCTGTTACCCAAGGATTTCTATTAGCCCTCGTCTTTTTACCTACTTGATCCTCTGCTGCCTTCACTACTTCATCCCTCAGAGCTACCCATTCTTCTTCTACTGTATTTCTTTCCCCCATTCCTGTCAATTGTTCCCTTATGCTCTCCCTGAAACTCTCTACAACCTCTGGTTCTTTCAGTTTATCCAGGTCCCATCTCCTTAAATTCCCACCTTTTTGCAGTTTCTTCAGTTTCAATCTGCAGTTCATAACCAATAGATTGTGGTCAGAATCCACATCTGCCCCAGGCAATGTCTTACAATTTAAAACCTGGTTCCTAAATCTCTGTCTTACCATTATATAATCTATCTGATACCTTTTAGTATCTCCAGGATTCTTCCAGGTATACAACCTTCTTTTATGATTCTTGAACCAAGTGTTGGCTATGATTAAGTTATGCTCTGTGCAAAATTGTACAAGGCGGCTTCCTCTTTCATTCCTTCCCCCCAATCCATATTCACCTACTATGTTTCCTTCTCTCCCTTTTCTTACTGACGAATTCCAGTCACCCATGACTATTAAATTTTCGTCTCCCTTCACTACCTGAATAATTTCTTTTATCTCGTCATACATTTCATCTATTTCTTCATCGTCTGCAGAGGTAGTTGGCATATAAACTTGTACTACTGTAGTAGGCATGGGCTTTGTGTCTATCTTGGCCACCATAATGCGTTCACTATGCTGTTTGTAGTAGCTAACCCGCACTCCTATTTTTTTATTCATTATTAAACCTACTCCTGCATTACCCCTATTTGATTTTGTATTTATAACCCTGTAATCACCTGACCAAAAGTCTTGTTCCTCCTGCCACCGAACTTCACTAATTCCCACTATATCTAACTTTAACCTATCCATTTCCCTTTTTAAATTTTCTAACCTACCTGCCCGATTAAGGGATCTGACATTCCACGCTCCGATCCGTAGAACGCCAGTTTTCTTTCTCCTGATAACGACGTCCTCCTGAGTAGTCCCCGCCCGGACATCCGAATGGGGGACTATTTTACCTCCGGAATATTTTACGCAAGAGGACGCCATCATCATTTAATCATACAGTAGAGCTGTATGTCCTCGGGAAAAATTACGGCCGTAGTTTCCCCTTGCTTTCAGCCGTTCGCAGTACCAGCACAGCAAGGCCGTTTTGGTTAATGTTACAAGGCCAGATCAGTCAATCATCCAGACTGTTGCCCTTGAAACTACTGAAAAGGCTGCTGCTCCTCTTCAGGAACCACATGTTTGTCTGGCCTCTCAACAGATACCCCTCCGTTGTGGTTGCACCTACGGTACGGCCATCTGTATCGCTGAGGCACGCAAGCCTCCCCACCAACGGCAAGGTCCATGGTTCATGGGGGGGTTTATTCCTTAGAACAGAGGATTTTTCTGGTGTTGGAATTCCACCGCCTAGAACACAGTGTTATTGCAACAAGACGAAGTTTTCAACGGAGGTTTAATGTAACCAAAGGACCGAAAAGCGATACAATAAAGGATCTGTTTGAAAAATTTCAACGGACTGGGAACGTGACGGATGAACGTGCTGGAAAGGTAGGGCGACTGCGTACGGCAACCACAGAGGGCAACGCGCAGCTAGTGCAGCAGGTGATCCAACAGCGGCCTCGGGTTTCCGTTCGCCGTGTTGCAGCTGCGGTCCAAATGACGCCAACGTCCACGTATTGTCTCATGCGCCAGAGTTTACACCTCTATCCATACAAAATTCAAACGCGGCAACCCCTCAGCGCCGCTACCATTGCTGCACGAGAGACATTCGCTAACGATATAGTGCACAGGATTGATGATGGCGATATGCATGTGGGCAGCATTTGGTTTACTAACGAAGCTTATTTTTACCTGGACGGCTTCGTCAATAAACAGAACTGGCGCATATGGGGAACCGAAAAGCCCCATGTTGCAGTCCCATAGTCCCCGCATCCTCAAAAAGTACTGGTCTGGGCCGCCATTTCTTCCAAAGGAATCATTGACCCATTTTTCAGATCCGAAACGATTACTGCATCACGCTATCTGGACATTCTTCGTGAATTTGTGGCGATACAATCTGCCTTAGACGACACTGCGAACACGTGGTTTATGCAAGATGGTGCCCGGCCACATCGCACGGCCGACGTCTTTAATTTCCTGAATGAATATTTCGATGATCGTGTGATTGCTTTGGGCTATCCGAAACATACAGGAGGCGGCGTGGATTGGCCTCCCTATTCGCCAGACATGAACCCCTGTGACGTCTTTCTGTGGGGACACTAGAAAGACCAGGTGTACCGCCAGAATCCAGAAACAATTGAACAGCTGAAGCAGTACATCTCATCTGCATGTGATGCCATTCCGCCAGACACGTTGTCAAAGGTTTCGGGTAATTTCATTCAGAGACTACGCCATATTATTGCTACGCATGGTGGATATGTGGAAAATATTGTACTATAGAGTTTCCCAGACCGCAGCGCCATCTGTTGTTGAAAATTGTAACTACTGTAATTTCGAAAGTTTGTCTGCCTGAAAATGTACTGTTGTCCCAAGCATATTGCAACAAACGGTGTATTTCTATCGCTGCTCGTTTAGTTTTTATTGCCGTTTCAAATATACCGGTCATTTTTGAAACACCCTGTAATATCCTTATATGGATGAAGTACCCTGGCTTTGCCGATTTTAACGTCAGATAATACACAGCACATAATTTAGTATGCACATGCATATATCAGTTGCCATTTCTTATTATTTCTCCATTATATGGATGTCTTCGGATGACGTCCCAGTAACACCAAATGATTCACTTCAAAAGATTGTGTCCTGTTCACACGAGATTCATACGTTGATTTTCTTGTCTGGGCACATCGCAACAAATTAACCAAGCATGAATCTGTTCTTGCTGCTTTGCCTGCCTAAAAAAAAAAAAAAAAGGTTGAAATGGCTCTGAGCACTGTGGGGCAAACATCTGAGGTCATCATTCCCCTAGACTTAGAACTACTTAAACCTAACTAACGTAAGGACATCACACACATCCATGCCCGAGGCAGGATTCGAACCTGCGACCGTAGCAGCAGCGCGGTTCTGGACTGAAGCGCCTAGAACCGCTCGGCCACAACGGCCGGCTTTGCGTGCCTAGATAAGTCTGGTAATGGAATAAGTTTTTCTTTCCTATCTTCTTTATCAACGAGTACCTCGGCCAGTGCATATCCCGTTGCTGGTTGAGGTAAGTTATTATGAATCTTTTCAAAGGCTAGTTTATAAGCTACCCACTTCGTGCAGTAGTTAGGTATGTACGCCCTCACAAGTTGATTAAAATATTTAAATATTCTTTCAACCGGGCTTGCCCGTGGGTGGATGCAAGAGATAATTACTTGTTTGATTCCTTGTTCGTTGAGGAGTGGTTTTCATTTAAAACCGGTAAAGTATGCAGCATTGTCAGTCACAATCCCCTGAGACTGGCAGATGTTAGGTATGTAAACCTTCCGTAATTTCGTTATCACAGTCGTATCTCTAGACGTTTCCAGTGCACATAACTTCACCATCTACATCTACATGGATACTCTGCAAATCACATTTAAGTGCCTGGCAGAGGATTCATCAAGCCACCTTCACAATTCTCTATTATTCCAATGGCGTATAGCGAGCGGAACGAACCAACACCTATATCTTTCCGTTAGAGTCTGATTTCCCTTATTTTATCGTGGTGATCCTTTCTCCCTATGTAGATCGGTGTCAACAAAATATTTTCGTATTCGGAGGAGAAAGTTGATCGGAATTTTGTGAGAAGATTGCTCCGCAACGAAAAACGATTAATGATGTCCAGCCCAAATCCTGTATCATTTCTGTGACACTCCCATATTTCGCGATAATACAAAACGTGCTGCCCTTCTTTGAACTTTTTCGATGTACTGTCAGTCCTATTTGGTAAGGACCCCACACCGCGCAGCAGTATTCTAAAAGAGGACGGATAAGGGTATTGTCGTCAGTCTCCTAAGTAGGTCTGTTAATTTTCTAAGTGTCCTGCCAATAAAACGCAATCATTTTTTAGCCTTCCCCACAACAGTTTCTGTGTGTTCCTTCTAATTTAAGTTGTTCGTAATTGTAATACATTGGTATTTAGTTGAATTAACACCGTTTAGATTAGACTGATATATCGTGTAACCTAAGTTTAACGAATTCCTTTTAGCACTCATGTGGATGACCTCACACATCTCGTTATTCAGGGTCAACTGACAATTTACGCATTATTCCGATATCTTTTCGATATCGTTTTGTAATTTTTTTGATCTTCTGATAACTGTATTAGTCGATAAACGATAGCGTCATCTGCATACGACCTAAGACGACTGCTCAGATCGTCTCGCAAATAATTTATATACACTCCTGGAAATTGAAATAAGAACACCGTGAATTCATTGTCCCAGGAAGGGGAAACTTTATTGACACATTCCTGGGGTCAGATACATCACATGATCACACTGACAGAACCACAGGCACATAGACACAGGCAACAGAGCATGCACAATGTCGGCACTAGTACAGTGTATATCCACCTTTCGCAGCAATGCAGGCTGCTATTCTCCCATGGAGACGATCGTAGAGATGCTGGATGTAGTCCTGTGGAACGGCTTGCCATGCCATTTCCACCTGGCGCCTCAGTTGGACCAGCGTTCGTGCTGGACGTGCAGACCGCGTGAGACGACGCTTCATCCAGTCCCAAACATGCTCAATGGGGGACAGATCCGGAGATCTTGCTGGCCAGGGTAGTTGACTTACACCTTCTAGAGCACGTTGGGTGGCACGGGATACATGCGGACGTGCATTGTCCTGTTGGAACAGCAAGTTCCCTTGCCGGTCTAGGAATGGTAGAACGATGGGTTCGATGACGGTTTGGATGTACCGTGCACTATTCAGTGTCCCCCCTCGACGATCACCAGTGGTGTACGGCCAGTGTAGGAGATCGCTCCCCACACCATGATGCCGGGTGTTGACCCTGTGTGCCTCGGTCGTATGCAGTCCTGATTGTGGCGCTCACCTGCACGGCGCCAAACACGCATACGACCATCATTGGCACCAAGGCAGAAGCGACTCTCATCGCTGAAGACGACACGTCTCCATTCGTCCCTCCATTCACGCCTGTCGCGACACCACTGGAGGCGGGCTGCACGATGTTGGGGCGTGAGCGGAAGACGGCCTAACAGTGTGCGGGACCGTAGCCCAGCTTCATGGAGACGGTTGCGAATGGTCCTCGCCGATACCCCAGGAGCAACAGTGTCCCTAATTTGCTGGGAAGTGGCGGTGCGGTCCCCTACGGCACTGCGTAGGATCCTACGGTCTTGGCGTGCATCCGTGCGTCGCTGCGGTCCGGTCCCAGGTCGACGGGCACGTGCACCTTCCGCCGACCACTGGCGACAACATCGGTGTACTGTGGAGACCTCACGCCCCACGTGTTGAGCAATTCGGCGGTACGTCCACCCGGCCTCCCGCATGCCCACTATACGCTCTCGCTCAAAGTCCGTCAACTGCACATACGGTTCACGTCCACGCTGTCGCGGCCTGCTACCAGTGTTAAAGACTGCGATGGAGCTCCGTATGCCACGGCAAACTGGCTGACACTGACGGCGGCGGTGCACAAATGCTGCGCAGCTAGCGCCATTCGACGGCCAACACCGCGGTTCCTGGTGTGTCCGCTGTGCCGTGCGTGTGATCATTGCTTGTACAGCCCTCTCGCAGTGTCCGGAGCAAGCATGGTGGGTCTGACACACCGGTGTCAATGTGTTCTTTTTTCCATTTCCAGGAGTGTAGATAAGGAACAGCAAAGGCCCTATAACACTACCTTCTGGTTTTCCAGTCAAACACTACGAACTGTGACCTCTCTGACAGGAGATCACAAGTCCAATAACATAACTGAGACGATATTCCATAAGCACACAATTTCACTACTAACTGCTTGTGTGGTACAATGTCAAAAGCCTTCCGGAAATCCAGAAATAAGGAATCGATCTGATATCCCTTGTCAATAGCACTCAACACTTCAGGTGAATAAAGCGCTAGTTGTGTTTCACAGGAACGACGTTTTCTAAATCCATGTTGACTGTGTGCTAATGGACAGTTTTCTTCGAGGTAATTAACAATGTTCGAACACAATATATCGTCCAAAATCCTGCCCCATATTGACGTTAATGACATGGGCCTGTAATTAAGTGGATTACTCCTGCTATCTTTCTTAAATCTTGGTGGCTTGTGCTACTTAAAGTCTTTGGTTACGGATCTTCCGTCGAGCGAACGGTTTTATATGATTAAGTATGGAGATAATGCATCAGCATACTCTGAAAGGAACCTAATTGGTATACAGTCTGGAGCAGAAGACTTGATTTTATTGATTTAAGTTGCTTCACTAGTCCGAGGATATTTACTTCTACGTTAATCATGTTGGCAGCTCTTCTTGATTCGAATTCTGGAATATTTACTTAGTCTTCTTTTATGAAGGCATTTTGTAAGGCTGTGTTTAGTAACTCTGCTTTGGCAGCACTGTCTTCGATAGCATTTCCATTGCTATCGCGTAGAGAAGGCGTTGTTTGTATCTTGCCGTTAACATACTTCACATACGACCAGAATCTCTTTAGATTTTTTGCCAGGTTTAGATACAAAGTTTCGTTGTGGAAACTTATAAGCATCTCGCTTTGAAGTCCGCACTAAATTTCGAGTTTCTGTAAAAGATCGTCAATCTTGGATATTTTGCGTCTGTTTAAATTTGGCATGTTTGTTTCGTTGTTTCTGCAACAGTGTTCTAACCCGTTATGTGTACCAAGGAGGATCAGCTCCGTCGTTTGCTGGTTTATTTTGTATAAATATCTCTATTGCTGCCGATACTACTACTGTGAAGTCCAGCCACATCTGGTCTACACTTACAATATTAATTTGGAAAGAGGGGAGATTGTCTCTCAGGGAGACGTCAAGTGAATTTTTATCTGCTTTTTGAATAGATACATTTTTCCTTTATTTTTGGAGGATTTGAGGGTTACAATATTCAGTCTCCCTGCGACAACCCTGTGTTCACAAACCCCTCTATCTGTTTTGATGTTCGTTATCAACTCAGGACTAAGAGTTGAAGAGTGTTTTCACAACCGTTACTATTCGTGTGGACTCTTCAACTAATTATCCGAAATAATTTTCAGAGAATACCTTCAGCAAAATTTCGGTTGATGTTTTATGCGTACCTCCGGAATTAAAAACGTATTTTCGCCAACATATCGAGGGTAAATTGAAGTCACGACCAACTATAATCGTATGAGTCGGGTATGTACTTGAAATTACTCAAGTTTTCTTTGAACAATTCAGCAACTGTATCATCTGAATTGGGGGATCGGTAAAAGGATCCAATTATTATTTCATTCCGGTTTCCGACAATGACCTCTGCCCATAATCATTCATAGGAACTATCTACTTCAATTTTGCGACAAAGTAAACTACATCTGACAGCAACATTCACGCCAACGCCAACCGTGTTTAGCCTGTCCTTTCTGAACACCGTTAGATCTTTCACCAAAATTGCGGCTGAGCTTATATCCGGCTTTAGCTATCTTTCAGTGCCTATAACGATTTGAACATCAGTGCTTTCTATTAGCGCTTGGAGCTCTGGTACTTTCCCAACACAGCTACGACAATTTACGACTGTTGTACCAATGGTTCCTGTATCTACGTTCTTCCTGTGTTCGGCGTACACCGTTTGTGACAGAAGCCTTTCTTGTGTTTTCCCGAGACCCTCTAACCTAAAAAACCGCCCACTCCACGCCACACAGCTCCTGCTACATGAGTAGCAGCCTCCTACGTATAGTGGACACTTGACCTACGCAGCGGAACCCGAAACCCAACCACCCTTTGGCGCAAGTCGAGGAATCTACAGCCCACAGGGTCGCGGAACCGTCTGAGCTCTGTATCAGATGTCCGCGATCGGTCCTGTAGACTATGCTGCAAGTGGTCAGCTCTGCTTTCATCTTGCAAGCAAGACTGGCAGCCTATACCACTTCTGTTAGCCGCTCGAAACCAGAGAGAATATCTTCTGATCCAAAGTGACACACATCATTGGTACCTCACGGGGTCCAGGTTCGATTCCCAGCGGGGTCAGGGATTTTCACCTGCCTCGAGATGACTGGGTGTTTGTGTTGTCCTCATCATTTCATCATCATCCAGGAAAGTGGCGAAATTGGACTGAGCAAAGGTTGGGAAATTGTACGGGCGCTGATAACCACGCAGTTGAGCGCCCCACAAACCAAACATCATCATCATCATTGGTACCTATGTGAGCCACCACCTACAGTTGGCTGTGCCCTGCTGTGGTCTTAAAGGCATCCGAGAGGACCCATTCTACATCTGGAATGACTCCACCCGGTGTGCACAAGGAGTTAACATTGCTTCTCTTTCCATTGTTGTCAGCAATGTCTGCAAGGGGCCCCATAATGCGCCCAACAGAGCTCCCAAGTATCAACAATCCCACCCTCTGTGACTGTCCGGACATTTCAGGCTGATAGTTTTCTTCTGAAACAGGACAGGTGACAGCATCTGGCTCAGCGACGGTGTCGGCCACAGACAGCACCTGGAACCTGTTTCTCAGACAAACCGAGGAGGCCTTACGTGCGGTCGCCTGGAAAGTCTTTCGCCGTCTACTACGCCCCGGGGCGACCTCCCACTCGACCACACGTGAGGGGTCAACTTCAATGCGAGCAGTAACTGGGCTGTCCACCGGTGAGGACCGATCGGAGGACTCGGCCGTACTGGACGTCCGTTGGATCCCCACGGCCGGCCCACAACAGTGGTGCCCCTCCACTGCAGCCTTTAAGCTGTGTCACCGAAGCCATCACAGCCTGAAGCTGAGAGCGAAGTGACACCAACTCGGCTCTTATCCGCACACAACAATCGGAATCCCTGTCCATACTAAAGACCGTGGAATACTAAACTGTGCAGATAAACGGACAATCGGTACGTCCTGCGCAACTCTACTGTAGACTCTGACGTAAACGCAGGAACTGTGTCTTATAAATTAGGTGAAACTAGATAGTTCATCCATGATTAGGAATTTTTAGTATGTCACAAAATTGGTCTACTATCAAACGCAAATGAAGATGCGAGAACTGTGACTATTAGATAGTAAATCAACACGCAGAAACTCAAGAACCTAAAGTATTAAATCACACAGATAATATTAGAAAATTCGCTCCTGGTTAGGAATTCGTAAAAGTCACAATATCGGTTACTTTCCTGCAACGATTTTTTGAAGGGTACCATATGCGGCAAACAGATGCTTAACCCTGGCTCTGGTGATTCATAAGCATTCTGCAAGGTCGATCAATGATAACTGCATTGGATTTGTGGCTCGACAGTTTGCAACAGAATTCTGTTTGATCGGTTCATGTGTTTTGCCTTTTGGCATACGTAGCATGTTCGTACATTACCTTTCACTTGTCTTTCTAGGTACTTTGGTTGGCAATAATCTTTCACAAGTCACGCACTTGTTCATGCCAGCATGCCTCCGTGTTGTGTGTGTATAGCATTTGAAGTTCTTAAACATGTTCGAGGTATGCGCACACACGCACGCAACATTCGTCGGTATTCGCATCCTTACAATGAAAAAAGGGTTGCGTTTTCTGCTTCGTAGCTCTGGTTTAAAGGACATGCCACATCCTGTGGCAATTTTGTTATTATTTCTTTTTCACCGTCTTCTGCTATCGTTTATACCCTCCACAGTGGCCTCTAGTACCATGAAAGTTGTTCCCTGATGTCTTAATAAATGTCCTGTCATCATGTCCATTCTTCTCGTCAGTGTTTTCAGTGTGTTTCTTTCCTCACTAACTCTCTGGAGAACTTCTTCATTCCTCATATTATCAGTTCACATGATCTTCAACGCTGTTCCGCAGCAACCCATATCCAAATGCATCGATTCTCTTCTGTTTCGGTTTTCCCGGAGACCATGTTTCACTACCATATAATGCTGTGATCCAAATGTACATTTTCAGAAATTTCTTTCTCATATTAAGGGCTATGTTTGATACTGGCAGACTTCACTTGGCCAGGAATGCCTTCTTTGCCAGTGTGTAAGTAGGCTGTTTATGTTTTCTTATTGGCAACGTTACGTAGCGCTCTATATGAAAATCACTGGCTGTGCTGTGTGCAGCCTGTGGCTAGTTTGCATTGTTGTCTGCCATTGTAGTGTTGGGCAGCGGCAGCTGGATGTGAACAGCGCGTAGCGTTGCGCAGTTGGAGGTGAGCCGCCAGCAGTGGTGGATGTGGGGAGAGAGATGGCGGAGTTTTGTAATTTGTCATGAACTGCTATATATATTATGACTATTAAGGTAAATACATTGTTTGTTCTCTATTAATATCTTTCATTTGCTAACCATCCCTATCAGTAGTTAGTGCCTTCTGTAGTTTGAATCTTTTATTTAGCTGGCAATAATGGTGCTCGCAATATTGCAGTAGTTCGAGTAATGAAGATTTTTGTTAAGTGATTTGTGAAAGGTATAGGTTAAAGTTAGTCAGGGCCATTGTTTTGTAGGGATTATTGAAAGACAGATTGCGTTGCGCTAAAAATATTGTGTGTCAGTTTAAGCACAGTCGTGTATAAACTGTTGAAAGGGGACGTTTCAAGTGCTACTCTGCCTTTTATGCCCTCCTTGCACCGCCCATTACGGGCTATTTTGCTGGCTAAGTAGCATAATTTTTTAAATTCGTGATCCCCAATGCTGATGTTAGCTTCTCGCTGTTCCCATTTGTTACTTCTCATTACTGTTGTTTTCCTTCGATTTACTCTCAATCCATGTTTTTTACTCATTAGAAAGTTCATTCCATTCAGCAGATCCCGTACTACTTCTTCGCTTTCACTGAGGATAGTAGTATCCACAGCGAATCTTACGGTTGATACCCTTTCTCCTTGAATTTTAACCCAGCTCTTGAACCTTCCTTGTATTTCTGTCTTTGCTTCTTCGATGTATATATTCAGCAGTAAGGGGAGATGACTTAATTCCTGTCTTATGCTCCTTTTAATCTGAGCATTTGTTTCTGGTCTTAAGACGTAATTGTTTGTTGTCGGTTCTTGTACGCATTGTGTATTACGTCTTTCCCTATCGCTTACCACGATTTCTCAGGATTTCAAACATCTTGCTCGGTTTTACACTGTCTAAATCTTTATCCAAGTTGACAGTTCCAATGAACGTACCTTGATTTTCTTTGGTCTTGCTTCCATTATCAACAGCAACTTCAGAACTGCCTCTGTGGTGCCATTACCTTTCCTAAAGCAAAGCTGATCGTCATCTAACACATCCTCACTTTTCTTTCCCATTATTCTGTACATTATCCTTGTAAGCAACTTCGATGCATGAGCTGTTAGACTGATTGTGGGATAATTTTCGCCCTTGTCGACTCTTGCGGTCTTCGGATGGTGTGGAAGATGTTTTCCGAAAGTCCGATAATATATCGCCAGTCATACGCATTCTATTCACCAATTGGAATAATGGATTTGTTGTTACTTCCCCTATGATTTTAGAATGTTCAGTAGAATGTTACCTATCCTTTCTGCCTTATCTGTTCTTAAGTCTTCAACAGCTCTTTTAAATTCTGATTCTAATACTGGACCCCTTATCTCTTTCCTATCGACTGTTGTGTTTTCTTCTATCACGTTATCAGAGTAGTCTCCTGCATTTAACATAGTTTATGATTTTATAGAATAGAAGCCATGTTGGACAGTAGAATTCTGACGACAAATTATTCTCTGAAAGCAACCTGCGAGTTCAGGAAATGAATATATGTAAAAATATGAACAAATTTCGTAAAACATTTTTTTTTGGGTGTTGAGAGGGAGTAGCGGGGTGTGTCATGCCATGCTTGCAGGCAGTTAAATGTAAGATTAGATCGTTAATTGAATTCTAATTTTTTCATTAGTGTTGAATGCTAGCTGTCACAATTAGAGCTCAGTTATGACCTTCTGGAACAAATACATTATTTTTATATATACAAATAAGTCCGTTTAAGAAATGAGAATGAGTTGCCAAAAATAATTAGTTACCCTTTGCTGAAGCAGAGCTGAGGTTGAACTGTGTGGCGAGCGGAGCCTTTGGTGCGCCGGTAACAGCGCCTCATCTACATATAAATCGCTACTTATTGCAGCTGCCAGCAGGATGAGAGCTACGCATGACTGCGTCTGGCCGTGTGCCGCGGGTCGGCAGCGCTTCAGGAGCAAAGCGCCACGACTACCTGCTGGAACTCGGTAGAGGCAAGGACTTGAAACTTTGCTACCGCCGAGGGATCCAGTGAAGGCTGCTATCTCACTCAAATTTATATAGCAGCCGTGCGCAGACAGGAGCTGCAGTTTTACCAGAGCAAGATACCTCCAAATAATTAGGGAAAACTATCATTGACTGATAATTCTGAAAAAACTTATGCTCATATTTCGGCTACAGCAGTTATAAACGCAGTTACTTCAGGGAGCTTTACTCCTTTGTCCGCCCGTGTACCCTCATATGGCTGCAGTACACAATTTTGGTCTCGAATGCTTTAATACATCGTGGGGCAGAAAGTGTGCTTGTAGCACGTTAGCGACATGATGATTCATCATACGCACTTAAAGTAGGTATTTCCCACCTCGAGTTTGCTTTAACTTACGTAATTCAGGCTTAGCCGCTGAATATTGCGCAATATCACATTACATTAATTTCTGTTGTGATCCTCAGTCCGAAGACTGCTTTGGTGCAGTTCTTCATGCTTTTCTATCCTATGCAATGCTTTTCACTTCCGTATAAGTGCTGCAATTTACATCCTTTCCAGTTGGTTACTGTATTTATCTCTTGGTTTCTCTATAAAAGCCGGCCGCTGTGGCCGAGAGGTTCTAGGCGCTTCAGTCCGGAACCGCGCTGCTGCTACTGTCGCAGGTTCGAAGCCTGCCTCGGGCATGGATGTGTGTGATGTCCTTAGGTTAGTTAGGTTTAAGTAGTTCTAAGTCTAGGGGACTGATGACCTCAGATGTTTGTCCCATAGTGCTTAGAGCCATTTAAACCATCTCTCTACAATTTTTACATACAATTCATTCCAGTACTAAATTGTTGATCCCTTGATGTCTCTGAATGCGTCCTATCAACCGATCCATTCTTCTAATGAGGTTGTGCCAAAAATGTTTCCTCCTTAGTTCTATTCATTACGTCCTCATTAGTTACACGATCTAATCTCCAGCGCACTTCTGTAGCACCACATTTCAAAAGCTTCTATTCTCTTTTTTGTCCATGTATCGCTTCCATACATGGCTATACTCCATAAAAATATTTAATTCTGTATTCGATATTAAGAAATTTCTCTTCAGGTACGCTTTTCTTGTGATTGCCAATCCACTTTTAATATCCCCTGCGCCATCATAAATTACTTTGCTGTCCAAATAGCAAAACTCATCTACTGCTTTACCAGGCGTAGACGTATGTACCCGGAAATTCTCTATAGGGCCTTGACACCGCGTCTGCAGCGCCATCTGCTTCCTGTAACTGCTGACACAGTAACTAAAGTTCCAAAAAATGGCTCTGAGCACTATGGGACTTAACATCCATGGTCATCAGTCCCCTAGAACTTAGAACTACTTAAACCTAACTAACCTAAGGACAGCACACAACACCCAGCCATCACGAGGCAGAGAAAATCCCTGACCCCGCCGGGAATCGAACCCGGGAACCCGGGCGTGGGAAGCGAGAACGCTACCGCACGACCACGAGATGCGGGCAACTAAAGTTCCATACGTCGGTATCTGTTTCAAACCCGTAAACATGTCAAGTTTTGTGCCAGCGTTCTATGATTTGCGGACGGCATTGACTTTCTGCTATCATTTGAAGAAAACTGCTGCAGAATCGCATCGAATGCTTGTCGAAGCTTTCGGCGAACATTTTCTTGGGAAAACAGTGTTTCGAGGGGTTCAACAAGCTGATTTGGACGTGTGAGATAACGAGCGGGGGAAACCACACACAAAGTTCGAAATCCACGAATTGCAGGCCTTGTTGGGTGACGATGATACTGACTCAACAGGTTCTCTCGGAGCAATTGAATATGACGTAGAAAGCCGTTTCTCATAGGTTGAAAGTGGGAAAATGGGTTCCGCATGAACTGAATGAAAGAAAGCAAGCAAACAGGAAGACAAATTGTGAAATACTGCTCGCCAGATACGAAAGAAACTTGTTTCTCCATCGAATAGTGACAAGTCACGAAAAATGGATATATTTTGTAACTTAAAATGGCTCTAAGCGCTATGGGACTTAACATCTCAGGTCATTAGTCCCACAGAACTAAGAACTATGTAAACCTAACTAACCTAAGGACATCACACACATCCATGCCCGAGGCAGGTTCGAACATGCATCCGTAGCGGTCGGGCGGTTCCAGAATGAAGCACCTAGAACCGGCTTTTGAGAATTCTAAGCATCGTAAATCGTGGGTGAATCCAGACAAATCAACATCCACTGGAAGACCAAATCGATTTGGGAAGAAGACAATGCTCCGTGTGTGGTGCGATCACAGGGGTGTCATCTATTATGAGCTTCTAAATCCTGGTGAAATCGTTAACACTATTGGCTACCAACAACAAACGATCGATTTAAATCAAGCATTACGTGAAAAATGACTGGAATGTGGAAAAAAGCAGCACAGCCATATTGCTTCATGATAACGCATCATACACAGGGAAACAATCGAGGCGTTCAGTTGGGAAATACTAGGGCATACGGCTTATTCTCCAGACTTCACTTCGTCCTATTATGATCTGTCTGCATCGCAGGGAAATGCTCTCGCTGGACGACGCTTCAGTTGATATAAAAATGTACGAAAATGGCTCGCTGACTTGTTCGCTTCAAAAGAACTTTCCTCTTTTTTTTTGGCATGGTATTCATAGCCTGCCGGAAATGTGGGAGAAATGTATAAACATCAATGGAGATTATCAACTGACGTGTAATTATTGCAGCCAGATTCCGGTTTCATACTTCTACACCTGGTAAGTGTCTCTTAATCCAATTCCTTCAGCACCAACTGATTTAATTCGACTACAGTCCGTTCTAATTGTTTTGGTTTAGTTGATGTTTATCTTATATCTTACGTTCAAGACGCTATCCAGTCCGTTTAACTGCTCTTTCAAGTCCTTTACTGTCACTCACAGAAATACCCATGTCATTGGCAAACCTCAAAATTTTTAGTTATTCTCCCTGTACTTTCATTCCCGCTAAAAGTCTTGTTTCCCTTACTTCTTGCTCAATGTACAGTTTGAACAACATTGGAGATAGGCTAAAACACTCACTCCATTCTCAACCACTGCTTCCCTTTCATGTAGACCAGCGCTCCTTGCCGGACGGCTGTAGTGTTTACACCGCAGAGCTAACAGCCATTTTTCGTGCCCTTGAGCGGATTCGTACCAGCACTGGCGAGTCTTTTGTCATTTGCAGCGACTCTCTCAGTAGTCTACAGGCTCTTGACCAGTGCTACCCACGCCATCCCATTGTTGTTGCCATCCAGGAGTCCGTTCATGCTCTTGCACAGCGTGGTCGTTCAGTGGTGTTCATATGGACCCCGGGACACGTTGGGATAGCGGGAAACGAACACGCCGACAAGTTAGCTAAAGAAGCCACCCGCAAACTGCCGTTGGAGATCGGCCTCCCGGCAACTGATCTCCGATCGGTGTTACGCCGTCGGGTCTTTGGGTTGTGGGCAGACGAATGGCGCACTCTGTCTGTACCCAACAAGTTGCGGCGTGTAAAGGAGACCACGACCATGTGGGGTTCCTCCATGCGGGCCTCTCGTAGGGATTCTGTTATTCTCTGTAGGCTCCGCATTGGTCACTCTTGGCTGACGCATGGTCATCTGCTGCGTCGAGAGGACCCCCCTCATTGTCGCTGTGGTGAAACCATGACTGTGGCCCACATATTGTTGGAATGTCCTCTTTTAACCGCCCTCAGGCGAACTTTTAACCTCCTGGGTGATTTATCGTGTCTTTTAGCTGACGATGTCTCTATGGCAGATCGTGTTTTAGGTTTTCTTCGAGCAAGTGGCTTTTATTGGTCCCTCTAATTTTATTGCGTCACCCTCTTTTGTGATGTATCTTTTACTTTGTTTTGTGTTGTAATTCGACTCCACCCTAATCTTTTAGGCTGGAGGTTTTAACGTGTTGCAGAGTGGCTGGCTCATCCTATTATTTTCGTGATCAGCCATCCACGATCCTCTGCTGTACAGTTTTAAGTCTTTCTGCTTTTCTTCTCTTTGTTGTTTTTATTGCTGTGCTCCGTTTCTTTCTTATTGACCTTCGAGATTTTCTTCCCCTGGAATTTTTATCTTGTGCTTCGAATGACTAATGGATGGTTTCACTGTGCTCTGTGTATTTATGAAACAAGGGACCGATGACCTATGCAGTTTGGTCCCTTTAATTCTCGAACCAACCAACCAACCAACTTCCCTTCCATGCCCATCGACTCTTCCAACTGCCATCTGCCGTCTGGTTTCTGTACAAGTTTGAAATAGCCTTTCGATCCGTGTATTTTACCCTCACTACTTTCAGGATCGCGGAGAGAGTATTCCAGGCAACAGTGTCAAAAGCTTTCTCTGAGGCTACAAACGTATCTCTGTCTACCAACAAATGTCGTAGGATCAGTATTGCCTAGCATGTACTTACATTTCTCCGGAATTCAAACTGATCTTCTCCACCTTCGGCTTCTAACCGACGTTTGAGACAGGTTGCAGAAAGATCCTACTGCCAATAATACATGTTGAGAAATGACAGGATTGACGAATGGAACAGGACCTGAGAAAGAGTAGCAGTTTTAGAAGACACCCCCCCCCCCCTTCGTGTTCAGAGCACTGTGGCCCGTTTGTCCACAGCTGAAGCATCTCACATCAAAGTAGAAACCACTTCCGTCACTCAGTTTCTGAGTCACAAAATGTTTTATTTAACTGTATGCCAATTCCGATAGCAGGATTCTCCATTCTTAGCCTTCGTGACATGTTGGCTGAAAAACCTCTCGCAAATACGTCCAAGGACCTTTTTTCCGCTTCCTGCAAAAGGACCCTCTCCATCTCTGCTTTATACATTAATTCACAAGTCTACGATTTCAGCTATCGAATCCTGTACAGTCTGGAACCGCACGACCGCTACGGTCGCAGGTTCGAATCCTGCCTCGGGCATCGATGTGTGTGATGTCCTTAGGTTAGTTAGGTTTAAGTAGTTCTAAGTTGTAGGGGACTTATGACCACAGCAGTTGAGTCCCATAGTGCTCAGAGCCAGAGTGCCAATCCTGTCAAAGAATGCTTGTATTGATCCCTTATGTTTCTACATTAATCCCGTGAGCTGCTACCTGAAAAATTTAGCGATATTTTGGTCACATCGTGGGGTAAACCTGCATACAGCTGTTCGAACAGTTCTTCACCAGTGGGTTCATCGTATGTAACGCAAGTTTTAGTGCCACCTATTAATCTTAACTTAGTCATAGAAAGCAATTCGGTAACCGAGCTGCTTTCTTAAATCATCCGGCCCCCATCCTCAGTCACCGTTGTGGCTGGGTTTGCAGATCAGTCGGCAGTAAACTTTTGGCAGTGGACTCAGCTGCCAACAAATCCGGTCTTCCATACTTATCCGGAGTCAGACTGAGGAGGGCGGAGGTTTTATAGCACGCGATGACGTGATCCCCCACATTGGTAACCGAATGTAGTCTCCTTTCCTGAGCTTATCAGCACTTTCGGCTGCTCCAGTGTTTTACCAGAGCTTTTCCTTATGGGAAGTTTGCGTACTGAAAGGCATTTTTATGAACTATAAGTAAAGTTCTTATATTTAGCCTCGTTACAGTACAGCGATCTTGATGCTCTGCACTGTTGATAAAGAGCTGATTCAGTTAACCATGGCTTCCCTTTTGCATAATCTGATGAAACAAGGTCCCAGCTTATTTATACGTATGGCATCATTACGCAGTCGGGACGAATGCCCCTATTTCGTGATGTCCCCATTGATTTCTAACAAAATTTATTCCTGCACTTGTTATTTTACTATATAACAACCCCGATAAAGTTTAGCTTCATCCCAGGCACATCTGTATTTCTCTAGATACCGTCTAAAGAAGAAACCGCGCACAAGAAGTGATTCATCGCTAAGTTTAATATGCGACGGATTAGTTCGTAGTCCAACAGCTGCCATGCCCAATGTGCCAAAGTTGCGGGAGTGCCATTGTTGCGGGATAATGTAAGTCAAGTGTCAAATTAATGTAACAGTTATACGTATTGATAAAGGCCACTTGCCAATACGTTGGTACATTCTACAAACTAACAAGTTCTGCAGCCCAGGAACTCGACTGCAGCTTTGAGAGCCTACGAAGCCACCAAATAATTAAGTTTGCAGCATTTCTTAAGTAGTCCTGCTATGGGTGTCCATCTGCATTTAGTTACGTCTAAATCTTTACTCCGAAAGTGAAGGGTATTTCTGGTACTACCATTTCTTCCCCTCCCCCACCCGTTCCCTGTACCATTCGCATATGGCGTGGGGGAAAATAATTGTCAATATCTTTCATAGTGACTGTAATCTGATTTTGTCGTTGTGTTAATTTCAAGAGGCATATGTGGCACAAAGTAGTATGTTGCCCTACTCCTCCCAGTACGAACTGTTTCGAAATTTCACTTTTGATCAACACTCCTATCTTATAGGACCACAAAAGTTGAAGATGTTACTGCCACTGAAGTTTAAGAATCTGCGGTGAGAAAACGACACCTTGACGAAAAAACTCTCTTTCTTGGGTCTTCTCCATCTCTGCTAACACTCCAACCAGATGAGGAGGGTCCCTGATAGATCAGCAATAATAATAGGTTCAAGAACGAATGGTTTGTTATCTGTATTTCCTATAATTTGTTTTATGGGGTCATTCCAGTTTAGATCGCTCTGGATGGTTACTTCCAGGTGTTGATTTTGATCCTTCAAGAATGACATCTTCAGTTCTGTCTCCAAAAATGTTCCGAGTCCATAATTCCGGTCCGATACTCGGTAATTTGTGCACTAAAAGACAGTTCGAAACGATACCGAATGCCTTCGCGAAGGCAACGAACACGTTAACAACGTAAGCGCTATGTCTCCTGTGTTCTGGACTTCATGGCCCAAGAGAGCAAGCTGAGTTTAGCAAGATCTAGGATTGCGGACTCCATGACTTTTATAGAGAAAATTTTAGTTCTCCAGATACGTTGTATTAAGTAGCCTTAAAATGTGTTCCATAATTATACAACTGACTGGATTCAGGTGATATAGACTTGTTGCAGCTGTTCTACAATCCTTCTTTAAAACAGAAATGACCTGCACCTTTCACCAGCTGCTAGGTGCCTATAGTTACTCCAGAGATGTACAGCAAAGTACAGCTAGATGGGAACAATTTTTCTCATACTTTCTGTAGATTCTTACAGGTATCTCATGCGGTCCAGATGCCTTCCCACTACTAAGTGACTATTACTTCTCTATTTCGCTATCATCACAGTATCTGCCATATCGACGTTCGTACGATGATTGGAGATTTTATATTACGCTTTTACACGGTGAAACAGTTTCAGAAGACCGAATTCAATATTTTGACCTTCTTTCTACAACGTTCCCGTTTCGATGTCAGCGTAGAACATGAGCGACTGAATGGATAAAATTAAACCGCCTTAGGTTTTTTAGTCAGATTAGACATCCACCACTGAATTCAGTCACAGTCTGCGAAAATGTACGTAGTGCAGTACTGCAGTAGTTAGGACGTTAGGCACATATTTGAGAGGCAGGAGGACACTGTTTTTAACATGCTTTCCGCAGTACCGGCTTATACAACAGTGACGTCGTCGACGGGAAATAAACCCAAATTTTCCTTCCTTCCTTTTCCTTTGGGAAGTACGAGGTCTATCCAATCCCTCGTCCAGCAATGCAGGTATAAATTCTGTGTTACACCTCTGAATTACGTGAGACTACTTTAATAGCTTCCTAGGTGAAAACTATAGACAGGTCGTGCCTTTTAAAGAGAGCTGAGGAAAACAGGAAGACTTCAATGCGTGCAATGCCCGTAAATACGAGCGACGACCAAACTGTGATATTCGTATACGTGGAACGATTTCAAGTGGAACGACAACATTCAAGATTGGGGGAAAGTAAATGCCAGAGATTTGTTGGAAGAAAAAAGAACTGCAAATTATCAACAGCTGAAACGTGCTCACCAGATGGTATGTATTTGACACATTTGATAAAAGGCATCGTGTTGTACACTACGAACTGCAATTCAATAGTATTTATTTGCCATACCGGCATTCATATACGCAGTCCATCATTAGTGACACATACTGCGCACGTCTAATCCAATGACGTGGCTTGACATAAGCGTCGTTTAAGTTAGATGAGCACAGTATAGTATACGCTTCTGATAATGGGCGTACCCGAATACCGGTCTGACAAATACTTTTAAATTCATCTCATGGAGTACACAAGGTGTCCTCTGTCACCAACAAATGAGATCACCTTAAAATCGCTTTTAAATCTATCTCGCCAGGTAAAATATTCCGTATCGTACTTCAGTCTTGAAACATAATCGTGTGGATGAATCATATAATTTTCAAGGCTGAGTTGAGCGTTTAGAAAAAAATTTAGTCAGCTATAGAGTCACAGAAGTGTTCAAGAAATATCAGTGGGAAACTCTGCAAGGAGGGCATTGTGCTTCACGCAAAGGTTTAATCTGAGAATCCTGAAAGAGTATGATGCAAATCCAGTCAAGAAACATGCTACTCTTTCCACGCCCATGTCACTTGTAGATCACTACGATGAAACTACAGTAATGTGTATGTGCAGCCATTAGCCGTGAAATATATTGCAGTGTGTAGGAGGATGTAACAGGGATATTTGTGGTCACTAACCTCCCCGGCCGATGTCACTGAGGAACATTACTGGAGTGTGTCTCCCCCAAAAGCAGAAAATACTGTTTCCACTTCAACAGGTGGAGGAATTTCCTTGATCACATGGTTCTTTATTTTTCTGATATCAGCACATCAAACCTACGTGAGAAGTTAGTTGCTGTATGTATTCCAGTCTCTGTCTTCCTGTACAGTTTTTACTCTAGAGCTCCTTCTAGTACCGTGGAAGTTATTCCGTGATGTCGTAACAGATGTCCTGTTGTTCAGTCTCTTCTTGTTAGTGTTTTCCAAATATTCCTTTTCTTGCGTATTGTGCGAAGAACCTCATTCCTTACCTTATCAGTTCACCTAATTATCAACATTCTTCTGTGACACCACATCTCAAATACTTCTCTTCTTTCCCAATTTTCACACAGTCCATGTTTCACTACCATACATTGCTGTGCTCCAAACGTACTCTCAGAAATGTCTTCAAGTTACGGCCTATGGTCTATACTAGTTGATTTCTCTTGGTCAGGAATGCCCTTTTTGCCAGTGCTAGATTGCTTTTATGTCCTCGTTGCTCCGTCCCTCACTTGTTATTTTGTCGCTCAGGTAGCAGAATTCATTAAATTCGACTACTTTGTGATCACCAATTCTGATATAAAGTTTCTCGCTGTTCTCGTTTCTGCTACTTCTCATTACTTTCTTCACTTTAACTCAGTATAGAAATGTTATCAGCGAGTCTTAACACTGATAGCCTTTCACCTTGAATTTTAATCCCAATCTTGAACCTTTCTTTTGTTTCCATCATTGCTACATCCCTGTCTTACACTCTTTTTAACCCGAGCACTTAGTTCTTGTTATTCCTAGCTTGTTATTCCCTCTTGACTCTTGTACGTATTGTCTATTACGCTCTTTTTCCTTTAGCTTATTTCTGTTTTTTTTTTCAGAATTTGAACATCTTGCATCATTTTATGTTGCCGAAAGATTTTTTCAGGTCCTCCGATCGTGCCTTGAGTTTTCTTCAGTCTGTCTTCCATTATCAACAGCAACATCAGAACTGCCTCTCTTGCGTCTTTGCCTTTCCTAAGGTCAAACTGATCGTCATTTAACAGATAATCAGTTTCTTTTACATTCCTCTGTATATTATTATTCTCAGCGATTTGGATGCATGAGCTGTTCTGCTGATTGTGTAATAATTGTCGCACTTGCCAGCTCTTGCCATTTTCATAGTTGTGTGGATGATGTTTTTTCGGAAAAGTCTCATACAAAGTGTCCCACACTCGTCGGAAAATGAGTCCTCCAGCGTTTGTTGGTACAGTTTGTCAAATTCGACCCGGACACCGATGGGAAGTTCCTGGTTGTTTCTCCATGACGACACCGCAGCCCACAAAGCGAGGAATGTGCACAAGTTTTCGGCCAGGAAAGGAATCACGACCGGATTAGGTCGCAGCCGATATCTGGTCGTTTCCCAAATTGAAGTTGACAATGAAAGGACGCCGTTCTAACGAGGTTAGGGATATCAAAGAAAATTGCACTATGTACTAAATGCAACTTCAAAAAAGGACTGTAATGACTGTTTCAAAACACTTTTAAACGATGTTAGCTGTGTTTTGATTAAGAGGGACGCTATAATGAGTAAAATCAGTGATCTTGTGAACATAATACATGAATTTTATTTTTCATAGTCACAGTACTAATGGATTTGGGACACAGTGTGTAGATTCTACACACCTATGTGAATAGTCGTTTTGTTACCACTGCCAACAATGATTTTAGAAATTCCGATGGAGTGTTATCCATCCCTTCTGTCTTATCTGACCTTAAGGCTTGAATCTCTCAGACTGGAAACGGAAGGTAATCAGAAGTAATAATCACCAAATAGTCAAGAGCGTAGAAAATAAATTCAGCGCAAAAGGTAAGATTTGCATTCGCAAAAGGGAAAGATATGAAACAGTAAGTATCATCTTGTCATTTGTCTGGAAACTGCTTGTCAGAACATCATTAATTATAATTGATATGGAACATGTGAAATCAACAAAAAATTTAAACGTACACCGTTGCACAAAATCTGATATATCACCAAGGAATCGCTAGGGAAGTAGAAATTGAATTCGTTAATGTAAACGAAGATTTGTTGTTTCACAGTAATAAAATCACAATTACCGGAAATCACAGCACTGTCTAACGTTGTCCCGAGATATAATGTAACGGTTTACGTGTTGGATAACAGAAATGACGTCCATTGTCAAGAAAAGGGAGAGACCTCTCCGAAATTCAGGGTCATAAACTTTCGTACATAAATCTCTTGGTGCGTAAAAGACCTGTTAGCCCACACGTTTCAGTAGAGATATCCTTCTCTCTATGCTTGATTAATGGTCGCCGCTGAACGTCTTCCGAAAAAGTAATAAAGCATTCTGCGTCCTGACAGTTCCTCCCTGTCTCGGATTTTTTGCCGCCACGCTGTTCGATTACAGAAGATTTTGGTGTAGTGTCGTTATTAGTGATGAAATAAGGTAAAGAACCAATTTTCCCTTCCCAATGTCAAAATAAAGTGTCGAGTTTCTGCTTTAAAAAGTGCCAGACTGTCCCGGTTACAGAGAAGGAAGTTCACAGCTCAACACAGCGTCCATCTGGATCATTGCAGACGGACACTGGTTAAACAGGGATATTGTGGGAGAACGCCCTGGCCATAGTTATATAGAGGGAACTACCGCATCCGTCTCCGTGGTCTAGATAGCTAACAAATTTCTATGCGATGGCGCTCAACTCAGAGGTACGCCAATTTAAATCCTGAGGATGGGTGAAAATTTCACTGCCAGACTGTTCCAGCTTCCCCGGCGGATATGTTCTAAATAGTCTTCACGTGTCTGCCGCCGGATGATGTGCAAATTCTACAATATTAGTTCATAGAACGCATGTGGTAGCTGATCCTGAAAGCCTGTCGAGTGTAATACAACATTTGAAGAGTGTTCCAACAAAACGCTTATTCTGAGAGACAGATTCGTAATGCATTCGGGCCCGAGCGAGTTCAATCTATGGCGCAGAATGAAGATACGAAGACACCCACCACCTTGGCCTTTCTTCCGTATTTTGGTGTCGCGTTGTCAAGAATCGGAAGATATGACATTGTGTTTTTCGCCCATTTGCAGAACTGAGAAATCTGGTGGGTTCAGTTAAGAATGATCTTTGCCTGAGGAAATGTAGTGCGTACAAGATTCCTTGTCAATGTGGGGTAGCATATATGGGTCAGGCATGTCGCACAGTACAAGAACGCTGCGATGAGCACTAGCATTATACACGCCTATGTCAGGCGGAAAAGTCGGTAATTGCAGAACACTGTCTGATTACAGGACATCACACGATTTATGAAAAGAAGTTTTGTCCCCGATATCTTTCTGAGATAGCGTCATTAAAGAAGCAATAATTATCCGTACAGCCGATAATGTCATCAACAGGTTTGAGAGACTTCAACTGGAACACTACACTGGCAGCTATTAAGTCAAGAACAAAAAAGTCAAGAATTTTTCGATAACAGACCCGTCATAACATTGGTCTAGTATAGTTTTTTAGTAAACACAGTGTACAGCGCAAGCACAGGAGGGCAGCTCTGCCATTCTCGGCAGAGGGCGTTTTAGTATGGCACAATCTGCAAATAATTGCGCAAGCGTGATTTCCGCGCCTGCGCATTCTTCGCGCGCATATTCTATATACAGAGCGTCGACGTGCGGATGCCGTCAGTCAAGACTGAACAACCTGAATATTTCGGACAATGGCTCCGAGGAAACGTTGTGGGAATTGCGCAACGTCATCCGGCGGCAAGCCGGTGAAGGCTATTTACTTAAGTGTCAGCTTTTTCCGTGAAAAGGGAGGAGAGGTGTTACCGTAATGTTCCTGGTTAGTAGTCTTTGACTTTGATTAAATTCCAAACGTCTCTGCAGTGCCTCACGAAGTGAGGGCATGCGGCACTGTTACTGGTGATCGCTCCATCGGATGTGGGCGTTAAGCCTTGCCTTCATCTTGGTGAATACGAGGAGTAGGCTTTCTATTATCACCGGGTTTAACCTTTCTCCTTTCTCTCATCATCATCATCATCATCATCATCATAACAGACACGTGCATCTAGTACACTTACCTACATTCTAGAAATACACATACTAAAGTCTCATCTATCCACATGGAAAGCGACCAGTGTTCTCGGAGAAAGAACAAACTTTCTGACAGGCGTCTGAACCTGCCAGAAGATGTCATACGAGATTTACATTTGACGAATCCACCTAGAATTCCTCATTGACTCAAGGAAATCACGCGATCTCTAAATTTGCCAGGAAGTTTCTCAACAGAGCACACTACGCTGCAGAGTGAAAAATTGTCTAAATCGGGATGATCAGACATTCGAGCTTTGTCCATTCGGAAAAGAGGGCAATAAGCGCATGTGAAGACGTCTGCGGCTAAGCAATCAAGCAGAAACTTCTGGTGCTGCTAATCACTTCAATCCACATGGTATCCCCGATGTCGCGGCAAAAACAGGGAATTTGAAAAAAAAATCATATTTCACAAGATTACATGACTGCGGATAAGAGAAATTTATCATAAGCTTCGACATGGTCTTAAAAGTGTGGCTCAAGTTTCTCTAACATCTGGACTACTGTGGTGCATTTCTGTGATGGGAACATTGCCCATATGTCGTCGGAGTCTTTCGCAGCGACATGCTTTAGTAACATCTTCACAGTTTACAAGCTTCATAATCGAATAAAACACTTGAGCTTTCGATAGCGGTCTTCGCCATCGTCTTCAGGAGTTAAAATCAGACTGCCGGGGCTTGCAAGTATTATGCTTACAACAAGCAATAGCAACATCAGCAGCCTTCCAAAGATGGCCGAAGTGACGCACCGAACGAGGTGCCACAGTGGTCAGCACACTGAATTGCATTCTGGGGAACGACTGTTCAAAGCTGCGTCCAGCCGTGCTGACTTAGATTTCCCACGAATTCCCTAAATGACAGCAGGCAAATGCTGGGATGGTTCCTTTGACAAAGGCCACGGCCGATTTATTTCCCCATCGTCCGCAGCTCGTGCTCTAGTGGCCAGTGTTACTTCCTCTGGATCACGTGATCCCGGGTTCGATTCACGGCCGGATTGGGGATTTTCTCCGCCCGGGGACTGGGTATTTGTGTTGTCCTCATGGTGTCATCATTCCTGAAAAGTAGCGAGATTGGACTGTGTCAAGTTTGGGAATTCATAATCGCGACACTGAGCGAGGTGGCGCAGTGGTTAGACACTGCCCGCATCTCGTGGTCGTGCGGTAGCGTTCTCGCTTCCCACGCCCGGGTTCCCGGGTTCGATTCCTGGCGGGGTCAGGGATTTTCTCTGCCTCGTGATGGCTGGGTGTTGTGTGCTGTTCTTAGGTTAGTTAGGTTTAAGTAGTTCTAAGTTCTAGGGGACTGATGACCGTAGCAGTTAAGTCCCATAGTGCTCAGAGCCATTTGGTTAGACACTGGACTCGCATTCGGGAGGACGACGGTTCAATCCCGCGTCCGGCCATCCTGATTTAGGTTTTCCGTGATTTCCCTAAATCACTCCAGGCAAATGCCGGGATGGTTCCTCTGAAAGGGCACGGCCGACTTCCTTCCCTAATCCGATGAGACCGATGACCACGCTGTCTGGTGTCCTTCCCCAAAACCAACCAACCAACCATAATCGCGCAGTTGAGCGCCTCACAAATCAATCATCATTATTCTTCGCCATCCTTCCCTAATCCGAGCTTGTGCTCCGTCTCCAATGACCTCCCAGAAGTGACGAATGTGCGGAAAGTAAGTTGGGCAGCTCATAGCAGGAACCAAGCCGCAGGACCGAGTAACGGCAGAGGGCGCGAGGCGAGGCCCACTAGAAAGACAGGCCGTGACGTGTACGTCACAGCACGTGACTCTGCAGGTCTTAAGACTGCCAGCAGTCGTCTCTGGCGGGGAGCGAATAACTATTTGAGACGTATTTAACACTTCTTGACTGCCTCTCTAAGTACATGAAAGTTCTCGATGGCACACAACTTAACGCCTATGCTGCATACCTTCTCAGTAAAATATTGGTTTCCTTTGGATCCTGTGTGGGTGGAGACGAGTGTTTAAGTGTGACGTAGAAGTCAACAATGTGAAGTAAATTCGTTGCAGAGCCCTTGAATCTCGTTGGCCACTGCCGCTCCCGCCTACCTCTGGCATTGTATTCTTGCAAAACTATACTTTGCAATAAACTGAGAGTACTTCAGCAAAATCCTGTCTGACTTCATTTTTGTGGTTTTAGCTTTAACTTTGGCTACTCCTTTCACATTTGACAAACAAAGAGAATCCACTTTAGAACACTTGAAAGCAATAATCGATCATTTAAAACAGGATGCTCGTTTTTGTAGCACTTAGGAAAGGACCCTGCATAGGTTCGAGGTATGGATAGAAGATGCGGTTCCGAACACAATTTATAGCATATGGATTACTTTTAAAAACACTTACACAAATTAACTGGTCCATGCCCATATACATATCTGGATGTATGAAGTTAGTGAAGCCGGCCGCTGTGGTCAAGCGGTTCTGGGCGTTTCAGTCTGGAACTACGCGGCTGCTACGGTCGCAGGTTCGAATCCTGCCTCGGGCATGGATGTGTGTGATGTCCTTAAGTTAGTTAGGTTTAATTAGTTCTAAGTTCTAGGGGACTGCTGACCTCAGATGCTAAGTCCCATAGTGTTTACAGCCGTTTGAAACATTTTTGAAGTTAGTGAAGCAGTGGTGAAGGTTTGGTGGTAAGCCACATGGTGGCTAACTGTACTTACGACTCTTGAGGTTCGAATGCTCAATAAAATTTCTTCTTGGCGTCGAATTTTCAACGTATTACAGTCATTCTCACTCCTTTTTGCCGAGAATAACAAGTAATAGACAAATCCACATCCGAGGCAAAAATGCTTGTAAAGCAGCTTCCAACTGCCTCTCTTGGCACCGTCGGAGTGTACTGTGCTACGGCTGGCCACTTCCTGTGTATCGTTCCCACCAAGGAGCCGCCCAGTTCGACCGCCAAAACCACCTTTTACATGGCGCCATGCCACTTCCGTTGCGGGGTGACCTCACTACATCTCTTACGTTTTACAACTGCCCTAAGCATGAACCAGTTTGCAGTTAACATTGTCTTTCTTATAATCATACACACGTTAAAAAAATTCTTTATTCTAATAAATCGTCTTTTTTTTTCATATATATTTTACAAACCCTAAATTTCCTGTCACAAATCAGTGACCTTAACTAACATAGAGTACACACTCCACAATTCCAGATACACAGTTACATAGCATAAACTTACTTGTAATCTATATAAGTGTTACACATGCTCCATGTTTCATTGAGGTTTCGCGATAGGTATACAACAATGGAACATTAGTAACGCTTCAAAACAATGTGGGGGCGATAAAAAAAGTTTTTGCAAATACATCACACAAAAGCACTTCACATAAGTGTCCATAGAAAACACTTTCATTCAGTATTAAAGCAAAACAAAAAAAATTCTGATGCATTCAGAAAATATATACTACTCTATACATGAAGCCATCTTGTAAAACACACACACACACACACACACACACACACACACACACAGACACACACACACACACACACACACACACACACACACACACACACACACACAGAGACACACACACACACACAGACACACACACAGACACACACACAGACATATATACATACATGCATATTTATTTATTTATTTATTTTTCAGTACACATGTATGATTATTAAGAAATTGTGTATTCTCTGCTGTATATATACCTGCAATTAATTGAGAAAACACATACTCAATGCGCTATATAAACTTTTTTTTCCAGCCTTCGTCTGCCTATAGGCACTCTTGGCAGTTCTCCATTAGTTTCAGCATCAACACTTGTCTGCCATATTTGGCAGACAGACAACATATAGAGTAGAATACTATTTGATTAAATACTTATTTACTTTCTCAGTTTTTCCCCTCATTACTCATTTCTGTGGATGTAAGGTTTTAAATCTACAGTGTTACAAACACCTAATGTTTACTTTGACTTAGGATAAGCAAGATAATATGCATTAGTATGCAGAGTTCCTTGTACTTCAAAGAGACAATTATAAATATATTTGAATTTAGAAATTTCTTGGTTTATTTCACTAGATTTTTCGCAAATTCAACAAACAAAATAACCAATTCTTAAAATTGGTCACTTTAATGACCTCACCGTGCCTTTTAGATCTGGCTTCTACTTTTTCTTTCATTCTTTTTCTTACTGAGCATCTTTTCTCTTTCAGATCTAGTGCTACATAGGGTGGAAATTGTAAGGTTCCTTCAGCTATACTTTTGCTCTTATGATTAAGTAGAACTTCCTTGGGTGTAAATCCTGTAGTTTCATGGTGGAGGGTATCCATTACACTCTCAAAGTCTGAAACAAACCTGCCCCATGCCTTATGATTGTGGTGACAATAGGTTCAACACAATCTACCTGTTGTTGTTGTTGTTGTTGTTGTTAATCTTGTTCTTGTCTTCAGTCCTGAGACTGGTTTGATGCAGCTCTCCATGCTACTCTATCCTGTGCAAGCTTCTTCATCTCCCAGTACCTACTGCAACCTACATCCTTCTGAATCTGCTTAGTGTATTCATCTCTTGGTCTCCCCCTACGATTTTTACCCTCCACGCTGCCCTCAAATACTAAATTGGTGATCCCTTGATGCCTCAGAACATGTCCTACCAACCGATCCCTTCTTCTGGTCAAGTTGTGCCACAAACCTCTCTTCTCCCCAATCCTATTCAATACTTCCTCATTAGTTATGTGATCTACCCATCTAATCTTCAGCATTCTTCTGTAGCACCACATTTCGAAAGCTTCTATTCTCTCCTTGTCCAAACTATTTACCGTCCATGTTTCACTTCCATACATGGCTACACTCCATACAAATACTTTCAGAAATGACTTCCTGACACTTAAATCTATACTCAATGTTAACAAATTTCTCTTCTTCAGAAACGCTTTCCTTGCCATTGCCAGTCTACATTTTATATCCTCTCTACTTCGACCATCATCAGTTATTTAGCTCCCCAAATAGCATAACTCCTTTACTACTTTAAGTGTCTCATTTCCTAATCTAATACCCCCAACATCACCCGACTTAATTCGACTACATTCCATAATCCTCGTTTTGCTTTTGTTGATGTTCATCTTATATCCTCCTTATAAGACACTGTCCATTCCGTTCAACTGCTCTTCCAAGTCCTTTGCTGTCTCTGACAGAATTACAATGTCATCGGCGAACCTCAAAGTTTTTATTTCTTCTTCATGGATTTTAATACCTACTCCGAATTTTTCTTTTGTTTCCTTTACTGCTTGCTCAATACACAGATTGAATAACATCGGGGAGAGGCTACAACCCTGTCTCACTCCCTTCGCAGCCGCTGCTTCCCTATCATGCCCCTCGTCTCTTATAACTGCCATCTGGTTTCTGTAGAAATTGTAAATAGCCTTTCGCTCCCTGTATTTTACCCCTGCCATCTTTAGAATTTGAAAGAGAGTATTCCAGTCAACATTGTCAAAAGCTTTCTCTAAGTCTACAAATGCTAGAAACGTAGGTTTGCCTTTCCTTAATCTATTTTCTAAGATAAGTCGTAGGGTCAGTATTGCCTCACGTGTTGCAACATTTCTGCGGAATCCAAACTGATCTTCCCAGAGGTCGGCTTCTATTAGTTTTTCCATTTGTCTGTAAAGAATTCGCGTTAGTATTTTGCAGCCGTGACTTATTAAACTGATAGTTCGGTAATTTTCACATTTGTCAACACCTGCGTTCTTTGGGATTGGAATTATTATATTCTTCTTGAAGTCTGAGGGTATTTCGCCTGCCTCATACATCTTGCTCACCACATGGTAGAGTTTTGTCAGGACTGGCTCTCCCAAGGCTGTCAGTAGTTCTAATGGAATGTTGCCTACTCCCGGAGCTTTGTTTAGACTCAGGTCTTTCAGTGCTCTGTCAAACTCTTCACGCAGTATCATATCTCCCATTTCATCTTCATCTACATCTCTTCCATTTCCATAATATTGTCCTCAAATACATCGCCCTTGTATAGACCCTCTATATACTCCTTCCACCTTTCTGCTTTCCCTTCTTTGCTTAGGACTGGGTTTCCATCTGAGCTCTTGATATTCATACTAGTGGTTCTCTTTTCCTGTAGTCAGTATCCATCTTACCCCTAGTGAGATAAGCCTCTAAATCCTTACATTTGTCCTCTATCCATCCCTGCTTAGCCATTTTGCACTTCCTGTCGATCTCATTTCTGAGACGTTTGTATTCCTTTTTGCCTGCTTCATTTACTGAATTTTTATATTTTCTCCTTTCATCAGTTAAATTCAATATCTCTTCTGTTACCCAAGGATTTTTACTAGCCCTAGTCTTTTTACCTACTTGATCCTCTGCTGCCTTCACTACTTCATCCCTCAGAGCTACCCATTCTTCTTCTACTGTATTTCTTTCCCCCATTCCTGTCAATTGTTCCCTTATGCTCTCCCTGAAAGAACAAACTTTCTGACATGCGGCTGAACGTGCCAAAAGATGTCATACGACATTTACATTTGATGAACCCACTTAGAATTCCTCACTAAGCGACTCCAGGAAATTGGTGAAATTAACAGAAAAATGAAACAAACTTTAACCATGGGAGTTAATGAAAGTGGTAAAGTTCATATGTGAATGAAAAAACGAACGGTCACCAGCCCTATTGGGCACATTAATTTGGAAATATATTTTTAAGAAATCTGAATATTGGTTGTTGAAGCTACTTTCATTGATATTTCCCTTTGAATAGCGCACGGGATACAAATTGACATAGGGCAATCTGAGCTGTGTGTGGCAGCAGTTATCAATGACGCACACACCAGTAATTATGGAAAGCAAATTTGCACTAAACTCATACTAATAACGGCTACACTCAAGATCTTCACTTAAATCAATACTGACATGTTACTGCATGAAGTGCCGAACTAAATTTGAACTTGAGGGACTTCTATTTTAACTGACATGTTAAACCACAAAGATAATTAATATCATTTTTATACACGTAGTAGACCCTTTCCTGGATCACGTGAAGCTTCTATAGTTCTTCATGTGGTTTTTCCATCAGACCATTTTCTCGCTCATGGCTTTCTTTCATCCGTCCACCTTGTACCGGTCTTTTTAGCTCTTGTTTCTGGCTGGACTTTCCACTTCTCTATTTATCTTTTGTAGATGTTACGGTCAGCAGTGTCCTGAATGGTGAGCTGAGCATCAGTAAGGTCTCTTCGTACTTGTTCGGCCCACGTCATACCTATAAGGTTTTCAGTGGCTATAAGTATCTGGCGTGTCAGTCTATACTCAGGTAGTCTGTTTATGTGTCCATAGAACTTAAGGTGGCTTTTTCATATGTCAGCAGCATAATTGAAATTTCCTCTGTAGTTTTGTTGGTTTGCAGTCTGTATCCAGCTTCAGTTTTTCGTGGCCCAAGGATTTTCCTAATGATCTTTTTTTTGCAGATCCTGCAGTAGCCTTTATAAATACATAATCAAATTTCCTTAGCAGTAGTAATAATATGCGAAGAATATGATGGGGACCCATAAACTAGTATCTAGTCAAGCTCTATGTTTATTTCAGTAGAAAAGACTTTTTCAAACAAATCTGCTCCTTAACTTCACTTGGAAAAGTTTATATTCTACTTTTCAAGGCAAAAAATTCAACACTGAGCTCAATTAACTTAAAAAAAAAAACATTCATGATAGGTATCGAGAAACCACTAGTTTTAAACAAGCTTAATTTATTTGTCACCTTTTTACCACCATTGGAGCAGGTATTTTAGACAATAGCATTTACACAATCTGGCACTGTATTCCTGCAAAACTATACTTTGCAATAAACTGAGAGTACTTCAGCAAAATCCTGTCTTCACTTTTGTGGTTTTAGCTTTAACTTTTGCTACTCCTTTCACTTTTAACAAAGAAAAAGAAGCCACTTTAGAACACTTGAAAGTAATAATAGTTCATTTAAAAAAAGGATAATTGGTTTCAGTAGCATTTACGAGTGGACCCTGCATAGGTTGGTGATCAGGATAGAAGGTAAGGTTCCGAACACAGATTTATAGCATTTGGATTATTATAAAAACCACTCACACAAATTAACTGGTCCATGCCCGTATACATAACTGGATGTATGAAGTTAGTGAAGCAGTGGCGAAGTATTGGTGGCAAGTGACATGGTGGCTAACTCTTGAGGTTCGAATGCTCTATAAAATTTCTTCTTGGCTTCGAACTTTCAACATTTCTTTTTGCCGAGAATAACAAGTAATAGACAAATCCGCATCCGAGGCAAAATTCCTTACAAAGTAGCTTCCAATTGCCTCTCTTGGCACCGTCGAAGTGTACTGTGCTACGGCTAGCCACTTCCTGCGTATCGTTCCCATCAAGGAACCGCCCAGTTCGACCGCCAAAACCACCTTTTACATGGCGCCATGCCACTTCCGTTGCGGAGGGACCTGACTACATCTCTTACATTTTACAACTGCCCTAAGCATGAACCAGTTTCCGGTTAACATTGTCTATCTTATAATCATACACACGTTATAAAAATTCATTATTCTAATAAATCGTCTTGTTTTTTCGTACATACGAGTATTTTACAAACTCAATTTCCTGACACAAATCAGTGACCTTAACTAACAAAGAATACACACTCCACAATTTCAGATACAGTTACATAGCATAAACCTACTTCTAATCGATATAAGTGTTAAATCCAACTAATTTTCAACATTCGTCTATAGCACAACATCTGAAATGCTTCCATTTTCGTCTTCTCCGGTTTTCTCACAGTCCATATTTCACTACCATATAATGCAGTGCGCCAAACTTACATCCTCAAAAATTTCTTTAAATTAAGGACTATGTTTGATACTAGTAGACTTTCCCTGGCCAGAAATGCCGTTTTGGTTAGTGGTCGTGTGCTTTTGATGTCCTCCTTGCTGCGGCCGTCGTTGGTTATTTTTTTTGCCTAGATAGCAGAATTCCTTAACTTCATCTACTTCGTGACCATCAATCCTGACGTTAAGTTTGCCACTGTTTTCATTTCTGCTACTTACCGTCATTTTCGTTTTTCTTCGATTTACTCTCATTCCATATTCTGTACTCATTAGACTGTTCATTCCGTTCAGTAGATCATGTTATGTCTTCTTCAGTTTCATTCAGGATAGCAAGGTCATCAGCGAATCGTATCATTGATATCCCTTCACCTTGAATTTTGATTCTACTGCTGTAACTTTCTTTCATTTTCATCACTGCTTGTACAGATTGAACAGTAGGGGTGAAAGACCACATCCCCGTGTACACCATTTCTAATCCGGGCACTTCGTTCTTGGTCGTCCAGTCTTATTATTCCCTCTTGCCTCCACTACATGTTGTATAAGACCCGTCTCTCCCAATAGCTTACCCCTATTTTTCTCAGAATTTCTAAACATCTTGCACCGTTTTACATTGTCGTTCGCTTTTTCCAGGTTGACAAACCCTATGAACGTTTCTTGATTTTTCTTTAGTCATGCTTCCATTATCAACGTATCGCTTCTCTGGTGCCTTTACCTTTCCTTAAGTCAAACTGATCATCGTCTAACACACACTCAATTTTCTTTTCGGTTGTTCTGTATATTATTCTTGTAAGCAACTTGGTTGCATGAACTGTTAAGCTGACTGTGCGATAATTCTCACTCATGTCAGCTCTAGCAGTCTTCGGAATTATGTGGCTATATAAGAATTTTTAACATGTTGCAGCCCTGTCAGCAACTGTGATAAACTATGTCAAAAATCCGCGTCAGTTGCGAAATGTTACTGGTCTTTACCCAGGTTTCAGCTAGAGTAATCTAGCCTTCTTCAGAAGCAGTTTATTTAATGCATCTGAAGAACGCTAGATTACTCCAGCTGAAACCTAGGTAAAGACCAGTAACATTTCGCAACTGAGGTGGATTTTTGAGATATTAATTATGTGGATGATATTTTTCCGAAAGATAGATGGTACGTAGCTAGGTTCATACATTCCACACACCAACTTGAATAGTCGTATTTTTGCCACTTTCCCCATGATTCTCATGGAATGTTATCTATACATTCCTCCTTATTTGATCTCAAGTCCTCCAAAGTTCTCTCAAATTCCAATTCTAATACTGGATCCCATCTCTGTTCGATATCGACTTCTTTTTCTTCTTCTATCGCATCAGACAAATCGTTCCCCTCATAGAGGCCTTCAAAATACTCTTTCCACATATACGCTCTTTCCTCTGCCTGTAACACTGGAATTCCCGTTGCACTCTTTACGTTACCATCCTTTCTTTTAATTTCATGGAAGATTGTTATAACTTTCCTGTAAGGTGAGTCAGTCAGTCCGTCTGACAATAATTACTTTATAGATTTCATTACATTTTTCATGCAGTTATTTCGTCTTAGCTTCCCTGCACTTTCTATTTATTTCATTTTTCAGCGACGTGTCTTTCTTGTATTCCTGAGTTTCCCGGAACATTTTTGAATTTCCTATTTACATGTATCACCTGAAGTATTTCTTCTGTTACCCATGCGTTCTTCGCGGTTACCTTCTTCGTACCTATCTTCTTGTTTACAACTTCTGTAACTGCCATTTTTAGAAATGTCTATTCCTCTTCAGCTGCACTGCCTATAGTGCTACTCCTCATTGCCATTTCCATAGCCTTAGAGATATTCAAGGGTAACTCTTCATTCGTTAGTACTTCTGCATCGCACTTCTTTGCATGTTGATTCTTCCTGATTAATGTTCTAAACTTCCCGACTACTCTTCGTCACTACTACACTGTGGCCTGAGTCTACACCTGTTCATGGCTGCACTTTACAAACCAGTAGGTGATGGAATCTCTGGCTGATCAAGCAGCAATCTAACTGAAATCCTCCCGTATCACGCGGCCTTTTCCAAATATTCCTCCCCCTCTTACGATTCTTGAACAGAGTATTCGTTATTACTAACTGAAATTTATTACAGTACTCAGTCTTTATCCTCTCGCATTCCTTGTCGCAAACCCATATTCTGCTGTAACCTATTCTTCAACTCCTTCCCCTATATCTGCATTCCAGTCCTACATGTCTATTAGATTTTCATCTCCCTTTACATACTGTATTACCCTATCCTCATATACTTTCACTATCTCTTCATTTTCAGCTTGTGACGTCGGCATGGATCGTTGTCTGTGTTGGTTTGCTGTCGATTCTAATACGAACAACCCTATCACTGTTCGCGGTACCATACTCTCTGCCTTACCTTCCTGTTCGTAACGAATACCACTCTTCATACCGTTATTCCATTTTCTGCTGTTGATATTACTCTATACTCATCTGTCAAGAAATCCCGCCGCGCATGGTACCCGTACGGTCTACGGCGCCTTGTCACGGTTCGCGGGGCTGCCCCCGTCGGAGGTTAGAGTCCTCCCTCGGGCAAGGAAGTGTGTGTGTGTGTGTGTGTGTGTGTGTGTGTGTGTGTGTGTGTGTGTTGTCCTTAGCGTACGTTAATTTAAGTTAGATTAAGTAGTGCGAAAGACTAAGCACCGATGACCTCAGCAGTTTGGTCCCATAGTCCTTACCACAAATTTCCAATTTTTTTCCAGAAATCCTCCTTTTCATTTCACTTCGCTGATCCCTACTATATCTAGATTGAACCCTTGCATTTTCTTTTCAGAATTTATAACTTCCCTACTATATTCAAACTTTTGATGTTCCACGACCAGACTAGTAGAACCTTATCCTTTCGTTGGTTATTAAATATTTTTTCTCATGGTCGTCTGTCCCTCGATAGTACCCTCCTGGAAATCCGAGTGGAGGACTATTGCGGAATGTTTTGCGATGGAGAGATCATAATGACACTTTTTCAGTTACAGGTCACATGTCCTGTGAATACACGTTACGTTCTTTGATGCAACTGTTTTCATTGCTTTCTGCATCCTCTTGCCGTTGGCCACTGCTGATTCTTCGGTCTTTAGGGGCAGTTTCCTCACAAAAGTGTCTTGAATCTCTATCCACTGCTCTGCCCTGTTTGATAAAGACTTTAGCAGAATGGGAGTGACTTCTTATGTCGGGAGTCCATGGTCGCCAATGATGACTATTAATCAAATTTTAAACAGTGATGGGTTTCGAACCCGTTGCCGAGAACTTTTTCATTGCTAATTAAAAACGCTACCCGTAGACCATGGGGAAAAAGCGAAGAGTCACTAAAAATTTGCCATAGCTTTTTCAATGCTCAAAGGTGTGACCACCTGTCAAAAGCCTGAATTGCCAACTTTTCAACGTGGACCGCTGCGAAACGTGTAGGAAGAGACAGTGTTTCTGGAAGGTACCGACGGGGATGAGAACAGACTCTAGTGCCCCTGCGACGATACATACAGCTCAGTTATCGTGGTGACACAGATTAACGACTGGGTTTCATTTTGGGAAGTTCGGTGGCCTGTGTTGTACCGTAAACCCATCGTGGTGCTCTTCGAATCATGCATGTACACCGCGATCCATGTGGCACGTTGCGTTGTCCTGCTGGAAGAAGCCGTAGGGCCGAGGAAAAACAAACTGCATGTATGGATGGCCATTGTCCCAGAGGATGGATGTATACTAGTGTTGATCCACTGGGCCTGCCAGAATGACAAGATCAACCAGGGAATACCACGAGTTCTCCAGACCATAATACTCCCTTCTCCAGCGTGGATCCTTCCGGCGATTGTTGTAGGGTGTCTGGGTTCAGATGTTTCACGCCTTACACGCCAGAGGCCATTCGTCCGATGGAGGATAATACGTGATTTATCTGAAAAGTCAACCTGTCACCACTCAATGGATGTCCAGTTGTGGTATTGGCGTGGAAATTCCGATGAACAGCAGTCAGTTTGGGTGCATGAACTAGATGCTTGCTGAGGAGGCCCATACGCAGCAAAGTTTGCTGAATGGTCGTTAAGGAGCTTATTGATTCACCTGTGCGGTCAGTACATGAACCGTTGCACGTCCTTTCACCCATGCACGTCTCTGCAGCTGTTGTTCGCCCCCTGTCGTCTATGGCCTCGATGCCTTTTCTGAAAAGCACCATTTTTTCATGCACGTTGCATTTTCACCACAGCGGCACGAGAACTATTTAAAGACAGCCGCTTCGGAATTGCTTCCCCCCTTGGCCTAAAGACAATGATAGTGCCGTTTAGGGATTCACAATAAATTACACCGTTTCCGTATTACGACTGCACTGTTTTCCGCGTCCCCTCGTCACGCTTTATGTACCCTCCATTGCTAGTGCTGCCACCTGCTATCATTGGGTGCTTATTGGGCGTCGTTGACTAACATGGGCGGTGGTCTTATTAATGTGATTGGACGTATAATATTCCTTTAACAAAAGACGATTTTATTTCTGATGCTAGTAAGTAAATCTATTATTCACTAAAAATCTTCCGTAACCGAGTTGATGCTGAAGGGTGGAATATATCTTATTGTACTCCGAACAGTGAAAACGTCATGAGCACCTGCTTCAGGCCACATTGACCCACAGGGCGTTAATGAAGGTTGAACGTTTTTACTTTCGGCAAACGGCTTTAGATGGCACTTTGCTGTCTTACTTCGCACTCTTACAAAACTGGCCAGGAGATTCGATGCACTTTTACAAACAACTTTTTTTTGTGCCTGTGGGAGCTACATTGATGAGCCGAAACAAAGAGATTGAATGATGCCTGGTTGCTGAAACGTGACGGATAAGGAAAGCATGTAAGCGAATGGAGACGAATGGGGAGTCATTCTAGCGACGATATGGGCCAAATGTGGGGCAATCCACTGACATAAACGACTGTGGCAAACGTCAAGACTGTTATGGCCATACGCTTGGGGACGACAATCTTAGAAACGGCGAAACTGGCCGGCAGTTCGCGTGCTGCTGCCCGGAGCATCTATGGAAGGTGGCTAAATTGTTGTGAAGCTAAAAGTGGAAGTAGACACGGTTTTACACGTCCAACCTCGTCACAGAACGTGGAATTTTTTGGCTTTCCCACTCCGGAAAGCAACGGGCTGTGAAAGATTTGATGACAGAGTACACTGCTGTTGCTGGTGCAAGTACTTTGAAGCACAAACTACAGTATACGTTTTTGAACATGGGACTCCGCAACTGATCGTCCGTACGTGTTACTATGTTGACCCAGTGACATCGGTAGTTACGGCTGCAGCGGGAGCGGAGTGAATGAGGTTGGATCATAGATCTGTGGAAACGTGTCGTCTCCTCGAATAAATCACATTCCTTGTTACAATAGGTCGCTTATCGTGTTCAGATAACCGGCCATTGAGGAGAACGGCTGATCGAAACATTCATCGCGCCTGAAGGATGAAATATCTACGTGTAAAGTACCAAAGCGATATGAAATGGAACGAGTTCTCATGTTGGTAGTAAGAAGGGCGAGTGCTCGGAGAATATTGGGAAAGTATAGCTCACCTATAAAAGGGACGGCTTATAGAAAGCTGTTGCGACCCTTCCTTGAGTACCGTTAGAGTGCTTGGGATCCTTACCGGTCCGGATTAAGGGAAGACATCGAAACATTTCCGGGGCGTGCTGATAGATTTGTTACCGATAGATTCGACGGAGATGCTTCGTGAACTCATATGGAGATTCTTGGAGGCAACACGACAATCTTTTGCGAATCATTATTGCGGGAATTTAGCCAGCCGACATCTGAGACCGACTGAAGATCACTACTACTTCCGGCAACGCACATTTCACGTAACGACCATATAGAAGGGCTCGTACGGAAGCTTAAAGACAGTCGTTTTCCTGTCGCTCTATTTGCGAGTGGAACAGGAAAAGAAATCACTTGTAGAGGTAAGTGGTACCCTCCGCCAAGCACCGTACGGTGGCTTGCGGAGTATACATGTAGACGTAGATGTAGGCCGGAGGGCCAGTATTACGCTGTCGGGGACTTTAGCTTGGCCTGACATGAGAGCTCTGGTACTAATCGAATGCACCATGGCAGTTGCGGGCTTTGTGAACCCTCTTTCGGACCACTTGCTCCCTTCGTGCTTGATGTCTGCCCTGACGAGATTACCTGTACGTGTGAAAAGTCCAGAATAGCACTACGGCGAATTTAGGAGCAAATACGCTGGTAGACATGTGGTGCCATCTCCACGCCCAGATGCTAGCGGCCCGTAATTTGCGTAAACTGTGAGACCAGTGCGCAGATATTTGGTATGGTATATCTCTGGATACCTTCCAGGGACTTGTCGAATCGATCACACGAACAACTGTTTTTGTTCCAAAACTGGGCCAGGATGTAAGGCAGGCAAACACTTCACGAGGAATGGGTCAAAAAACTCAACTAACGCCTGCTTGATGTCCACACACACGTTCAGCGCGGATGTAATAGTTTGCAAGACTGCAATCTGAGCTTACATTTCGAACATATAGTGGTTGAGCTCTAGTGATACGGTTATGGAACTAGGAGACACGATTTGCATGTCCAGACAAGCAAACCGAAACTGTAAAAAAGGTAACAGGTTGTTTCGAGGCAAATACCGCCGTAGAAAGTATGTGACTGATCCAGCGGTTAAGGGAAAGAGCCTAAGCGGTACAAAAAGTGAAGGACGAGGGAGACGGTGAAGTGTATGAACTTGGTGTTTAGAAGGGTTGTTTGCTCGCGTGGATGAAGAAAACTTAGCACTGGATTAGTTGTACGTTAAATGGATACCGGGTACAACAATCGGTCTAAGGGACTGCAGCTACCCAGCAATCGTTTACAGAAAGAAGGAATACTAGTTTTACTGGCTTGATTTCGCGTCGTATGGAGCGAATTGAGACTGCCTCTCTATTTACTGCTGCACTTAACAAACCGTTAGTCCCGTCATCTAAAGCATAATTTCTTTGAAACGTTTATGTTACATCGTGGTTTAGTGCCCGCTGCTTCTCTCGCGTAGACTGCATTGTTTGCACAGAATATTTTTGGTTTTCTTTAATCACAGTTTTTTGTTCTCAAACTGCAACATCTTCTAAACTTTTCACTCTAATTAAGGCCAGACGCATGTTCTCTTCCGAAGGTGCTTCTGACCAAAAAGCGATTACGCTGGATGTAGTCTGAGGTCTTCATTGATCCTGCCTTTTGAGTTTTTGTGGTGATATTTGCGGAGGAACTTTCATTTCACGTATTTCACTCATTTTTAGAAGTCAAATCCCAATTTTCATAGATTTAGCTTTAAATATGTGTAACATAGCGAAATATTTTCATAAAAATTTTCAGCTCCTTTAGGTGTCAAATTTGTAAAAAGTCTGAAACGGGTATTTATTTCCAACGGAAAAGTTAGATACCAATTTTCATAGATGTTTCTTTAAAAATGCTTCAATAATAAATTAATGTTAAAAAAAACTTTTACCAATTACTTTACGCCATTAAAGGCTGAATTTTCATAAATGCTGAAGCATATATATTTTTATTTCTGACAGAGAAACCAAATACTAATTTTCGTAATTGTGAACGCAAAATTGCCATAAGAGCAGTACATTTTCAAAAAATTTTCATCCATTACTTGACTTTCTTAGGGGTAGAATTTCGAACACTCTTACTAATCGCTGCCTACAGTGTAAGAACAATAATGTCTCCAAATTTCAAGTTTCTGTCCTCAACAGTCTGTCATGGGCGGTGATGAGTCTGTCCATCAGGAAATTACCTTTTACATGCAGAGAAGATATTTAATTATTTGAATCACTTTACATCTAACAGTAATAGTAGGACCCATTTATTTTTCCTTTTGTTATATTCAGGAATGACATTTATAATCACACAAAAAACTAAAAATGCCAACTTTGATAACTACGTATGCTCGATTCTCACTGTTGTGCATACGCACTTTCTCCAGGTAAAGTCAGTTTCATCAGAGACGGAATGCACAATATTCGTGTATGGACCATTGCAAATCGGCACACCACCCTTACTTCAAATGGTTCAAATGGCTCTGAGCACTATGGGACTTAACATCAGTGGTCATCAGTCCCCTAGAACTTAGAACTACTTAAACCTAACTAACCTAAGGACATCACACACATCCATGCCCGAGGCAGGATTTGAACCTGCGACCGTAGCGGTCGCGCGGTTCCAGACTGAAGCGACTAGAACCGCTCGGCCACAACGGCCGGCGCCCTTACTTCCAATGAGTTCTTGAGAAGACATAATAAATTATTCCTTCTTGTACAAACGATGTCTGCCAGTAAAGAAAATGGTGATCAAACAAAAGTTCTACTTGATGAAAGCTCTACCCTTACGAATAGCAGATAAATCTAGCAACAGTGATTACATAATGTGTGAATCCACAACCTTCAGCAGTACGTACACAATGACTGGAGAAGCAGTTGGAGACTTGCCAGCTTTATTAATAACTTACGATAAACCACGTCTCCACAGTTCTAACATTTTTTCTTTCCTTTTTATCTAAATAGAACCTGTTTTGTCTTTATACTCCAGAGACTCCATAACAGGGCTAATACAATGGTTGTTAAATTTGTCATGTCGAATATTATTGGTTGAAAGACTGGATTAGATGATGTACATGGCAATAGAAACACGCTTGAGCAAAAATACCATGTAGAACTATCTACCCCTTATTTTTAATGCCTCCAGATATAGATTTAGCTGGAAATCGTATGAAGAATACAAAAAATTCTGACATGTTTGGTTGTAGAAATGTAGTACACCTACTAATATGTAGGGAAAATATTATACTGGGGGTTAGACACCCCTTATATCCTTAGGTTCAAGGTTTCGGTTGCGAAATGGGTGACACGTAGAAATAAGTATAGCTCTGGAATGTCACAACTCTGGGCAAAAACGAACAGCGGAGGTGACATCCGTATTACCAATGACAGGGTGGAGGGACACCCTGGAACCCGCAGAGAATGGTAACAAACGTGACATACAAGGTATTTACGTATGGAAGAAACTAAAGGCTGAAACACCCCCAACCACGCGTAGATGTGAACTGAAGAAAGGAATGGGGTGATACATAAAACTAATTTAAATATCTGGATAAGTGTGAGGTAGTACGCGGGCTCCGAAGGTTCCGTACAGATTTAATGTATATAGGTTTATCCACCGCAGGAATAAAGAATTACGCAAGAATTTTGCTTCTTATCGATATCTATACTGGCAAGATATTGTAATATGACATAAAAGGCAGTATCTTTGGACTGCATTGAGCTTAAATGTTTTACACAGCGCAAATGGACCGTAGACGTTAGTGTGTGACATAAATTTCAACTTGACTCGTCACCTCGTTCCTGAGAGGGTTCTTAACAGTCGGACGGACAGACAGATACAGATACAAAGTGATGCAATAAAATTTCCATTTTTGATGATTGAAGTACAAATCCTAGAAAAAGAATCAATGTCGAATATTTATCGGCTAGGGTAATTGATAAGTGACATGTAAAAATAATAGAAAAAAGTAAAACTGGTGTCGCCCACAAAGTTCTCGGAACTGCTAGGCTTTTAATAATTGCGTCAATAACATTTAAGTCCGCATTTAATCGAACAGAAGTGTGTAGAAGCTTCTTAAGTCCTTTATAATGACGCAGACTCAATAATGTACTTTTTACTTTAAAAATGTATAATCAATGATTTTTTGCTACAGATACACAGATTCCTTTTCCTGATACCTGTTTCTAATAAAATAGTGGTCGGAAAACACTGATACCAACTAGTATCCCTTACAATATAAGACGACGAGTCGGTTATTCGCTACTTGGAGAATGGAGATTCGTCATTGGCAAATTTCAGTCGTTTGGCGGTGCGTTAACACTCGCATACAGTACCGTTGCTGTTGGACGTAACATATCTCGCGTGCATATCACTCTGGTGAACAATTACAGTACCGGTTATGATGTGTATTTAAGTAAAGTGTGTCAGCTGAAACAATCTGTTGAAATTCCCCGTCCCGAGCACGGATGACAACGCAAATGTGTGTTTTGCAGTCGAGGAAGCGGCTGTAACAGAGTGGGAAGCTCATTTTGCTCAGACAACTGGAGCAGGCAAAACTGCACGGGAAACGCTGTTTGTGTGAACAGCGCGTCGCTAACGAAGCGTTGTCCATAGGCAGCGTGTTAATCCTTTAACAGCGGCCCAACTGACGCTATAACGTTACGCCGTGCGTTGCAGATAAATAGTAATCGCGTAAACGTTCATACAACGTGCTCAGTATATTAGCTGAGATATCCATTTAGAGTAAAGCTTTAAAAGCCAGAGAGATTTACGTAGCGAACTGTAAATAATACATGTGCTCTGGGAGAAGCAGCTCAGAAATGTTGACTTGTGAAATATATAAGGCGAGACGGAAGATTTGAAATGCGTCAGACTTTTTACAAGTCAGTTAATACAAAGTTGTGACGTAACTGTTGAAGCTTGTAAATCCCTAAATCTGAGCAATGAGAGGATTCGAGTTCCTCAGTCCGTGTTTGAAACTGTATCTTCTACGGACTGTGTTAGGAGGAATCGTCACTCTGATAGATCGGTATAAATAGCTTTAATTAAAATCCATACATACTATAAAAATGTATGTACATATTTACTCGTATGTAGATACGTTTGCTTGTATATTTGTATGATACACATCTTCTTCTAAACCAAACTTGGTGCACGTATCAATTACTGTATGGAGAGAACCACTGTGGGAGTGAGAACCAAATACCTACCAAAGGGGGGTGGGTGGTGGTGGTGGTGGTGGTGGTGGTGGTGGTGGTCGTGGTGGTGGTGGTGGTGAAAAGTACTATAGCTGACGACGTGTGAAGTCGCAGACTTAATTCATCCAGTATTTGAGAAATTCAGCACTTGGTGACTTGAAACATAATTCACAGATGATTTGAAATCTTTACGAAACTTTATCATGCTGACAACACCCACAACATGATAAAGAAAAAAAGTGTATCGCATAATACATTTTCGTTGTTCATGCTGTAGAGCTGTCGCGTCAGCCATGTCTTCAATTTATTACTACTTCGCTACTAACAGTACTCACACATTTTGGAGATAGTATTCATAAATACATATACTGAACGTACCTGCAAAATTATCACTGTACGATTCATTGTTAAGCATGTACGATGCTCCCAGGGGACTTGCCGCTATTTGGCGGGTTCGTGCTTGGTTACCACGTGGTCCCAGCCGTTGGAGCATATTTTTCCCTTCCGTGCTGCATGTCTGTCCTCTTGCTATTCTTTTTCCCCTCCCTTGGGGAGCATGTCTGGGATGTTGTTTGAAATGTTCTGCATATTCAGGAGCCGATATCAGAGCAGTATCTCCACTGTCTTTCTTTCCTTCTTTCTGGTTTTCGTTCCTCTTCCCCTATCCTTCCCTTTTTCTTCTTTCTTCTTGCTCCTGAAGGCCAGCCCACATGTCCGACGCATAACAGGTGACTCTGTAAGCGTAATTCCCAGTCCCAGGTTGACAGGTAGGGTTACCACGTACCCCCGGTGAAGACCAGGCTCGGAGAGTGCCTGAGCTGCTACCTTTCTAAATTGCTGCTTGGTCCCTCTGTCAGGTGTTCGGGAGGTGTGACCTGGGGTATAAACAACGACCCAAGGCGGGTGCGCCCCCTTCTGAGGGGGGATCCCAGTGGGAAGGAGGGCACCATCGGAGACGCTCACAATCATGGGGGTTTCCTCGCAATGACACAATCGTCTTTTCCACAGTCAACGTCTACCAAACGTAAACGGAATGAGGCTAACGATTGAAAGAATCTCCCAGCTGCACCACGCATCCTCGTGGTTTCCCGTACTGAAGACGATCAGTCTTTTGCCATGATAAATACGTTTATTGTTCAGAAGGGTGTTGATGCAATTGCCGGCCCTGTGAAATCCTGCTCTCGTTTACGAAATGGCGCTTCGCTTTTGGAGACTACTTCTGATTCTCAAGAGCAACAGCTGCTTGCAGCTTCGCTCCTCCTCAGCTATCGTGTTCGCACTGAGGCCCGTCAAACACTGAATTCTTCCCGTTATGTTATTTACACTAGGCTGCTCGATCGTCTGACTGAGGCAGAAATACAAACGTGACTCTCTGATCAGGGTGTCATTGCAGTCCATCGGGAGATGAAAAAGGCAGATACATAGTGTCAACACGCACTCTTTTTGTCACTTCTGGTAGTGTTGCTTCCATAAGATCAAAGCAGACTATGAATTCATCAGTATACGACCGTCCTTTGCGAATCCGATGCGCTGCTACCAGTGTCATCGTATCACACTCGAGAGTCCTGTCGACACTCAGCCAAATATGTATCCTGTAGTAGGGATGTTCGTGAGGTAATAGTCCACCTCCTTCTTCCCACTACATCAATTACAACGCCTCCTTCCAAGATCGTCCCGTGTACCTCGATGGGTGGTCTGTCCAGATGATCCAGGTGAAGGAAAAAGTTCCTTGCCCGGTCGCTTGAAAGTTGTTGGCTAGTCTGACACACTGCGTTCTCCCATCTGGTACATAAGGTACTGTGCTTGCTCCTCTCTCCAAATTTAGCGCCGCGGTTGTGAAATCGCGTCCCCGTGTCCTCCTCCAGATGTGCAACAATCCACCAAACATTCACCTCACGGAGCGACGTCAACTGCTGCACGACCGACAGGCCGGAGAGGACGGAAGAAAAACTTCCGCGAAGACTTCCTACGTCCCTCCAGCCAACGAACACCTGAGTCTTCCTCTGTCAAGGGAAAGGCTCCAAGAAGTCAAACAAAAGGGAAATGATCTTCTGCTTCGCCGACACGGAGATCCTCTTCAACGGTTGTCATCACGTGATACCCTCGCCCGGTCGAGCTCCGTGTCGCTGGCGCTCACCAGCAAACCGTTTTTCTGCCTTGGACTCGACAGACCAACAGAAGCAGAATGCGAACGCCTCTGTACATCTCGTGGAGCAGGGTGCTCCAGCCTCTCCGCTCTGTTGCTGTGAGTCTTCGAAGGCTGGCACTCGGCACCCCCTTTATTTTTTAAATATCTCTTTGACACTAAAATAGTCACAGTACATAAAATTTTTATTTATATGACGGGTTACATTACCGACTTCAACGACCTAAGTCGTCAATTTCAAATGTAAAACATCAGTTGGAGAACACATAATGGGAATTGTGTACATACATCTGACAACAATTACGAAAAATGAGACCACCATGGGCTCGATTGCCTGTTCTCATTATTTTTCGTAATTTTTGTCAAATGTATGGTCGCAATTCCATTTATATATTCTTCAGCTGATGTTTTTCATTTGAAAATGACGACGCAGTTCGTAGTAATCGGTAATGTAACCCATTTTTTTTAAAGAAAACTTTTTGGTGCTGTGATTATGGCTTCGCTATTGTAGTGTCAAATAAACATTTAACTTAGTCACACTTATTTATGAATATTATCTCGGAAAAAAGGACATTCATTTTTTTCCTCATCTTGACTCTCCTCCAATGCAATGTTCGCGGCCTTTGATCCAACAAACATACGGCTGCTCTTAGATTCGCCTTGGCTCAATTTACACGATTTTAGTAGGTGTGGCGAGTGTATTCGTTGGCGTCTGCCTGACCGTGAAGCCGGCCGGAGTGGCGGTGCTGTTCTAGGCGCTACATTCTGGAACCGGGCGACCGCTACGGTCGCAGGTTGGAATCCTGCCTCGGGCATGGATGTGTGTGATGTCCTTAGGTTAGTTAGGTTCAATTAGTTCTAGGCGACTCATGACCTCAGAAGTTAAGTCGCATAGTGCTCAGAACAAGCCTGACCGTGAAGGCTGGCTTGGGGCCCAGTATATGGAGGAAATTTAAAATAGCAGAAAGAATTATGTAAACAGCTCCTTAAAATCAATGTTAAGCATCCACAAGTGGAGGAGCAAACGAAATGAAACGTGACGTTATTTCAGTGTTTATGTAATCGAAGCAAGTTCACAAAGAATTATCTGCATGAAATTACACTCAGTCTGTTACGGATGCTTGTACTTCTTCGGTTGGGACGGGTGTCTATAAAACCGTTGTATCCTCACATGAGGGAACCCGTAAGTGTTGTAGCTGGTCGTCGATATCCTGGACGTTGGCACTGGGCAACTCTGAGCTGGTACCACGCATGTTCTACTGATTGGCCACGTGAGTACGTCAACATCATGCAGACAGACAAGTGGCATGTGTTGAAGAGCACTGTCCTGCTGAGAAGTGGTCCCACAGTACTGTCGCATGACGACGTGTGATGTCCGTGATGTACAATTGTGCTGCCAGTGTTCCCTCAATCACTGCCACTGCTGAGCTGAAGTCATTACCCGTTGCCTCCACATACGATGACGCCATGAGCAACACTGCAGAGACACTCTAAAACTTCTGAATAATGGGACTCCTCCACAGGTAGCTGCCGTTATTGCCGACGAAGGCAGCCCAGTACTTATTCTCAAATGACAGGCGCAAATGTGGAGTAACAATGTGCTCGGTGCACAAATCGGTGATCCTCCCTTGTCGTGAGACGTCGTCGACCGGAAACTTGGCGATTAGTATGCCTGCCTCACGTTCTCGTGCAGTTCGACATCGGGCCACTGTGAAAACCCATAAATCTGGGTATTGCACAATTCTAACAGCTGGCCAAATGGAGACCGATAACAAGACCTCTTTCAGGTTGTCAACTGATGATAGCGCCGTCTCACACGAGTACCCGGCACTGCTATGTCCTTCAGTGATCACTCACCATCTGACACTGTTTACGCCACTTACGTACCTACTACATGGCAACTACACGAAACACGAACAACTCAAACGGCTATGATGACCGTTCTAGCTATCACCGAGAGTTGCATCTCTGATCGTTTACCTACCCGCCTACGGGTGGTAACATCAGACTGTTTTGTTAGTAGTTTCACTTTATTGCTAGACAGTTTATATAACTGTGAAGAAGTATATAGGGAGAAGAATTATTTTATTACACACAAGAAGTATTATTACGGAATTGTTCGTCAATAATTGTTAGTTTATCCCCATTCAGAGACCACGGGATGATACATTCGCTTACGCGGATCAGCAATTGCAGTACATGAAAGATTATTTCTTTCACAGGCGACCGTCTTTGAATTTCGTATTTTAGAAGTAGTTTTACTTTTTTTAGAAGGTTTTATTAAACGAACTGATACATGTGGCTAAACCGCAAGTGTGTTTTGCGTAGAACATAACTATGTGGCCACACAATCTTCCTCGGCGTTGAAATAAACTGTACTCGTATAAGTCAGAGATTTTGCTTATTGAAGAACTGTCGTTAACTTGGTTCCCCATAACAAGAAGAAGAGCAACACAAGTTGGTAATAGATATGACATAGATTTTTCAAGGGTACAAGAGTGGGTCTTCGGCTCTGAAAGCCCACACCTGATGTGGTCCTGATCTGACAAGGCAGTTCATTCGTCCGATTGTCGCTAGCTCTGAGAGATCATTTACTTAATTGAAAAAGTATACGCACAACCTGTCGCTTAATCAACTGTGCCGTATGTACAGCAGTCGCTTTTGAATATCTGCTCTCTTCAGGATCTACACTGATGAGCACGCAGAAGTTCCGCAACACAACGTGGCATACACTCGACTAATGTTTGAAGTAATGCTGGAGGGAACTGAGTCTATGAAGCCTGCAGGGCTCTCCATAAATGCCTAAGAGTACGAGGCTGTGGAGATCTGTTCTGAACTGCACGTTGCAAGCCATCCCAGATTTCCTCAATAATGTTCATTTCTGGCGAGTTTGGTGGCCAGCGGAAGTTTTTAAATTCAAAAGAGTTTTTCGAGCCACTCCGTAGCAATTATGGATGTGTGGAGTGTCGCACTGTGCTGCTGGAATTGCCCAAGTCCGTCGGAATGTACAATGGCTATGAAAGGATGTGGGTGATCAGACAGGTTGCTTACGTACGTGTCAAAGTCGTATCTAGACTTATCAGCGGTCCCATATCACTCGAACTGCACTTGACCCACACCACAACAGAGCCTCCCTCAGCAAGAACAGTCTCCTGCTGACATTCAGGGTCCATGGATCCATGTGGTTGTCTCCACATCCGTACAAGTCCGTCCGCTCGATACAATTTAAAACGAGACTCGGCCGAATGTCGGTGTTGAAGAGTCCAGGCGAGGCGTAAAGCTTCGTGTCGTGCAGTCTTCAAGGGTACAAGAGTGGGTCTTCGACTCCGAAAGCCCACATCTGATGTTTCGTTGAATATTTCGCACGCTGACACTTTTTGATGGCCCATCGCTTCCATCGTGGAAGGGTTGCACTGCTGTCACGTTGAATGATTCTCTTCAGTCGCCGTCGGTCCCGTACTTGCCGGATTTTTTCCGGCCGCAGCGATGTCAGAGATTTGATGTTTTACCGGATTCCTGGTATTCACGGCACACTCGTGAAACGGTCGTACGGGAAAATCCCCACTTCATCACTACCTTGGAGATGCTGTATCCCAGCCGGCCGTTGTGGCCGGGCGGTTCTAGGCACTTCACTCTGGAACCGCGCGACCTCTACGGTCGCAGGTTCGAATCCTGCCTCGGACATGGATGTGTGTGATGTCCTTCGGTTAGTTAGGTTTATGTATTTCTAAGTTATAGGGGACTGATGACATCAGATGTAAAGTCCCATAGTGCTCAAAGCCATTTGAACCACTTTGCTGTGTCCCATCTTCGTGCGCCGACTATAAAACCACGTTCAAACTTGCTTAAATCTTGATAACCTGCCATTGTAGGAGGAGTAACCGATCTAACAATTGCGCCAGACACTTGCCTTACATAGGCATTGCCGACCACAAACGTATTCTGCCTGTTTACGTATCTCAGTATTTGAATACGCATGCCTATATCAGTTTCTCTGGTGCTTCAGTGTACATGGATGTTGTGATTTTAAGAAAGATTTTTTTAACAATATGTGAAGCTGTAATGGCACCAACACTAATTAAGAAAGTGTTATAGCAAGTATTCTGTAATTAATTCGTTTATATACTCGTAAAACCTGCTAGAATATTACATACAGTTCTGTAAGCTCCTGTACGTTGCTAACAAGGAATAAACCTGTTTTATAACTTAGATGGCGAGTTCGTGGGCAGAAGCTAGTAATAAGTCCAAATAAAAATGATTTTATGTGCGACCTTGACTTCATTGGCTTTAAATCCAGAACGTAAATAGAGAAATTACAGTAGATGGCGTATATCCTGGTTGACAATGTCAACAAACATGAAAAATATATTTATCTAATTACGCTCTCTTAAACTGGTGTACGAAGCAATTTTTTTTTCTTATGATGCAGTCTGTTGAATCTGCCCAACTGTCGTGTGCAAGTACGGAAATTACTTAGTGATTGTTCTTTTCCTTCAGAGTCAGAGTAAATGAATATTATGTTCAAAAATTTGGTGTCTGTGCACCAAGATGGGCTGAAAATGATCCTAGGAAAAATTACAGCAGCGTAGCATAGATTATTTAGGAGGTTGAAAGAGCAGAACGGGCCATGGTTGTGACACCTCAGTCTGTTGGAGTCACAGTCCGATAGAACCATCGTCACTGCAATTTCACGACCGCTTTCCGCTCATCATTCATGCATAGAGGCTATGTTTGCCAACGCTTCATTCGCTATGCTTAGAGGCATTACGCCGCCAGTATAGCTCTCGTCTCTATTCAGTGTATATGATGGCTATGAATAGATACTACCACATTCAGCACAGAAACGATTCGATTTCAGTTGTTCTTAGCAATGTTCTGGGTTCCTGTATACGTACATCCGCTCATTTGTAAGCTCTGTATATATTTTATTACATAGGTGTCAACTACGCCAGAATCTACAGTATATGAGATATTGTAAAGGAGAGTAGAGGTGACTTCGAGAATGGCATTCTTATGGCGTCTGGGATTTAAAATATCGGCAGAGAGGCTTTCAACTCGTTTATTATACTGTGCATGTTTAGTGAGCTTTGTATGTTGTTTTGTCTCATGAAAACTACCAGTAATGTACAAATTTCAACCCGTAACATAACATCCTAAGGTGACGCTCGCAGTGAGTACGGGCAAAAATACATTAAAGCTCACGACCCATTGTTAATGTGGATTACCGCAGCCAGTCATGCCACAAATAAAGACTGCCTGTCACCTTTATTGCTGTATAAAGACAAGTCGTTGTTTAACATCACTGCCAAAAATCTCGAAAAGAACTAAATTGACTTGCATGAGATTTTTACTCGATACTCGAACATTCGGATGGACATGCGCTATATATTTTAATATATGTAATATGTACCTAACATATAAAAGGGGGACGTTGTAATAAAAAATCTGGAAAAGTTCTTGAGCTATTTATTTCAAGTTTTTATACTATACCTTAATGAATATTCGGACGGACATACGATACACATTATTTTTACAGGACTGATATATGAATATATATGTAATACATAAAGACGAATATTTATCAAAAATCTCGAAACGTTCTTGGCAGATTTACTTGAAGTTTTTGCACGATACTCTAATAAACATTTAAATAGAAAATAGACATAGGTTATATTTTTTTTAACAACAAAGTATAAGTTTTCTTATGAAATCAACAGCAACGAAGAAAACGTTATACTGCGCTGCGAAAATGTGCGATTGCGATTAATGTGCCGTTTTGTTTTCTTTCTTGCTATCGCTTTTACAGAAAACAGGAAAGATGTACTTTATGCCTTGTCATTATAATTCTACTACGGTTTCTGAACTATCCGAAATATTGTGACTCTACCGATTCGCATATTAAATTAATAGAAAATACCGTCATTGAAGTTACTATCGTCTCAGAACCGACAGTTGACATGCGCTCTCATACCCCCTATATCAATGATCCCAACTGATTCATCCAATCACTTTGAGTGGCTAGATTTCCCAATGAAGGTTTAGTTTGCTGTAACAATAAACAATGCTGAAGGTCAGAGACAGGGGTCAGAGAGCCGAGTGGGTGGTTGGGGCAGGGAATGAACAGATGTGGAAGAGATGGACTGAGAGAAAGGGGGGAGGCGATCCTCTGAGCGAGAGAGGTGAGGAGGAAGAGGACAAGGAGAGAATGGTGGGGTAACGTGGGCAGAAGAGGGAGAAGTTTAGCACGTACAGCCGGTTCCCAATTGCGATGCATTGTCGGGTTCGCTAATAGTCAATAAACACAGCGATCCCTAGAATTTCACTTTTACATACAATTCAAAACGTAGTGACTGATAATGCACACTGCGTCTAGGGAATTGAAGATGTTTTCGGGCCTACCAGTAAGCTACGTCAACACTGAAGCTATAGTTTCCGAAGACACACTAGAAATTAAAACTTACCTAAATAATTCTGGGGGTGTGTTTCCACAACTAATAAAAATATTGCAGACACGACATTCAGCATATAACTGTAGAGCCATGTCCGCATGACGTACCACCTTCGCACCACATACCGTGTTGATGTCGAATCTTACCAACGCACATTATTGCTGTATAAAGACATGTCGTTGTTTAACATCGCTGCCAAAAATCTCGAAAAGAACTAAATTGACTTGCATGAGATTTTTATTTATTCAAGGCAAGCTTCGCAAATCATAACAAGAAGTATTCCATAGAAACCTATCTCCCAATATCCTTAATTTATTAATAGTTAATACAATATCATTTTACGAATTCTCACATTAGAAATTCAAATAAAAGTTCGAGATGTGATGCACTTCCACTACACACTCATCAGTCCCGCAAGATTTGTAGATGGATGGAAACCCTCACGTTTCTCTTTCAGCTGTCAACCTGAAGCAATTTCATGATACTTAGGGTGTAACTCTAGGTAACCGGAAATTATAGATGAAGTCTCAGCATGTCTGAAACAGCTTTATTCAGAACACTCTTCCAGACTTCTCGATGTGCCCTTACAAATGAAAGAAGTGATGTGGTGTATGTATTATTTGGCCACCACCCCCACTACAACGATTAACGTCCTTTCAATTGTTTTCTGTGGAGGTTACGTAAAGGAGTTGTGCAGCAGACAGTTCTAATTTAGAACCAATTCGTCAATGTATAACGGGAAACTTTGAATTCATTCGAAACAATTCTGATTCACTGGTAGTCGCTGTTCCAGAACATGCACGCACACGGAGAAACCAGCGGAGCATGTTTGGCCAGTTTCAATGAAAGAACATTTATGCAACGACAGTGCATGCATTTTTCGTTTATATGTTTCTGACGTTACATGAATGCAGATACTAAAATGTACGACAAAATGAAAACCTGCCAGGGCAGAAGTATTGTTGACGCACGTGTATATGCAATCATGTTTTGATGACACTGAAATTTATTTAACGCTCCGAATATTTTAATGATTATGATGATACAGTTTACATGTTACTTCAAAACTGAATACGTTCTGTCCATATTTATCATGTTTTAGGCACCACTTAAAAGCCAAAACGGACCTATAGGTGGGTGATACTAAATTTTTTATTTTGACAGAAATAAAATGATTCTTCATAGGTTTGTCATGAGTTTCTGCAGAACTTCTAAAAATGTTGGCTCAAAAACGAATGATTTTCCGAAATACAATTATTTCCATTTTTCTTGTTTTGATGTTAGTATACCACCTCTAAAATTGGTAAAAGTATTTGCGATGCATACTGTATTAAGTAAGTAACAAAACTTGCTCTCGAGTTCCACATTGTTGAAGACGTGACCGATTTAACGTGGGTCACACATTGTACCAGAAATATTCGATTACGGTACACGAGTTCTAACTCGAAACTCTGTTAATCAGAACACAGCGCTTTTCCATTGACTGAAGTAAACCACCATATCACGGCATGCAGTATCAGCTATTTGCTCAGTTGTTTATCTCTTACTCTTAAGCTGTTGCCGGCCGGAGTGGCTTACCGGTTCTAGGCGCTACAGTTTGGAACCGCGAGACCGCTACAGTCGCAGGTTCGAATCCTGCCTCGGGTATGGATGTGTGTGATGTCCTCAGGTTAGTTAGGTTTAAGCAGTGCTAAGTTCTAGGGGACTGATGACCTGAGAAGTTAAGTCCCATAGTGCTCAGACCCATTTTTGATCTTAATCTGTATGTTCTGAAGTCTATATGAGATGTAAATCTTACGTATGTTGGTTAGAATTAATTTGCCTTCTTGCTCGAATACTAACTGCTTCGTCATTCTCCAAGCAAGAGCAGTAAGGGTCGGTGTTGCCCATAAAGTGCAATGACGCGAATGTTACAAGGTTATATGATGTAGGAGAGCGTTCTGAAAATTAATGCCAACGAATTTTTTAAAATAAAACGAATTTTATTAACATTCTATATCTTCTTTCTGTTTTTAACATAATTATCCTGGTGACGAACACATTTCTCCCAACGAGAAAATAGTTTGTTGATACCGTCACTGTAGAATGTTTGATTTTGTAGACAGAGCCACAACCTCGCCTCTGCTTGCACCGCTTCGTCACTATCAAAGTGAAGTTCTTAAACGTGCTCTCTAAGATTCGGAAACAGATGAAAATCGGATGGGGCCAAGTCGGAACTAAATGAAGGATCTATGACAGCGAACCAAAGGCGCTAGGATTGTTACAGGTGTGTGTGTGTGTGTGTGTGTGTGTGTGTGTGTGTGTGTGTGTTACAGTAAAGGATAGTGTGGTCCATATGTGGACGATCTCGAAACTCGATTGCAGGGAGTTACATGCTACAATTCGGAGTCCTTTAGTGGCAGAAGGTGGCAGTATGCATCAGCGAAGCGGTGAAGCTGACCGAATAACGCATGACATGTAACACCTCGGTAGATATCGGAAACAGAATAAAAAATTCGGAGGCATTTCTTTTCAGCACGCCCTCGTATTTCAAAGTCCAAACAATTGTTGGAAAGACAAATGTTCCGTACCTCAAATGAAGTGGATATTTTGGAGGGTTGCGGTTCAAATCTACATTTACATACATACACCGTAATTTACCGTATAGGGCATGACGGAGGATTCCTCGTACCACTATCTGTCATTTCCTCTTGTGTTTCACTCGCAAGTAGAACGAGACTATATGCCTGTCTATACGCCTACCTAAGAAACCTAATTTATCTTACGTTCTATTCATGGTTTTTACGCGAAATGTACGTTGGCGGCATTCTAATCGTTCTTCAGTCAGTTTCAAATGTCGATCGACACTCTTAATTTTCTGTACAGTGTTTCTGTAAAAGAAATACCTTTTAACCTATTCGGCATTATATTGCTTACTTTCTTTTAAAGGATCTTGGCAGCTTCCCATGTCTACCACTGTGCAATAAGAATAATCCATCCTTGATGGCCTTGTCGCCTACGGGCAGTTTAATCTATCCCCATTACTTCCTTTCTGATATAAAAGGCACAGTCTGACAGAGAACAAGAATGCAGTCGAATCCGCACCTGAACTCGGCCGTCAGTGGTGAAGGGAACAGCAATGCAGCAGAATCACTATTCGAAACAGCGTCAGGCCAGAAATGTAGGGAGAAGACTTCAGTAGGAGCAAAAGTGCTAAATTACTATCCAAAAAGTGGCATTTTTATCTCGCAGAGGTTAACTACTTGCCAATTTTCGTCGTCTAAAAGAAGATTACTGGAGATAATGGTGTTGACCTGGCACCAGGCGATCATGTGACTCTCCAGCGTTGACGTAGGTCACGGCAGTGAAGTGGTGCGTGTGCGTCAGTCCTCTGTGTGGAAGAGTATCAAAGAACACTGTCCAACGCTCCCACAACGAATGGTGTCCAAATCGCAGTCACGCAACATGTAAGATATTTGCCGAGAGGGATTGGATTTGACTGGCACGCCTAATTGGTGACAATCGGTTTCAAACCCCAACAGTAGTTGCTGCTGTCGGCGAATATTTGTCCAGCTCATGCAGTTTCTGAGCAAAGCAGCGAAGAAAACGGCATTCAGTAGACATTTGAAGACTGGCACCTTGCCAAAGCGTAGGGCTCTCATCGACACGTAAGGCTGCACGTCTCCATTGACCCAATAATCACAAAAAATTTGCCAATGCATCCGTGGTCTGGGGGTAGCGTATTTGACCATCAAAACGTCATCGGTCCCCGGTTCGATACCCACCACCGCTTAACTTTTCTTTAATAATCATTGGCAGCCGAAGATTTCCGGCATAAGAAGTCACCCTCATTTTGCCAACGACCTTATCAGAGAGGGCGGAGGAGCAGACACACGTTTAGGGCACTCTCTTGTGCTTGGGGTGGGAAGTTGCCCCTAAAGGCGGAGGAATCAGCAATGAGCAATGGCATGAGGATGCAGAAGGCAATGCAAACCGCTGCGTTAAAGACACGGAACATGTAGCTTGTAAATGAAAAAGTGTAATTATGATCTCTCCATCGTAAAAGATTGCGGAACAGTTTCCCATTCAGATCTCCGGGCGCGGTCTGCTTAGAGAGGAGGTGAGCAAGAGAAAAAGATTCAATAACCAACGGAAGGATAACGTTCTATGAGTCGGGACGTGCATTTTCAGAAGCTTGAATTTCGTAGGAAAGCTAGAAAATATGAAAACGGGAATGCAAAGGCTCAATCTACATATGGGAAGGGTAAGCGAAGTGATAAGGAAAGAAGACAATGATTTCTGGTCAGATGAGTATAGGGTGATGTCAACAACGGCAGAAAAGGGCATTACGGCAGTAGAATTCGATTTGAATAGCAAAGTAGGGCAGAGAGTGTGTTACTGTCAACAGTTCAGTGATAGGCAGCAGAAGAATACTAACAGCGATATGTACGTACATGCCGACGTCGCAAGCTCAAGACGAGGAGGTAGAAAAAGTATTTCAGGATATTGGAAGGATAATGCAGTACATAGAGGGAGATAAGAATCTAAGAATCAAGGGGGACTGGAATGCATTTGCAGGGGAAGGAGCAGAAGAAAATGTTAGGCGAGAATATGGGCTTGGGACAATAAATGAGAGAGAGGAGGAAGACTAATTCAACTGAGCAATAAATGTAAGCTAGTAATAGCGAATACACTGTTCAATAATCACAACAGGAAGTATACTTGGAAAGGGTCGGGTGATAGGGGAAGATTTCAGATAGATTACATCGTGGTCAGAGTTTCCGAAACCATATATTGGTTTGTAAGGCTTACCCAGTAGAAGATATTGACTCGGATCACAATGCATTGGTTATGAAGAGTAAGCTGAAATTTAAGAGACTAGTCAGGACGAATCAATACGCAAAGAAGTGTGATACGCAAATACTATGCAATGAAGAGATACGCTTGACGTTCTACAGAAACAGCAATAAGAAATAGCTCAGTAGGTAGTACAGTTGAAGAGGGATGGACTCTAAAAAGGGCAGTCACGGAAGCTGGAAAGAAAAATATAGATTCAAAGAAGGTAACTGTGAAGAAACCATGGGTAACAGCGAAAATACTTACGTTGATAGACGAAAGAAGGAAGTAAAAAAATGTTCAGGGACATTCAAGAATACAGAAATACAATGAATCAAATAAATAAGAAGCGCAGGGAAGCTAAGCCGAGATGGCTGCACGAAAAATGTGAAGAAATAAAAAAAAAAGAAATGGTTATGGGAAGGACTGACAGCATGTAGAAGCGCCAAAATAATCTTCGGTGTAACATTAAGAATGCCATGGGAATTCCACTGTTAAATGCAAAGGAGAGAGCGGAGGTGGAAAGAGTACATTGAAGGCCACCCGACTTTCGGAAAAAATCATCCACACAATTCCGAAGACAGCCAGAGTTGACAAGTACGCGAATTATCGCACAATCAACTTAACAGCTCATGCTTCCAAGTTGCTAATAAGAGTAATATACAGAAGAATGGAGGAGATTGAGCATGTGTTAGCCGCAACGTCAGAATTCTCTCTGGTATTTTTACCACTCCTAATGCCGAACTGATCGTCGTCTGAGAATGGAAGCTACTCTAAAGAAAAATCAAGACAAGTTCATAGGATCTGTCGACTTGGAAAAAGCTTTCGACAATGTAAAATAGTGGAAAATGCTCGAAATTCTGATAAATGTAGGGGTAAGCTACAGGAGAGACGGGTAATATACAATATGTACAACAGCAAAGAGCGAATAATAATAGTGGACGACCAAGAACGAAATGTTCGAATTAAAGTGTGTCAGACAGCGATGTAATCTCACGCAGCTATTGTTCAATCTGTACATCGAAGAAGCAGAGATGGAAATAAAAGAAAGGTTCAGGAGTAGAATTAAAATTCAAGGTGAAAGCAGATCAATAATAAGATTAGCTGAAGACATTGCTACACTGAGTGAAAGTGAAGAAGAATTACATGATCTGCGGAATGGAATCAACAGTCTAATCAGTACAGAATACGAATAAATCGAAAAAAAGACGAAAGTAATGGAAGTAACAGAAATGAGAACAGCGAGAAACTTAACATCAGGACTAATGGTCACGTAGTAGATGAATTTAAGAAATTCTGGTACCTAGGCAGCTAAATAACCAATGACGGACGGAGCAGGGAGGACATCAGAAGCAGACTAGCACAGGCAAAAAGGGCGTTCCTGGTCAAGAGAAGGCTACTAATGTTAAACATAGGTCTTAACTTGAGGAAGAAATTTTTGAGAATATGGGATTGGAGCACAGCATTACTTGGTAGTGAAAGGTGGACTATACAAAAACTGGAACAGAAGAAAATCGAAGCATTGTAGATGTGGTGCTACAGACGTATGTCAAAAAGTGGGTGTACTGAGAAGATAAGAAACGAGGAGGTTATGCGCAGAATCGGAGAGGAAATATGTGAAAAACCCTAACAGGGAGAAGTGACAGGATTATAAGACATTTTTTAAGACGTCAGGGGATGACCTCCATGATACTTGAGGGAGCTGTGGAGGGCAAAACTGTAGAGGAAGACAGAGATTGGAATATATCCAGCAAATAATTGAGGATGTAGTTTGCAACTGCTACTCTGAGATGAAAAGGTTAGCATAGGAAAGGGATTCGTTAAGTCCCGCATCAAACCATTGGGAAGGCTGATAACCCAAAAAAACTGACGGCAGGCGTGTATTGAGTTCCCACAGGTTCACAGGTCACGATTTTGCCTGTTTCCAAAATGACGTGCGGTGTTGACTGCAGTGGTGGGCCACTGAGAATTTTAGCCTAATGTGTGGACGCTGTAATTCAGGGGCCGGCCGGTGTGGTCGTGCTACCGCTACGGTCGCAGGTTCGAATCCTGCCTCGGGCATGGATGTGTGTGATGTCCTTAGGTTAGTTAGGTTTAAGTAATTCTAAGTTCTAGGGGACTGACGACCACAGATGTTAAGTCCCATAGTGATCAGAGCCTTTTTTTTTCGTAATTCAGACCAAGAGATAGTCTTGTGATATTTTGGGGGCGTTTTGCGTACATTGAATTGAGTCCACGCATTCAGGTTACCATAACGATGAACCAGGGTGTTCACATCAAAATTTTCAGTGAGAGAGAGTTGTCTTCTCTCATTATGAGTGAGGACACTCCTGTCTTGCAGGACAACAGCCGAGTTAATATGGCAGCATGCTACACTCCTGGTTTTATGAGTACTCAGGCACTATGCACTGACCTACCAAATCACCTAATCTTGGTTCCATAGCAAATGCGTGGAAATGTTTGGATCAAGAGACGAGATGTAGTAATAACCACTTCGGAATCTAACCATCGGTGAGTGGTCTCTGTTACAGATTTTCTTGATCACTGAACTGAGGCAATTATCATGACTCGAGGCAGTGTTAAAATGTGTAAACGTGAAGTCATCTAGGAATGAGGAAAGTATTGTCCACTGAGTATATGTTGATTATATACTCTCATGAGTACCATTTTTGTGCTCGCAAACTTCAAAAAGTGGCCGGTCGGTAGGCTTGAAACTTTGACTCGAAACTGAATTAGAATCAGCCACAGATCTACTATCGATATAGACCCGTCCAGGTGATAACTGCGTCACGTGAGGAGGAATGAGCGCTACACGGTACTTGAAGTACCAGTGAGCGGGCTGTGTGTAGAATGGGGAAGGTGCGTGATATGAGTTTGATCGAGGGCAGATAGTGACGACCTGGAGTCTCAGCACGAGTGTTTCCAAAAATACTGTAGTGGCGAAATCAGTGTTAAACCACGTCCACACGTCGTGGGTTAGGGCGTTCACCACTCACTACAGATGTCGGACGTCATTGGCGGGCAGACTGTACAAACAGGACGGGCAGCGTTGCACAGTGTGATGAATCCCGACAGGTTCATCATCATACGTGTGGGACTGCGCGGATCCGTCGTCTCCCAGGGGTACGAATCCTTGGCAGCTGTACTGTGGGACGGGGACAAGGTGGCGGCGGCTCCATTATGCTCTGGGGAACAGTCACGTGGACATCCATGGGCTTAGTGCAGCTCATGCGAGGTACCATGACAACCAAGGAGTGTCGCACACTGGTTGCAGACCACGTATATCCCTGTATGACGATCATGTTTTTCGACGGCAGTGGATTTTTCAACAAGATAATGCGCCGTCTCACAAGGGTGATTGGAGGAACACAGTGGTGAGCTCTAGTTGATTTGCTGGCCCCTCATCTCACCAGACCGGAACCAGATCGAACACATCTCCGATGTGATTGACTCTGGCGTTACAACTCTTCGTACTCCTCCTCGGAATTTACGGGAACGAAGTCACCTGCCTGTGGAGATGTGCTGCCAACTCCCGCCAGGGACCTACTAAAGCGTCATTGCTTCCATTTCACGACGCGTCGTCTCTGTTATCCGTACCAAAGGTGGGCATATTGGCTGTTAGGTAAGTGGTCAAATGTTCTAGCTGATTAGCGTATGCCGGCCGGAGTGGCCGAGCGGTTCTAGGCGTAGAGTCTGGAACCGCGCGACCGCTGCGGTCGCAGGTTCGAATCCTGCCTCGGGCATGGATGTGTGTGATGTCCTTAGGTTAGTTAGGTTTAAGTAGTTCTGAGTTCTAGGGGACTGATGACCTGAGCAGTTAAGTCCCATAGTGCTCATAGCCATTTGAACCCATTTGATTAGTGTATATACCTACAGGAGTGCCAGGTGGTACGTAAATTACCTAGGTCACATGTTCGGTAGTTCAAAATCTTGAATCTCCGAAAGTTTTTTACCGATTGCTTAGAAATTTTGACACAACGTCTGTTTATATATACTTAACATCTCAAAATATCCCAGACAGATTTGCTTAAAATTTTACACAATACCCTAAGGAACACTCAAACGGACAATAGGCTACACATACATATCCCTCGTATTGCACCAGAAGGGGGTGATCTGCAATGAAAAAAACTGAGAACAACTACTTCAGAATCATGATTTCCAGTAAATCATTTATTTCAAGAACCGCTTCCGGTAAGACTACGTCGTAGTGCTTAAGAGCCGAAGATGGTAACTCAGTTTTACCGAAACCGCTTATCGAAATAAATGAGTTTCTTGCGATCTTGCGTTTTTGACGTTTTTGTACTGAATTTGTTTGGAGCTGCTCAGAAGGGCGGGAGGAAATGGACATAGAAAACGGAGAGGAGGAGATGGACAGATGTAGGGGCAGAAAGAGTGGAAGGAGGGGAAGGTAAAGACGAGGAGGCGGAGATCGACAGACAGGGGGATGGAGAAAGAGGAAGATTAGGACGTACATAGAATTCGCGCACACACACACACACACACACACACACACACACACACACACACACTAGCAATGCGTGCTTTCTCTTTTCTTTCCGGTTAAGCAGACGGAGCCACAGCAACGCGTAGCGGATACAGGTAGCACAAACTCACATCACTGAGACGTGAATGCTAGGTTAAAAGGCAGACAGGCAGCATCATTAATGTCGTACAAATGTCAGCGGATACCAAAAGTCGGTTGTACTACCGTACTCATTCGTCACAGCGTACGATTTCAACGTCAGCTGTTCTATTAGACTATTTAGCATGATAGTTCATTTTTGGATTCACATTTTACATCTGCAAAGAGGCTTTCTCAACCAACGTCGATCTGTATTACAATCTCCACATACAGGCTATTACAAAAGTGGCCCTACAAACTTCGCGAGGCTGCAGAGGATGTCGTGAGGAACAAATTGAGGATATGAATCCGAGTCGGGATAAGTCATCCAACGACGCTAAAGACTTCATAAACTGTCGGAACGTCCGACAATAACCCATCGTCAGTAAATCAGCGATCGCCACGATCGCCAGTGTGGGCAGGCCTTATCTCCTACGAATGCGCGCTCTGTTGCCTCGCTGGAGGATGATTTCAGACACTTGTTGTTTCCATCTGCAGTCTTTTTTTTCTCCTCTGTCCTTCTAAAATCCCCAGTGTTTTTCGGTATGGAGGAGAAAAATAAATGGCAGGTGGAAACTAGTAACTGAAACTTACCCACAGAGACAACCCAACATCGCATTTATAAAAGACATGGCCAGCCTACGTAGCAATTAGCTACCTATTCTATGCTGACGATCGTGGCAGTCAGTCGCGATCACTGAATAGCAAACAACATTGCGAGACGTTCCTTCTGCGGCTCACCAGCGTACAAAGTCATGTTTGCTGCCGAAAGGGTTGTCTACCGGCAAGCGCCGGCGCCTGTGTCTCCGACGCTTTGTAGCGTCATTGTATGACGTATCTAGGCATGGGTTCCTGTCCTCAGTTTCTACCTCGCGACACCCTCTAAAAAACTTAGAACTTAGTCGGTATCCTTTTTAACACCCTGATTATAAACTAAAGTCGCCTTCTCTTGACCACCTGTATGTGTACGTGATCCGTTTTCAGTGCTAGATACTGACTCACGTGAAGGGTTTTTCTACACATAATTTATACGCTACTGGCCATTAAAATCGCTACACCACGAAGATGACATTCTACAGACGCGAAATTTAAGCGACAGGAAGATGATGCTGGGATATGTAAATGATTAGCTTTTCAGAGCATTCACACAACGTTGGCGCCGGTGGCGACACCTACAACGTGCTGACATGAGGAAAGTTTCCAACCGATTTCTCATACACAAACAGCAGTTGACCGGCGTTGCCTGGCGAAACGTTGTTGGGATGCCTCGTGTAAGGAGGAGAAATGCGCACCATCACGTTTCCGATTTTGATAAAGGTCGGATTGTACCCTATCGCGATTGCGGTTTATCGTATCGCGACATTGCTGCTCGCGTTGGTCGAGATCCAATGACTTTTAGCAGAATATGGGATCGGTAGGTTCAGGAGGGTAATGAACGCCGTGTTGGATCCCAACGGCCTCGTGTCACTAGCAGTCAAGATGACAGGCATCTTATCCGCATGGCTGTAACGGATCGTGCAGCCACATCTCGATCTCCGAGTCAACAGATGGGGACGTTTGCAAATCACCAATCATCTGCACGAACAGTTCGACGACGTCTGCAGCAGCATGGATTATCAGCTCGGAGACCATGGCTGCGGTTACCATTGACGCTGCATCACAGACAGGAGCGCCTGCGATGGTGTACTCAACGACGAACCTGGGTGCACGAATGGCAAAACGTCATTTTTTCGGACGAATCCAGGTCCTGCTTACAGCATCATAATGGTCGCATGCGTGTTTGGCGACATCGCGGTGAACGCACATTGGAAGCGTGTATTAGTCATCGCCATACTGGCGTATCACCCGGGCTGATGATATGGGGTGGCATTGGTTACATGTCTCGGTCACCTCTTGTTGGCATTGACGGCACTTTGAACAGTGGACGCTACTTTTCAGATGTTACGACCCGTGGCTCTGCCCTTCATGCGATCCCTGCGAAACCCTACATTTCAGCAGGCTAATCACGACCACATGCTGCAGGTCATGTACGGGAATTTCTGGATACAGAAAATGTTTGACTGCTGCCCTGGCCAGCACATTCTCCAGATCTCTCACCACTTGAAAACGTCTGGTCAATGGCAGCCGAGCAACTGGCTCGTCGCAATACGTGAGTCACTACTCTTGATAAGCTGTGGTATCGTGTTGAAGCTGCATGGGCAGCTGTACCTGTACACGCCATCCAAGCTCTGTGTGACTCAATGCGCAGGCGTATCAAGGCCGTTAGTACGGCCAGAGGTGGTTGTCCTAGGTGCTGATTTCTCATGATCTATGCACCCAAATTGCTTGAAAATGTAATCACATGGCAGTTCTAGTATAATATATTTGTCCAATGAATATCCGTTTATCATCTGCATTTCTTCTTGGTGTAGCAATTTTAATGGCCAGTAGTGTATATATTTCCTTTACGTTGTCTGAATTATGATGAATTAAATTGCGACAACGATGCCACTGCCACCTAGCGAACAGCCGCCGTAACTCGAGAGAACAGTGCCTTGATGCAGCAGAAAGTGTGACGAAATTTGCGTATGGTGTGATGTTGTTGTAGTAGAGTGGGTGGCTAGAAAGAAGGAAGTTGTAATATCGAGTCGTGTATGGGATACATTTTTTTTCACTCTGCCTTTTAACCTAACATTCGCGTCTCAGTGATGTGAAGAATTTCCAGAAACGTTGCGCTGTAGCACTCTGTTCAGTGGTAGGATAACCGCTTGGGACATTCCGCAAATCGCCTAAGTTATATACCAATGGGTGCAATCGTTTCAGAACAACTGCACAGCGAAAAAAAATATTTGAGTAGAAAAGCTGCGGTTTTCAATTTTTTACACAAGGGTAAAACACAGCAAGCATTCTTGACGTGAAGGAGCTTTCGCAACGGTGCACCAGCTGACTCAACTTTCATCTTTCTGCTTTCCTTGAGTTAAACATTGATACGAATGTGATTGTCTACCTGATCTGGTGTAAGATATTAGTTGTTTCAATACTTTCAAATTATACAGAAGACTTGATAACGAATGTCCACTGGCGAGAAAGAAGTTTAGGCACGAAGAGGATTGAGACTTTTCTCGCAGATGAATGAATAAGATTTCTAAATATTTGTACGGGTAATATGATGAAAATGTCGATCTGTCACCTTCTGCTTTCCTCACATTAATAGTCGCAGATAGCACTCTTAACTATTCTTCGAAGAACGGATGGTTAGCTACACACATTTGAGGTATCGTAATAAATCTGACCAATAGCGAAAAGATGAGGTTGTGAGGTGAGACCTAAAATTTGAAATAATGAAATAATGTTAACAAATAGTTTCCTGCAACGACTTTCGAGCAATTGCATAGCGAAAAAATCGTTAAGTCAAAATATGTGCTGTATTATTTTTTGTGCTTCAAGTAATATGTTTTCAGATAAAGCTCTTCAGCAACTTGGCTTCGTTTACAACTCTTCCAGCAGCGCAGCAGACGACTGAACTTAACAGCTTTACGATTTCCTTGGGTGGTAGCTGGATGTGGCACAGAGAAGTAGTCTGTCGTAAATAGTCGACGGCAAAGAATTTTTTTTCAAAGAGTCACCAGTGAATCACAGTGCGTATTAAGTTTTGAGGAGTGCTGTAACATGAGCGAAACATGCACATCATGGGTGTTTTTTTTCTTTTTGTTTCATTTATATCAGCTCAGTCAGCCTTCGATACATGTTGTATCTCTCTCTCTCTCTCTCTCTCTCTCTCTCTCACGCACATACATACATGATTCGAATAGAATATTTACGTTGGTTGTAAACTTATTACGTGCATCACAATGTGATCTCATCGTTGCCATGCGATGTCATACCTAACACCAATTCAGTATGGAACACACATCGCTCATGCCTCAAGACAACTTTCCTACAGTGCACTGCTTACATCATGCAATTAATATGAAAGTAATGATATTCACTTACTTAACGATGTTACTGAACGTTATTACTGGCCGCCAAACAATATACGCTACGGCAGGCAGGTCGTATGGCCGTAGATACTTCATGCTATCCACGCAAAGCTGGACAAGGTCGATATTCTCTTCTTCCCACCAGCCATTCAAATCTCATTGGACACGCCAGTTGTCAGAAAATGTCACCGTATTTTACAATCTGTAGCAAAGCTGGATTTTAAAGTTGTATTTTGTAACGTGATGTAGAGGCACATGGCGCAATTAAGTGCTGCCCTGCTAGGTAATTTGCACCAGGGCTGGTGACATGTTTCTGCCGCGACAGTGAGGGCGCGAGGAAGCAGTGCAGCCGACCACAGCGCCACAGGGCAATAGCAGGAAGATTCCTCAAAAATCCTGTTTTTCCCCAAATCATGCTTTCTATATAGCATAGAACTACGATAACTCGCATCCGGCTACGCACCGCCGTACTCATTCACATTTTCATATGAAGAAAGTTTCATATTTCGAATCCACCCAACTGACATTGCAGCCCTCAACCACGAGATAACAGCATGTTCGCGTTATGACATACAACAGCACAAGTTACCAGGTTGTTAATCAGAGCAGGAATTGGCCAGCCTATATATATATAGTGATCTTGTTGCGGCAGGTGTCCACAGCGGACTTCGGCGGTATTGCTCCGTTTCCGTAAGAAGTAGATATCCAGTTATAAGTCAGGAACAAAGGATCCAGCTTGAGAAGATGCGACAAAATGACTTCGTTGAATGTACGACGATGGAGGTTACTGATGCAGTAATACGTTGGCTGCGAAGTTGACCAGTGGTGTGGGACCATGCAGGCATACAGGCCCTCGACGTTCAGTAAGTAATGCAACATAATTCTTCGTGCAATGCGACGGCCTTACGTCACCTTACTGGATATCTACTCTTTACGGAAACGGAGCAATACCGCCAAAGTCCGCTGTGGACACCTCCCCCACCAAGATCGCAATAAATATAGGTTGGGTAATTCCTGCTCTGATTATCGACCTGTATGCCTGCATGGTACCACACCACTGGTCAACTTCGCAGCCAACGTATACTTGCATCAGTACCTCCATCGTCCAGGGGCTGCTGCCTGCGGAGTAAAACCTTCATTGGGCCAAACAGATGCGGCCTGTATGGAGGATGAGGAAGAACAGGTATACGAAATTTTGTGATCTTCGGTATTAAGAACAGCTTCAGCTGTATTTAAGACCCTTTAACTAGTTTTCGACTCCAATTAGGGGCGCCTTCTTCAGAAGAAACTGTGCTTTACCTAACAATATCACAGGAAGATACATTAATAACAGGTAAGCATAGAACAAATACTTAATTTTTACAAGTTAAATATCATAAAAATATTAACATGTGGTTAAAAGGAAAATATGAGCGACATCGCTTTGGTCAAGACGTTAAAACCACAACTAAAACATTTTCCACCTGGATTCATAACAGATACAGTCAAAATTTTAAAACTATGTGTAAACATGCCTCTAAGGGCACTACAGTGGTGTAGGCCACGAGTAACAGCAACTGTGCGAGCAGGCCGTGCCAAATAACGACATGAACATGATACAGATCGCTCCTTCCGGTAGCAGAATTTATAAAAGCTTAACAACTACACGAAATTAATATAATAGTGATTAACAGATTAAGAAGCAAGCTGACTATAGTAGATAAAATTTTCAGAAATAAGAACAAAATTAGAATTACTACTCCCTGCAGTTCTCTTAATAATGGAGTTGACGAAAAGAAAAAATATTTTTCCATTCCGTATATAGGGCCAGAATCTTACAGGATTCAGCGATTGCTCAGGAACAAATATAACTCGAATGTAGCCTTTTCTACTAACAACAGATTACATAGCAACCTTATGTAATTTAAAATCAGAACGTTCTCCCCTCCAGAACTCAGGAATTTCTAAAATCAGTTGTGACACATGTAAAGCCTATTACATAGGCCAAACAGGTCTTGCTTTCTCTACCAGATAAAAAGAGCATCTTTTAGGAATAAATGGTTCTCACATTCATAACTGAACCTTTGCCAACCACCTATTGATCACTGGCCACAAACCTACCAAAATTCATGACATTGGAATTTTGCACTGCGAAAGAAAAGGTTTAAATGAACAACTGCAGTCGCGTAATATAAATTTTTTCAATGGCTTAAAGTCGCTACTAAAAGATGTTTGACAGCTAAAGTTGCTCATCCGTTTCCCTGCAAGCTCTTAAATACTGTTTTCCTCTCCCTTGCTTGTATAATTCACACCTAATTAATCTGTTAATCACTATTATATCAATTTCTTGTAGATGTTGTTAAGCTTTTATAAATTCTGCTACCAGATGGCGTGATCTGTATCGTCACGTCGTTATTTCGCACGGCCTGCTCGCACAGTTGCTGTTGCTTATTCGTGGCCTTTTTTTTTGGTTATCAGTCTACTGACTGGTTTGATGCGGCCCGCCACGAATTCCTTTCCAGTGCTAACCTCTTCATCTCAGAGTAGCACTTGGAACCTACGTCCTCAATTATTTGCTTGACGTATTCCAATCTCTGTCTTCCTATACAGTTTTTGCCCTCTACAGCTCCCTCTAGTACCATGCAAGTCATTCCCTCATGTCGTAGCAGATGTCCTATCATCCTGTCCCTTCTCCTTATCAGTGTTTTCCACATATTCCTTTCCTCTCCGATTCTGCGTAGAACCTCCTCATTCCTTACCTTATCAGTCCACCTAATTTTCAACATTCGTCTATAGCACCACATCTCAAGTGCTTCGATTCTCATCTGTTCCGGTTTTCCCACAGTCCATATTCCACTACCATACGATGCTGTACTCCAGACGTACATCCTCAGAAATTTCTTCCTCAAATTAAGGCCGGTATTTGATATTAGTAGACTTCTCTTGGCCAGAAATGCCTTTTTTGCCATAGCGAGTCTGCTTTTGATGTCCTCCTTGCTCCGTCCGTCATTGGTTATTTTACTGCCTAGGTAGCAGAATTCCTTAACTTCATTGACTTCGTGACCATCAATCCCGATGTTAAGTTTCTCGCTGTTCTCATTTCTACTACTTCTCATTACCTTCGTCTTTCTCCGATTTACTCTCAAACCATACTGTGTACTCATTAGACTGTTTATTCCGTTGAGCAGATCATTTAATTCTTCTTCACTTTCACTCAGGATAGCAATGTCACCAGCGAATCGTATCATTGATATCCTTTCACCTTGTATTTTAATTCCACTCCTGAACCTTTCTTTTATTTCCATCATTGCTTCCTCGATGTACAGATTGAAGAGTAGGGGCGAAAGGCTACAGCCTTGTCTTACACCCTTCTTAATACGATCACTTCGTTTTTGATCGTCCACTCTTATTATTCCCTCTTGGTTGTTGTACATATTGTATATGACCCGTCTCTCCCTATAGCTTACCCCTACTTTTTTCAGAACCTCGAACAGTTTGCACCATTTTATATTGTCGAACGCTTTTTCCAGGTCGACAAATCCTATGAAAGTGTCTTGATTTTTCTTTAGCCTTGCTTCCATTATTAGCCGTAACGTCAGAATTGCCTCTCCCGTCCCTTTACTTTTCCTAAAGCCAAACTGATCGTTACCTAGCGCATTCTCAATTTTCTTTTCCATTCTTCTGTATATTATTCTTGTAAGCAGCTTCGATGCATGAGCTGTTAAGCTGATTGTGCGATAATTCTCGCACTTGTCAGCTCTTGCCGTCTTCGGAATTGTGTGGATGATGCTGTTCCGAAAGTCAGATGGTATATCGCCAGACTCATATATTCTACACACAAACGTGAATAGTCGTTTTTTTGCCACTTCCTCCAATGATTTTAGAAATTCTAATGGAATGTTATCTATCCCTTCTGCCTTATATGACCGTAAGTCCTCCAAAGGTCTTTTAAATTCCGATTTTAATACTGGATCCCCTATCTCTTCTAAATCGACTCCTGTTTCTTCTTCTATCACATCAGACAAATCTTCACCCTCATAGAGGCTTTCAATGTATTCTTTCCACCTATCTGCTCTCTCCTCTGCATTTAACAGTGGAATTCCCGTTGCACTCTTAATGTTACCACCGTTGCTTTTAATGTGACCAAAGGTTGTTTTGACTTTCCTGTATGCTGAGTCTGTCCTTCCGACAATCATATCTTTTTCCATGTCTTCACATTTTTCCTGCAGCCATTTCGTCTTAGCTTCCCTGCACTTCCTATTTATTTCATTCCTCAGCGACTTGTATTTCTGTATTCCTGATTTTCCCGGAACATGTTTGTACTTCCTCCTTTCATCAATCAACTGAAGTATTTCTTCTGTTACCCATGGTTTCTTCGCAGCTACCTTCTTTGTACCTATGTTTTTCTTCCCAACTTCTGTGATGGCCCTTTTTAGAGATGTCCATTCCTCTTCAACTGTACTGCCTACTGCGCTATTCCTTATTGCTGTATCTATGGCGTTAGAGAACTTAAAACGTATCTAGTCATTCCTTACTACTTCCGTATCCCATTTCTTTGCGTATTGATTCTTCGTGACTAATGTCTTGAACTTCAGCCTACTCTTCATCACTACTATATTGTGATCTGAGTCTATATCTGCTCCTGGGTACGCCTTACAATCCAGTATCTGATTTCGGAATCTCTGTCTGACCATGATGTAATCTAATTGAAATCTTCCCGTATCTCCCGGCCTTTTCCAAGTATACCTCCTCCTCTTGTGATTCTTGAACAGGGTATTCGCTATTACTAGCTGAAACTTGTTAAAGAACTCAATTAGTCTTTCTACTCTTTCATTCCTAGTCCCAAGTCCATATTCTCCTGTAACCTTTTCTTCCCCTACAACTGCATTCCAGTCGCCCATGACTATTAGATTTTCGTCCCTTTTTACATATTGCATTACCCTTTCAATATCCTCATACACTTTCTCTATCTGTTCATCTTCAGCTTGCGACGTCGGCATGTATACCTGAACTATCGTTGTCGGTGTTGGTCTGCTGTCGATTCTGATTAGAACAACCCGGTCACTGAACTGTTCACAGTAACACACCCTCTGCCCTACTTTCCTATTCATAACGAATCCTACACCTGTTATACCATTTTCTACTGCTGTTGAAATTACCCGATACTCATCTGACCAGAAATCCTTGTCTTCCTTCCACTTCACTTCACAGACCCCTACTATATCTAGATTGAGCCATTGCATTTCCCTTTTCAGATTTTCTAGTTTCCCTAACACGTTCAAGCTTCTGACATTCCACGCCCCGACTCGTAGAACGTTATCCTTTCGTTGATTATTCAATCTTTTTCTCATGGTAACCTCCCCCTTGGCAGTCCCCTCCCGGAGATCCGAATGGGGGACTATTCCGGAATCTTTTGCCAATGGAGAGATCATCATGACACTTCTTCAATTACAGGCAACATGTCCTGTGGATACACGTTACGTGTCTTTAATGCAGTGGTTTCCATTGCCTTCTGCATCCTCATGTCGTTGACCATTGCTGATTCTTCAGCCCTTAGGGGCTATTTCCCACCCTTAGGACAAGAAAGTGCCCTGAACCTCTATCCGCTTCTCCGCCCTCTTTGACAAGGCCGTTGGCAGAATGAGGGTGACTTCTTATGCCGGAAGTCTCCGGCAGCCAATGCTGATTGTTTATCAAAATTTAGGCAGTGGCGGGGATCGAACCCGGGACCGAAGACGTTTTGATTATGAATCAAAGACGCTACCCCTAGACCACTGTAGTGCCATTAGAGGCTTGTTTACACACTGTTTTAAAATTTTGAGTATATCTGTAACGAATCCAGGTGGAAAATGTTTTAGTTGGGGTTTTAACGTGTTGACTAGAGCGATGTCGCTCATATTTTCCTTTTAACCACATGTGAGTATTTTTATGCAGTTTAACTTGTAAGAATTAAACTTGCCAACGTGTTATTAATGTACTTTCCGGTGATATTGTTAGGTAACAGTTTCTTCTAAAGAAGTGGCCCCTAGTTGGTGTTGAGAAATAGTTAAGAAAAATTTTAAAGTCTGTTTGCAACCGGTTGGATGTTTGTAACATCGTAATTAATTACGGTTGCTGAGCACAGTCATGTTCAAACTATTAAGCTTCAGCTGTATTTTGGTCCTTTATTATTGTACCACTACCCGTTTCGTAGCGTTAAAGCCACATCTTCAGGTGACACATGATTGAAACATCAGAGCCGAAAAGCTTGGAATATTTTTTCCCAACATTCGTTGTCCCTCACATACAATGACTTAGTCTATCAGCACTTTTTTGTGTTTGACGGACAACGAATGTTAGGGAGAAAGATTCCGAGCTTTTCATCTCTAATTTTCTGATCATATGTCACTTAAAGATGTGGCTTCATCGCCACGAAACCGGTAGTGGTACAGGAACAAAGGACCGAAATATAGCTCGAGCGGTTATTAAAACCCAGCATGAATACTCATAGCTGTGGCCGCCACAACTAAAAGGTTGTCTGCAGGAATTTTGAGAGATCGTCTCGGATGAGACCTTGGGTTGTCATGCAGGAGGTCAGTTTTCTGAGGGAAGCGCAGTATACTTTAGAGTTCATCGTTGTACAATGAGGAGGACATCAAACAGAATAACCCCTTCGGAGTCCCAGAATACCATAACTTTACAGGTCAGGGGTGCGCCTTTGAACTTTTCTTCGGAGATGTGGTGTGTCACCTTTCCACGGACAGCCGTTTCGTTTCCGGTTCGAAGTGATGAACTGATGTTTCATCTCCTGTGACGATGTTCGACAAAAAATTGTTACGATCAGCCTCGTAACGCGCAATCAATTCCGCTCAGATGGTCCTTCGTTGCTCGTTATGGTTCCCTGTTAGACGGAGAGGAAACCAGCGGACACACATCTGAGTCTACCAACTGGTGGAAGAGTGTGTCAGCTTTACCAACGGTGGCATCCAATTGAGCAGCGAGGTGTGTAATTATGGTCCATCGATCACCTCGAATGAGAGTGTCCGCACGTTCCAACACTGCAGAAGTCACAGCTGTGTGCGGTCTGCTGGCATGAGTGAGATCAGACAAGTTCGTGCGACCTTTTTCCGATGAAGACAGATGCCTCGCCCAACTACTAACCGTGCTTTTGTTCATTGTCAGGTCTCTGTAGACATTCTGCAATCGCCTATGAATGTCTGCAGTGCTCTAATTTTCTGCCTAAAGAATCTGTGACCGCTCTCTGCTTGGAACGCACCTCCTGAGGTCAAAAACAAGGATCGGGATTAATTTAAGGAAATCACACGAAACTTCTTAGTGTGTGAGTGCTTTACATTACATGCGTACATATAAATACAAAAAAGGTGCATTACCCAGTTTTCGCTGCTGCAAGATTGTAAGCGGTCTACACTGGAACGTAATGGCGCGGATTCTTCATCGGCTCCACCACCCCAAGGAAATTTCGTCAGTTGGGGAAACAAAAGGGGAAAGCTAATGTGAAACGTGAACTAGCGGTCGTAAGATAAATCTGTCGGTTCGAACCCGGTAACGGCGCTGTTTAAATAAATAGCTATGTAAAAAGTGGCTACTTGCTGTAATCTTCTATGTGAGAGTGAAACTATATTTTGTACGCAGCCCTGGCACGATACCCAAAGAATAACAAGCTTGTAAGAGGTCAGAGCAGATGTAATTTCGATGTATTGCTCATGCGCTGCCTGCGATATGCAAGGTATAAGAGAATCTCTGACCAGAGAGCAGTGTTGACTGCAGTAGGAACTGTGTAGCTGTAGCAGTAAGTTATTGCTAGTCTGCTGTCTGCTCTGGTCTGGTCTGGTGTATCGTGTTGGCTGGGCCGGTCGTGGTGCAGCGATGCCGGAGCCTGAGTATTATTGTATAAGGTAAAAAGCAGCCTCGCGCATATGTGGTAATGTCATCTCAAGTCCCATGTAAATGTTTTAAAAATCTCGTAATAATAATCTTTCTCATAAAAAGTAACTTTTAACAACCATTCATTTCGATTTAAAGAATTTACTAATTTCTCCCATCCATGATCATCCCGATTGTTGCAAAAGAAAAATCAGTTGCTTCCTTTCATAAATGACAAATCTATTGGCCAGCATTGCACAGGGCTGTAACAGAAAACATTATTTTAAGAGCAGATATATATGCGTTATCTGGCGACTTCATTGAGGTAAGAATATTTCTTTTTTTTATTCAGAATGATCTTTCAGGGCCATGACGCAGCACTGCTGACGTCCAAAATTTACCATGTTAAATTCAGTCAATTATTGAAAAGTTATAAGTGAGTGACAATTTAATTGAGAGGTTAGTTACATTATATTTTTCCCAGGTTACTGAATTTATTTTTTTTTTTTTTTGTTGGGACGTTACACTGAATGAATGTGAACGACATAATTATAATTTTTACTGTTCGGAGGTTTAGGAATTTTTCTGTTTTGAGGTTACACTAAACGTGAATATCATTCATGTTAATATTTTCTGTTGAGAGGTTGCGGTGAGTTATTTTGTGGGGAGGTTACAAGCTACTCAACTTGAGGCTGAAACGGGAGATCCGCAGAATCAAGTGTGACCTGCTAGCACTAAGGCCTCGTGCGATGACTGGAAGACCGCCGAAGCAGAAGGAAAACGCGTTCCTGCCTCGCACTAGCAAAACAGTAAGGCGTCAAGTGCTTCCGATACAAGGCTGTGAACATATACCAAACAAATAAGTTTGTTAAAAATTAACCATTAGACCCACAAGAAGGCCGCTGCAATAATGGCCGAAACGCTGGTTTTTCTCCAGCACCAGTAGTTTTTACGTTATGATGCGATACCATACGCAGAAAACTTCGACTGACTCTGGCCGCGGAAGCCTAAGCAATAATACACAGTAACACTTAAACGGGCAATTGAAAATTCAATTATTAAAACTTCAGTATGCGAGAGGCCCCCTCGTATCATTTAACCTTCCCAGCAATAAGAAGAAGCAATCTACAAGGCCACTTAAAAGAATTATTACATAATAATTGCAACAAGATTTAACATATCAAGATATACCCTTACTGGTGCCTCTCAGGAGCTAATATACACTGTAATGGGAACATTCACAACATGACAGATGACCGGTTAAACTGTGAAACTATGACCTGAATGGCTCCTCAACATTGAGTAAGGGAGTGCAGAGCGCCCACGATTTTAGTTACAGGCCAAATCCAGTAACGTTCCCCAGGAACCGGCATGAGGTCCACGACAAACAGAAATTACAATAATTAGTATCAAATACTCAATAACAAGCCATGATTTGAAACCATGATGACATTGCAAAATACTAGCTTGGCTCATACAGAGACCCACAGCCCCCAAAGGGGTCGCTGAAAGACATAAGGAAACTGGATTCCTGGCCAGCTAACACCGGGTACAGTACTTACTAAACAGTCTTCATAGATAATTTCAAACAAATGCCAAGGAAACGGATAGCTTCTGGACTCTAGGTAGGCATCGGATAATACTGCCCTGCTGCTCGTGGCTGCTAAGAGGTTGATAAACACATCTTGGCGTAATTAGCACACCACAACTGAACTGATGCACGTCGTAGCTAGGTTGTACGCAACGAGAGCCGCTCCTTTCTCACTAAACTAGCCGGTAGCAACTGTCAACGCTGCATTAAACCGCGGGCCCCCCATAGCCCAACGGTCAACGGTGTTACCTCGCTGCAATCGCCAGGAAGTAGAGTATTCAGGCACACCCGTCCATCTCAGACGCACCACTCGCCGCCACACAGCCCCAGAGGGAACACACAACCCAGAAAAACTGATACGACGAGGGCCAGAGTCGATGAAACGCGCCTGCAAGTGGCGCCAGGACAATCACGCACGCTCCTTCATGGAAGCAGTCACTCCATTACAGACGACATTTTGGAAGATACATATAGCACCGCCACCTATCGGAACTTCATGAAAATATAAGGGCTGAAGTGGGAATATTCCACGAAGTCCGACAGCGATACCGCATTTCTTGGCCGGAAATTAGTCGAGAAAGAAAATCTGTTTCATTGCCTGTTTAATCCCCCGCGCACATAGTGGACCACGAAGTTTGCCTGGTATTAAAGTAATTTAATATGCCTGTCCTGTGTACACCACATTATATACCAAACCTGTAATTAATGTCTGCCCTGGACAAAGGCCAACAAAAAACTATAGGAATGAGTGGACTGTGTAACAGTGGAGCAGCCAACGCTAGGGCCGTCGGCTAGAGCGGACGGAGAACACTTCGTGGCGGCAACGGATGCATGCGTGTCTTGCGTTCCGTGCTTCCAAGGCGCCGTCTGTGATCATTGTAAAGTCTGCTAGCTACACGGCCAACATTTTAGAAAACAGGGCAGGACTAGTGCTGTATCTATGGGCGGCGGTTCTATGCAAAGCTGACGATGCCATTATGCGGATTCCAACCGATTTTGTGTGTGAATATTAGGCTACCTTCTAGTTCAGACAGTTCTTAACGCAGAACTGAGAGAACCAAAATTTTTATTTATGATTCAATAATACATCTGCATGTGAGAGGTAATATCGTGTTGCAGTGAATTAACCTACGCTGATCAGCCAAAACATTACGAGCACCTGTTTAACAGCCTTTGGAAAGAGATACGTTACTGATTACGCTTATCAGGGATCCGACAGCTTCTTGGTATGTTTGTACAGGCATGCGGCACTGGATATCAACACACACGCCATATAATTCTTGTAAATAAAGGGCCACCGATTCGCGTATTCGGTGATAGTGCCCCATAGCGACTCAGATGGGCTCCATAGCGTTTACATCAAGTACATTAAGTCTCCAAGACATCAACGTGTGTTCACTATAATGTTCCTCAAACCACTGTACTACGGTCTGGGTCCGAGAGCCGGACAATTTTACTGCTGCGAGATGACATCGTCGTCGGGGAAGATAGCAAGCATGAACGTATGCAGTGGTTCGCAGCTGTCAGTGTCTTCGATTACTACCATAGATCCCAGGCAAGTGCAGGAGAACGTCTCCCTCCAGCCTGCGTCCGGGGCGCGCTGCGCCTTTCGAGACACCGTTCGCCATTAACCGTTCGAGATGACTACAGACATAGTGTAGCAAAAATGCTATTCACCCGAACAGCTGACATGTTTCCGTTGATCGGTGGTTGAATCTTGATGGTTATGTGCCCACTGCAATCGTAATTCACGATGTCGTGAACACGTCGGGGTGATCTGCTACGGAGTCCCATGTTCAACAATTTACGATGAAGGGCGTTCTCCGTAACACAATTGTGTTCTTTCGACGGAGATGCCAAAGATCACCTTCTAAATTACACACATCTAAAAAAAGTTTTACATCACCTCGGATCTGAGAGTTCCGGAACCTGTACAGAAAACTGGAATAGAGTTCAACATAAACATCATTTCCGTCCTTTTATTGCTCATGAAAACCACACATTGCATGTTGTACCACCATACAGTGAGACCTTCAGAGGTAGTGGTCCAGATTGCTGTACACACCGGTACCTCTAATACGCAGTAGCCAATTCCTTGACCAATTCCTCTTGCATTGATGCATGCCTGTGTTCCTCGTGGCATACTATTAACAAGACACTGTTGGTCCAGATTGTCCCTCTCCTCAACGGCAATTAGGCGTAGATGCCTCAAAGTGATTGGTGGGTCATATCGTCCATAAACAGCTCTTTTCCATCTATCCCAGGCATGTTCGATAGGGTTCATGTCTGGAGAACAAGCTGGCCACTCTAGTCGAGCAATGTCGTTATCCTGAAGGAAGTCGTTCACAGGTTGTGCACGATGGGGGGCGCGAATTGTCGTCCCTGAGGACGATTGCTGGCGATATTGTTGCGCTGTTGGTCCGAGGATGGCATTCACGTATCGTACAGCCGTTACGGCGTCTTCCCTGACCACCTGCGGCGTACGTCGGCCCCACATAATGCCACGCCAAAACAGCAGAGAACCTCCACCTTGCTGCACTCGCTGGACAGTGTGTCTAAGGCGTTCCGCCTGACAGGGTTGCCTCCAAACACGTCTCCGACGATTGTCTGGTTGACGGCATATGCGGTACTCATCGGTGAAGAGAACGTAATGCCAATCCTGAGCTGTCCATTCTGAATGTTGTTGGGCTCATCTGTACCGCGCTGCATGGTGTCGTGGTTGCAAAGATGGACCTCGCCAAGGACGTCGGGAGTTAAGTTGCGCATCATGCAGTCTATTGCGCAAAGTTTTAGTCGTAACACGACGTCCTTTGGTTGCACGCAAAGCATTATTCAACATGGTGGCGTTGCTGTCAATGTTCATCCGAGCCATAATCCGCAGGTAGCGGACATCCTCTGCAGTAGTAGCCCGTGGGCGGCCTGAGCGAGGCATGTCATCGACAGTTCCGGTCTCTCTGTGTCTCCTCCACGTTCGAACAACATCGCTTTGGTTCACTCAGAGACGCTTGGACACTTACCTTGTTGAGAGCCCTTCCTGGCACAAAGTAACAATGCGGACGCGATCGAATCGCAGTATTGAGTGTCTAGGCATGGTTGAACTACAGACAACACGAGCCGTGTGCATCCTTCCTGGTGGAATGACTGGAACTGATCTGTTGTCGGACCCCCTCCGTCTAATAGGCGCTGCTCATGCAAAGTTGTTTACATCCTTGAGGGGCCTGTGTGTGTGTGTGTGTGTGTGTGTGTGTGGGTGGGTGTTTTTGTGTGTGTGTGTGTGTGTGTGTGTGTGTGTGGTTAGTGACATCTCTGAACCGTCAAAGGGACTGTGATACAGGGTCCACAGTCAACGTCTATCTTCAGGCGTTCAGGAAACCGGGGTGAGGCAAAAACTTTTTTTGAAGCGTGTATTACAGAGCAGACAAGCATCCGAATCTCACGTTCTATGAAGAGCTGTGGACGACCAACCATTTAACGCCTATGGTAGTTTCACATTACTTTCTACCTCTTTCCGTAAATGCTCACAATAGTAGCATGTGAACATTTGACCAGCTTCGCCGTTTTCGAGATACAGGTTATGCGTAGTAATAATCTGCCCTCTGTCAAAGTCGTTTGTCTCAATGGATTTCCCCATTTTCAGCCCATATCTTCACTGGAGTAATCCTCCACCCATGTCTGCTCCGCTTACATACTTCATATACTCGTCACGTGCCCGAAACGCCACCAAGCGGCGTCAACGTCACAGTGGGCGATGGTCATAATGTTTTAGCTTTTCGGTATATAGTAATCCCGACTTACTTCGTTGTACTTTCTGGGGGCTCTGATAGTAAGAAATGTGACCGGATTATTATGTGTATTTTGTGGCTCGAATGTAAGGTTAAATGATCTGCTATCATTTGGTTGAGCCTTAGCATAAAATTCTTATACACTCTAGTTCTGTGGCTGGACGTAGTCTCTAGTTTTGTGTACTACTGGTACTGTTCTTTTACTCTTAACATCTTGTTCTCTCATTACTAGCTTTTTAATTATTCTAGGTTTGCGTCTTGTTGTTTTGCCTTGATTAGATAAGTCTTTAAAGCTTTTATGAAAAGGTATCTTGTAATGATACTAGAAAATTTCTCGTAACGGTCTACGCTTATTGTAAACTGTATTACTTGTTGCAAACTGTGTTTGGCAGTTTTATTGTATCTAAATTGTAGTATTTGATAGAAAGGCGTATATCTGTAAGACCACCAGTTTCCTTCACTTCTTGCCATATGCTTCTGTTAATACTGAGCATACCAGTTTCGTAATTTATTTTGTAACTTTCTGTACGGAACCACTGCAATTTGTCATGTAATCATGGAACTCGTCAGAATACTTAATAAACGGCAGTAAAATAAAGCAAAAAACAGCAGTAATAACGGCCCACATTGGAGCAGATGACAGCTATAGCTCAATGCAAAAGCGATTTTGAGGTTTGCTTGGATAGTTCGTTTGATTGCGGCAGATCTGATGACAAATCACGATTTCTCAATCGCCGTCTTAGATGGCTCCATACAAGGAACTGTCGTGAGGCTTTCCTGGAAGGTTTATGGTTATTAACATGATTGCATATGATTTATAAATGTCTTGTTAGTACTTGAATTTCGATGAGCCATCACAATTGCCCAGTTTAGGTCTGAGATGCCATTTTCAAGTGAACAGGTACGCTTAAGAACAAAAGTTTTAATTAAGGAGTCAGGAACACGCTATAATTGAAGTGTGCAATGTTGAGAGAGCAATTTTTTTTTCTGAAGTTCAATGAACAGAATACAGTATCACAATTTCTGGAGACGTGAATTGCACTACTTGGCTTTCGCTGAAAGTCAGTCGCTGACGATTGTACTGAAGTGCTGTTACACTGAAGAGGTCTGTGAGCTGTGTTCAGCAGTGAGCAGTCTGGTGCTCGAGGCCTTGATTTATGGAAGTAATCAGGTTATCTAGAACGGAAGTCCATGGAGGCTGGTCCTTCGTGAGCGTAGGCTGCTTGATGATGCACGTGTTTCATGAGTGCCATAATCTGTGGACACTGTGGTTAGAGACTTGTTGACATCTGCAATGATAACCTCGATTGAGGAATAGCTATGGGCGATCTGTGTAAGCCTACAGGACTGCAGAGGGGTCAGGGGGCGACATAACACTCATCCGTTGATGAATATCGGTTGAAGGATGTGACTCATGGACAGGAGGTAGTGCCGCAATGGCAGTGCTCTTTGCGGTAATGTTTCTGCCCCTGGGGGTGATGCTTTCGCCACAGGGCGCCATGACAGATGCTGAGGGCTCGACTGCAAACAAACCTGCACGTGTCTGGGCATGCGGATCGTTTTCGGACGATCTTCAATGGAAGACTCGTAAGTGGGCCGAAGTTAAGGCAACCTGCGTACACCATTGTGTGGTTGGTGTCCGTGCTTGAAGAGGTAGCTAGAGGACACTGCAAAATAATTCTGTATGCGCTGCAATGGAATTTTAAAAAATGCTGTGTTTAAGTACACAAGAAGATTGAAGTGAAAATAAAAAATCAGAAATAAGTAGAAGTAAACACGTTCTTGTTCGGCAGAGTAAAAGGTTACAGCAGGGACGGAATTTTAACTTACAATTAATACTGGCTATGGAATGTAAGAGAAATAAGGTGATTTACTTACAGTGGTTTCGGATAACCATAGAAATTTCAAGTAAAGTGTGTTGGGTTGGGCAATAATTCCGAATCTTCATTACAAAAGAGATATAAAAGTATATAAGCCAGTAGCAGCTTTCATGGCCCTTACCATGGCAAAGGTTTTTCAAATGTTGCTCCTTCTCACAATTCTCTTCAAATTTCTTCAGTGCTCCAAGTTTCGATCCAGCTTATGGGATCTTATTGAGGATTCCAGTGGTTTTCCTGGACGGCTGAAAGCTCATTGAAGAAGTTTGGAGAGGAATGTGACGTCGCCCAACGACTCAGAAGATTTTGCAATCAAAAATTTCCTTCTTTTATTAATTAATGTCGTGGACCTCTGTCAGTTGACAGATTGTCATCGAAACTAATAAAAAATTTAACAAAGTTCAATATTTTGTGAATTGGTTTTTGTAAAAGGAAGAAATAAAATAGGTTAGAGAAACATGACACGCCTTGGAATGAAGCTCGAATTCATGTGTAACAGCTGGCGTAATGAGACCGTTGAATGGAATTCCAGCAGTCAAGTATGCTGTGGTACACTTTAAAATTCCAAGATTCTGTATAAACATTGAACTTTGAATTCTCAATCGGTACCTGTTTTGGTGCAAATGACTTCAAGCATCATTCAAAAGTGTCAAAAGTTCCTCTTATCTGTTTTATTTCTTACTTTGGGCAAATAGTTTCGCCAAACATTACATTTTTCTTTCAGTTTTTTCGATTTCGGTTTTTGTTCCGAAAGCGTGAAATACTAGGCGTTTAGATACCTATGCGTGTTCTGTTACAATCATGCGTAGGTAGAACAAGAAAAAGCGTAGAACTTTCAACTTACGGTATTTTGATATTTTCGGCACTTCATTTACACAACTAGCAACAGTGGTTCGTGAATTACTTCAGTTTTTTTTCAGTTCACTGATTAGGTTTTTTCAATTTTTCTGATTACTTTCGGACAATGAAATATCTTTTGCAAAACTAGACCTCATGCTGTTTGATTTCCCATTTGTTCATTTTCCGGTCTTCCTTCATCTATGAGAATTGGAAAAAATATGTTGCGTGGAATCACTATGTTGTTCTTATTTACATTGATTGCTTTCAAGCGTTTAAGTCTGTTTCTGCAAAACTGGGTCATACACCGGTCAACTTTCTACCCCTGTTATACAGTTTCTACTCTCCGTGTGGCTACTAAAATTCAGACAAAAATTTTGTGGTTTCCTAAGGGTCATGTTATTGCTTCGCTGAAACATTTGACTAAGAAGCCATGAAAAACTAAGTATGCAAAATTGCTATTAAATATAAACGGACCTATAATTATTAAAAATTTCAAGAGAAAAAATGTAAGAAAATACGAAAGTGTACTTTCTGATGGAAGTCGTCCTCTAGCGGTCATCGTAGTCACATAAAAATATCCGCCATCCCTTCTCATGCGCCACACTTCTAGAATGGAACACTTATGAGCGTGCTTGGCTCACGTGTGCGAGAATAACACTTCTGAATATTATGTATGTTAGAAACCATGACATAATCATTACTTTTTGAAATACAATGAACTGCAATTTATAGTACTGAAAGAAACTTAAATTTATTAGGACCACTCTTCTCATAAAATGAAACAACTTATTGTCTGACTACTGGAATTGAAAGGAAAAAAAATGACTGTATTATAGATTTTAAACGCAAATACTTTTTTTAAACTTAGGCATATTAGATGTAAAGACGGGCAAACTTATGGAGGGAAACATATAGGCCATTATATTTGGCTTTTGTTCCATATAAATACCGACCGCTTTATATTCAGCTCCCTGTTACTTCGTCAGAACTTCCCTCTATTATATTCTGTCAGTATATAGCACGTCTCACGCCTCGCAACTCGACGAAAACCCCGTCACGCGACAAGATCACGTTTTGCCGTTTCCAACTGCCTTTCACTAAGCAGAGCTGCGTTGACGTTCACATTTACGGCCGTCGAGAGGGCCATTTACAGCTGAAATGTCAGTCGCCGGTTCGCCGCCGCGAAATACTGCGATGGGTGCAGCACTGACAGGGCCGGCGCCAGATATCGCCATTGTTATCTCGCCGCATTTCGGTTGGAAATATGAAGAACGGAGTCGCGTTTTGCGGCCGTAAATCTTTCGGCCGTAAAATTCTAGGCGGGGCCGTCGGTCCTCGGCGCGCAGTGCTAGCGCCTTTTGAGCCCTCGTTCACGTCGTCGGCGCTTAAAGACGTTCCGCCCAGCCGGTTTAACAGCTACTTTGATTTCGACACTTCGCGGCGCTTCACAGTAAAAGGAACGCGGATTCCGCGAGACACACCCGAGCAACTGCAAGACTCGGGCGATTCTAGAATCTAATTTCCGACTTCAACTAGCTCTTCTCTATTTTTACTTTCTCGCTTTTCTCACACAGCCGGAAGAAAGCCTTTTTCGCGCTGTTAGATATTTCAGTACTGGTATTACCTAATTTCCTTTCAGCTTTTGTTTCTGCTCTGGTATGAGCTCTGGCATTAGTCTAAGGCTGCGATTTTAGTGGAGCGGCTCGCCACAACCAGAGCAACGCAGCGAAACGAACTACGGTCCGATTAAAATTGCTTGATAGTTGACGTCTATCACTTGCCGCTACAGTGGCTCAAATGGTTCAAATGGCTCTGAGCACTATTGGACTTAACATCTGTGGTCAGACCCCTAGAACTTACAACTACTTAAACCTAACTAACATAAGGACATGACACACATCCATGCCCGAGGCAGGATTCGAACCTGCGACCGTAGCGATCACGCGGTTCCAGACTGAAGCGCCTAGAACCGCACGGCCACAGCGGCCGGCCCGCTACAGTGCTGCCGCAGCGAATGCCGACTACAGCTCGGTTATAAGTGACGCACGAACATGGCAGGGCACTTCACAAATGCTGTGTAATGCGTAACATGGAGCAATGTTGAAAGAGGCCTGTGTGAGGTATGTAGGAAATGCGAGATACTCTGTCAACTGATTTTTAAGTGCCCAATGACTGAAATACGGCAGACGATGCGATTTATATCCCTGAATTTTAAGTTCATGTCATGAGTAGACTACAACCTCGCGATATACAATGTGTCTGATAAAATGGAGATTGACAATCTGCAGCAGAACAAAAATAGCGATCTGTTCGTTGACGGCAATATAAGCAAACAAATCATGTTAACAAGGCTTTGTTATGTGTAGTGGTTGAAGGCAATCCCACAACACTTTAGTTGTTGAGGCCACAATTCTTACAATGGTTGTGAATCCTATCGGGAATGTGAGCGCCATGTCTCGAAAACTACTCCTGATTCCTAGGAAGCTATAAGAATTCTCGTTTTACCAGCTGTCTATGACCCTTCGAAAAATTCATTATTCCACTGCAAAAAACCTGTGGTTATGTGAATGTCATAAGTAAGGAAATACTGGAACGTACTGACCCCTTCGTGTGGTATCATTTGCTAAAACCTTTTATCAGTAGCCAATAGTTGAAACTGTTTGAGATGAAAAAGTGTTACGCGTACTTCATTCTTACTTTATTCTTACTTTATTCTTTCGGAACACGAGTGGAATGCAGTGGATTATTTTTAAGTCATCAGTCTTGCGACTGGTTTGGTGTAGCCCGCCACGAATTCCTCTAGTGACCCAATCTCTTCATCTCAGAGAAGCACTTGCAACCTACGTCCTCAGTTATTTGCTGGATCTATTCCAATTTCTGTCTTCCCCTGCAGTTTCTGCCCTCTGCAGCTCCCTCTAGTACAACTAAAGTTATTCCCTGATGTCTTAACAGATGTCCTGTCACCGTGTCCCTTCTCCTTGTCAATATTTTCCACATATTCCTCTCGTCTCCGATTCTGCGCAGAACATGCTTGTTCTTATCAGTCCACGTAATTTTTAACATTCGTCTGTACCACCACACCTCAAATGTTTCGATTCTCTTTTCTTCAGGTTTGTCCACAGTCCATGTCTCACCCAAACAATCTCTGGTCCAAACGTACATTCTCAGAAATTTCTTCCTCAAATAAAGACCTATGTTTGATACTAGTGTTTGATACTAGTAGACTTCCCTTGGTCGGGAATGCCCGTGCTAGTCTGCTTTGGATGTTCTCCTTGCTCCGTCCGTCATTGGTTATTTTGCTGCCTAAATAGCAGAATTTCTTAAATTCATCTACTTCTTGACCATTAGTCCTGATGTTAAGTTTCTCGCTGTTCTCATTTCTCCTAATCCTCATTATTTTCGTCTTTTTTTTATTTAATCTCAATCCATATTATGTACTCATTACACTTCCCATTCCGTTCAGCAGATCATGTAATTCTTCTTCACTTCCACTCAGTATAGCAAAGTCTTTAGCGAATCGTATCATTCATATCTTTCCACCTTGAATTTTAATTCCACTCCGTAGCCTTTCTCTTATGTTCTTCATTGATTCTTTAATACGAGCACTTCGTCCATAGTCGTCCACTCCCATTATCCCCTCTTGGCTCTTACACATATTGTATATTACCCTTCTCTCCCTATAGCTCACCCCAATTTTTCTGAGAATTTCGAACATCTTACACCATTTTACGATGTCGAATGCTGTTTTCAAGTCGACAGATCCTATGAACGTGCCTTGATTTTCTTCATTCTTCCTTTCATTAAGAACAGCAATGTCAGAATTGCTCCCGGGTGCCTTTACCTTTTGTAAAGCCAAACTGATATTCATTTAGCACATCTTTAATTTTCTTTTCCAGTTTTCTGTGTGTTATTCTTGTCTGCAACTTGGATACATAAGCTGTTAAACTGATTGTGCGATAATTCTTGCACTTGTGTGCTCTTGCAGTCATCGGAATTGTTTGGCTGATATTTTTCTGAAAGTCAAATGGCACGTCGACAGACTCTCACATTCTACACACCAAAGTGAATAGTGATTTTGTTGCCACTTGTTGTATATCCCTTCTGACTTCTTTGATCTTAACTCCTCCAAAGCTCTCTTAAATTTTGATTCTAATAGCGTTTACCCCATCTCTTATAAATCGAATCTTCTTACTTCTATCACATTAGACAAATCTTCAATGTACTGTTGCCACCTATCCACTCTCCTCTGCATTTAACAGTGGAATTCCTGTTGAACTCTTAATGCTACCACCATTGCTTTTAATTTCATGGAGTTTGTTCTGATTTTCCTGCAGTGCACTATGTGCAGTCATTTTTCTCGCGTATGGAATGAGTTGCAGATGGTAGCCAACTTTAAAAAGTGGTTCAATATATTAATGGCCTAAGATGCACTAAACGCAAATTCATACCCGCCTCTATTTTTCAATGCAAATTATTCTGATTTACTGTATTAGCTTACTTAATATTGAAATATGACAATAAGCATAACGATTAACGAAATGATAAGCACTTTATCATGAACATGACGAGTAACGCTAAGAAATCCGCCAGAATAATTTTTTTTTTACAGAGTAGTTGTTTTTGTAAATCGTTTGAGAAAGACTGCAGATCGGCCAGCCTGCGCGCTTTGCTGTCTACGCAGTCAAGCTAGCCTGCTGACCGCTTCACCGATCCCCGGTCCAACTACGCAACTGAACGTGAAGCAGCGCTGCGGCTGCAGCCGGCCCGACGGGTAGCAGCTCCAGTCGGCTCTTGTCGTGCCGCTCCACTAGGATCCTGTACTGACCATTCTGCCGTGCTGTGATGAATAAGTTTCCTAACTCTTGTGTTTGATATTAAGATGCGACCGATTTTACTAATCATAACAATTCTCCTTTGCAAAATTTACACTACTGGCTATTAAAATTCTACACCAAGAAGCAGTGCAGATCATAAACGGGTATTCATTGGACAAATTTATTATACTAGAACTGACATGTCATTACATTTTCACGCAATTTCGGTGCATAGATCCTAAGAAATCAGTACCCAGAACCACCACCTCTGGCCGTAATACCGGCCTTGATACGCCTGGGTATTGAGTCAAACAGAGCTTGGATGGCGTGTACAGGTACAGCTGCCCATGCAGCTTCAACACGATACCACAGTTCATCAAGAGCAGTTACCGGAGTAATGTGACGAGCCAGTTGCTCGGCCACCATTGACCAGACGTTTTCAATTGGTGAGAGATCTGAAGAATGTGCTGGCCAGGGCAGCAGTCGAACATTTTCTGTATCCGGAGAGGCCCGTACAGGACCTGCAACATGCGGTCGTGCATTATCCTGCTGAAATGTAGGGTTTCGCAGGAATCGAATGAAGGGTAGAGCCACGGATCGTAACACGTCTGAAATGTAATGTCGACTGTTCAAAGTGCCGTCAATGCGAACAAGTGATGACAGAGACACGTAACCAATGGCACCCCATACCATGACACCGGGTGATAAGCCAGTATGACGATGACGAATACACGCTTCCAATGTGCGTTCACCGCGATGTCACCAAACACGGATGCGCCCATCATGATTCTGTAAACAGAACCTGGATTCTTCCGAAAAAATGACGTTTTGCCATTCGTGCACACAGGTTCGTCGTTGAGTACACCATCGCAGGCACTCCTGTCTGTGCTGCAGCGTCAAGGGTAACCGCGGCCATGGTCTCCGAGCTGATAGTCCATGCTGCTGCAAACGTCGTCGAAGTGTTCGTGCAGATGGTTGTTGTCTTCCGAACGTCCCCATCTGTTGACTCGGGGATCGAGACGTGGTTGCAAGATCGGTTACAGCCATGCGGATAAGATGGCTGTCACCTCGACTGCTAGTGATACGAGGCCGTTGGGATCCAGCACTGCGTTCCGTATTACCCTCCTGAACCCACCAATTCCATATTCTGCTAACAATCATTGGATCTCGATCAACGCGACCAGCAATGTCGCGATACGATAAACCGCAATCGCGATAGGTTACAATCCGACCTTTATCAAAGTCCTTACACGAGGCATCACAACAACGTTTCACCAGGCAACGCCGGTCAACTGCTGTTTGTGTATGAGAAATCGGTTGGAAACATTCCTCATGTGAGCACGTTGCAGGTGTCGCCACCGGCGCGAACCATGTGTCAATGCTCTGTAAAGCTAATCATTTGTATATCATAGCATCTTCTTCCTGTCGGTTTATTTTCGCGCCTATAGCACGTCATCTTCGTGGTGTAACAATTTTAATGGCTAGTAGTGTAGTATCCATCGCGTTCTATTATTTTATGATCAGTCGCTCATGGCAAGCACATTACAGTGAGGCAAGACGGGTATTGACACGCAGCCATCGAAGGGCGGGGCAGGGCAGCACAGCGACACAGTGTGCGCGCGTATTAGGAGACAGTTTTCATTGTCGCGCCCATCACGCGAGAGTACGTGGTCTGAGCGCCGCCCATCAGCTCATGGCACCCGCACAGTAAACTGTCACGGACGCTGCGCGGCCGATTATAAAGAAAACGATTTACTGACGCACCGCACGGATACAGAAAGTAGCTCTTCGTACTCACGAAGTAATGAGTGCTATCGACAGGGGACGTAAAATTGATTCCAAATTTTTAGGTTTCCAGAAGGCTTTAGACACCGTTCCTCAAAAGCGTCTTCTAATCAAACAGCGTGCCAATGGAATATCGCCTCAGTTGTGCGGCTGGATTCGTGATTTCCTGTCAGAAAGGTCACAGTTCGCAGCAATAGACGGAAAATAATTGAGTTAAATGGAGGTAATATCCGGCGTTCCAAACGAACTGTTATAGGGCTTCTATTGTTTCTGATCTATAACAACGTAGGAGACAATCTGAGTAGCCCTCTTAGATTCTTTGCAGATGATTCTGTCATTTACCGTCATGTAAAATCATCTGATGACCAAAACGAATTGCAAAATGATTTAGATAAGATCTCTGTATGGTGCGAAAAATGGCAATTGATACTGAATAAAGGAAAAAGTTATTCACATGTGCACTAAATGAAATCCGCAAAATTTCGATTATGCGATAAGTCATCGAACTCTGAAGGCTGTAAATTCAACTAAACACCTAGGGATCACAATTACAAATAACTTAAATTGGAGCGATCACATACATAATCTTGTGGGTAGAGTAAACCAAAGACGGCGATTCATTGGCAAATAACTTAAATTGGAGCGATCACATACATAATCTTGTGGGTAGAGTAAACCAAAGACGGCGATTCATTGGCAGAACACTTAGGTGCTACAGGTCTACTAAAGGGACTGCTTATTCCACGCTGGTGCTCCCTATGTTGGAGTGTTGCTGTGCGATGTAGGATTTGCAATAGGTGGGACTGACGGATAACATCGAAAAAGTTTAAGGAATGGCAACTCGGTTTGTATTATCGCGAAATAGGGGCGATAGTGCCACAGACATCGTATGTGAATTGGAGTGGCAGTCATTAAAACAAAGGCGTTTTTCATTGCGACAGGACCTTCTCATGAAAACAAGAGAAATCAGAGCTCGAACAGAAAAATTTAAGTGCTCGTTTTTCCCGAGCGCCGTTTGAGAGTGGAACAGTAGAGACAGCTTGAAGGTGGTACATTTAACCCTCTGCCAGGCACTTTATTGTGAATAGCAGAGTAGTCACGTACATGTAGACTTAGATGTAGGCACTGTTCTGCTCTGTGCCCCAATTTGCTCTTTTGAATTTGGACTCGTGAGTAACAAAAATATTGTGCTGTTCTGCTCTGGCCTGTCCTTCGTCGCCTCCGTCCCAATATGCGCCTTGCCTTATAGTAACCTCTAGAAATTTTACAGCTGATACGGTTACATGTAATGAATTGTTATTGAGTATTTGTTAGATCTTCAGTTTGACTGTTGGAAAGGTAAGGGCACCAGAGAAGTTATTCTGACTTTGGAATTAATAATTCATGTAAAACTTCGATAAAAATACGTTAGCATGATTCGTCAGCTTATAAAAGGCCTTCGTCAAAGTAAAATGCTATAAAAATGTTGTAAATTCATGAGAAAAAGATAAATCGTTTAGAGAGAAAGCCAACGACCTATCCATAGTGTTAACACTGGTTCCCTGATATCAGATCACCGAAGTTAAGCGCTGTCGGGCTTTCCTGACACTTGGACGATTGACCGTTCAGGTCTGTCCAATGCTTTTGGCAAGTGCGGTGCACTCAGCGCTTGTGAAGCCAGTTGAGGAGCTGCTGGACTGTATAGTAGTGGCTCTATTCACGAAAACCGACAACGCCTCCGATAGCATCCAGTGACGCCTATCGGCTGTGGATGACCTGGCGGTCGGACGCTACCGTTGGGCCTTCAGAGACCTGTTCACATGTAGGTAAGTTTACAAGGAGAGCCGAGTGCTATGAAGTATTGAAAAAAACATGAGAAAACAATAAGATTGGAAGACAAAGAACTCGAAATAAAATGGGTGTAATGAGAGACGTAGTCTTTCTTGTCCGCTTTTCAATCTGTACATCGAACAAGCAAAGAGGGAAAAAAAAAGAAACGCACACGAGTACGATTAAAATTAAGACTGAAAGGATTAAATGGTAAGATTCGCTGATGATATTACTGTCAAAGTGAAAGTGAGAGGAATAGCACGATCTGCTGAACGGAGTAAACGGTCTCTCTACGAGTGTATTGAGGAGTAGCAGAAATTAGATTAACCATACACTTTATAACAAACTGGACAGACGAAGTAAAGGAATTCTGCTTTTTTTGGAAGCAAAATTATCCATGAGAAACGAAGCAAGGATGACAGAACACAGCCAAAGAAGTCATTCTTGGACAAAAGAAATCTACTATGCAATAATAAACTTTGAGAAAGTAATTTCTGAGAATGTACGTTTTTCTGCACAACTTTATACGGAAGTATATTGTGTAATGTGGGAAAATGGAAAAGAGGAGATTCGATGTGCATGAAATGTGGCATTACGGAAGGAGATTGAAAAATTAATGAGGAGGATTAATAACAAATGAGGAAGTTCCCTGTAGAATCGACAAGGAGAGGATCATGTTGGACAACTGACAAGAAGAATGGACAGCTGCATGCAAAGATACCCAGCTCACTGCAAGCCCCCAACAGAGTCCCTAGGACATCCGTTAAGAAGTCAAGGAACGAAAAGCATCTGCACAATAATTGAAAGAAAACAGCCCTCGCTTACGATTTTTAACGAATGAACCGGGTTTCGATACTGCTAGGAGTGCCTTCCTCACAATTTAAATCAAAGAATGGTCTATAACATGGTCACAGAATTAGACTAAAAGCGTATGATACAGATTTAAGTACAGAATCATCGTGAAAGATTAGCAGTAATTATATATCATTTATAAAATAATAAATATGCCAAAAGGGCATTAGTCTCAAAGAAATTTAAGATAAAAAAATGGTGATGGCGAGCCACTAAGGGCTGCTCGTTACTTGCGTGGTTACAGGTTGCAAAACGGACTGAGGTGTTCACGTTGACAAATGCGGCCAGGAGAACATAGCACTGCAACAAGCGCGCCATCTAGTAGCCGTAGATACACTTAGGCTACTTCACATTGAAGTATAGGCAGAAATGAATATAAATGAACAGAATTTGGTACATAATGGAAAGCAATGTTTGCTTGATAGTAGCATATAACATAACATTTTGTCTGCATCAAAGCTTATAACAGTAAAATAAAACATGAAAACTTCTTACGAAAATGAAGATAGAACTGCATAACAACTTGTAGAAAGCAATATTGACGTGAAATACAGCCAAGAAACATTTGATAATTAGAAAACATAGGACTACCTTAGAATGAAAAGAACATTTCGACAACCTGCACAAGGAAACCCGAAGTCAGATATCGAGTAACGGCTTTATACCGTTGAAAAAATTTTTGTTACGTAGCTGTAGCTGTTCGTTAAGGATGAGGCTATCCTTTCAAGCAAACTGTTTGAAAATCTCTAATTCTTCGAGAATATCTAGTCTATGCCCTTTCTTTTCGGTGTGCAAAATGTTGCTATCGTAGATGGCTGTAGGTGAATGACCCGTAATTAAAGGATGGTCGGCAAAGGACGAATTTTGGGGGCTTGTGCCTTTTTTCTTAGCAAGTGTTCTTTACATCTGGTAGTGAAGGCACGGCCAGTTCGTCCTATATAGTAAGAGTAGCAAGTATCACAGACAATCTTATAGACACCACAATTTTCTAAAGGGGAACGAATAGAATGTAAATTACGAATAAAGTTTTTATCAAATTGTTATTAGTAGAAAAAGCAACATTGCAATCGTATTTCTTTCGAAGAAAGCGTTGGATCTGATAAGAGATATGCCCCACAAAATGGAATAGAGAAGTATTTTTTGTTCGACGCGTTAACAGAAGTGCCTAGCGTAGTAATTCTTTTAGCAGTTTTCTTTTTAAGGACGTCATCTACTATGTTAGTTTTATACCCGTTAACTGCTATTATTTTAAGTAAATTGATTTCGTCGTTGAACTTTTCTTTAGAAAGTGGGATGGAAATGGCTCGGTGAACAGCACAATGAAAGAAGGCTTTTTTATGCGATTGTGGATGAGTAGAAGATGCAAGAAGGATCTGCTCGGTATATGTTACGTTACGAAATATTTTGAAAGAAATTTTATTTGTTTCTATGGTAAGCGTCAAGTCAAGGAAGTTTAATTGACGGGCCACATTTTCAAATTCGATAGTGAAAGAAATTTTCTCATGAAGATCATTGAATAGGTTAAAGATACGATCAACACCGTCAGCGGGTCCTTTGTAGGTAATTAGAGTATCGTCACGGTATCTGGAATAAGAAAGAATGCCCAGTGACGCAGCTGGAAATCAATTTAAAAAATTTTCTTCTAGGGAGTTGATGAAAATATCAGCGAGGATACCAGCTAGCGGATTTCCCACAGCGAGACCGTCGGATTGCTGGTACACATGTCCATTAAATTCGAAGTAGTTGTACTTGACTACGACTGAGATGAGATTCATGAAGTCTGTGATTTGTTCATCTGAAATATCACTTTTGAACCGACGTAAAATTTTTTTCTACAATTGTAAGAGTTTCCTGTACTGGGATATTAGTATAAATATTTTTGATATCGAAAGAAACTAACTTGGTGTCTGAACTGCATTGTAAGTCTTTCATTTTTTGTACTAAGGTGTGACTATTTGGAAAAATTGTTCACAAAAGCGAATGATTTTCTCAGTTTCGTGTAGAAATATGGTCAGATCATAGTGTGCACTATTTATACACTACTGGCCATTAAAATTGCTACACTACGAAGGAGACGTGCTACAGACGCGAAATTTAACCGACAGGAAGAAGGTGCAAACATGAGGAAAGTTGCCAACCGATTTCTCATACACAAACAGCAGTTGACCGGCGTTGCCTGGTGAAACGTTGTTGTGATGCCTCGTATAAGGCGGAGAGAAGCGTATCATCACGTTTCCGACTTTGATAAAGGTCGGTTTGTAGCCTATCGAGATTGCGGTTTATCGTATCGCTACATTGCTGCACGCGTTGGTCAAGATCCAGTGACTGTTATCAGGATGTGGAGTCAGTGGGTTCAGGAGGGTAATACGGAACGCCGTGCTGGATACCACGGCCTCGTATCACTAGCAGTCGAGATGACAGGCATCTTATCCGCATGGCTGTAGCGGATCGTGCAGCCACATCTTGATCCCCGAGTCAACAGATGGGGACGTTTGCAAGTCAACAACCACCTGCACGAACTGTTCGACGACGTTTGCAGCAGCATGGACTATCATTTCGGAGACCATGGCTGCGGTTACCCTAGACGCTGCATCACAGACAGGATCGCCTGCGATGGTGTACTCAACGACGAACCTGGGTGCACGAATGGCAAAATGTCATTTTTTCGGATGAATCCAGGTTCTGTTTACAGCATCATGATGGTCGCATCCGTGTTCGGTGACATCGCGGTGAACGCACATTGGAAATGTGTATTCGTCATCACCATACTGGCGTATCACCCGGCGTGATGGAATGGGGTGTCATTGGTTACACGTCGCGGTCACCTCTTGTTCGCACTGACGTCACTTTCAACAGTGGACGTTACATTTACGATGTGTTACGACCCGTGGCTCTACCCTTGATTCGATCCCTGCGAAACCCTACATTTCAGTAGGATAATGCACGACCGCATGTTGGAGGTCGTGTACGGGCCTTTCTGGATACAGACCATGTTCGACTGCTGCCCTGGCCAGCACATTCTCCAGATCTCTCACCAATTGAAAACCTCTGGTCAATGGTTGCCGAGCAACTGGCTCGTCACAATACGCCAGTCACTGCTCTTGATGAACTGTGGTATCGTGTTGAAGCTGCATGGGGAGCTGTACCTGTACACGCCATCCAAGCTCCGTTTGACTCAATGCCCAGGCGTATCAAGGCCTTTATTACGGCCAGAGGTGGTTGTTCTGGGTACTGATTTCTCAGTATCTAGGCACCCATACTGCGTGAAAATGAAATCACAAGTCAGTTCCAGTATAATATATTTGTCCAATGAATACCCGTCTATCATCTACATTTCTTCTTGGTGTAGCAATTTTAATGGCCAGTAGTGTACTATTAGATATCTGGTACATCGGATGATTAGGTTTGTGGATTTTAAATTGAGACCGAAGTTTTGGGGGCTGAGGGTTCATGTTAATGTGCATTTTCTTCTGAAACGGTCTGAGTAGGAAATTTGCGCTTTTGATGGCTGTCCTGACCTCTTTTTGTAAACCTGGAGTCGGATCCTCGTGCATTTCCGAAATATTATTTTCGTTAAAGAAATCTAAGGTTTTGGAAATATATTCAGAGTTATAAGCAATAACTAAAGAGCAGCCTTTGTCTGACTTAGTAATTAGGGCTCCTGCTTCTTGAAGTTTATTATTAATGGAAACGACCAATTTTCTATCATTATGCGTAACGTTATGAATAGGGGCTGTATTTTTCATGAAAATGTTAGCTACGTCATAAGCAATACGAGTTTGACAAGCATTATCTATTTTTTTACTATCGAGACCAACTTTAAGATCTACAAACACTTTTTCAATCACATTTCTATCTGACAAGTTGTGAAAGACATTATAAGTCAGCTCTTTTCCCAACAGGACAGTTTCATTCTGCGTAAAAATGTTAGTTTTGTTTAGAATTCTTTTGTAGAATGGATGACTTCCTTTTTTTAAAACGTACTCTGAGGACACTGTTCACTAGGAAACAGACAGAAAATCTTGCTGAGTTTCTTTTCATGCTTCTGTATTATACCAAGTTGACAAGTTTCTAAATGTTCATTAATTATCGGCCAGAGATCAATTGTAATTAATATGCAAAACATTTGTCAGTTCTAAGTACAGGTAATAAGCTTCTTCGTTAAGATCTTTTTTGTCATTTAGCCTTTTAATTCTATAAGAAATGAGATTTTGCATGAAAGTTCTGAAGGCTTTAGGATTTTTAATACAAACAGCAAAACTAATATAAGTTTTCGCGTAGGTAGGGACTAATCCTCTTATTTCACATCGTTTATTAAAATTAATAGCCATACTTGTATTTGCTGTTTTCTGTTTTAAAACTTTATATTTGGTGGCAGCCTTGGATGCTTGGGCAAGCACGAATCGCAAAATTTCGTACATGGCTGCACGTTCAGAGACCGTGAATAGTTACACTTGAAAGACAACAACCCTTGGTCACTATTTTTAACGAATTAACCGGGATTCGACACTGCTGGGAGTGTCTCCCTCAGAATTTAAATCAAAGAATGGTCTATAACATGGTCACAGAATTATGACTAAAAACGTATGATACAGATTATAAGTTCAGCATCATCGTGAAAGATTGGCACTACTTATATGTCATTTATAAAATAATAAATATGCCAAAAGGGCATTAGTCTCAAAGAAATTTAAGATAAAAAATGGTGATGGTGAGCCACTAAGGGCTGCTCATTACTTGCGTGGTTACAGGTCGCAAAACGGACTGATGTGCCCGCGTTGACAAATGCGGCCAGGTTAAACCTTGTAGGGAGAGACAAATATCGGAATATACGCGATAAATAATTAATGTCGTTGATCAGAACCAAGGGATAGGAATAATAATCAATTCTGGGGCAAAATGATTCTTAGTGTATGTGTGTAAGTGTATTTGTTTGTGAGAAAACAGTGTAAAGTCGATGGCTTGCTCGTTATGCGCTCGACATCCTCTAACCGTGCCCGATACTTGTTTTCTGTAGTCAACTAATACCTATGTCATGTGACGTGTTTGATGTGACTTGCGGAAGAACTATAGTCACGAGTGGAATTACCTTGTACAAGAGACCTTGACCGTAGAATCCAAGGAAAAATGTCTACCAAGCTTAATGCACATATGGCCGACCGTCAAGGAACTTAACCTGTGACGGTAACTCGCCACTACGACAGATACTGCTTTATAATTTATATGACGTAACCACACTTTTAAAAAAGTTTAAGTAAATCGATTTTGTTTTCTTGCTGTATTCAGTCTTTATTTCCTTTCCTATGTAATACTGTATTGGGACAGATGAGCAGTCAATCAGTTATCTGCCCCCTCTTCCAGATTATTTAAAGAATAGAGCTCCCAAGTATAAAACAGTTTCAAACGTCTGATTACCTTACAAATGAGTTAATGTGTAAATATTTGACGTTAAGCGTGTAAACCTTTATTACTGAAGATGCAAAATGCTAGTGTCATGCATGACAACGTTTATGATGTCATACTTGGTCAATGATGTGTTGTGCAACGGCATAATTTCGCAGTTACAATCACTGGTATAAGTGGATATTGTCTGCAAAATATGTTGCGAATAGTATCAATAGTGATTCGTGTGTGTAACTGAACAGAAGTCGGTTTTGATGCCATACGCGTTTGGTTTCATTTTTTGGGCGAAGCATTCACAGTGGCCTTGTAATACATGTTTGTTGTATTCATGTAATAAATGTGTTTCCTGATGTAATACTGTGTTACAGTTTTTCCGTTATTCTCTTATATGATTAATTAAGAAACATCTTCGTAAGGTTAAATTACTGATTGCTTCTACTCACATTATTTTGGGGTCCTGTTATCACACGTGTGTCACTCTGAAAATATAGCTCGTTGCTTAACGTACACCAGCATGTTTGATTTTCGATGTTTTAGAGTACATTTCGGCTGACCACTTATGTTTTAGTGTGCTAGTAGTGTGTGTTTACGTTCATAGTATTTTGAACTGCCAATATACGTATTTACGTCATCTTTTGTTTGCCTTGTCGTGTGTGTGCAATTTGTTAGTCATTTGTTTGTTGTGTAGATGCGCATGTGAGTGGCTGCTGGGGTATGCTCTGTGCAAAGGGGACAATTCTGGAGCAGGGAATTCGACATCCAGGTGTACGCAGGACATAAAGGTTTTACTCCAGGGTGCAACACACATGATATCAAGAACCCCCAACCACCAATACAATAACAGAATTGCTATAAAAACTGTACTACAGTATCATATAGGGAAACACATTTATTAAGTGCGTACAGCAAGCATGTACTACAGGGCACTGAGGATGCTTCATAGAAAGTAGGAGCAAAACAGACATGGGGTAGAAACAAACAGCTTTTTATTTCATTGAATAGATAGACCACACCTCCGAGTAGATACTGATAATACTGTAAAGGTAACAAGGGAACGTCAGGAAACATTAAAATGAAAGTGCTTGTCTTCACAAAACAGGCTTGTGGAAAGTCAGTTTCATGTTCCATGGCTCATTTGCACTGTAAATCGTAGTGACGTGGAACGAGTCATCTTACTTTCACATTGCAAGTTAATTTCTAAATATGATTACAAGCTGAACGTTTGTAAGTTTTTCATTTATTTTTTATTTCTTATACAAGACAGATATAACTCCTACTCAACACGTTTTACAGATTACAATAATAGAAATTCTTCAATGGAATGAAAGGAGTTAGCAAGGAGAAACTTTTTCAGTTTGTTTCAAATTTGATTTTGCTGTCAGACGATTTATATCACCGGGTAAGGGATTAACAATTTTTGATGAGGCGTTTTTCACACCGTTAAGGGCTAAAGACAAATTTAGTATGGTAAAATGAATGTCGTTTTTTCCTCTGATATTGTAATTATGTACACCATTGCACCGCTTGACCTGCAGTGGATTATTTACAGCAAAGTTCACTTTGGAATAAATATACTGTCAAACCGTAGCAAAAATACGCAACTACTTAAACGGATGTTGCATGGGGACTTAATTCTTATGCAATAATTTTAGTAGCTGTGTGTCCGGTTACGAAGTCTCGTAACCAGTTGGCCCTGACTTGTATTAGTACGCAATCCAAATTTCTTCTACGGTCTTTTCCTATGATTTCGCTTTCGATTTGTTTAACTTGCTTTCGTAACGCCTCAAATTCCCTTTTAAAGCATTCATTAAATTTTCCCTGATTTTTCAACATGTTTATTCTGGTACTCTTCTGTTTCTGCAAATGGCAATGGAGCTGTATCGTCTGAATCTCTGTCCCCATTTAAACTAAGATTTGTCAATTTGTCTGAAATCTCCTCAACTCTTTCCGATAAGTCACCTAATTGTTCTTTCTGTTTATTTACGTCTTCCGTTAAGTGTCGCGACTCGGGTTTCAGTATTGACACATTTAGTAGTTAACTGTTCATATTGTTGTGTTAGGTTATTTATTCTGTCATTTAGTGCGGATTCCTTAATTCTTTCAAATATTTCTTCCTTATCGTGTGCACGTTGAAGATTTAACTCTGAAAATTTTTGTACTATCAAGCGATCTCTTTCTTCCTGTTCTCTATCCTGTTCCTTTTGTCTAATTTCTGTTGAAATTAATCTGTTATTCTGAGCATTCAAAATCAGTTGTATTTCTTCTCTAATTTCTTTCTTTAATTCATCTTTCATGTTCTTAAAACATGTCCCTATTCGTGACTAACCGTGTTTCCATTGTTCCCATATCTGTTTTTAATTGAGATCCTAACTGTGATCCCAAATTTAATATTGCACTCATAAACTGCTCCATATTAACTGGTTCGAAATTCTTTTCGCCCCTAACATTTCCCGTAAAACTAACTTCCTTCGTCGTAGCTGTAAAGCTATCTGTGTTCCCTACTATTCCAGAATTTTCTGTCGTTAATTTCGTATTCTGTGAATTTTTTGATTGTGAAAAATTTTGAAGTGGTTCCGGACTATTTTCCCGGCTTATTAAATAGTTTTCTGCTTCATTATTCATCATACTGTTCTCCTGTGTTGGCGAGTTTGCCATGTTAACAATTTCGTGATTCTGACTATCCATCATTTTTGCCTTTTTCATCGATCGCGTAACCATTTACAAAACATACAAAACTCGTCACTATACGAAAATTACACACAATATAACACTTTATCACCAACAATACCATTCACACGAAATGCTTCCAGACAAACACGATTAACGAACAATTAAAACCTTCATAATTGCACAAAATTGTCAAACCCGTATACGAGACATAAAAAAAAAATTCTGCAAGAATGACAAGACAACTACGAATGTTCAATTACCAAATCTACACATGCAATATAGACTACAATTACCAAACTACAAATTACTACAACAATACTACTGTCCGCTATTTTTACTATCAAAAGAATTCCAAGGGACGATCCGAAGCAGCGGTCGCCACGTGCATAGGGGCTTAATTAACATGCAATAATTTTAGTAGCTGTGTGTCCAGTTACGAAGTCTCAAAACCGGTTGGCCCTGACTAGTATTAGTACGCAATCTGACTGCATAAAATAACAATAAAGAATGAAAGGAAATTTCCGTTAACACAACTGGTTAATTAAGTCCCCTGCAACTATAAAAGCCACGAAACAACAAACTACAAGTGTAACTGTTCTGTGTGTGGAAGTGTGATTCAACGTACATGTATCTTGCACGGTTCTTCCTCAACATGACAATATATTTTAAACACCATTTACAATGAACTAATTTAAAAACCAGAAATACTATAAGTGCACATAGAAACCAGAATTACAAGTCTAATACATGAACATGAGCCAGATGCTTTGTTGACTGAATCTGTGACCAAGAGGCATTGTCATTAAGGAAATGAGAAACAAAAATTTTTTTACCTCCATATATATTGACGAAAAATACACTGTGATCATTGCAACATCTTCCATCTATACATTACACCAACCGAACAGCATCTACTGTCTCTTCCAACAGAACAACAACTGCACACCACATGCTCTCACTAGTACTGCCCACGCATCCTCTCAACAAGCACTGCCCACGGCAACCTCTGAACTACTACTGCCCCAGTGGAGGCGGCGGAATAATAATCTTTGGCGCGATCCCTGGTGCTGTGACTCAGTGTAGCCACCTTTCAATGTCTACAAGGTGATCGTGGGTGAGGACCTTATTCTTACAGCACTTTTTTTAGGATTAAAACACTCTTTAAAATGAGATACCTCAGAACATTACTTCGTAAGACATTCTTGAACGAAAATATGCAAAATATTTCAACTTACTGATTTGTTTCTTCCCAAGATCTAAGATAATTCTAAGCGCAAATGTGGTTGAATTAAGTTGTTTTAGGAATTCCAAAATGTTCTTTTTCCAGTACAAATTCTCGTCAATATGGAGGTTTTAAAATTTTGATTTTTCCACTCTAATTATTTCTTTATCATGTGTTACACTTATAATTGATATAGTCCTAGAACTGAATAAGTTACATCATTTAAAATTAAAGGTGAGACCATTTGCATAAAAGCAGTAAAACGTACTTTCAACAAATTTGTTTACCATGTCGTCTATTTCTGCATGTGTGCTTGGATTGATTACAATACTAATGCTGTCTGCAAAAAGAACTAATTCTGTTTGTTGTGTATTACACGGAAGATCGTTTACATATATGACGAAGAATAGTGGACCTTAGATTGAGCCTCGGGGAATCCCATACGTGATTTATCGATGGTCAGAATTATGTCTGTGGACTATATAGTTTGAATACTAAATAAAACTTTCTGCATGTTTTCGTTAGGCATGACATTTCAGGGGAATACGAAGTAGGCTGAGGCGAAAATGGGAGTTTGGATTGAGGAGGAAGGTTAATCTGTGCAGTTGCGCCAAAGCTGCTGTGTCAGGATGGTGTAGCGATCAGTGCATTTGCCTAGTGAGCAGAAGACCCGATTTCAAATCCCAATCTAGGTTCCAATTTTCATTCCGCGGTTAAGTGTTACAAATAGAGGGTGGTCCACTGATAGTGACAGGGCCAAATATCTCACGAAATAAGCATCAAACGAAAGAACTACAAAGAACGAAAGTCGTCTAGCTTGATGGGGGAAACCAGATGGCGCTATAGTTGGCCCGCTAGATGGCGCTGCCATAGGTCAAACGGATGTCAACAGCTTTTTTTAAAAATAGGAAACCCTATTTTTACTACACGTTCGTGTAGTAAGTAAAGTAATATGAATGTTTTAGTTGGATCACTTTTTTCGCTGTGTGATAGAAGGCGCTGTATTAGTCACAAACGTGTAAGTACGTGGTATCACGTAAAATTCCGCTAGTGCGGACGGTATTTGCTTCGTGATACATCAACTGTGTTAAAATGGACCGTTTACCAATCGCGGAAAACGTCGATATCGTGTTGATGTATGGCTATCGTGAACAAAATGCCCAACGGGCGTGTGCTATGTATGCTGCTCGGTATCCTGGACGACATCATCCAAGTGTCCGGACCGTTCGCCGGATAGTTACGTTATTGAAGGAAACAGGCGGTGTTCAGCCAGATGTGAAACGTCAACCACGACCTGCAACGAATGATGATGCCCAAGTAGGTATTTTAGCTGCTGTCGCGGCTAATCTGCACATCAGTAGCAGACAAATTGCGCGAGAATCAGGAATCTCAAAAACGTCGGTGTTGATAATGCTACATCAACATCGATTGCACCCGTACCATATTTCTATGCACCAGGAATTGCATGGCGACGACTTTGACCGTCGTGTACAGTTCTGCCACTGGGCACAAGAGAAATTACGGGACGATGACAGTTTTTTTGCACGCCTTCTATTTAGCGACGAAGCGTCATTCACCATTAGCGGTAACGCAAACCGGCATAATATGCACTATTGGGCAACGGAAAATCCACGATGGCTACGACAAGTGGAACATCAGCGACCTTGGCGGGTTAATGTATGGTGCAGCATTATGGGAGGAAGGATAATTGGCCCCCATTTTATCGATTGCAATCTAAATTGTGCAATGTATGCTGATTTCCCATGGAATGTTCTACCGATGTAACTACAAGATGTTTCACTGCATGACAGAATGGCGATGTACTTCCAACATGGTGGATGTCCAGCACATAGGTCGCGTGTGGTTGAAGCGGTATTGAATAGCATATTTCATGACAGGTGGATTGGTCGTCGAAGCACCATACCATGGCCCGCACGTTCACCGGATCTGACGTCCCCCGGATTTCTTTCTGTGGGGAAAGTTGAAGGATATTTGCTATAGTGATCCACCGACAATGCCTGACAACATGCGTCAGTGCATGTACGAACATCACGGAAGGCGAACTACTCGCTGTTGAGACGAATGTCGTTACACGTATTGCCAAATGCATTGAGGTTGACTAACATCATTTTGAGCATTTATTACATTAATGTGGTATTTACAGGTAATCACGCTGTAACAGCATGCGTTCTCAGAAATAAGTTCACAAAGGTACATGTATCACATTGGAACAACCGAAATAAAATGTTCAAACGTACCTACGTTCTGTATTTTAATTTAAAAAACCTACCTGTTGTCAACTGTCCGTTTAAAATTGTGACTATTACAGCGCCATCTATCACAACGCGATAAAAGTGGTCCAACTAAAACATTCATATTTCTTTACGTACTACACGAATATGTAATAAAAATGGGGGTTCCCATTTAAAAAAAAAAACGCAGTTGATATCCGTTTGAGCTATGGCAGCGCCATCTAGCGGGCCAACCATAGCGCCATCTGGTTTCCCCCTTGAGGCTAGAGAAGTTCCGTTCTTTGTAATATTTTCGTTTGACGCTTACTTCGCTCACGATCAATGGACCACCCTGAATACAACATTATGTATTTGTTGGGTATTCTATTAATTCCATAAAACCACAATTTATCTAGGAAGGTACTGTGACTCATACAATAAAATGTCTTAGATAGTTCACAGAAAATACAAGCTGGTGCCATTCGATTATCTAATGCTTGCACATCCATCTCCCATAGAGAATGTCGCGGTGTGATAGCTGAAAGTGAGACTATCGAAGGAGGCCCGGCTCGCTGCATTAACTGAGAGCGGACAGTTTTTGCGCGGTCGGGCGGCACGGTCATTATGCGCTTTTGTGACTCGGCAGGCAAGCGGGGGTGGTCCGTCGCTCTCCTCCCCAGGCCTACTGGGAACTTGGCTCATTAAGGAAGTTGCATGGCCCAGATTCCCGTGCGGAGGCAGCTATCCGTCAGATCCCCCGGACCGCTCCGCGGGACCCAATACCCAGCAGATCCCCGTGGAGCTGAGGGCCAATACCCTCCGCCAAGACCACGTGGAACGAGCGCAGGCAGTTCGGCCCCATGGGCGCACCCTAGTGAGGGACAATCCGCCTGTCAGGGTGGTGTGCTCCGAGCCAGAGAGCGTTTAGGCTCCCAGCTTGACCGCCGAAAGGCCACCGCTAAATTGTGAGCTCGCTTCCAGCCCCGATGCTTTTCGGTTACTCTTCTTGTCAGTTAGGTAAATGGAAAGGCAGCCACAGAGACATAGTAACTGTATTATTAATGTACGGAGTATTCAAAGTAGTAGTAGCGCAAGAAACTACCCTACTGGCCATTAAAATTGCTACACCACGAAGATGACGTGCTACAGACGCGAAATTTAACCGACAGGAAGAAGATGCTGTGATTCGCAAATGATTAGCTTTTCAGAGCATTCACACAAGGTTGGCGCCGGTGGCGACACCTACAACGTGTTGACATGAGGAAAGTTTCCAACCGATATTCATACGCAAAAAGCTGTTGACCGGCGTTGCCTGGTGAAACGTTGTTGTGATGCCTCCTGTAAGTAGGAGAAATGCGTACCATCACGACTTTGATAAAGGTCGGATTGTAGCCTATCGCGATTGCGGTTTATCGTATAGCGACATTGCTGCTGGCGTTGGTCCAGATCCACTGACTGTTAGCAGAATATGAAATCGGTGGGTTCAGGAGGGTAACACGGAACGCCGTGCTGGATCCCAACGGCCTCGCATCACTAGCATTCAAGATGACCGGCATCTTATCCGCATGGCTGTAACGGATCGTGCAGCCACGTCTCGATCCCTGAGTCAACAGATGGGGACGTTTGCAAGACAATAACCATCTGCACGAACAGTTCGACGACGTTTGCAGAAGCATGGGCTATCAGCTCGGAGATAATGGCTGCGGTTACCCTTGACGGTGCATCACAGACAGGAGCACCTGCCATGGTGTACTCAATGACGAACCTGGATGCACGTATGACAAAACGTCATTTTTTTCGGATGAATCCAGGTTCTGTTTACAGCATCATGATGGTCGCATACGTGTTTGGCGAAATTGCGGTGAACGCACATTGGAAGCGTATATTCGTCTTCGCCATACTGGCGTATCACCCGGCGTGATGGTATGGGGTGCCATTGGTTACACGTCTCTGTCACCTGTTGTTCGCATTGAGGGAACTTTAAACTGTGATCAATACATTTCAGATGTGTTACGACCCGTGGTTCTACCCTTGATTTGATCCCTGCGAAACCCTACATTTCAGCAGGATAATGCACGACCGCATTTTGCAGGTCCTGTACTTTCTGGGTACCGAAAATGTTCGACTGCTACCCTGGCCAGCACATTCTCCAGATCTCTCACGAATTGAAAACGTCTGGTCAATGATGGCCGAACAACTGGCTCGTCACAATACGCCAGTCACTACTATTGATGAAATGTGGTATCGTGTTGAAGTTGCAGGGGCAGCTGTACCTGTACATGTCATCCACGCTATGTTTGACTCAATTCCCGGGCGTATCAAGGCCGTTATTATGGCCAGAGGTGGTTATTCTGGGTACTGATTTCTCTGGATCTATTCACCCAAATGGCTTGAAAATGTAATCATATGTCAGTTCTAGTATAATATATTTGTTCAATGAGTACCCGTTTATCATCTGCATTTCCTCTTGGTGTAGCAATTTTAATAGCCAGTAGTGTATTTTCATTATAGCGGTTGGAGATTAAATATGCAAAAGATGCAATATATCTTACATTACTGTCACTTTGCGTATGTCGTTGTATTTCAGGGACAGTCAGGTTTTACTGGGAAAAGTTGTGTTGATTACATTTTTGAGTAAGCCAAATATGTCAGAAATGATAGCAAAAATAAAGACTTTGCCGTCCGTCTGGCTACAATTGTGGGCTCTTTGATTGCTCTGGGTGACGGTCCAGCAAACCAGAAACCTGAAATAAAACTAGTTCACTTTACTGATAAATGAAGGAAACATTTACTTAACTTTGACACGTGTCCTTGACACAAGAATACAGGATACTTTACAACTGTCATGAAGTAGCAGAGCATCACTTGATGCACAGATTAACAAACTATTCTATGTTCAGCATTGACAAAAATACAGGGTGAATCACCTAAAACTTGTACTGGAAATATTGCGGAAATGGGAAGTGCTATTGATGTGCGGCTTTCATAGAATGGTTTGGTAGCAGGGTCTCCTATTTTTAGCTTATAGACAGTTGGTGATAATACACAGAAAGTTTATTTTTGTACAGACTTACACTTTTTAAACGGAACAACGCCTATTGATATTAACAGACTAGAAGTAGGTTGAATCAGAATGTCTGTGGTGTTTGTTGCAGGATGCTAGTGAGAGTAGTTCAGGAGATACCGTATTTTGAAAAGTTTCCACACCAGCACTTGTTTGTGTTATTAAACCTAAATAGTTGCGAGGTACGATGTTATGTTTGCTTACAGTGTGCTTGTGTGTTCCTCGAGTGCACTGTGACCTGCTAGTCAGTGAGTGGTCACGAGGGGACGATGGCATTTACCAATACAGAAAAAGCGGACAAGTCCCTCGTGTGTGGACAGCGTGGGAAGAATGCAGTTCTCTGTTGTACTGGGTATGCGGCAAGGTACCACAATAGACGTCAACCATCTCGGCAATTACTTGTCAGCCTTTTCAATCGTTATGTCAAAGCCATAGTGTAACTGCTAGACAACGTAACGGAAGAAAACAGACAGAAGAGGGGGAAATTAACAATCTTGCTGCTGCTGAAGCTGATCCTCATGTTAGCTCTCGCTGAATCACAAATAGAGGTGGCATGATTCAGGCAAGTGTCCCACAGATTCTCCATCGACATAGGTTCCATCCCTATGACATCTCTTTCCATCAGCAGGTGCTTGGAAACGGTTATGAGAAACTGTTCATGGACATTAAGACAAGGTACTCCAGACGTATTATGTATTTTGTTTCGTGATGAAATAACATTTATCAATCATGGCCAGGTAAGCCGCCGAAACATGCACTGATGGTTCGTTGGCAGTCTCCGTTAGCTTTGTTAGTTAGAAAGTGTCAGTGGAGTGTAATGATACGGTGTCGGATAGGGAACCATCAGCTCATAGGCCCGTTTCTCATAGATGGATCACTGAATGCGCACATGTATCGGAGCGTCCCTAACAGACAATCTTCCACGAATGCTAGAAGACGTTCCTCCGCAGACTAGGAGAAACCTGTGGTACCAACATGATGGCTGTCCAGCCCATAGAACTACATCATGTCTTCATGAATGACTTTGTTAGGTGGCACATCTGTGTCCGTGGAGTGTAAAGGTATGTTACGGGGTAGTGAACCATCAGCTCATAGGCCAGTGTTTCGAAGACGATATACTAAACTCGCAGGTGTGGACTGGACGCAGAGAATCTGTACCTTGGCTGGCCCATTGCCCGGATTTGGCGCATGTAGACTTTTTCTATGGGGAAAACTGAAAGACGTTGTCTACAATGACATATCAATTACACCCAATTTTATGCAACGACATATTACTGCAGTCTGCCCAGACGTCTCAGCTGAAATGCTGGCACATGTGCAGCAGTCGTACCTTTCCAGACTGGAAGTGTTTTTTGCCATTGCCGGTGGTCATTTTACACCCAGTCTGTGATGATCAATTTTCACCAGTAAGAATACACATCATTAATGCATTCACGTGGGTTGTTCTTCGGCCTGTGCTACCACAGGTACTGTAGAAGTGTCGATGTGGGAACTTTTCAGAATACGATATCTCGTAAGTGACTCCCAGTGGAATCGTGCAGCAAACACCTCTGACATTCTGGTTCACCCTGCTTCTAGTTTTTTGATGCGAGTAGACATCGTTCCATTTAAACTACGCCTACACAAAATATACACTTTCTATGTATTATCAGAATTGATTGGCTAACAACAACTGCCACTGGCTACCAATCCATTCTGTGTAAACCGCAGATCAATAGTATTTTCCATTTCTACAATGTCTGCGGTGCAAGTCTTAGGTGATTCACCCTGTCCATCTGAAAGTTCAAGAATACTGTCATAATAGATGTTGCTGACTGCTGAAGCTGAGGACTCGAACCGAGATGGAGCCCTTGCTGGCTCCTCACTACACTGACCTCAGCATGAGGGCGCTACTACGTTGAGTGGAGAGGCGTGGTCTTGAGGAGCGCCTCCCAACGTCGCTGCGGATTGCAGCGAGCTCTCGCTAATGTCTGTGGTATCGATTCGCGTTGCTAAATTTGGCAAGGCAATCGATCACTGTAAAATTCCCCAGTTACTGTGGACATCACTGGGAAATGTTAGAGTTGATGGTACATTAACAGAACTGGTGAAAATGACGCACACCAAATGCAAGGCAGTTATAAAGTTGCTAGAAAGATATTGCATAGTTTTAAAACAACCGAAGGATTAAGCCAAAGATGTTCTATGTGCCCAACCTAATTTAAGTTGCATTTACAAGTTGTTTTTGGTTATTGGGATATGCAGTGCAGAAGTTTGGGTATGGCAGTGCAGCATCAACGTTTACATTCCTTACTGTTTGCCGAAGATCAAGTACTTACTGCTCTGGATAAGAATAATACCATGTATCAGTGAGAAAGTTTAAAGGATGTTTATAAACGCGGGAACTCACAGTCGACGTGGATGAAACAGAATATCTTGTCATTGGTGTTGGGCGAGGTCAGGATTTCAATTTTTGAGTTTTGATGGGTAATAAAAGTGTTAAGTATCTTGGTTCACTAACCGATAAGCTTGGCCAGTATGAAGCGAGGTCAGCTGTTAGATCGTTAAACTGTGTCTACGGAAGTTGGCACATATCAAAAGGGAACAAAGAAAGTAGCGCTATGTGCTGTGGTTGAAAACGTTCGGTCTTGTTAGGCTCAGAGTGCTGGACACTGAAGGAGACACAAAGGAGGAAAATAGACACTATAGAAACGGAGCCTTGGTTCGACGGAAGAATGCATATATAAAATTGGAGAGGGATGCGATGGAGCTAGTCACAGACAGAACTTATGCTCGAACAGTGAGATGGTATGGTTATGTCTGACGGACGGAGGAACAGCGATGGCCTCAGTGTTTGGTCAACTGGTCTCCACCAGGGAGAAGGAGCAGAGGGAGGCTGAGAACAGCGGGGAGGGAACCTGTGTGGCAAGGAGTAGTCTATTGGAAGAAGTGGCAGGGTAGAAATTTGACATGTGAGAACAGCCAACTGCTGTTAAGTTGAAACACCCGAAGACTTTCTGTACGTCGGTCTCGGACTCGAACCTGGAACCTCTGTCATTGACAGCCAAGCATTCCACCGACTGATCTATTCACGAACGAGACTGCTATCAATGACTTACTTCCGCTAGTACATCTCTTCTGCCTTCCAGAATTCACACCGTTCTCCTGCATCACTTGCATGACGAAGAACGTCTCACAAAAAAAGGCACTTTCACTCAAATGTGCTACATGGGTGGCAAGGAGGAGATATTATTATGGGATTGGGATGCATTTTAGTACACGATAGACAACAGCTTACTGGGGTGGCGATTTCGGTGTCCCCAACGGCAAAAAATTTAGAGCGGAACAGAACGTGTAACAACGACGACGTTGTACTATTGTAAATATAAATAATATTTTTTCTTCCAGTTTTTCGATAAACTTGTGTAATTGATGTTCTGATTTCATTTCTTTTTTGTTTCGTGCCATTGTATTAAGAAAACTGTAAACAAGTTTCAATGTGAATATTAATGTTTATGTCAAATATCAAGTAATATTGTGATAGAATTGAAATATAACAAATGTTGAGACTGTTGTAAGATGTTTAAAATTGTAACTGTGGATCTGGTCCACACGTAGGCAATGTGTTAGGATATGTAGAATGTATATATGAATATATACATAGAATATGTAGAAAATGTATGTTAGAATATGTAGAAAAACCTCTGGTGAATACCTGGCCTGTCAGGGAGCGGTAAAAGGTGGCATTGCACGGCACAATGGGCTCAGTAGTAATTAGTCTGGCACTGGTTTGAGCAACACCTTCTGGAGCGAGGAGGCTCTCTTGGAAGACGTAGTTTCACTGAGCCTCGGGTATGCCGTTCCAAATCCCACACAGCATGGCAAAATTCCATAGGCACTAAATGGAAAAGTATTGCGACGCTAAGAAGAATTAAAGTGCCGATACATGTTGTATGTGGTTGTATGTGTGCTCTGTGCCTCGCCATCTCGCCGCCCGCCAACCGCCGCATCGATACAAGCAGGTTGAAACTTTTAGTACTGTATTCGAATAGACCAGAGAGTGAACTGTGCAATAATAACCTAAATTTTACCAGAACCTTCCCATCATTTAATTATCCTCACAACTAATCTAGACAGGGTCCTTTCCAAATGTTGTGCGATCCGAGTGTCCCGAAATGAAAAATTAAATTTTGTGTTAATAGTAATTACTTGCAGACCTAGCTATGTTAGAATGGTGTTTAAAGAACTGTTTTGATCTTACAGGCCATTTTCAAGCGCATCGATACCTACAGCGCTTGAAAATGGCCTGTAAGGCCGAAATTAGCCAATCGCACAAGGTATAATAAATTGAATACTTGTAAAAAACATCTGAAGTGGAAACTTTAAAATATCTATGTTTAAACCTGTAAAGACACGATAAGTAGTATAATCAGTTTGTCAAGTACTTGGTCTTGTACCCTTTGCACACTGAGGTGACAAAAGTCATGGAACGCCGCAAAATAACTTGTCAGACCACCACCTGTCCGGCTTAATACAGCAACTCGACTTGGCGTGGACTCGACGAGTCGCTAGGAGTTTCCTGCAGAAATATTGAGCCATGCTACCTCTTTAGCTGTTCGTAACTGCAGAAGTGTTGACAGAGCAGGATTTTAAGCACGAATAGAGCTCCCGTTTATGTCACATAAATTTTCGATGAAATTCGTGTCGGGTGATCTAGGTGGCCAAATCATTCGCTTGAATTGTCCAGAATGTTCTTCAAACTAGTCGCGCTCAGTTGTCGCCAGGTGACATGGTGCATTGTCATCCATAACATTTCATAGTTATTTGGGAATGAATGGCCGCAAGTGGTCTCCTAGTAGATGAACGTAACAATTTCCAATAACTGATAGGTTCATTTGGACCAGAGGACCCAGTCCGTTGCATATAAACACAACACACACCATTATGGAGCTATCAACTTGTACCGTATCTTGTTGACAACATGGGTCCATGGCTTCGTGGGTATGCGCCCACACTCGAACCCTACAGTTAGGTCTTATCAACCGAAACTGCGCCTCATCTGACGAGGTCAAGGTTTTCCAGTAGTCTAGCGTGCAACCGACATGATCACGAGTCCAGGAGAGGCGATGAAGGTGATGTTGCGGTGTTAGCAAAGACACTCGCGTCAGTCGCCTGCTGCCATAAACCGTTAACATCAAATTTCGACGCACTGTCGTAACGGATGCGTTCGTCGTACGTCCCACACTGATTTCTAGAATTATTTACTCAGTGTTGCTTGTCTGCCAGCACTGACAACTCCACGCCGATGCTCTCGGTTAAGTGAAGGCCGTCGGCCACTGCGTCGCCCGCCGTGAAAGGTAATAGCTGAAATTCTTGGCACACTCTTGACACTGTGGGTTTCGCAATATTGAATTCTCTAACGATTTCCAAAGTGGAATGACGCATGCGTTTAGCTCCAGCTACCATTCCGCGTTCATAGTCTGTCAATTCCCGCAAAACATGGGGACATTTTCATATTAATCAGCTGATTGCAAACGACAGCTCCGCCAATGCAATGCTCTTTTATTCCTTCTGTACGCGATATTACCGCCATCTGTATGTGTGCATATCGCTATTCCATGACTTTTGTCACCTCAGTGTTATTCAGTGTGTCAGTTTCAGAACGTCTGACGGACAGTGGTAGAGGAAGAGACTTCGGAAACACTATAGGATAGGATGATGTTTTGCTTTTCTCACCTTTCAATCGTGAAAAGCAGAGTAATCACGTAGCTGTAGATGATGGTGGGTGCTTTAATTTTTGTGTGTCGTGAGACACCTAGACTTCTACGAGGTCACTCTAGACTTTAGGCAATGAACTAAAACGTCTCCGTCGAAAGCAACTGTCACTCTACGTTAACACATCACTTTGTAACAGCAGAAACATTCCCATAAAAATCCAGTGCTATCGCCTCAAAGTATACAAGCCGGCCGTGGTGGTAGAGCGGTTCTAGGCGCTTCAGTCCGGAACCGCGTGACTGCTACGGTCGCAGGTTCGAATCCTGCCTCAGACATGAATGTGTGTGATGTTCTTAGGCTAGTTAGGTTTAAGTAGTTCTAAGTTCTAGGGGACTGATGACATCAGATGTTCAGTCCCATAGTGCTCAGAGCCATTTAAACCAATATACAACACAACTTACGACAGCAACTCCGAAATTTGTATTAATACTAACGGAATATTATTGTAAATTTCAGTTTAGAGGATGGATATTGTTTTACTTCTAGCAGTTAAGAGTGAATTTTTGAGTAACCTTAAGGCTAGCTACTAAAAATCTAGTTTAGTCCCAAAACACACAAATTTTGTGGGAAGAAAAGGAACTATGATACATTCATGAAGCTGTCACACGTAATCCGTTTATTTTTACTGATTACCAAAGTTGCACTTACATACATTCTTTATAGTCATAGTTGAAATAAATGTAAATTAGGTTCCTAAGCTGCACAATATAATACAGGGTGATCAAAAAGTCAGTATAAATTTTAAAACTTAATAAACCACGGAATAATGTAGATAGAGAGGTAAAAATTGACACACATGCTTGGAATGGCATGGGGTTTTATTGGAACAAAAAACAAAAACACCCCATATTGCTAGACGTGTGAAAGATCTCTTGCGCGCGTCGTTTGGTGATGATCGTGTGCTCAGCCGCCAATTTCGTTATGCTTGGCCTCCCAGGTCCCTAGACATCAGTCCGAGCGATTATTGGCTTTGGGGTTACCTGAAGTCGCAGGTGTATCGTGATCGACCGATATCTCTAGGGATGCTCACCATAACTCCGGACATGCTTTACAGTGCTGTTCACAACATTATTCCTCGACTACAGCTATTGTTGAGGAATGATGGTGGACATATTGAGAATTTCCTGTAGATAACATCATCTTTGCTTTGTCTTACTTTGTTATGCTAATTATTGCTATTCTGATCAGATGAAGCGCCATCTGTCGGACATATTTTGAACGTTTGTATTTTTTGGTTCTAACAAAACCCCATGTCATTCCAAGCATGTGAGTCAATTTGTACCTCTTTATCTACATTATTCCGTGATTTATTAAGTTTTCAAATTTATACTGACTTTTTGATCACCCGGTATATCTATCGCCATAATGTGTGCTTAACAAACGATACCTTCACAAAATTTGCCAGTGTGGCGCATATACAGGAACAAATAGGGCAGGAGGCGCTAAATTGTTTGAAAGATATCATGTTTACGTCACTGACTGTTAAACTTAACTTTTGCATCTCGATCGAAACAATGGTTACTGTTCGGTGCAAACAGCGCCCTGCGTCGTTCCTCACATGCCTCGCAAGTGCAGAGCATGCCAAGTGCCTTAGTAACACACCGCCGCGTCAAGGTAGAAGAGACAGATTCTGCGACTGTCCGCCCGTCTTCTGCCTTTAGCCCTGTGCGTAAGCAGCTTACGTGAGCCGCGGATCCGTATTTCTTGACGTGAAGCTGAAAGAAAGTGGGGTGGGCTAAGACTGTCAACGCTACTAAACGAGAAGTCAGATTTAAACAGGGATGCCAGTGACTTTTTAATAAACATATTAATCAAATAGCAGACAAAACCACAAACTGCTAACAAGCGATATAGTAAAAGTAAGTCAACATGTTACGCATTACACAAGTACGTAACAATGATTTGTTCATAAAACAGTTCATGAAGACGTGGTTCATTGACTTTAATGACACGAAAATGAGACGTTAAATATGCGACCTACCGCTAACGCTGTACCCTGTGGCCGTTCTAACCGGAGGCACTCATTCAACTGCTAGTCAGCCGGAAACAGTTCGCGCGGTGCGCATGATTGGCGCATCGAAGTTATTGAATAATATAGTTAACGACAAGAACGTTCATATTGTAAGACACCTTGCTGTTGAGGGTCGCTGCGGTAAGTCGTCAAACAGAATAATTTATATTACAGAAATATTTGTAAGTGAAACATGTCTGCATCTCACTCCAACTCTTACGTCATAACTAAACTAACATTTACTTCCTCAATTAGTGAGACTAGAAAGTGATAACAATGATCAGAGACATAAATGCTGGCCGGCCGCGGTGGCCGTGCGGTTCTAGGCGCTTCAGTCCGGAACCGCGTGACTGCTACGGTCGCAGGTTCGAATCCTGCCTCGGGCATGGATGTGTGTGATGTGCTTAGGTTAATTAGGTTTAAGAAGTTCTAGGGGACTGATGACCTAAGATGTTAAGTCCCTTTGTGCTCAGAGCCATTTGAACCATAAATGCTGCAGGTTAACAAACTGATCGCTGTACAATATGCTAGACTTCATTTCTTCCTCTCTCACGATCATTCATGTGATTCATATATGGTTTTACAGATGCCGCTTTTGTGGTTGTGAATCACCGTTATCGACACTTCTACACCGTGTACTGTAAATTGGATTGGTTTTATGCGTGAAATTGAACTGCGACCGCCACCAGCCTCAGTGAAACATCGGTTGTCATTGCTGATCCTGTGATATCCGAACACTAGTAGCAGTGCATATCCCTTTTCACAATCACCCTCTTTATGACATTATGCCACCTATTGGTAGTCTATTCAGTAGCGACTCTGCATAGCACTGATTCGACAAGTCCTTGGTATGTACTCGTATTTGGAGGTCTGAGGCCGTAGATGTCTCTGCACAGGTTACACAATTTCTGTAAATTACGGTCCAGTGGTCTGTGAGTACACAGCTGCCATCCAGTAGTATTACCCATCTGTTCCATAGGGTTCAGATTAGGCAAATTTGGTGAGCCCGACATTTAAATGTTTACTATCATACTCCTCAAACCAATGTTGTTAGATTCCAGCCTGGAAGATGGCATCACTGTCGGGGAAGAAAAGGCTGTTGCACTTTCGATTCAAAAGAGAAAGGGCAAATGATGACAGGCAAAGTTAGTAGAGATTCGTGTGTCCGTCAAAACATCTATGCGTGAAGCATACAGCTACCACCGTCATACCTTAGCAAAAGTTTTGGCCCAGAACCAGAGAAAATTTTAGTCCTACGTAAAATCTATAATGGGGCTAAATGCTTCCATCCAGTCACTCGTTGATCAGTTTTGTGCCACAGTTGAAGATAGTAAAACGAAAGCCAAAGTTTTAAATTTCGAATTTAAGAAATCGTTGACGCATGAGAATTGAGGAGACATGCCGTCGTTTGACTGTCGGACAGATTCTCATATTGACGACATAGTGATAAGCATCCCTGGTGCAGAAAAGCAACTGAAAGAGTTCAAAACAAATAAGTCGCCAGGTCTGGGTGGAATGCCAATTCGGTTTTGCATTCTACGACATTGGCCCCTTGCTTGGCTTGCATTTATCGAGCATCTCTTGTCCAGTGAAAAGTTCCAAGCGACTGGAAAAAAGCGCAGGTGACTTCCATATGTTGAAGGGTAAAAGAACGGTCCGACAAAATTACACACTAATAACCGTAACATAGGTGTACTGTAAAATCCTTGAACATATTCTCAATTCGAATATAATAAATTCCTTGAGACCTAAGAGATTATGTTCACGGCTTTAAGAAAGTATCGTTCGCGTGAAACTCAGCTTGGGCTTTTCTCACATGAAGATATCACGAACTATGGTTGAAGGGCAACATACAGATACCACATTTCTAGATTTCAGGAAAGTACGAGGGCTGTCCAGAAAGTAAGTTACGATCGGTCACGAAATGGAAACGACTATGAAAATCCGATAAAGTTTTGCCAAGATGTGTTCGGCAATGTCTCTAGTATGACTCTAGGTAGAATTATGTCGCTCTTTTCATTTCTGAGCTCTTAGTGAGCACGTAAAGATGTTACAGTAAATAGTGTCTCCCATAAAGTATGAGGGCCTGGTAAGAATTTTCCCCTGAAGCTATGCAACCAACATTACATAACTGTCGTTTCTTCTTCAAGACAATTCTCAGCCTCATTCTGCAGGGGCAATGAAGATGTTCCTGCATCGTTTCAATTGGAAATGTTTGGTTACCCACAATACAGCCCGTAATTGTCTCCCACTGAGTTTCATCTCGGCTCAAACGAACCGCTGGCTATGAAGACAACATTTTGGCACAGACAACGAGCTTTAGGCCAGCGTAGACAATTGGCGGAAAGCACTGGCGGCTGCCTTCTATGATGAGGGTATTGGAAAGTTGGTACAACGCTACGACGAATGTCTGAGTCAGAACGGCGACTGCATAGAGAAGTAGCTGAAAGGTGTAGCTAACTGTTACAAATGAAACATTTCTTATTTTCGCTTTGATTTTCATTTCGCGATCAATCGTAACTTACTTTCTGGACAGCCCTCGTATTTGACACTGTGCCCCACTGCAGACTTAACGAGTATATGAATAGGTTCCCAAATATATGAGTGGCTCTAACACTCCTCGGGGGAGAGTGTTCATCAGAGACAAGGCTATCGGCAGGAGTGCCCCCAGGGAAGTGGGATAGGACCACTATTATTCTCTATAGACATAAACGATTTAGCTGACAGGATGGGCAGCAAACTGCAATTGTTTGCTCATGATGGTGTGGCATACCGGAAGGGGGTCGAAGTTTAGTGACTATAGAAAGATACAAATTGACTTAGACAAAATTTCAGTTTGGTGTGATGAATAACAAGTAACTCTAAACGTAAACAATGTAAGTTGACGCGGATGAGTGGGAAAAACATTACCCGTAATGTTCGGATACAGCATTAGCAGTGTCCTGCTTCATAGTCACATCTAGGCGTAACGTTGCAAAGCGTTACGAAATGGAACGAGCATGTGAGGATTCTGGTAGGGTTCGCGAATGGTCGGCTTCTACTTACTGAGAGAATGTTAGGAAAGCGTGGTTCATCTGTAAAGGTGGCCGCATGTATGGTAGCACGCTAGTGCGACCTGTTCTTGAGTACTGCTCGAGTATTTGGGATCCGTAGCATGTCTCGTTAAAGGAAGACATCTAAGCAATTCAGAGGCGGGCTGCTAGATTTGTTACTGGTAGATTCGAGTAATACATAAGTTTCACGCCGATACATCACGAACTCAAGTGGGGAATCGCTGGAAGAAATGACATTCTCTTCGAGTAACACAACTGAGAAAATTTAGAGAATCTGCATTTGAAGCCGACTGTAGAACGATTCTACTGCCGTATACATACATTTCGCTTAAGGACAACAAAATATGAGAAACGAGAAATTAGAACTCATATGAAGGCACATACACAGTCGTTTTTCTCTCTCTGTATTTGCGTGTGGAATAGGAAAGGATGCAAATCGTCGCTTGCTTTAATCATAAGTATATGCTAATTGTTATTATTTTTACATAGAGAAAACAGTATTATCTTCTCAATAACCTTCAAATCGTGTTCTACGATCTAAAATTTTTTATATAAATTCGCGAATTTACTCAGGGCACTTCTGTTGCCTAAGCTTGTGGTCACTTTCAACACTCAAATTAATAATAGATTTTATTAATTTAGTAAGATTTAACCTTAAATTGCTGGTATATCCATGTACCACCATAGTAAAATAAAACCAGTGGATAGTTGGGTGGCCGGCCGGTGTGGTGGAGCGGTTCTAGGCGCTTCGGTCTGGAACTGCGCGACCGCTACGGTCGCAGGTTCGAATCCTGCCTCGGGCATGGATGTGTGTGATGTCCTGAGGTTAGTTAGGTTTAAGTAGTTCTAAGTCTAGGGGACTGATGACCTCAGATGTTAAGTCCCATAGTGCTTAGAACCATTTGAACTATCTCCACCAGGAAAGACTAGAATACCAAAAAGGCCAAGCATCGCAACCACTTTTCACCAAGCCGAGTTAGCGGTAATGAAACCGCCCTCGGGTTGCATAAATCAATCGAACTATATCAGTGAATCTCCCATCTTGACTGTTCTGTTGGCCAACAGACAAAACACTGGGGTTCCTATGCTGTGGACCAAGCCTCCACTTTGCATATCCTGAGAGGAGGCAATTAGCGCCTCCAAATCTCTTTCTTGTCTAAAGAAAAAAAAAAGATTTAAAAAATTTAGGCTAGGGAGGCGGCGTTCTCACTGTAAGTATGGCCATATGTAAACAAGAAACATCTACCTAGAAGGAATCACGGTCCCTCCGTTACGGAGGGATCTAATCTTTCCAGGCCAACCACTTCCAATTTGTGAAATTGGAGATTCTCAGACAGTCGTGCCTGTGTAATGTCTGTTTTTGCCACAATCCCTCACCTGATCTTCGAATGTCCTGCGACGAGAATTGAAGGAGAATGGAGGGATATTAAGAACGCTACTCCACGTGCTGTTCAGTGGGTGACCTGCTTAGATGTGGAGTTGAAATAGCTGCAGTGGCTGTCTCCCAAACCTTTCGCATATTGTTGTTTGCGATCAATCATTTAATAATATATTTGTAATTCGTTTATTACATTAATAATATGTGTACAATTTTACTCTGTAGATGCCATACGCTAAATAAATAAATAAATAGTGTGTTTTTGCCACTCGCTAAAAGAACATGGCGGCTTCAGGTGTCGGGGGAGGGGGGGGGGGAGGGGTTGCCTACACCAAACACGTGCACCATCTACTCTGTCTTTACCGCCTCAGCTTCTGTCTTGAGAACGCACGGAATTTTATGATATTCCCACCGTTTGCACAAAGGCTGAGTTTACTGCAGTCTCTCTTAAATGGTTTCCTCCAACCACTTTCCGCTAACTGTCGCGCGACTGCTACGGTCGCAGGTTCGAATCCTGCCTCGGGCATGGATGTGTGTGATGTCCATAGGTTAGTTAGGTTTAAGTAGTTCTAAGTTCTAGGGGACCGATGACCACAGATTTTAAGTCGCATAGTGCTCAGAGCCATTTGAACCATTTGCTAACTGTCCACCTTCGCGACGGACTGCCGCCTGGCCCAGGTAAAATGTTTTGCTGAATGAGTAAAGGGCTTCGGCCAGATGTGTCCCTGTGCAGGTACAATCCACTGACCGCCGTTTCCCAGAGTCATTCACGCAGCCTGCTCGCTGCTTTCAGCATTTATGGCCCCAATTCATCTCTCTGCCTGTTCTGTCACTTTCGCTACACTCCCTTGGGTACAAGTTGTCAATAGGTTACACATGCAGTTACATGAATATTCTGCCCACTATTGCCTCATATAAAAGGTCGTTAACCACGTACAACAAATGTCATACTAAGGAACACAGGACTTCAAATATGAAGGTAATCTGAATGACAATGTTGTTAATGTGAGAGAGTGGCATGCTACCTCTTAAGGAAATGACTAGTAATGGTAAAGGGCACCCTCTACCACGCAATGTGCAGTGGCGTACATAGTATGTATGTAGAGGTAGATCAAGCTTGAATAGATACAGGTGGTTCTCGATAAGTCACATAGACCATATAGGTCCTGAAAAGTCCACGTGAATATCCCACACTGCATAACAATCACCCACCGGCCTGCGTTCATGGCGCAGCGCTTGTTTTGAGCAGCCTTTCTCTTAAGTGACAGTTTATCCAGACACGACCATACACCTGGTGCAACAGGAAATGTGGCTCTTACAACCAGCTGACACATTCCTGTTGTTTCGTGATCCACTTTAGATGTTCCCATAACTACTGCAGTCGTAACTGATAATGTCGTTCGTTCAACACGGTAACACATATGGGTCTCTGCTGTGGTGCCGCAGGCCGAAAAATGTGCGTTGAAGAGGGCGCTCTGAAAGACCTGTGCATTCACCAGCACTGTACTCTGTTGGCAGGTCTGTCACAGATCTCCGCCATCTTGCTTTCCAGAGCGGGCAGGTCCCCGACATTCACATTCTGTAGGAAATGAACAGCCAACTAGCCTATTTTCCCATTTTCTGGGTCTTAACAGTCTACACTTCGTCAGATTTGCTTATGTCAGTAGATTTCCCCTTATCAGTGGCGGCCCGTCATACTAATATGCTGCAGCACATCACACTAAAATTATATCGTGTCTCCTCGAATGCGAGCCGGAAGTGGCACTAACATTACGCAATGTCTCTTCTAATGCGCGCTGATATGCAAATAAAACAGACTAAAATATGTTTTGCTCCCTGATAACTAGAAATAAGTGTCGAGTGCTGAAATGATGGTGAGCCGCCCTAGGATCAACTCAGAGAAGGGACACAGCTGTCAGTTTTCGACTGCGCATGCTCCGATACGACGTCGTCCCTTCCAGCACTGAAAGTACTGCTTTGCTCACAGCATCAGCTCAATGTTTTTCTTTGAAACTGCATGTAACGTAACGCGTCACCATAGAGCGTGAGGGTTTTTTTCTTCGAAAAACTTTCAGTACCCATTTCGTGGGTGGGTGCTCCTTTGCACTGACTGGTAATTCGTTGATCTGGGTCTGATTCCTGCTGCTACCAACATTCCTTATTTTATTCCTCACAATGTTACACAGGTAATTATAAAATATAAATATATTTAAACAGTTCAATTTATACATCTAAAATTAATATATTCAATTTAGTAATCTGCCAGCGGCCTTGCCGCAGTGGTAGCACCGGCTCCCGTCAGATCACCGAAGTGAAGCGCTGTCGGGCTGGGCTAGCACTTGGATGGGTGATCACCCGGTCTGCCGAACGCTATTGGCAAGCGGGGTGCATTCAGACCTTGTGAGGCAAACTGAGGAGCTACTTGATTGAGAAGTAGCGGCTCCGGTCTCGGAAACTGACATGTGGCCGGCAGAGCGGTATGCTGACCACATGCCCCTGCATATCCGCAACCAGTGAGGCTTATGGGCTGAGTATGACACGGCGCCGGTCGGTAGCGTTGGGCCTTCATGGCCTGTTTGAGAGGAGTTTAGTTTTTAGATCGCTACCCTTTTAAGTCAACAGGCTATAGACCACTATATTGTAGCACACTGGTAAAATTTGGTACGAATCACCACTGCTCATTACACTAGGACGTGAATAGCCAACCAGCCTCGCAATTTCCGTAATGTTCTCATGTACTAGACTGTAGCTTTATACGTTCGTCAAACACGCTTGTATCAGTGGATTTCCTCGTATCATCCAGAGATCTATTCCCCGATAATCTCTGTCTTGCTCTTAAGCAGGGTTTTATGTATGGGATTTCAGAAGAAGACTGAGAGAATTATAAGACTTGCGGAAGACAAGTATCACTGGACAGAACATTTCTCCAAGATTTGACTCACATTACCGATAATCAGTTCTGCCACCGTTTGTGATGTGGCAAAGGTCGATATGTTGCACATGCTTGCATTTCAGAGAAGTCACTGCTACAGCTACAACAGTAACCTGTTCTCAAGATCAGGTCAATGGTTTGCGTACCTGCAAACTAATTAGGTGTGACAATATGTAGCTTATGATTTGTCTAATTTTTGTGACGCACTTTCACGTGGTGATGTCTTCTGCAGATATGTTACAACGATTATTACGAAACAACACTAGGAGATATGGTATATCTACTGATATCCGTAATTTTTCTGTATATCTTGTACTTTCCAGGTAGTCGTCTTCTGGAAACTGGGGGCATCTATGAATAACACTGTACTTTCTTAATGCACCACATGCTCTCAACACTATTAGTCGGCATTCAGTCTCATGGTGGGCTATGGTCATTATGTCTCAACTTATCAGTGAATATAATGTTCATATATCATAATTGGAAGCACATGAAAGTTTCAGTTAGACCTGGTGGCGTGCTCAGATGTGGCTTAGGCGAGTTCTCGCAATAACAGGAAATGCAGGTTCCAATCTCGGTCTGGAAGAAGTTTTCAGTTACCAAAATACAAGTTGTTAGGGGCATAAATGAAGATATTGTGAAAATTTGTACCTTAATATGTGCCCATTCCAGTATGTTAGTTATTTTTTCTCTGCATGTACCAGTTGTCCCGCAAACAGGTCACATAATTTACTACCTGATGTTTCTGCACGGTCGTAACTGCACCACAAAGTGGACTATGCCTGCCAGTATAAACTTGTTGTGTCCACGCCTTCACGCTTCGGCACTTTACCTGCTGCCCAGGGAAAAATAAGCATTATTGGCTTGTTCTTGCCACATGAACTCCTACTTGAAGGTAACAACCAACCTACAAACAAACAACTCGTAATACCTACAGTTATTAGTAGATGCTGATGTAATACTGCAACTTTTGCAAGCAATTTAAAGGTCTTTACATAGATAGTCAGGCAGCAGTTAGAGTTGACAGTAAATTGAGTCCATGGTTCAGAGTAGTTTCAGGGGTAAGACAAGGCTGCAACCTGTCTCCACTGTTGTTCATATTATTTATGGATCATATGTTGAAAACAATAGACTGGCTGGGTGAGATTAAGATAGGTGAACACAAAATAAGCAGTCTCGCATATGCGGATGACTTAGTTGTGATGGCAGATTCTATTGAAAGTTTGCAAAGTAATATTTCAGAGCTAGATCAGAAATGTAACGACTATGGCATGAAGATTAGCATCTCCAAAACAAAAGTAATGTCAGTGGGAAAGAGATGTAAACGGATTGAGTGCCAAATAGGTGGAGCAAAGCTCGAAGGCGAGAGCGAAACTTCAGTAAGTTGTGATTTTGGTTAAAGATAAGGCCAGCTAGTCCACGTATAGCTGTCAAATCTTGGTTTTCTGTTGCTGAACATCCATCGTAACGTCTGGTCTGCCTCAAAGTGGTTTTGCCTTTAGGGTGCAAACACTGTTTATTCAAAGCTTTGTCGGATGATGAGTTGTGGAGGCGGAGCTGCAGTGGATGTGCATAGCACAAAGTTTTTGCCAGGAGGCAAAGAGGAAATTTGTATAAATGTGAGAGTAGGGCATATAAGTTGAGGAAGATTATCTAGGGAAATAATGGTAATCCTTTCTCAATAAAAGTTTATTTTCAAATATTGATTATCTTCGTAGCACATCACAAAACAGGAGAACATAAACAAAACTGGCAGGGTCATCGGGAACGAATGGCAGAGACATGCATTACGAATATCTCCTTACACCGCAAATCGAAAGGAAAGAGGGATATAGGACAGCTAATTAAAAGGTGGAACTGATGCCAGAACAGTCGAACAGTCTTACCTTTCGACCTAACATCGAATTTGTCGTATAACGTTCATTTCAGTAATTTAACTTGGTTCTACGTCATTTGGCAAGAGTAAGTTTTATTTGCAATATGAGTTCAAGTGATCCCTTTCACGTAAGTTACGAACTTGACCGTGTTATGCCTTGCGTATTTACCACCAGAAAAATTACGTTGCCCTGCTCTGGCGTATTACGCTAGAGAAAGTTTCCTCTCTAAGAGCTTTTTCCGGCAATTTTTTTTTCTTTTTGCGCAGCGTTGCCAGAAACGTAGTCCTCTGGGACTTAATTAAATGACTGAGCCGAAAGCTCGTAGAGGCAAACAGCTAATGGGAGCTTTCCACTATGTGGTGCACGAGGTACGGCCCTGAGCACGTTGTATAGGAAAGTCAGTGTAGAAAATCGGCAGTGTTTGGAAGCCTTGTAATAAACTGTAGAAGATACTAGGCAAAGTATTTTCAACTTTTGGAGTAATATCATGTAGCCCTCTGTAAGGAATCCGTATTGATTATTATCATTTCACAGCTCCAGTGTTTGGGCAAAACAGAGAAATCAAAACACGGTCACTTATTGTCGGTTTCACGCCCTCACCACTCATTTTTCCTTAGTAGGTCCTGTAATGATATTAAAAGTGACCCCAGCTCCATGAGATAAATTTTAAATCCATACGTAATTAATTCTAATGAGGTTTTTCAGCTTTATAACGAGAAGTTACTCCAGACCACGTTCCCTAAATTCTTTCACTAATGAAGGGACTGTTAGTACTAAAGAAACAAATAAATGCTGAAAGGACTGTGTTATGTTTTGTTACTTCTTGTGATTACTGTTGTCCACGTAGGATTCTGAGCACCGTTGTCGCACGAAAGGCGGGTATTGTATTTTGAAATGCCTGCTACTCTCAACGAAAGAATCTGAGTGCGGATGCTGAATAAAAAAATGGGGACTGATTTATATGTAAACACTGGCGAGCAAATGCACCATCCATTACGTCACGTCACGTTCGCTGCCTAGCATGCTTGTATTATTGCATGGTTTATAACACTAAAGATGTTTCCCAAGAAATTAGATAATTTACGATTTTACACAATGGATGAAGCAAGTCGAAACAAGCATGATGGAAATCGCGCTGAGCTGTATCGCATTCCACATCTGTCATTCTGCCATTACTTTCTATAAATGTATTCTAATACTGCATGTAGATTGATGTTTCGAGGACGTACACTATGTAATCAAAAGTACCCGAACACCCTCAAAGACATCAGTTTTTCATATTAGGTGCATTGTGCTTCTAGTTATTCCATATCAACGACTCCAGTAGTCATTTGACATCGTGGGAAAGCAGAATGGAGCGCTCCGTGGAACTCACGGACTTCGAACGTGGTTGGGTGTAGCTTGCGTCCTACGTCTGTAGGCGAGATTTCCACACTGCTGATCATCCCTAGGGCTACTGTTTCCGATGTGATAGTGAAGTGGGAACGTGAAGGGACACGTACAGCACAAAAGCCTACAGACCGAAGTCGTCTGCTGACTGACAGAGACAGCCGACAGTTGAAGAGGGTCGTAATGTGTAATAGGCAGACATCTATCCAGACCATCACACAGGAATTCCAGACTGCATTAGGATCCACTCCAGGTACTATGACAGTTAGGCGGAAGGTGAGAAAACTTGGATTTCATGGGCGAGCGGCTTCTCATAAGCCACACATCACACCGGTAAATGCCAAACGACCCATCGCTTGGTGTAATGAGCGTAAACATTGGAGAATTGAACAGTGGAAAAACGTTGTGTGGAGTGAAAAATCAAGGCACACAATGTGGCGATCCGATGGCAGGGTGCTGGTATGGCGAATGTCCGGTGAACGTCATCTGCCAGCGTGTGTAGTGCCAACAGTAAAATTTGGAGGCGGTGGTGTTATGGTGTGGTCGTGTTTTCCATGGGCGGAGCTTGCACCCCTTATTTTGCGTGGTACTATTATAGTACAGGCCTACATCGAAGTTTTATGCACCTTCTTGCTTCCACTGTTGAAGAGCATTTCGGGGATGGCGATTGCATCTTACAACACGATCGATCACCTGTTCATAATGCACAGCCTGTGGCGGAGCGGTTACACGACAATAACATCCGTGTAATTGAGTGGCCTTCACAGAGTCCTGACCTGAATCCTATGGAACGCCTTTGGGATACTTTGGAATGCCGACGTATTAGCAGGCCTCGCCGACCGACGTCGAAATTTCTCCTCAGTGCAACACTCCGGGAAGAATGGGCTGATATTCTCTAAGATACCTTCCAGCACCCGATTGAACGTATGCCTGCGGGAGTGGAAGCTGTCATCAAGGATAAGGGTGGGGCAACACCATATGGAATTCCATCATCACCGATGGAGGGCGCACGAACTTGTAAGTCATTTTCAGCCAGGTATCCGGATGCTTTTGACCACATAATGTGTATGTGAGTGGATGGAAAACAGCGAAACGGGTAGCAAACTTATTCACCAAGTCAGTGAAATTCTGTTATCGTTAAAGGTAACAATTTATTTAGGCAAAAACATAGAATTGTCCCCACCAGTGCTTTGAAATACTTTTATCAAATAAAATTGAGTGCAAACAGGGGCACATGGTCATATCCGAATATTTAACAGCGGTCCAGTAGCATAATACGGTGGAACTATATGGATACTTGGATTACTAGGAATAGATTCAAAGTCGCAATATAAATATCAAAATCTGAAACTGGAGAGCAAAAATCGGGTAATTCACGTACATTCGTAAGGATAAAAAGTGGAGACGGATTTATTCTACCCTCTGCTAGTAGCAAGACAAACAGAGAAAGAATGCAGCGGGTAGCGGGCGTCGTTACATGAAAGACATGTGGTCACAAACTGTTTGTTAAAAATCAGAAAAATGCTTAACTGTCAACAATTCTACATGAGTGTATGTGTTAGTTCAGGACAGCATTTCACATGCTACAGAATGCTGGCCAGAAGGTACGAGATCATCAACAGGTGAGATTCTAACGGGTAAGGACCGCGATACCAGACACAAAGAATCACTCATTAAAGTGCTACTAAACTTCACCTAAGATTCTCCACTTTATATGTGAGTCATTCAACAAATAAAATTAGCAAAAGATGATGCTTAAGGCACCGAACAGTAGCATGCGAAGGGACAGTTCAAATTTGAACGAAGCAGTGCCCACCAAATTACTCTCATGCACAAAATTAAATGAAAGAACCAAACTAACCCAAATGAGGCAGGTGCGGAACAGATTAAACACTTCTGCAAGCTAAGCTGTTACATTCATGTATCTAAATCCATTACTGGTCAAGGCACACCAGGTAAGCATGTCTATTCACTTACGAGGACACCATCAGAGTGACGTACATGGCGCCAGGCCGTAAACAGATCTTCTTCCGAGTAGGTGAAGGCGTGCGAAGTACCATTATGTCTGTCCAACTATCACGCAACAAAGTTCGAACCTAACGTTCATCTTTGAGTCTACCGTCAATCTTCGTTCTCCGCCGTACCTCGGCAGTGGCTTCACGCCATGCATATCGACGTGGTGGCCTGCGGAACCATTTAAATTCCAAATACACACATCTTCACTAATTCATGAACAGTTATAGGATACACGGAACGGGAAAGGATTCATATAGGCAAAATAAATGAACTCGTTAACTTATCCCTTAAGCGAAGGTTGGTTGTAAGCTGCACAGATAAACATGCATCGTGAAAATTAGGGCCAGAAGTACTCCAGCTTTGTGGACCGCTTCTTATTTACCCGTTCAATGCACATAGCGTTTATTTGTATCTCAGTGCAAATTCCAGAAGAAGTGGAATGGAGTGCAGCGCTGTGTGGTCTCTGGGCTATGACGTATTCGTTCAAACTGAAGGCATACGGTTACGCTTGGAATTGAAGACATCCCTACCGGCCGCATTTTATTAACACTGATTTTCAATAGAATACTGGAATGCTGTAATTGTACATTAAAAATTTCAAGTGCCGTTTTAAAAGAAACAGTGCTGATGTCCACCATAAAATGGAATGACCATATGGTTTGTTGGCCAGGAGACCCTGACTGGAGATGTCCAGCCGCATTGTGCAAAACTTTTTATTTGACGCCACGTAGGCGACTTGCATGTCGAGGTGAAATTATGACAAGCACCCAGTCCACGAGCGAAGCAAATCTTCGACCTGGTCGGAAATCGAAGCCGGGACCAAGTTATCTAGAGGTGGTAAAGCTAACCACTAGAGCACGAGCTGCTAACGATGTCAGTCAAATAATAATGACCATACAGGTTCCTATGACACCCGTTTACTAAATTACTGTAATAGTAAGTTTAGTTACCATTTCACAAGAGTTATCGTCTTGATCGTGTAAATAATGTATTTTAAGCACTTGGACGACTGGTTTTGTCTTGCAAATACAGTATATAAACAGGACAATATAGATTCGCAAGCAGTATTTGAACAGTGATTAATGTAGCAGCTACAGTAATTTGTAGTCAGGCGGAACTGAAGGCATAATTTTGAAATGTTATTAATTTCAGACTTCAGAACTTTATAAGATGAAATGGAACTTTCCAAAATTTATCTCGGGTGTGAAGGGATTCGCAAGATTAATTACTATCAACAGATTCTACATATATAGCTCCCTACAATCATGTATTACTAGACAAACAAATTTGTTTCTCATAATGTTTTTTAAATCAACTGTCTTGCTTTAAGAGGATACGTCTCTTAAGATATCTATTCAGGCAACGAGCAAACGTATTTCTGGCATATGGTGGCCCTCAATAAAATATCACACAGTAGTACGTATTTGAAACCTTCTTACGGCAGAAATCCAGCACACAGAATTCAACCTTATTATAAAATACTAATTTAAGAGTGATTTCAAATCGGAATACAGAAAGACGCTTTTGTTTTCTCCAACAAGCACGTTTTCAGTTCAGATTACGCAGATTACGCAAGATGTGCAGTCTTTCTTTGTTTGCTAGTGATTTTACTCATATATTCTGCACTTCAGTGATTAGTATTAACAAAACCAAACCATGAGAGGGCTCAACATAACTGATAGCTAACTCCCGGGAATTGAGGTGGGATGCTAACAAAGGTTACGTGACTGTCTTGGAACACACGAAGATTAAATTCCACATAGGTATTAGGTCTCAGGAAAGAACATATGGATTCACGCACTTTCACAAATCCAATGAAAGAGTAAATTGTTTGATAGTGACTATGCATTGAGCTACGACAATGATGGCGTTGACCAGTGTTGCGTAAGTATGATTCAGCATACAGATTGCTCTAATATAATTTTTCCTTGCTTATCGAAACATTAGAGAGTATTGCACCGGCAATCTACACTGCAGTAATGCAATTACTCCATTAATTTGATTGTGTGTACACCCAACACTTATTTACAATGAAACTGCAAATAATAGACAAGCTTTCACTCAAAGGTACTGACAGTCCAAACGCTAGAGATTGAATGTCGTTCCCCTTTTTTGGTAGGCTCACTATGCAGCCGTACGCCATTGTCTTTGTCCCGTTAATTACGTCCTATACGAACAGGAACTTCCCTCCAGGCTTTTCTTCTCTTGCAATACGTTTCTACCTACAGATCCCTAAGCAAGAATCAGCAGTAGGGTCAACATTTTTTCCTACGTAAACCACATATAAAAATTTTCGTAATTACTACCAATACTGAAAAAGTATATCTAATTATGAACAGATGATGATATTATTATTATTATTATTATTATTATTATTATTTTTACTACTACTACTACTACTACTACTACTACTACTAATAATAATAATAATAATACGAAGAAAGTAAATTGGAAAAAGAAAACACTACATGGCAAGCACCCGTATCATCTAACACAGCCACACATCGATCAAGACGCATCCAATGCATGGCTAAGAAAACGCAATATATACAGTGAGACGGAAGGATTCATGATTGCAATACAGGATCAAACAATAAACACCAGATATTACAGCAAGCATATTATTAGAGATCCCAATACCACAACAGATAAATGCAGACTTTGCAAACAGCAAATAGAAACAGCAGATCACATCACAAGCGGATGTACAATACTAGCAAATACAGAATACCCCAGAAGACATGACAATGTAGCAAAAATAATACTTAAACAGCTTGCCTTACAACATAAACTTATAAAACAACACATTCCCATATACAAGTATGCACCACAAAATGGAGAATGATGAATACGAATTACACTGGAACAGAACCATTATAACAGATAAAACGACACCACATAACAAACCTGACATCATACCAATAAAAAGAAGAAATTAACACAACTAATCGAAAGCATCCATACCCAACACAACAAATATACAAAAGAAAACAGGAGAAAAAATTGAAAAATACATCCAACTGGTTGAGGAAGTCAAGGACATGTTGCATCAGGATAAAGTTGACATTATACCAATTATACTATCAACTACAGGAGTCATATCACACAATATCCACCAGTACATCAATGCAATACAGCTACATCCAAACTTATATATACAACTACAGAAATCCGTAATTATTGATAAATGTTCAATCACCTGTAAGTTCCTAAATGCAATATAACATATACCGTACAGTTAAAAGGAAGTGACGCTTGATCAAGGTCCGCGTCGCTCTCCATTTTTAACCAGACACAACGCCTGTGAAAGGAAAGAAATAATAATAATAAATGGGTAGTTACATTAGCGGCAAAAGTGTTGCTGTTACAGTACGACAAAACGAAGTATAAATTTTCTTCAGCGCATTCCCCAAAGTGCACACATACCTCAACTTAGTAGTTTGACCCACGTAAATAGTACGTCACGTGGTGTACCATTTTCTTGTTACTAGCCATCTCCTGGTGATCATATTTTTGTATACTCACATTCTAACATCGCGCAGATCTTTTCACTTCAGAAATTTCAGCAGGCTGAGATAATGATGATGTAACACTGCATTTGGATATATTCAACCATGTAACTAGTGATTTTCAATTTTGGGTCAGACTTCATAATTACGTTAAGGACACTGATAGCAACGAAATCCTTCTGGTTCATTTCCATTGTATTGAAAGATGTACTTAGACAAGCTTCACATATTACATACCTTCATTCATAGGTAATCATGACATTCATTACTCTTGTTTTTTCCCTTTAATGCAAAAGTACCGTCCCAAGGCAGAGCGCTATGCCCTGAAGCGATAAACCTATGCTCAACTGTTATAAAACAACCGTCAAAACAAAGTAGCTGCACATAAGTATCACTGACTAGTGTCTTCCTGTTTTTGGCCGAAATGAATGGCCAGACCAAGCAAATTATTCCAAGGTACAATTTTGACGTTATAGTGATATACAACGTTCTTATACATATCACATTCGGTGTAGATATACAGGCATGTTTTTACCAGTTGCAAAAATATAACTTTTTCCACTGTTCCTCCCGTTTTTATTAACACCTTGTTTCCAAATTGATGGATGTATTTTCCTTTGTATACTGTTATTTAACTATAAAATATCCTTTGGACTCAAACTTTCATCACTCACATCCGTCATTTTCATAGATATGCAACGTTCTTCCAGAAAGGTCAACTTCACAACTACAAATAGCTCAACATGTAAACAGAAAAATACATATAATTCAAACGTAGCATAACTCATATGATGTACCACTTTATTTCAATTCAAGCTCAGATTTTCCAAATATGTTATGTACCACCTTCTTTGAGGGAGGTTTTCGAGTTATAGTTGTATTCACCAACTGATTGCCGTCAAAGGTATATATGTGGTAGGAAGGGAATTTCCTACCACCGAGTGGTTGATATGAGGTGGCTTACAATCGTGCTGCCTTGTCTTACGTCAAAATATGGTTAGGCAACTTCAAGACCAAACTGATAGCGATACATATTAGGAACATATTCCGAAAATTGTTAACAGAAACTTTACAAATGCTTAACCGCAGAATGAAGCTGATGCCTGGAAATACACTACTGGCCACTAAAATTGCTAAACCACTAAGATGACGTGCTACAGACGCGAAAATAAACCGACAGGAAGTAGATGCTATGATATGCAAATGATCAGCTTTACAGAGCATTGACACAAGGTTTGCGCCGGTGGCGACACCCACAACGTGCTGACATGAGGAAAGTTTCCAACCGATTTCTCATACACAAACAGCAGTTGACCGGCGTTGCCTGGTGAAACGTTGTTGTGATGCCTCGCGTAAGGAAGAGAAATGCGTACTATCACGTTTTCGACTTTGATAAAGGTTGGATTGTAGCCTATCGCGATTGCGGTTTATCGTATCGCGACATTGCTGCTCGCGTTGGTCGAGATCCAATGACTGTTTAGCAGAATATGGAATCGGTGGGTTCAGGAGGGTAATACGGAACGCCGTGCTGGATCCCAACGGCCTCGTATCACTAGCAGTCGAGATGACAGGCATCTTATCCGCATGGCTGTAAAGGATCGTGCAGCCACGTCTCGATCCCTGAGTCAACAGATGGGGACGTTTGCAAGACAACAACCATCTGCACGAACAGTTCGACGACATTTGCAGCAGCATGGACTATCATTTCGGAGTCCATGGCTGCGGTTACCCTTGCCGGTGCATCACAGACAGGAGCGCCTGCGATGGTGTACTCAACGACGAACCTGGGTGCACGAATGGCGAAACGTAATTGTTTCGGATGAATCCAGGTTCTGTTTACAGCATCATGATGGTCGCATCCGTGTTTGGCGACATCGCGGTGAACGCATATTGGAAGCGTGTATTCGTCATCGTCATACTTGCGTATCACCCGGTGTGATGGTATGGGGTGCCATTGGTTACACGTCTCGGTCACCTCGTGTTCACATTGACGGCACTTTGAACAGTGGACGTTACATTTCAGATGTGTTACGACCCGTGGGAGGTCGTGTACGGGCCTTTCTGGATATAGAAAATGTTAGACTGCTGCCCTGGGCAGCACATTCTCCAGATCTGTCACCAATTGAAAACGTCTCGTCAATGGTGGCGGAGGAACTGCCTCGTCGCAATACGCCAGTCACTACTCTTGATGAACTGTGGTATCGTGTTGAAGCTGCATGGGCAGCTGTACCTGTGCACGCCATCCAAGCTCTGTTTGACTCAATGCCCAGGCGTATCAAGGCCGTTATTACCGCCAGAGGTGTTTGTTCTGGGTACTGATTTCTCAGGCTATATGCACGCAAATTGCGTGAAAATGTAATCACATGTCAGTTCTAGTATAATATATTGTCCAATGCATACCCGTTTATCATCTGCATTTCTTCTTGGTGTAAGAATTTTAATGGCCAGTAGTGTTGTTCAGTGTCTAGTTGCACTGATATGTCTTTAACTCTAAGTGTCCCAGATCCAGGGAACAATAAATAAGATTACTTGCAGAATGTCCAGTTTGGCTCATCTTGATGGTGCTTGATAGACATGGTCTTGGTGCTGTCTTGAGATGCCACTGATACTCTGCGGTCCTTGTGAGTGATACTTTACGTCCACTTGGGAACTATTTGTATGGCATATGGCAGAGATCTTTTTGTGTGGCGCCCTCTCTGAGAGCTAGCCTAAACTGAGTGTCGCCTGAGTATTAGGCAGCTCGGCGATCCTCAGTGTATGGCTGTGTTGCATGTCTGGAGAGGACAGGAATGGTCTTTGTCCCTCGATTATTTCCCCCCCCCCCTTCTGCTTATCTCAACCCCAGGTTAACCATTCCTGTATACTATAATTAATGTTCCGTCTTTCAGTTGTTTTGGCAGACGTGTTTCTCACTTAAACAGACTGCATTTTATATGTCCACATAATCGCAACATTCTTCGATATCGTCACATTTCTAATGCTTCCGTTTTCTTGTTCTCCGTATTTTCGATAGCCGAAGTTTCATTTCTATAAAATGATGCATTCCACACACGCTTTTGGTGATTTCATCATTTGCATGCCAATACCAGTGGTGCTCATTCCTCAGGAAAAGGGTGCTTTCCTGTGCCTGTACCAGTCCTTGTGCTCATCCTGTGTTATCTCACTTCTTAGATGGGAGAATCCATACACTCCTACAACCGTAGGTCCCTTGTTTTGATGTGAAGAAAGTCGTTATTGTGCTTTCTACCTTTGTTCTCTGTGTATCCTTATGCCATATTCCGTGATACGTGCACTGTCCATTCCTAGCAATAAGTCTTCTAAACCTTCCTCACATCTGGCCTTGACAGCGATGTTAGGTCGTGTGCCAATCTCAGCACTGATATCTCGATTTTTATTAAAGTTCCAAATTTTGCAACAGTGGTGACAACCTGCATGTCTGAATTATACGTACCTATCGTAATACGAACTCGTCTGTTCTGACCCCCCACATTTATTCCTTTCTCTGTAGATGAAAATGATTCGTCACTCTCTGTCCTTTGAGGGCTTTGAGCATATTATTCCATCTTACTATGCCACTGGCGATAAACAGTCACAATCGTAATATATTTGTCGTTATGTATGTGGGAAAGTTTTCAAAATTGCGCTGGCGTTTACCAAGAAAAGTCAAACAAAATACAGCTCTTTCCATGTACGAGGTGCTTTAGAAAAGTTCTGAGTCGAGGAAATCATTCAAACTCATCCGAAGTGGGAGCCAACAACGGTTGCTACCGTTGTTACTTTTGACGAACTAAAATGGCAATATGATACTTAGATATCATCGCAAAAGAATTCAACAGTTTAGAGATTAAGCAATGTGGATTCAGAGTACAGCGAAGACAGACGAAAGTAATGAGGAGTATCAGAAATGAGATCAGTGATAAAATTAACATGAAAATTAAGGATCACGAAAGAGACGAAGTTAAGGAATTCTCCTACTTGGAAGCAAAACACGCAACGGACGAAGCAAGGAAAACAAAAACAGCAGGTTAGCACAGACAAAGAGATAATTGTTAGTCAAGAAATGTCAGCTAATTTCGAACATCGGCCTAAACGTCAGACTCTGAGGAAATCGGAAGAGATGTGGTGCTATAGAAGAATTTTGAAAATTCTATGGATTAATAAGATAATCAGTGAGTAGGTTAGTAAAGTTATTGAAATAAAAGCAGTCTTGATTGTATATAAGTTGTTTATTTGTTGAAATAACGAACTTACATGCGGTGAAGGCTGTTTTTATTGAAGCAACTTCATTATAAGTTTTACTGATCGCTGTGTTTCCACGGAACATTATCCAAAAAATTCTCAAAGCGCGAGGTAAGCCGTTGCAAATGTGAACTGATGATACAATAACCGGTGTAACCGCCAGAATGATGAATGCAAGCATGCAAACGTGCATGCATTGTGTTTTACAGGTGCCGGATGTTAATTAGCACTTGATCGGTCAATAGTTAGTGCTGTTTGAGGACGACGCTCGAGTTGTCGTCCAATGACATGTGCTCGATTGGAGACACATTCTTGTGATCGAGCAGCTCAAGACAACGTGTCGACATTTTGTAGAACATGCCAGGTTACAACAGCATTATGTGGGCGAGCGCTATCCTGTTGGAATGTACTGCCCTGGCATGCTGTTCACAAATTTGCACTCAGCTTGTGGTATTGCCACGAGATTGCTCCTGCTGTCATAATCTCAGCCCAGACAATACTCCAGGTATAGGCCCTGTGTGTCCAGCACACAGACAGATTGGTTGCAGGCCCTCAACTGGCCTCCTCCTAACCAACACACGACCAGCACTGGCCCCGAGGCAGAACCAGCTCTCATCAGAAAACACGACAGGTCTCCAACCTGCCCTACAAAGAGATCTCACTTTACACCACTAATGGCACAAAAGGCGCTGGTTTGGGGTCAGTGGAATGCGCGCTATAGTGCATGTTGCTCGAAGCCGTCCTTCAAGTAACACATTTGGAACAGTTTGTCGTGTGACTGTGGTGTCAACTGCAGCTCGCATTGCTGCTATGGATGGAGTACGGTGAGCCAGTGCCATACGCCGGACACAATGGTCTTCCCTCTTGGTCTTGCGACCATACAATCTCGTTACCAACGCTGCCAGCAATCATGTAAAGTGGCTTCATTCCTGCTGAAGCCTACTGCAACACCGCTAAAGGAACATTAACCTTCTCGTAACCCTATTAGACGACTTCTTTCAATCTAGGTGAGGTGCTGATAACGGCGTATGTTTAGCCTTATAGGCACTCTTGGCTAACATCAATTCACAACGTCCAGTTTCAAATGTAACTAACAATCAGCGCAGTTACAGCGTGTTTTTAAAGCAAACCTTATTTGCGTCTTCGTAGTGGCGTTACTAGCCCAAATATTACGGCGCGGAATTTGAATAGACACCACCTTTCAGATGCAGAAAAACGCCTACCAACTTTCGTTCGCGTCGCTCAGCTCCTTCTTGGTGTTGCATTTTTTCCCGTCGGTGTAGTTACTCGCTCGTCACCGGAGACGGCTGCTGGGACTCTTTGGACCTGCATTTCACTTTCTCGTGAGATCAGCGGGCACAACGGAACAACGTGTGGAGAACAGCTTGCTGTTCGGTGTATGGGGAAGACATGCTAGAGGAACAAATCATTGGCGCCAAAAACGTGGTGTGCCTGGCGCGATCGAACAAGTACTTGTATTTGCCTGTCTAGTTCCTGTTGCCAACCTACGGTGCACTTCTATGAGATGTTTGTTAAACCATGCTCAGAATTTCTTGACAGTATGGTAACTGGTCACCAGCGATAATGTTTGGTTTATGGGGTGCTCAACAGCACGGTCGTTAGCGTTCGTGCAAAGTCCCAATTTCTACACAGTCCAATCCAGCCACAATCACAAATGATGATCATGATGGTGGTGGGGGATGTTGTTCGTGGTGATGATATGCTGAAGAAAACACAAACACCCAGTCTCGGGGCAGAGAAAATTCCCAAGCCGGCCGGGAATCAAAGCCGAGACCCCGTGATCCAGAGGCAGTAACCACGGTCTGCGGACGGTCACCAGTGATGTGTTCTTGAAGCAGTTATGATAAATAACATTGCCTTCATTCCGTCATCGATGAAAGTTAAAGGGTGCTACGCCGGATTACGAACTATTGCGGCTTATTCCTTTTTTGGACTTTTAAGGGTGGTTCTTCCACGACTTCCATTGACTGACGTTTTCCCAAAATTTTTTGAAGATGCTGCACTTCTCATCGCATCACTGAATATTGTGTTGATTTCGTCAAACAAGGATAATGTGTTTATAAGTCAAGCTGTTTGCTGATAATAAATGTAACTACGCGGCGTCTTTGGAGCCGCAAAGGATTTTTTTAGTAATCGATGCTCACGTTTCCTAAAGGCAAGAGGCTCGCCGATAGAAAATGTAACTTTGCAGCATTCATTTTCGTGCACTCAGTAGTTCTTCTCTTGTAATTAACGTTCATATTCGAGGCAAAGGCAAAGCGTTTGCCTGAAGTGAACGTAACGGTGCATTAATTATCACTGTAGTCTAAAGGACTATGTTAATTACAGTTGTTGGTTAAAAGACATGGTTGAAGGGGCAATGTGTACATGTTTTAGCCTCAGCCTTGGAACTGATTGGTATTTTTCTATTTTTTTGTTCCCGTTACGCGCCTCTTTTTGCGTCTGTTTGCACAGTGGCACCCGGTGGAGCCGTAAGCTGGGCCGCTTGAGTCTCGGGAGTGCGGTCCGGTTACTGGGCGTGCGTGTATTTGAAGGTTCTTCTTTTGTTAAATTATGTAATGAATTCATCTTCATTGTTCCACAGATATTAATGGTATTGCCCATGGTGCTCTCTATATGGATAATTTTTTTTAATAATACTTGCTTTTGGATTTTAAACGTGACTATTAAGCTGTCGGTGCTTAACATACTGCAGTTCAGATGTAACTTAACGATTCTGATATTGGCCCTATCAAGTAAATAATGATTATGGGGTTCCTTTATCAGAAAATATTAATTAATGTTAATTATAATCCGTCTTGATTGCAAAAATTTTTATTCACATGACCGGTTTCGGTTCCTCTTGAACCATCTTCAGATCTGAAACGACAATGATACTAGTTTACTACGTCACAAATGCAAACCTTTTTCATTCTACCCGATCAGCATCAGATGTACCAGAACGTACCTGCAATTTCGGTTACAGGAGTAACCCGTCCACACAGAACAACCTTCAAATGCTGCGTCATATTAAATTGGTTGGCAGAATGCACGTCATTTATATTAATTATAAAACTATTACTGACAGGTGGCGTCTGGTACATTTGTTACATTATATATGCACATACTGTATTAAGTAGTTTTTTCTGATTTACTTTTATTTCTATAAATACTTAATTAAAAACTGTAGTTGTCAAGGTTAAAATCTGCACTTGTCAAAATTAAAATACACAATAAAATTAATATTTTTGTATGATCGAAAACAATGGGCGATTTCTATACCCATGGCGCTGGTGTAGACTTGTTTTCCTCCATGGTTTATGACTATGATAGTTTTATAATTAATATAAATGACGTGCATTCTGCCAACCAAATTTAATGTGACGCAGCATGTGAAGATTGCTGTGTGTGTGGACGGGTTACTTCTGTAACCGAAATTGCAGGTACGTTCTGGTACATTTGATGTTGATCGGATAGGATGAAAAAGGTTTGCATTTGTGAAATAGTAAATTAGTATCATTGTCGTTTCAGATCTGAAGATAGTTCTAGATTAACCGAAACCGGTCATGTGAATAAACATTTTTGCAATTAAGACGGATTATAATTAACATTGTATAACCAGTGATTGCGGTTTCCCATCAGACATTATGTCTGTCTTTGCAAAATATTAATTAATATATGTGTGTGTGTGTGTTTATACCAGGATATAGGGATTTAAGACTGATTATGACTTGCTGTTTCCTCTGAAATATATGCTGGTTTACATTTCCATCGTCAAAGTGCGTAATGCTAGCGTGTACGCAATAATTGTTGTGAGAAATGCAATTTGTTGCAGTAGTTGCTTCTGCAGACTCTGTGGTTTCCATTCCCGGATCCCCATGCCCTGTAACCACATTTAGGTCATACAAATAAATGTCGCACAAAAAAAATTCATGGCGTATGGTAGACACCCGTCTTACGCAAACCAAGCTCAGCATTTACAGACGCCGAAAGGACCCCAATCACAGTGGTTGTTTCCTCCGTGTTTCTGCATAATATGACACCCCATGGAGCAAAACACCTAGCTACTCTGTTGAGTCCACTAGCAAATAGGTGTGTACATTACATTAGAAACTCGACGGATTTTTGTTGATTAGAGGAACTGCGTTTGAATGAACCAGATATTTTAGTTAGGTTTGATGTCTCTTTCACTCGAGTTCGTCTGTCTGATAGATTATCTGAGGTTAGGTTTGAATTAACTAACTTTACTCTGCGGTCGCTCGTGACATTTGTTCGTTGAAAATGACGGGGTATTGACCTGCAGAAATAACGCTGGTTGTAAGAGACATCACCCGGCTGCATGACCGTAAATTGTCGGAACAGAATTCCCATTCTCCTCCTGCTCATTCGACTGGTTGATGTCTTTGTTTCAAAGTCTCATTGTCCGTCAACCTTCTCCAGTGTAACATGCAATGTGATATTTACGATTTCCAAAACAGTAGGATTAGGCAGGGTACTTCATGTTCGTAATGTTTTAAAAGTTGTATGAGAAGTGTGACATTTCATCACTTCTTGTACTGAGCGGTGGCCAATCTCTTTAGTATCATCAGCCCAGTTGCATTGAAAGTACTCAATCCTCCGCTCTACATAAGTGTGGATACAGTCTACTGAAAATAGTGCTATTTAACGGTTCAAACCCGCGTTCAGCCACCCTCATTTAGGTTTTCCATGCTTTCCCTACATCGCTTCAGGCTAATGCCGAGATGGTTCCTTCGAAGGGGCACGGCCTATTTCCTTCCAAATCCTAACTTAATCCGAGCTTGTGCTCCGTCTCTAGTGAATTAGTTGCCGACGGGACCTTAAGCACCGATTTCCTCCTCCGTTATTTAGTTCACAGCAGCGTGGCAAAAGTAACAAAGGTGACACAGGCATTTAATGTATTCTTGAGATACTTGTCATCCACTCATAACTGCTTACATTACGGTATTTTAGTCTTGTCCATCTCGTAATTTATTAAAGGGACTAAACTTCCTGGTATACTCACAGCAACTGGTTTCTAGTAAAAGCATGAAAAAGTTCATGATCCACCTATGAAACGTAAATACAATAATTTAAATTTGTAACTATGCGTGATCTCTAGATTCTCATCGTGGGAACATTCTTAAGCAAAGAACCCTTCAAGGTACTTCCCGTGCCTTGCCGCACGGACACCAAACACGATTAATGCAAGAGGTCGTTCGAAGGGAGTGCTAACCCACAGGAGTGTAAATATCACTTACTGTACGTTACACACTGGTTAAATACAGAATTGTGAAAACGCAAAGTTCCGCGTTTTGGCGCTAGTTGGAGTTACTAACTTTAGAACCGCTACTAATCGTTCGATTAGTCCACATTTGGCCTCACGAAGTTGAATGCACACCGTACTAGCACCCCCCCCCCCTCCAGCAAGGAAATATTCTTTGCAGTAGCCCGAATCGAACCCAGGTCTTTCGCACTAAGTAATCAGCTAAGGAGGTGGACTGTTAAATTCAGAGAAGTATAAATACAATAACACATAATAGTGTGTGTAAGAAACGTTTCCAACGATACAAATAGAATTGTATGTTACGAGCATGTGTTGTATTCGCAAAGACAACAGATAGCGTGATCAGACTATGCCTTGCTATACCACACTTTCTTCCGCAGACCCCTTCAACTCATATCATCACGCAGATGTTTCCACGCACATGGGCAACCATAGATTTAATCGTAGGAACAGTATTCCTTTTGCCACTTTTATCTTCATCACAGCAGACGAGTCGCTTTCACTGATAAAACTGCTTGTACCACGTACGAGAGGACTGGAGTTTACCATTAGGTATCTAATTTATCAAGTCAGTGTTTGCGTGAACTGCAACCACTTCTGCGCGTCGTAATTTGCAGAGATGGCTTTACAACCAATGCTCTTATTACATTTTTGTGCGAAAAACTACTTGCCTTGTCTGCTTGCTTAATGAGAATGCTAAGATGGTTCCTCTTTCCTGTATAGTCCAAGCTCGTGTGTCGCCGCTAACAGTCTCGTTGTCGACAGGATTTCAGACTGTAATCTCGCTCTCTCCACCTTTCATCGACTATTAACCTTTCGCAGCTTCCGTTCCGCTGCTGGCGGGCTGCCGCCAAGTCGTGTTGACAGAAAGATCGATACGTTTTAATTACGCCTGCTCTGGACATACCCTCCCGAACGAAGCCGTTGCCAAATCAAAGTGGCATGAGACTATATTATCTTTATCAAACACGGCTTAATTGGTACCAAGCGAAACGTCCGTCGCTATATATTGCAAGGGCTGCTTTTCCATTGGTCGCGCGAGCCTTCTATGGCCATCCGGTGGAATTTATTGTTTTGCAAAATGACTATATTTGAGGATCCTGTCGGTATATTGCTGTGAACGCAAACCAACTGTTTTGGAACAGTAAATCTGCTCCTGAAGATGTATTCTTTTAGTGTTACCTGAGAAAGATTAGTGTAAACTCTAAAGATAAATTTTTAGCTTACGATTTTCACAAAAAAGGTAATGACTTCTGAAAAATGAAGCCTATGCACTGGTGCACCTTTGTGATACAAATATGAAGGCGAAAAATAATTTTCTAATATAAATGGATTATCCTTGTTATTTTAAGTGCCTTGAATCCTAAAAAAATGAAGATTGTTGTTTAATTTTCCATCTTACATAAGTATCTAAATATGCAGGGTAAATTTTAATAACTACCAAGGAATAAACTTAATTATTACTTATTCGTGTCCGAAGTACCAGGACACTGACAGTGCTGATTTAAAAATATACATACTTGTTTACACGAGTAATTCAAAGAGATACAAACGTAATAAAATGAACACAAAAGGAAAAAAGAGTAAGAAATCAATATTTACATAGTACATAAAATAGTAAAAAATCAATATTTAAATAATACTAACAGGAGTAACAAATCAATTTTTAAATAAAAAGATTTACACTAGTTGGCCAGTATTTGGCAACACTGACTGCGTTGCTATAAGCCAAGGCCAGTTGCAGTCCTGTAGAAGAGTAAGGGCAGACGCGACACTTCAGCAGATAGCTTGTAGTTTGTTCATCTCCACACTCATACAATGTGTCTCCACCTTGTGCGATGCTCCATTTCTTCAAGTTGTCCTTCGTTCTTGCAACGCCGTAGCGCAGTCTGTTCGAGGACTTTGATGTGCATCACCCTTCTTGGTGACCAGGTGGCAGAGTTTCTTCAACTACGTTTCGCTCTGGATGGACAGAATGTCTCTTTTTCCACCGTTCAACCCTGGCTGTACTTTTATCTCTGTGAATTGCAACAGAAGACTGTAGAAAGTTCTTTCTGGACTTCAGTCGAGGTGGTGGTGGCTGATGTTCGTGCAATGGGTAGGCCGGGTTATTGCAGACCATTCGCCTCTCGTTGCTAACAGCTATCTCGCGTCTAATATAGGGTGGGGCTATACCTGCAAGTGTATGTAGCTTCTGTATTGGCTTCAGACAGCCTGTGATCAGCCTGCAGGTTTCATTCAGGATGGTGTCATTCAGGACGGTGTCAACATTTTTTCCATGTGGAGAATTGTACCACACTGGAGAGGCATATTCGGCAACGGAGTAGCAGAGTGCCAGGGCAGTTGTTCTTACTGTCTGGGTGTGGGCACCCCACCCAGAAGCAGTCACCTTGCTCAGTAGTCAATTTCGCGATGAAACCTTGGCTTTAAGGTTGGTTCAGTGTGGCTTGAAGGTCAGGGAGCGGTCCATGGTAACACCAAGGTAAACTGGAGCACTGCAGTGTTACAACTCCTTTCCATTCCACTTCACATGCAGCTGTCGAGAAGCTTCTCTGTTCTTCAGATGAAAAGAACATGTTTTACTTTTTGATGGGTTTGGCTGGCTCTTAATGAACTTGGCATATAAAATGTTTGCCCACGTCAGCAAAAATAAACTCTAGAGACACTACGCAACGTTCATGGTGAGGAGCGGAAAAGAAGGGTCACGCTGGGGTGTCTGTTTATCACTGAAATTGCTAAAACCACAGATAATTGAATCTAGAAACGTTTAGCTATAGGTAAAATCAACAGAAGCAAATTATATCATGCTTTCTGGGAGATGATCATGTCTCCAGTAATCTGTCGACAACATTTAAAGTACAAATTTAATTTATGTAAAGAAAGATTTCAAATTGTCAGCGTGGGACAAATATATGCAGAAGTACTACTGGGACTGCGGGCGTTCACGACTTTCGTTTCCTATTTATGAGTACGAAGTCATCCAAGCCTGAAAACAAATACCATAAGGCGTTATTGAAAACCAACAGAAACACAAAGATAGATGATTTTCTTTTAGAAGATGATTTCCCTCTTATGGCGTCTTCAGAGTATAATCTACAGAATTCTGTATAGAATTTACAGGTTATTTTCGAGAAATACGGAGTGGGAATCAACACTGAAGAAACAAAATCTGTGGCCTTCCACGGAAAAAATCCAGTACAAAGCTATACCTTTGAAGGACTTAATGTTTGCCATTCACTGTACGTTTACTAAAAATCCGCTTTTATAGATTCAACCTTTTGGTGAATTTTACCCGTGCAAGCACACCAGTAGTCATCAATACAAGAAATAAAAGTAATGTGAATCTCCGCTCCGATGCTGGTGTCAGCTTTAGTCATATACACTATTCATATATGACGACGGTATCTGTTCTTTCGGACATGTCAGAAAGAACAGATAGCTTCTGCTATTTGACCATCTTCCTCTGTGCGGATGCACAAACAGTGCCCCATCTCTTACGGGAATCGGCGAGTAATGAGTGATGGGCAGGGTCACTATGAATATAGTGCGGGACAATAAGTTGCGAATGTGGGTCTCACGGGAAGCGTGCCAGAGATAAGTCTCTGCAGTCGCACTATCTTCTGTATTCTCGGTGGCTCAGATGGATAGAGCGTGTGCCATGTACGCAGGAGATCCCGGGTTTGAGCCCTGGTCGGGGCACACGTTTTCAACTGTCCCCATTGACTTATATCAACGTCTGTATGCAGCTAAGGGTATTCATTTCATTGTAATAACATACACTATTGTTATGTGACACGATATGATGACGTGAAATAAAACCCGCGCTCAATGGACGTGCCAGTAACGAACAGCGTAGACAGTAGGCCAGTTTTCCTTTTGCTGATGAATACTGCAGGGCTTGCAGCACCTGTTACCCACGTGAAAATGATCAAACGTTTGAAACTGCAACTGTAGTTCTTTAATAAACGTACAGTGAACACCGAATTGGAGTGTTTTCGAGAATTTTACGATACTGTGAAGTGCGTAAAGCTACATCTATTTGAAATATAAAATTATCGAAAGAATGAACTCATTCTCATATTTATACTATAAACTGTCCTTCCTGGAAGAAACTGATCTAGTTGAAAAAGCCGCCAGGTATAAGAAAACAATGACAGTCATTAATAATGTAATAAAACCTTACGTAATTCAGAGGCACACCAGAACTCACCGGTGGAAAACCTTAGCACGACCTGTGGTCTGCTATGCTGGAAAGACTGGATAATAAAGGTAGAAGATAGGAAAAGAGTAACAGCCAGTGATACAAAAGTACTTTTGAAGGAATAAGATCACAAAAATATTAAGTGTGTTGAAGCATCTTGAAATGGAACCCCTCACACATTACATTCAGTACTACCAAAACAAGAGGAGGAAATGTCTACAACAGATGAGCTCAAAGTGGATCTCATGATGAAATATAGTCCCAGCGCTGTAAGATCGCTATGTAGAGCAAAGAGAAGATAGTAGGAAACTTCTTGACGAGACCTTAAACATCTCAAGAAATCTAGTTCAAATGTGCGTGAATTCCTAAGGGACCAAACTGAGGATGTTATCAGTCCCTAGACTTACACAATATTTAAACTATCTTAAACTAACTTACCCTAAGGACAACACACACACACACACACACACACACACACACACACACACACACACGCACACGCCCGAGGGAGGACTCGAACCTTCGTCGGGAGGAGCCGCGCGATTCGTGACATCGCGCCTCTAACAGCGCTGCCATTCCACGCGGGTCTAATATTTAGGAGGAAGATGATGATAATATTACGTTCCAGAAAACTTAACTTCTACTAAATCATACTTCCATACACATTTCGATATTTACATGAGAATTTTATCTGTTTTTAAATATTTGCAAATTCACGAAAATGATTCATTTTCTTGCTTATTGCAAACCGTTCAAGATTACGTAATACTTCAAAAATAATATTACGTCATGGGGTGGTGGAGGGAATACGCCACTACATCTACATCTACATCCATACTCCGCAAGCCACCTGACGGTGTGTGGCGGTAGCGGCAGCGCCAAGCTCAAAATGGTTCAAATGGCTCTGAGCACTATGGGACTTAACTTCTGAGGTCATCAGTCCCGTAGAACGTAGAACTGCTTAAACCTAACTAACCTAAGGACATCACACACATTCATGTCCGAGGCAGGATTCGAACCTGCGACCGTAGCGGACGCGCGGTTCCAGACTGTAGCGCCTAGAACCGCTCGGCCACTCCGGCCGGCCAGCGGCAAGTAACAGTCTTAGAATAACGGGGAATCAACTACTTGAATTCCTTGTAATTCCATTGTTTTGTTTTGAGTTATTGGCAGGAATTAAAAAAATGAAGCGACACTGTTGTTTTAGGATAAGGGGCAGAAAAATATTTAAAACTACCATAAATCTTGATTTTCTTGATTTATGTCAGGAAACTTGAGAAGAATCAGGTTTCGCTGTAGGTACTAATAAAATGGCGTTTGCAGCTGAAATATAATGCAGGAGTACCTTTTTCTGCACGTGGTTCTTACTCTGGTGTGCATTTTGAGGATGCAAAACTCTGCTTCTCGAAGTGCTTCTTCCATTTATGCCTCGTACCTGCTTCTTTCATTTCTTCCAGATGTTCACTTGATTTTTCTGTCGTCACTAAGAAAATTAACTTCCGTGTATTGTGCGACTAGAAATGTAGGCTAAAATAACATACATAATGTGACAGAGTGGTGAGTGTTCAAAGTGATGAGAAAATTGGAGAATAGAACAGGTGCCTGTTTAAGTAAACGCAGACTGGACAAAAAAATGTGGTTGTCATGTGGATATAGAGGCAGAAAAACAACGAGATTAAGTTATTATCTAACATAAAGTAATCAAAAAATTTTTCCTCTAACCAGTGTACTTGAATCCGTCTGGAAAAGAAAGTGCGGTATTCTAAAATGGGTTGTGGGATTATGAAACGAAAGTTCTCGCAAAAGATTTTTCTGTATTTCAAGTTACCATATACATTTTTATAGCTCTCGACAGTCCCGAGTACGTTCTATCACTGTATGCCGTTCGCAAAGACTCATCTACGTCGGAACGGCATTCTAAGTGGAGATTCAAGCTAAGTGGAGCTTCATAAAACCGCCTTCGGCGCCGTGGCTGACAGAGGGTGCGCTATAAACGGAGGGATAATTGCGCGACCAGCGCGCCTAATGGAGTTGATGGTGACTGCGGGCGCTCGATGGGCCTACAGCGTCGTGAGGTGGTGCGCTACGTCACGTCCTACCTGTTGGCCACACGCCCACTGCAAAGCCACTGTGCAGCACAGCTGCCGGCGTGGATCGTGTGCTGACGAGCGCTCTGGTTAGCGATCATCTACAGAGGATGGCAACAGGAAAGAGGCCTTTATTAAGCTAACAGTCAAGATCCAACTGGGAACTAATCAAATATGATGTGCCACACGGTTCCATCTTAGTGCCCTTCCTTTTACCTGTACATACGTACTAGGTCATAGTTGCCACTAGCAAGCCTCAGACTTTCTTTCGCTTAACGTAGTGATAGTACCCGTAAGTCAGTTGATACTAACAGTTTGGGGTTATGTTGCTTATTTTTATCTGAGAAACAATGATTAGAACGTTAACTGCAGAACAGTGTGCTTGTCTTGTAAAGATGTCGGGAACATGACTATAATTACAGCGATGTTTGGGGTTTGTTCGGGGAACGTTGTCCAAACATCCAAGCCACCACCTCGACAAGGTGTTCACGAATGAAATTTAAGATCTGAAGAGACTTTGTTGTTAGCGGAGCTTTCTCGTTCAGGTAGGCCGAAGTGTGTCACTACAGAGGAAAATCCTGACCGACTAAATCGTGAAGAATAACGTCCAAAGTGTATGGAATAGCTGCAACAGGCCTACAAAGGATTGAGATAACGCAGAAACTAGACCCTGCATAAATGAAGATGATCTGGATAGACGTATGGAATTCTACGAGTTTAGGAACCGATGACCTCAGACGTTTGGTCCCATAAGACCTTAAGACAAATTTCTACGAGTTGTACACGTAACGACAGGAAGTCAATTCCAAATTTTACATAAATATTCTTTCGAGTGAAGAAGCGACTTTTAAGGTAAACGACAGTTAACAGACGCAACCGTGTTTACTAGGATTTTACGAATCCACGTGAATCTTTCGTAGGTTCATTGAACTCTACAGATATTTGTGTGTTGATAACAAATTCGTATTTTTCTTGGTTAGTAGTATTGTACCAAGCTCATTTTTGACAATTGATTATGACCGATCCTGTATCAAAGACCGTTCATAAGTAACTTTATAAGACGCCAAGTTTTCCTTTGTTTGGAAATCCTGCAAACATTGCAGTAAACAGCAAATAAAGTGTGGTTTTAGGAAGATCGGCTGGTGAAATTTTAATTGATATCCACTTTTACGTCACTTTCAAAAGACTCACTACATATGCTTTTGAACTTGTAGGAGATTTTCTTCTGGTACAACTATAAAATATGACGACAAGCAAATGGAACACGTAGACAGTGTTGATGTCTTGGGATTACCTTTTCATAATAATGACTCCTGAGAGGATCATACCACAGCTCTATTAAAGCACTGAAAACTAATATTCGTTTACAGTGTCGACGCTGTCAAACGCAGGTGATAAAAAATATGAAGAAGCCATCCTACTTCACTTACTTTCACTTCATAACGTTATTAGAGATCATTTTTGGGCCAGTTTCAAGCTAAAGTTTATCGAGTACAAAAGAGTGTAATATTTATTTGTAGTGCCAGCTTAAGGGCGTCCTGAATGAATGTGCCTGTTATAGGACCTGGGGATACGAATGATTGCTTCCCAGTATGCGTATTCCTTAATGAAATCTCTTTTCGGACAACTTGGTGTATGCAATGAATACTAGAAATCAGAATAATCTACATAAAGATTTAAAGACGCTTCTGCTCCGGAAGATGTCCATTATTCAGGAACACATAATTACAGTTAGTATAGCTACTAAAAAGTTCAGTTTAAGAGGAACCTAAAGGTAATTTTGGTGGACGATTCCTTGTGCTGCATTGGCGAATTTCTTAATAGAACCAGCAAACGTCCATATTATTAACGTCAAACACCGTGTTAGACAAAATCTGACCTCCAAAAATCTTCAATGATCTACGGGTGGGTCATTAGCATATCCATGCAACAATTTGTTAGTTCCATGTTCCATGGATTGTTTTCGCGATAAATAATTCACACTGCGAATTAGTTTGTAAATATGACTGTATACTGAACATTTAGGTTTATTTTAATATACGTAAGATTTAGTGATCATGACGACTGTGGGGCGCTCAACTGCACGGTCATCAGCACCCATTATGAGTTAGTGCTTCCTACCTACCACTTTTTACACACAATAATAACAGAAATTTTTCTGTGGAACAGAAGGAGTTGCCAAGAAGAAACATTTTACTTTGCTGTCGGTTGGCCATTTTATATCACTGGCAAAGTTATCAAAAATTATAATTCTGGCATTGTGAACACATTTTTGCGTTAAAGATAACCTCAATGTGGAGTGATGAACGTAAGTTTTCCTTTCTGGTATTGTCATATATACATATATACCATTGTTCCTTTTGAAGTACAGTGAGCTATGTGCAACAAACTTCGTGGAGGGAATAATATACTGTGAAACAGTATTCAGAATACCTAACGCTTAAAAAATTTGTCTGCAACATGATCGTTGGTGAGCACCACATATTACACTCACGTTAAAAAGATATCGCATCACCAAACAATAATTAACGTAGGGTAACGAAATTTCGGGAATACTTTAGTGATTACCCCTGCAAGATCGTAGCTTAATGTAAGCGCGAGATAAGCCGTTGCAAATGTCAAATACCGGCACATTAAAAACCGGTGTAACCACTGAAATGTTGAATGCAAGCATGCAAAAGTGCATGCACTGTGTTCTGCAGGTGCCGAATGTCTGTTTGTGGGCTGGAGTTCCATACCTGTGGCGCTTGATCGGTGAGAACAGGGACGGTTAGTGCCGATTCAGGATAAAGCCGGAGTTGTCGTCCGATAATGTCCCATATGTGCTGGATTAGAGACAGATGTGATGATTGGCGACCAAGGCAACATGACGACAATCAGTTGAGCATGTTGGATTAAAACAGCGATATGTGGACGAACGTTGTCCTGATGATGAATATCCCCTGGAATGCTGCTCATGAAGGGTAGCACAACAGGTCGATTCAGCAGATTATACAAATACGCAGTCAAGGTGCGTGGGGTAACCACGAGAGTGCTCCAGCTGTCATACGAAATCACACGCCAGACCATAACTCTCGGTGCTGGTCCAATGTGTCTGGCGCGCAGACAGGTTGGTTGCAGGCCCTAAATTGGCCTCTTCCTAACCAACACACTACCATCACTTGCACCGGGAAAGATCCAGGTCTTATTGGAAACCACAACAGGTATCGACTGTGCCATCCAATAACCTCTCGCTTAACATCACTGACGTCGCAGAAAGCGGTGGTTCGGGGTCAATGCAATGCAAGCTACAGGACGACTGCCTCGGAGTTGTACTTGAAGTAACTGATTTCTAACAGTTCGTTGTGTCACTGTGGTGTCAGCTGCTGCTCAGATTGCTGCTGAAGATAACAGTACGATGCGCCACAGACGACCATCTTCCCTATCTGTAGTCCCACGTGGCCGTCCGGAGCCCGATCGTACATCCCCACGACCATCTCCACCAGCAGACATGTACAATGGCTACACTACTGTCAAGTCCTTCTGGAATATCGCAGCAGAAATATCCAACTTATCGTAGCCCTATTATACGACTTTATTCGGAGTGAGGTGTTGATAATGGCTACTTTGTCACCTTTTAGGCACTCTTGACTAACATCAGTTCACCATGTCCAGTCTCAAAGGTAAAAAAATGCTCAAGACCGTTTGTAGTCGCCCTCCGTCGACCTGCTGTCGTCGCCTTCTCTGACGGAAGATATAAGGTTATTATCTGCTGTATATGCTCGGCTTTTAGTTTATACGTCAGATGGAGCAGCCACAAACATCTTCACTGTAAGCGCGACTAAATTCCGTGTTTCAACTTTTTGGCTCAGTCGATCACCATTCTTTTGTTGCTGCGTTACCGAAGACATATTTAGTAACGTCTTTGGACGTTAGTTATTATTCACCAATATACACGATGTTATGGAAATCACTTTAGTTTATTGACTACATTCAATAGTAATTAAATGACCATGGATGATTCCTTTTTCTATAGAGGGAATAGGAGGGTTCATACTACGATTACTCTCAGCAATTACGGCACCTAAAATATCCGAGATTTTTATAATTCGTCACTCAAAGATATTATACCAAGGACTATCCTTCATTACTATACTTCGATAATGCCATTCAAACTGCATACGCTTTTATTTTCACAAAGCTAACTGTCCAGTTCCGTTCTTATATTCTATTTACCGTCCCTTCGTATAGTCCACAGATGAAATTATCAGTTGTTCGGCATCTACTAGAATTTAATACTGAGCGCTACTTTTTCTCGCGCACACGATTCCTCAGATATTCTTAGTCCGTGACCTATGGCAAACGTCTGTACCGTTTAAATTAACTATAGTGAATTTTCTTGCAATTTAACAAAAGTGCGCAGATCCTTTCCGTAGCACAATCTACATCGCTCGCCGCTGCTATGAAGACATATTCAGAGCGCAGGAAACAGGACAAGAGAGCTAACAACATCCGCGTATGGCTTATATAGTAGAATTTAGAAACAAAAGTACCCACGTTAAACCATCTTTGATTTCCCTGAAGCGCTACCTTTCTGTGGGCGTTATTCTGATGAGAGGTTATGTATCGATAATTTTAATTAAAACTTTTTCAGTGCTATTAATTACTATCGATCACCTCTCCCCTATATGAAAATAACCCTGATAATATTGTTCTTAATTAAACGGGCGGCTATACGTTACAGAATGCATTTAAAGTGAAACCTTATATTCATCCTCAGTGTGATGATACTAGCGACGCTTTTAGGCGAGTGGCGCGAAATATGAATAGGCATCATCTTTCTGATACAGAAAAATCCTGTCACCTTTCGTTTATGTCACACAATTCCTTCTTGTGTTGCAACATTTTCCGTCATTGTATTCTTACAGAACTACTTTGAGCAATGTATATTTTCCTTCTTAGAGATGAGTTATCCCTGAACATTATTCAAAACGAAATTATTCAGTAAAATGTGCAAAATATGTTAACTTACTGATATGTCTCTCACCAAGAGTTGCGGTGATTATGAGTGCAAACGTGGTTGAAGTATGTTGATTTAGAAGTTCCAAATTGTTTTTTTGCCCCTTCAATTCTCATCAATATAGAAATTTGAAGTTTCCATCATACTCATTTTATCTTCACCATTTGTTACACTTACAACTGAAGTAGTACCCCTAGATGTGCAGAACTGAATACGAAGAGAACCTTAAATTGCAACATTTAATACTTCGGAAACTATGCTTAGTGTGATGAAGATGTTGGTGTGGGGCGCTCAACATCGTGGTCAACTGCGCCTGTACAAGTTCTAATCTTTCCATTTCCAGTCTCTCCACTACCAGAATGATGATAAAATGATGATGGGATGATGAGGATAACACAAACACCCAGTCCCCAGGCGGAGAAAATCCCCGACTCGGCCGGGAATCGAATCCGGGACCCCGTGATTCAGAGGCAGCGAAGCTAATGTTCAGTGTGACGACAACGTTCTGATTAACGTTCTTCCGCAGGTATTAGGAAGTTGATAAGAGGCGAATTATACGATGTCTTTCAATCATTCTTCAATGCGAAAATATTCGCAGTCAAATTCAAGCAGTATGGCACATTTGGGAGACCACACCAGTGTACGTAAGTGTATTTAGTGTCGTTTTATGGGAGAAGGGTAACGATAAAATGTGGTCCCTGAACATAGTCTTGCTCTTTATGCTTTTTCTAGTCGTACCGAGCTACCTCATAACATTCCCATCCTGGTAAAGATCACCATTAAACGTACAACCTTCATAGCCACTTCTGGCTAGCTTTTACGTCGGAATATATCTGGAATACGTCGTAAGTGCACTGGCGTCCATCTGCCCATTAATGAAAGCACTTGTCAGTTTGATAGCACTACCCAGGATTCGTTGTCTTCAGATGTTGGATGTTACATCACTAATGTAGAGAAATACTGTCAGTTCCATGTAAATTTATTTCGTAGAAGAAAAAAAAGTCACAAGCCTGCAAGACTAATACATCGCCAGTTCCAAATTTAAGTCAAAAGTACATACAATGGTCGTAATGCAGGCAGTATCGTTCCAAGTGCATATGTTTGAAGCCAACACTGTCTATATAATTAATCTAGAGTCAAATTCCCTTTAAACTAACACTGTTTTTCACTGAGAGTCAGTTACAAAAATAAATTAAAATGCTACCATTTGAATAGGAATACTTAGCAGGATGTCAGGTCTGTTAGTTTGGTATCAAGATTATCTGATTCATCTGGATTGGCAAGAGCAAAGTAATATTGGTTATGTTTAAAAAATGATTGTAATTACTACTCCTTTAAAATACAAATTCGCAGAAATAATAGCTGATACAAGGGAGTCACCCTTATTTTGAGCATTAATATTATACCTGTGATTTATATTTACGAGGTATTTAATGATAAAGTCAACTAATCCGTCATCAATTAAAATATGGTCAGTGTGGATAAGAAAGGGCAGTGGATAACGTTTCTGTCATGTTTAAGGAATCGTCATGGTAGTCTAAGATAACTGAGGGTAGCCATGGAAGAAAGAGTGCAATGATCAGGTTACACATCAGCCCACGTCATGCATCAGACGTAAGCTATTGCAGACTGTATGGACCGCGTAAAGGGACGTCATACCCCTTAAGTGTTCCTGATATGTGCAAAGTGGTCTCACAAGAAATTCATTGTTTCTCCCATCGCCGTTAAACACGTCCCAAGAAGCATCATTATGGTTTGTCTGTTGACGACACATCTTATGAGGTGTCGGATTATCCATTGGATACTGGACTCCCTTTCTGGGGGAATACGTCTGATAACCTCACCTAGCCACAGCCCATTCACATAGAAAATGATAAATTTGAAGAAGAATCGGATGCTTTCCGTCAACCACTCATTCCCAGTCCGAGCTTGTGCTCCATCTCTAATGAGCACGTCGTCGACGGGGCGCTAAAATCTAATACTCCAGCCTCCCTTACTTTGTTGACGTAGTCTTCCCAGGGATGTGTAGTGCTATTGTGTGCTGTAGGGATGAATACCACGGACAGTGGAAAAATCTTTGTCGAAAATCTCCTGCCTGTTTCATAGAACGGCCTACTTCTCCTTTCGAAGGAGTTGATGCACTGGACTGCTATAAAGGAGGACTATGGTCAAATTCTCCGACTGGGACGCACGGGTTTAGCCGAGCGGTCTAAGGTGCTGCAGTCATGGACTGTGCGGCTGGTCCCGGCGGAGGTTCGAGTCCTCCCTCGCGTGTGTGTGTGTGTGTGTGTGTGTGTGTGTATTTGTCCTTAGGCTAATCTAGATTAAGTACTGTGTAAGCCTAGGTACTGATGACCTTAGCAGTTAAGTCCCATAAGATTTCACACACATTTGGACATTATTTTTCTCCGACTGGTCAAAGAGAGTTTCGAATTCAATGATTTCCATAACTCGTTTAAGATTCCTGTTTCAGTGCTCCCTATAAAAGAAATGTAACCGATTTACTTCGATGTGTTCTCTACTTTTTGGTCAGTGTTCCATTTAACTTGCAAAACTACGCTAGCTTTGCGGTTTAATTTGAAAGGCTACAGGCAACTATGAGTTTGTGCCCTGACAGCAGTCGCTTTATCTTGTAAGCCTTCCACATGTCTACCTGGCCATGCGTCTGTTGAACAGATTCTGCCCTCTGACTGTTGTTGTTGTTGTTGTTGCTAATCTGAGTTAGAGGTAATCACTTTTATCAAGATCTTAATTAATACTTGAATGAAAAATAATCTAACGAAATGGTGGCCTTGTCATTAACGTAGTCAATTTTTGGTGAGAGATTAATATATCAACATGGGATTATTCTTTTGTAAAAATTTTAGCAAAATTTATTCATCAGAAAATAACACAAACAACACAAGTAAAGCAAGATGACAAATAAATAAAGAACTGTTGGCAATACAAGTAGTCACTCCACTGGGTAGCGATTGGGTGGCAAAACCTAAGGTGTATCTGTTTACTCTGGCTCAAAACATGGATAACGCAATCTGAAATTATCTAACGCTGATAGAGGAAAACTCTAGCTCTGAATAGTGTTCCTCGAAAACAGCGTCGCCTTCGCTCCAGAAATTCCCATTCGAGTTCCCGAAGCGTCTCTGAATTACTTGCATGTTGCTCGAAGTCACCGGCAACAAATCTAGTCGCCTGCCTCTGAATTGCCTCGACGTCTTCCTTTAATCAGACCTGGTGCGGATATTAAACACTCGAGGGCTACTCAAGAATGTCTTGCACTAGCGTCCTATATGGGATCTCCTTTACAGATCATCCACACTTTGCAAAATTTATTCATCAGAAAATAACACAAACAACACAAGTAAAGCAAGATGACAAATAAATAAAGAACTGTTGGCAATACAAGTAGTCACTCCACTGGGTAGCGATTGGGTGGCAAAACCTAAGGTGTATCTGTTTACTCTGGCTCAAAACATGGATAACGCAATCTGAAATTATCTAACGCTGATAGAGGAAAACTCTAGCTCTGAATAGTGTTCCTCGAAAACAGCGTCGCCTTCGCTCCAGAAATTCCCATTCGAGTTCCCGAAGCGTCTCTGAATTACTTGCATGTTGCTCGAAGTCACCGGCAACAAATCTAGTCGCCTGCCTCTGAATTGCCTCGACGTCTTCCTTTAATCAGACCTGGTGCGGATATTAAACACTCGAGGGCTACTCAAGAATGTCTTGCACTAGCGTCCTATATGGGATCTCCTTTACAGATCATCCACACTTTGCAGAAATTTTTCCAATAAACCGAAGTCGATTATTTGCCTTCTCTACCACAGTTCTCACATGCTCGTCCCATCTGATATCGCTTTGCAGCATTAGGCTCAGATATTTAATCGAATTGACTGTGTCAAGCAGGACTCTAGTAATTAGGGAACAAAGGCGGTCCTATCACACTTCGCTGGGCCACTCCTGACGATACACTTGTCTCTGATGACACGCTCACCGTCGAGGACAACGTACTGGGTTCTATTACTTCAGAAGATCTTGAGACTCTCACGTATCTGTGAACTCATTCCATATGCTCGTACCTTCGTTAACAGCTTTCAGTGGGTCACCGTATCAAATGCTTTCCGGAAATATAGAAATATGGAATCTGCCTGTTGCCATTCATCCATAGTTGGCAGTATATCAAATGGTTCAAATGGCTCTCAGCACTATGGGACTTCACATCTGAGATCATCAGTCCCCTAGACTTAGAACTACCTAACTAACCTAATGACATCACGCACATGCATGCCCAAGACAGGATTCGAACCTGCAACCGTAGCAGCAGCGCTGTTTCGGACTGAAGCGAGTAGAACCGCTCGGCCATAGCGGCCGGCTCGCATATCATGTGATCTCTTATGAACGGCAGAAAATAATATACATCGTTGGAAGCAGTGCTACGGCCAGCTTATGGGAGTTAGAGCACTCAGTGTTACAGAGAAACGTAATATTAGTAGCAAAGGGAAATGGAAGTAAGAAATCTGTTGTTGTTATTGCGCTGACAAAAAATGAACAAGTATTTATTTTGGCCACTCTAGAGAAAGTATTTAATTGAAGTATGAATCTTGAGATATTATGTTCATAATCGAATGAAGTATACGGTTACATTCATAAAAAAGGCAGAGTTACTTACCTAAAAGCCGTAGTGGTAAGATATTTGTCGCGGATGTTGCAATCGTTTTCGGTCTTGTTAGAGTCCTAAGACTAATATTATTTGTTTTATATGATAAGAATGGAACAGAAATGTCACACTAAGGAGAAAAAGTTTTCGTGATAACATTAATTCTTCTACACTACCGAAAACCTTATTAAATGAAAACACAAAATGTTGCAGATCCTTTCAACAGTTACAGTTGATGATCGTCGAGATACGACCGCACGTCATGCGGTATTATTTCTCATGTTTGTATTGGCGGGTCACGTTGTGTTCATTAATCATAAACAAAGCTCTAGGAGCTTCACGAAACACTGCCAAGGGAAAGGAAATTAACACGGACTGAGCGATAGCGCGAATGTTTGAATGCATAGCAGTAATCCAGTTTCCTTTGTAGCGGGCTTTCACCTGCTGCCGATGTGGCGGTACGCTAATTGAATGAGCGGTAATTAGCCCGTCGCTTCTGGGGCCGGACGTCGGGGCGAACAGTTGCCGATCTGTAGTCTTGTCGTCTTCATTCCAACGTCTGTGCCTCTGGGAGCAACAGTCTGTCAGAAAACTGCGAGACATTTCGTACACGTGCGCTTACTGTCGAAGTAAATATTTGGGGATTAAAGGCGACTACGAAAAGCGACTCACTGCGCATCCGAGACATAAGGGGGGGGGGGGGGAGGGGGGAGGAGTTTATTTATACCTGCTCCTAATTTGTACCATTCATGTAGCATTCTTACCTCTTATAGTATTCGACATTTAATGGGGTCAGCTCCTTGGAACCATATTATAAGCTGTCAGTTCTAAGTGCTGAACAATCGATCGTACGAAGACAGTTCATTTCGTTGCTTTTAACTGTCGAATCACTCCCTGCTTGTGCTGTACTAATAATACAACCTGGGGTAGGCAAAGAGTATGTATCACTCATGTATTCAGGCATCCAAATGCGGTTATAATGACAAACGTTCCAAACAAACTGCCATTACCTGATTTGTACCATTTTCATATGTATAGTAAATCAAATGCAGCGATTCTTTTTTTCAAATTTCCTTTCCTTACATCACATATCATGAACCTTTCACTGTTATAAGTGGCAGCACAATGTTTTACTTGCGAGTGAATATGCTTGAAATAACCTTAGTTTGCAGGCGGTTAAGAATTTGTGTTCGTTGTGGTTCGTTTGTAGGAAATCGACAAAGAAGAATTGGTGACGTTGAATGTAAGGTAACGCTGTTAGTTTCGGATACTGTACAGCTACAATTTAAGACACCTGCTCGTCTAGAGCGCTTTAAAAAGCGTTTAGCATTATTGATGCAACATAATGTTCAGCATTGATGTGGTGAACTTAAGTGTATATCTAAATGGGGATTATGGGTTGAATGTGTCTAGGCTAGCAGTTAAGAGGCATGCTGAAAATAATTATGTAAACGAGGATATGGAAGTGTTTGGCACCAATAACCTGTTTTCCAGTGAACTTGAAAACTTCTTGAAATTGTGTATTCTTACACGTTTTAAGCACGTCCGACATACGAAAACTTGCGTTCGATGTAAATGGCCGGAGCCATAATTTCAGTGCAATGGAACCTATGACAGGCAAAATTCGCCTGAAGAAGTCCACCCAAGCAATGTCACCGAATCCGACGGAAATGATGAAAGCTCCAAGCAAAACACCAAGGGGACGAACAACATGTGAAACAAAAAGCTGACCGAAACAAAGGAGAAGAAATCTAAAACTGCAGCCCTATCTGTGTGAAGAAAGTGGTTTTGAGACAGGAAGGAAGCCATTGCAGAAGCTCATCCATCAGATGGAGTACAGGTATTCAGAGTTTGTGCAAGGAAGATTGAATGGAAGAAATTATCAGATATATGAACTGCAAAACGTGGATTCATGCAAATGATACATGTGTGGGGAAAGGGATGAAAAAGTTCTACTGCAACACCCCAAGATAGTGATGTAAGAACTAAAGGATTGGATGTTTCCTTAAACTTAGGCTTGTACAAATGTTTTAGCTCAGGAATGTAGTTTATAAAGGCGATAGAATGTATGCATCCACTATACAAATTTGGAAGCCAGATTCTCTGTTTGTACTGTTTGTAGATGTATAGTAAATTGAATGCAGTGATACTTTTTTCAAATTTCCATTCTTTAAATAGCGTATCAAGAACCATGCAGCTGAGATGGCTTGCTTCGAATATTTTTGTGAATTACTGTTAGGCTATAATAAATAAAATCTCAAACGTAGTACAATTTAGGTAACTCATTACTACTGGCATGGTCACCTCATGTGTCGCAAAATATAGACGAAGAAACGATGTAGGGGTAGCAGAAAATTCACCTTTCTTTTTAAAATTTAGATATTTATTTGTTTTAATGCGGCCCGCAATTGCTTCCTCTCCTGGCCAACATCCATGATGCCTTAACACGTGTCTATTAGTTACTGTTTTTCACATATTCCTCGCCGCTTCTGTCGAAGATCTCATTGCTTGGATCCGTCTACTGCGTGGGTTACGTTACGGACTGTCTCTGTTCATTGCTTTCATCCCTCTTTGATTTAGTCTCAGGCCGTTTTCTGTGCTCATTAGGCTGTTCATTCCGTTCAACAGAGCCCAAAATACTTCATCGATGTGACTGAGGATACGATGCTTTCATTGCGTCTTAGCATTGATATCCTTTCACCTTCATTTTAATCTCACTTTTGTTCCTACCGTTCATTTCCGCCATGACTTCTTTGATGTGCAAACTAAACAGGAGGGCCGAAAGAGCCCATCCGTTCCTTACACACTTTCCGATACAAGCACGTCTTTCTTGCTCCTCGTCTTAATTTTCCCTCTTGGTTCTTGTTCATATTGAATATTCTCTTCGTTCCCTATAGCTTACAGCTAATTTATAGTAAATTACGGACATCTTGCACCATTTCTTACTACCGAACTTTTTCTAGGTCGGGAAGTACGGTGGAGGTCTCGTTTCATGCTTGCGTTAGCAATCAAAACATCAGTATTGCCTCTCTGGTGGCTGGATCCTTCCTAAATCCACGCCGATAGACATTTAATAGATCTTCAAATTTCTTTTCCATCCTTCTGTATGCTATACTCATCAGAAACCTGTCGCGTGGATTTTCTCTGGCGTTTCGGCAGCTACTTACAAAAGGTTTTACATACTACTGCATAGTAATACTGCAATCAGTATGTAGAAAGAGGAGAAGAAAACAGTCTTCGTTGCGATATTGAAATTACTGTTTTAATTCAAGGGATCTTCATACTGGCCGATAAATTTTGTTAAGCAAGTTATGGATACCGACAGTAAAACTGGATATGTGGTTGCAGGATGTGGAACGACAGGTCAGCGTGTTTACTGTTTGACAGATTGTACCACATTACGCATCCAGGCAAAGTAGTCGGATGCTATGATTAAATGCATGAGCGGACCATGTATTTGCCTCGACTATTTTTCTTGCACATGATGAGGAAAATTTATTTCTGAGAATGTTCTACATCGTAATCCATGACTTGCTAATCAACATTTATCAGATAGTTTGAAGATGCCTTGAAGTAGGTGAAACACACGTCACTGATGACCAATAAACATTAATTTCAGTATCGCAACTGAGACTGTTGCCTTCTCCTCAGATATCTGGAATTCTGTTTTCGCTGTATGTAGCTTCTGGTGGCGCCGACAAACATTGCTCATTGCCTCTTCCAACCCAGCGCCCACCGAATGAATCGATTTGCTTCCCGTTGCACGTGAAATTAACTTTAAAGTGGAATTTTATGTACCCCTTCTATAGATTGGTCCCGCATTAATCTAGTGCGATATTCATTTTACCGATGTGTTGCAACAACGGCAGTGAAACACGAAAAATAATGAATACTCCACCAGCGACTGAGCAGCGCCTTGGCATGCACTGACTGCTACCGCTTGGAGCAGTGCTGCTCACTAGCTACTGCTGTATTGGTTATTCTTCGTTTTTCAGTGTCCCTGTTACAACTTATCGATAAAATAAATATCACATTGAACTGATTCGAGATGCTCTATCGAACAGACACGTTTTTATAAATATACTTGTTTGTGAAGGGAAACAATCCGACGTTTTCCGTCGACGTTACACGTACCATGAAAGATGTGGTGAACAGTATTTGTTTGGTTCGACATTGCAAAAACGAAATTGCAGACTGGACATTTATTTGCGGATAGTTTCAGAATGAGTGGAAATTTGATGTTACGACAGCGAAGCAGTAGCGTGTGACATCTGTGAAATAGTCGATTTCCGACAGTGACAGTAGTCTCTCTGTACTTACGCATTTTTGGCTCAGTGGTAGAGCGGAGAGTAGTAGAGCGCTGGACATGGAGTAAGCTGGCAGAAGTTTTAGCGTAACGTATTTTGGAGGAGTATTTTGCTGAAGAAAATCGTTAGAAATTATTAATGTGATTGAAGGACTTAAAGACTCAATATTTATGGAACAGAGAGAACGGATTTGCATTGTGGATATGCTTTTGAGGTAAAAATTTTTGCTTATTGATATTGTTAGCCACTGTTGTAACAGAACAGTCCACCTCCTCACCCCAGTTTACGCCATTTCGGTCGAATTCATTTCAGTCTGGATAACCGTAACAGCACTACCTTGTAAGACTTTTGTAAAGGAAGTAAAGCTTTTGGTTTTCTGTGAGTTTGATATTCTTGTGAAATAAGAGTTAAAAATACACCACTGCGCCTTTCGGGGTGGCCGAGCGGTTCTAGGCGCTGCAGTCTGGAACCGCGCGACCGCTACGGTCGCAGGTTCGAATCTTGCCTCTGTCATGGATGTGTTGATGTCCTTATGTTAGTTAAGTAGTTCCAAATTCTAGGGGAGTGATGACCTCAGAAGTTAGGTCCCATAGTGCTCAGAGCCATTTAACCAATACTGCATTGCGATTGTAATGAACGGATTAGTATTTTCATTTCAAGTAATCTTTTTTTCAGTATGACAAAATCATCCCACTCTTCCTCCCATTAGCTTAGTTTTACTTTATCATATTTTAGCTGACGCCATTTCTTCATTCTGTGCTGTTGCTGCTGATTATGGTGTAATATTTCAGCTGAGATTCTTTCAATGTTTTGTTAGTCCTTTCGTTTCTCATCTCACGTTCCCATTGCGCAAGTTCTAAGCATTTTCCTTGTAATTCACATTTTTAATGGGCCAGTGAACCGTGTGTTTTTCATAGTGTTTAAATTTTTTGGCCAGTACCCAATTTAATTTTGGTAGTGGTTTTTGAGTAACAATTCTGCTTTAATTTCCTGCACAGTGGACGCCATTTAGTTTTGCCTTTATGTAAATGTGTGTACTGAGACACGCTCTTCGCAATAGTAATGTCAGTTCAACCTTGTTAATAAAGAGTACATTCAGTTTTCAGTAAAAAGCAGGCAAACATTTTAATGCTCATGAAAGAGCAATCGATCGTGATAAAGAAAACAGCTTCACACAGAAAATGCGCCTCACCCCTCTTTGGAGAGACACCCCTGTGAATATATATCTGACATAAACTGCTCTGTAGCGTGTTTTTTGTTTGTTGGTGAAGTACCGCTAGTAGACATCCGTCCTCAGAGGAATGGTATGTATGCTGATCGCTTAGCGTAACCCAAATAAGCTTGTCTATAACATTCAAACGATTAGCTACTTACATGAAAAAGGAATCAGTTGTAAGTCCTTGAGATGGACACTATCATTTGCGAGGAATTCATCCACCACAGCATCTACATTTTCAGGAGTTCAGTCATCCACGAAGATCAAATCTACATAAGCTTCAGGGTGTTAACAGTATTTCAACAATATTTCTGCGATCAGCAACAAAGATGGGAAGCTCCGCACTCGGATCGAACGTAAAGCCTCACCATACCAGGGCCAACTCAACCTCATTCTCTTGAAGTATGTTATTTTACTGCCTATCACGTTTTCTCTACACGAATGTACGAGAAGAGACATTCTACAAACTGGAGTGGGACTCATCTATAGAATGTTCATCTTCGTAATCATTTGTTTCTTAGTCACTAATCTGCTCTGCGTAACAGAACCTAATTTCCATCTTTATAAACCGCTCCCTGTTACCATGGAATGTATATGCACGACTGAAATATTATACGTTTGGTTAACTGAGTTTCGTTATCTTGTAGTTAGTCACGAGCCTGTTTGAAACAGGGAGTACTTTCTCACACACACAGTAAAACTCTAGTTTGTGTGGTAATTTTTACGACTATGTTCAATGATTACTTACTGTTTTCTTTGTCTAATTTAGCGGAATTTTTTAAATCCTGTCTCTACTCACTGTAATAACAGACATAACACATAATAGTATCTTTAACTTCCTGTGTGTCAGGCCAGTAGAGTGTAATAAAAATGCAGTTCTACTTTGGAAAAGTGCTTCTCCAAACATTCTCTGAATTGGCAAGGGTATTCCTTTCACAAAGATGAGTGGATTACCGCGAGCCATTTTGATTAAACGCCACCTCATTGTCAATGCGATAATACCAGACAGCGGGCCTCGGCGAGGCGATATACCGACTGTACTCCATTAACGAGCACGATACACGGCTGCCTGTACTGAGTACAGACGTCTCCAAGGATTAGTCGCTGCCGTCAGCAGATAATCTGTTGCCGCTTTGAGCCGAGCCGAGGCACCGACGGTGCGGCAAGCGGGCGTCATTAACAGCGGGTAACACAACATTAGCAAACAGCAACCCTGCTGCCTCGTTACCGTTCGCCTTGTCTGCTGCGGCAAAGGAGACGGAGCTGAACGAAGGCCACGGCGCCGTCTTTCTGCTTGGAACAGCCATCAAACTCACAGACCAACATTGGAAAACGCCCTGTAGACGTTGAGGCCGTTAGATACCGAAGTCATTGGTTGACTTGCACAAGGATGATGAAGGAAATCTAGATTTTAACTTTCTCCGTTGTTAATGTTTCTTCCATGACTGTACTACTTTTGTAAAATATAGACCAATCGTCTTCGGTCTATTCATATTTCGGTCTATTGATATAATGAAATTATAAGCAACCACGTGCATAAAAGAAATTTAGTTTCTTTACCGCTTTCGGGTACTTAGTGCCTTTCTTCAGAAGGCTGTACAGGAAAGTACACCACAAATAAGTAGAAATCAGATAAGAATATTAAAATTAGGGGCGAAAAGTTCACAAATTTTAAAAAGTTAAAGATAAAAAGTGGTGCATTGTTATAACTATCGTACTATTTGCGAGTGTCAGTAATAAAGTGCATACAGCAAAATGCCATATTCCTAAAAATTGTGCAGGAACAATGAGTAATACAATACTGAATCCATTAATACAATAAGAACTCTTAAGACACCTACATCCAGTTCACACCGTCTGCACAAACAAGCGTAACAAGTGTAGACATCACGCTAGAACAGGAGCCAATCAGCCAATGACGTGAATGTCTTGAAGTTGGTCTCAGAGTGTGGGCGCATGTACGATAAAATAATAAAACAAAGTAACTGTAGTTGTCATGAGGCATAAACAAAATTGTAAGTCGATATAAGCTCCGTAGTAAATAATATAAACAACTAATGATAAATGAAATAAGTTAATATCTACGACAAGTGACGCGATGTATGTGAAATTCGGCAACTAATCTCTATAGAGCCGTAGCGAGATCAGTAGCGTGCTTGCAGGGAACGTGTCAACAAAAACAAAGTGCGAAACACATCATGGCACGGGAACTTGTGACTGGGGTAAGTGGAGAGATTATTCTCAATCCTTAGCTAATATTAAGTATCGGAAAGTAATCGTAGAGGGAAAGATGCGTGGGCACAGTTACATATACCGAGCGAGGTGGCGCAGTGGTTAGACACTGGACTCGCATTCGGGAGGACGACGGTTCAGTCCCGCGTCCGGCCATCCTGATTTAGGTTTTCCGTGATTTCCCTAAATCACTCCAGGCAAATGCCGGGATGGTTCCTCTGAAAGGGCACGGCCGACTTCCTTCCCCATCCTTCCCTAATCCGATGAGACCGATGACCACGCTGTCTGGTCTCCTTCCCCAAACAACCAACCAACCAACAACAGTTACATAATAATGAAACAACTAATAATGGGATTCATGCAGGTCACAATTATGTTTAGTGTAAGAATCGTATCTAGTGGATTTAATACCAGTTGTATGGTTCTGTACGTTTTAGAACACGTCGTTGAATTGGCATAGGGATGTCAATAGCTTGGCAACAGGAATATTTTTTATTTCGTTATACACGACTACAGTTGCTCAGGATGGATAAAATGCTAATCGTGATTTTATTTCAATGAACGATGCAGTTCGAACCCTGGGGGTTCATCTTCAGGTGTTTTGACAGTCCTCATGGCTTTCTTTTCAGATTTAGTTTACTTCTGGTACTGGTAACATTACAGTGGTACGTGACAAAGTAGCACATTGTGAATATAAGTTAACGAAACTGAGACCTATTCAAAGATAACTTACTGTTTCCAGTAGTGGATAGAAGTCCGCAGCTCGTGGTCGTGCGGTAGCGTTCTCGCTTCTCGCTTCCCGCGCCCGGGTTCGATTCCGGGCGGGGTCAGGGATTTTCTCTGCTTCGTGATGACTGGGTGTTGTGTGCTGTCCTTAGGTTAGTTAGGTTTAAGTAGTTCTAAGTTCTAGGGGACTGGTGACCATAGACGTTAAGTTCCATTGTGCTCAGAGCCATTTGAACCAGTGGATAGAAGGTTTTGAAGCACAATATGAGTAAACATGTTTATGTTTGTCTTTTAATTCTATAGCACATTTAATGCATAAGTCAAAGAATCTGAACTCTAAAGATGCTGCAATTCTACAAATATACGAGTTATTATTTCAAAGAAGACACCAAACTATGACATTATTCGTTATCTTCTTCTTCTTCTTCTGATGATTACATCCGTTCCTGATGTTGGCAACCATCTTGACAGTGCTTTTCCTGTCACTTAGCTCTGCAGACGTTTTAGAGGTTCACGTTCTGATCATCTTAAGCCAGGATATTCTTCTCCGGCCAACGCTTCTCTTCGCCGGTATTTTTCCTTACAGATGGTATCTGTTGTTATTGCGCATGATGTGTCCCAGGTACTGGATCTTTCTTACTTTCACGGTGGCCAGACCTTCTTTCTCTTCCTTCATTCTTCGCAGAACCTCATTTGTGACATGCGCTGTCCATGGTATTCTTAACATTCTCATGTACTGCCACACCTCAAAAGCCTCCAGCCGCTTACCCAACGATTCTGTCAGAGTCCGTGTTTGAACACCATAGAAGAGGGTGGAAAATACGTAGCAGCGCAGAAGTTTGATATTCATCGTCATTGCTACGCCATAATTCTTGAAAAGGTTACTCACGTTACTGAAGACAGCCCTGGATTTTCCAATTCAAGTTCTCACCTCATCAGAAAGATCCCACTGGTCATTTACTGTAGTGCCCAGGACGTGTATTCATGTACATGCTCTACGTGATTTTGGCTTATCGAAATGTGACATGCAGGGACTCTGTTTTTACTGATTATCATTGTTTTCGTTTTTTGAGGGCTGACATGTAGACTATATTCAGAGCTTTTTTGTGCAAGTCTATCGACAAGGTACTGAAAACTATCCTCACTATCAGAAAATATTACTGTATTGTCAGCATATTGAATGTTGTCGATATATTTCCCGTTTAAGAGCACTCCAATCTCTTCTTCATCAAGAGCTTCTTTAAAGACGTGTTCTGAGTAGATGTTGAAAATCAGTGGGGATAATATACAACCCTGCCTTACACCTCGTAGAGTGTCTGTCTTCTGTATTTTCTCTGTCCAGCCTCACAGAAGCCGACTGGTTGCAATATAGGCTAACAATTATACGTAGGTCTTTATCATCCAAACCAATGCTTCTTAAAATTTCAACAACCTTCTGGTGTTTTACTCTGCCGAAAGCCTTCTGATAATCAATAAAGCAGGAATAAGTGTCGCCATTCATGTCTCTGCACCTTTTAAATAGTACTTGGATACTAAATAATGCTTCGCGCGTGTCAAATGTATTTCTGAAACCAAACTGTAGAAGAAATTTGTTCTTCACAGATCTTGTAAATTCTTTGCTGAATGACCCTCAGAAAGATCTTTAGCAGGTGACTCATGAAGCTGATCGTCTTGTATTCACCACAAGTCGTATCTCTGGGCTTTTTGGACAATGTAATAAATTCGGATTTAAGCCATTCTCGTGGAATGTTACCCGGGTGGTAGATGTCATTAAATATTGCAATCAACCATTTTAAATTATCCTCACAGAGCAGATTGAAAAATTCGACATTCACATTGTCGGGAGCAGGTGATTTACCATCTTCCATTCCATTTATCGCAGCTTGTACTTTTTTCAGCAAAATTCTAGGCCCTGTTTCGCAATATATTTCAGGAAGTTCTGGCCGGTTGTCATAAGAGTTGTTCTGTGTATGTTTTCCATGTTTCTTTAAGCTCATCTTACCCAACTATTATTTTCCTTCATTATTCACCAACCTGTTTCCTGTCCTTTTCCTGTAATTTCCTGTCACTTCACCGACTTCTTTTATGAATATTGAAACTAATATGCTTCAATTGTAATTTCTCTCTTTCATTGCACTGTTCTTGTATTTCTCTTTCCTTAGTTTCTCGTATCCGTTTTCTCATCTCCTTGTTGATATTCTTGTATTCATCAGGATTACTTTTCACTTTCCTCCTTCTGTCCATCATTTTAAGTATCTCTTCAGTCATACATGACTTCTTTTTGGTGACATTCGATTTCAGATGTTCTTCTTTAACTGATTCCTCTATAGTTACTTTTCAATTTTCTCTTCGGTGCACAAGTTACCTGACAGAGAATTTAGTTCTTTATTAAGATGACTCCTGCATTTTCTCTTACGGAATATTCTTTCAGTTTGCGGATATCATACATTTTGTGTTCGTGTTGTTCTCATATTTCATCATTCATGCACGTGGAAAGATTGGACTGAGAAAAGGTTGGGAATTTGTACGGGCGCTGATAACCGAGGAGTTGAGCGCCCCAAAGTCCAATCATCATCATCATCATCATCATCATCATCATCATCATCCATTTTGACTTTTTTTCTTTTGAACTCTCTTCATTCTGATTTTGAAGACACCAACTAGGAGAACATGGTCTGGGTTAATGTCGGCACCTGGATAGGTTTTCATTGAGAGACAGCTCTTTCTATATCTTTGATTTATCAAGACATAATCAATGTGATTCCGGGTAATATTTTCGTCTGAATCTTGTGGGGACTTTCTGGTGTAGAGGTGTAGAGGTGGTAGTGTGAAGAATGTGTTAGTTGTTTCGAATCACCACTCTCCTGCAAATGCACTGAGTAGTTCGCCTCTCTTTCCTTTCTCACCAAGTCAGTAGTGACCTATAATGTCGCCTTCATATCCCCTTCCTATTTTGTCATTAAAATGTCCCATAATTATTGTAAGATCTTTCTTCGGTAGTTGTTGCAAAATACCTGAGATTTGGGAATAAAATTGTGCAACTTCATCACTGGTCTGTTGTTGGAGCGGAGATTTCAATATGTTCAGTTAAAAGAATAGAGCACTTACTGGGAGTAACATCACTCTCTCTGAAACAGGTGCACAATCAGTGACACATTCTGCGATCGCTTTCGATACTATAAATCCTTCTCCAGGCTTATACCGTCCATTAGATGTTCCTGAGAAGTAAATTCTGTGTTCATTGATATTTCAAGTACCTGAACCTGGCCATCGCATTTCACTAATGCAGATGATCTAAATGCTCATTCTTTCCGTTTCTTTGATTGCATTGTTGATTTTTCCAGTCTGAGCCATCGTCTTCACATTCCATGTGCTTATCTTTATACTATTTTTAAATGATAATCTCTTCTTTGTAACTGTTTTGCTCAAAACTACCCCCCCCCCCTTCTAGATCCTATTGGGGCGATTGAAACTTCAGAAAATGTGGTGTTGAACACAGCCATGATTTGTAACTAGAGAAATGCATAGGATCTTTAATGTGGTGGTTTCTCGTTGCCTTCCACATTCTAATGCCGTTGATGAATCTGTTACATAAAATATAATTTGCAAAACAAATATGTGTGAATATTTCAAATATTGATTATGTTGTCAAAGAGTTGCACTATGAAATGTTTGATTCTGTAATAAAAAATAAACTTTTAAAAAACCGTACAAGCTGTAGCAGCTAAACTCCGTTTGTTAATTCGATATGTTTTCAGGAGATTCCCCTTTGTGCAACTTTATTTGTAATTGATCTACATGATCAGGATTTTTTACCACGATTTCCTCTCTGCAGTACAGTTAGACTGTTCTAGGTATCACTTACTCTTTACCTGTTAAAGTATATGTGGTTGGCTACTATGAATTTGTCGAAGTGGTTAAGTCTGCAAGCATCAGTATGTTATTTGTAACGTGTGTGATAGTTCTTCCTGTTTTGCCTATGTGAACTATGGGGCTGCTGTTACATTGTGATTTGTATAAATTTAATACACTGAAGCGCGGAAGAAACGTATAGGCATGCGTATTCAAATACAGAGATATGTAGCCAGCCAGAATTCGGCGCTGCGGTCGGCATCCCCTGTGTTAGGCGACAAGTGCCTGGCGCAGTTGTTAGATGGGTTACTGCTGCTACAATGACAGCTTATCATGATTTAAGTGCGTTTGAACGTGGTATTACAGTCTGCGCACGAGCGATGCTGCACAGCATCTCCGAGATAGCGATGAAGTGGGGAATATCCCGTACGACCATTTCACGAATGTGAATATCAGGAATCCGGTAAAACATCAAATCTCCGACATCGCTGCGGCCGGAAAAAGATAAGATTGTGCTAGAACGGGACCAACGACGACTGAAGAGAGTCGTTCAACGTCACAGAAGTCCAACCCTTCCGCAAATTGCTACAGACTTCAATGCTGGGCCACCAACGTGTATCAGCGTGCGAGTTATTCAGCAGAACATATACGATAATGGCTTTCGAATCCGAAGGCCCACGACTGCGCGAGACAAGCTTTGCTCCTTTCCTGGGCCCGTCGACACAAACATTGGACGGTTGACAACTGGAAACATGTTGCCTGATCGGACGAGTCTCGTTTCGAATTGTATCGAGCGTATCGACGTGTAGGTGTACGGAGGCAACCTCATAAATCCGTGGACCTTGTATGTCAGCAGGGGGCTGTTAAGGCTAGTGGAGGCTTTGAAGTGGTGTGGGGTGTGTGCAGTTGGTGATCTGGGACCCCGATACGTCTAGATATGACTCTGACAGGTGACACGTACGTAAGCATCTTGTCTGTTCAACTGCATCCATTCACATCCATTTTGCATTACGACGGACTTGGGTAATTCCAACAGCGCAATGCGACACCCCATATGTCCAGGGTAGCTACCAGGTGGCTGCAGGAATACTCTTCTGAGTTTACACAATTCTGCTGGCCACCAAACTCTCCAGACATGAACATTATTGAGCATATCTGGGATGCTTTGCAACGTGCTGTTCAAAAGAGATTTCCACACCATCTTACTCTTACGGAATTATGGACAGCCCTGGAGGATTCATGGTGTCAGTTCACTCCAGCATTATTTCAGACATTAGTAGAGGTTACGCCACGTCGTGTTGTGGCACTTCAGCGTGCTCGCGGGGGCCATACACGATATTAGGAACGCGTACTAGTTTCTTTGGCTCTTTGGTGTGTAGGGTACTCCCCGTTGACCTAGACTCACGAAATTTGGCACGAAGCAAGAGGGTTTTACGGTACATATAAACGAAAAAAAATTGAGAAAATTGTTCATTTGTAAAGAAAACCTACGAAAAAAATTTCATTTTTTCTGACTTCCTAGATTCTTTACAACATTGTGGAAAGTCGTGGATTCCCGGGACCAATATCATGCCAGTAGCAATGTCGATAACAGGCAAAATCGATCAGTCGATTCCCAGTATGGATGGCCTCGCAATGTACATAATTTACTTTGTCCGGACATCTCAGATACAATTTTTATGAGTATTATCGTAGAGAGGAGCAGGTGACACTCATCAAATTATTCGTCACCGCCCTGTAAGCATGTCTTTATCACTGCAGTTACGCATAGTTATTTCTTGCTCTACACAAGCTGGGCTTCCAGTATAGACTTTCCAATGTCGTAAAAGACGCTAGTGAGCTCGCTTTGTTTTGGTGATAGTTAGTTGTGTGAGATAAATTGGCACAGTGAATGAAAAATTAAAAAAAATGTTCAAATGGCTCTGAACACTATGGGACATAACTTCTGAGGTCATCAGTCCCCTAGAACTTACAACTACATAAACCTAACTAACCTAAGCACATCACACACACCCATGCCCGAGGCAGGATTCAAACCTGCGACCGTAGTGGTAGCGCGGTTCCAGACTGAAGCGCCTAGAACCGCTCGGCCACAACGGCTGGCCCGATCTTGTTGAAAGTAATCATAGGTTTTTATATGCTCCATAAGGTCTGCCACAAATTCAGTTTTATTATCGCCACCCTGTTTGTGTGATTGCAGTGAAAAACAACATGTTTATATCGCGGTTAAGAATAATTTGCTGAGTGTCGAAGTATGAGTATTTCTGCGATAATAAGCATTAAAATTGTCCTAATGGTTCCATACAAGCTAAATTATGCATACTGACCACGACCTTTGCCTGTGATCCACATTGCTGCTGGCAAGATATTGGTCCCAGGAATTCCGAAATTTTCGAGAATGTAGTAATTTTAACTTTCAAGTCAGTAACAAATAGAAATATATTTTTCGTGCGATATAATTACAAATGAACAATTTTTTGATTTTTTTTCTTTACTTGTATTGTGAAACCTTGCTTCATGCAAAATTTCATGAGTTTAGGAAAACGGGAAATACCCCACACGTTTTGATGAGAGTTGGTGAGAATCAAAATATGTGACATAAATAGCATCTTTTCATTCACTGACTTAAAAGCGTCAATGTTTTAGACCACCAAGAGCATAGATTTTAGTATGTGACATACATCTGAAATTAATTCATTTACCCGTTCCTGAAAAAACAAGTTTTAATAGACAGGCGATCAGTTGGATAACAAACGAGAAAAAAAAGTATTTTTCGTCTGATATACTTACAAATTAATAATTCCAAACATTTTCATTTAGGTGTACTGTTAACCTAAGCTTCTTGCCAAATTGCGTGATTCTAGATCAACGGAAAGTACCCAATATGTTTTGATTAGTGAGTTCCCGAGTATCAAAATACGTGACATAAGTGGCCGTATATTTTGACTGCATTGAGTTAGAGGCTTAAATGTCTTAAATCACTAAGACACAATATCCCTTAGTTTTTGACACAAATTCCAACGTGATGCGTCTACCTATTCCTGAGAATAAGAGTTTTTAACAGACAGACAGACACAGATAGACAGACAGAAAGACAGACAGCAAAGTGATCTTACAAGGGTTCCGCTTCTACTGATTGAGGTACGGAACCCTAAAAACGACATCGTAACACACTTAAACGAATCTAAGTTGAGTGATATACTTACTCATAACACTTTTTTCCCTGGAGTTTCCAGCTTCACTGTTTAGGTTCCTAATCGTTGTTGTAAATTTCCTTTGTTTTTGTTTACTGTGAAAGCAGTAGCAGCTCCTTCGATCACCTCGTTAACGAAGAGAAGCGAGCCACCACGAAGTTTTTCTATATCACAGTATGCAGGATACGTGCAAAGCAATTCTATAAACTGAACTTATATGTTAATATCCTGTCCAAGAGACAGATATCGAGTTTCGCCATTCATAACATCAGATGCAAGTGCTTCTGACATTGTTCAGTATCACGTAAAGAAATAAACAACAATCAGTAGGATGTACTTACTCCGACGGCCGTTAGGAATTAAAACCAAAATTGCAGGGCACAGCGAACGATTATCCAGGACTGGATGCTGCCTAAAACTGAAGCATAGTGCTAGAGAAGAGGGACGTGTTGCAGTGCGGGTACATTGGGTTGTGGATTGGGGGGGGGGGGGGGGAGGTGATGGTGGAGATGCTTTGGCAACCGCGAGTGGCTGGTGCGGCTATTCATAAGGGCACGTGTGATTGGTTGACAGTGTGACATATCCCCACGTGTGCCTTACGCCACTACGTCCTTCATAGCTGTCAACCCGAAAGTAATTCTGAACAGAGCATAACACACCACATTTTTATTTCGGATTGCCTCTTATTCTTCATAGAACTATGAAGATGGTCGTTTTCTGCCATGTATAATAATTTAATAGCTGATTTGATGTCCATGTATTAATTTCAGTGGCCGTCTGTTATTTCAGTCTTTCAAATGGCTCTGAGCACTATGGGACTCAACATCTTAGGTCATAAGTCCCCTAGAACTTAGAACTACTTAAAACCTAACTAACCTAAGGACATCACACACACCCATGCCCGAGGCAGGATTCGAACCTGCGACCGTAGCAGTCCCGCGGTTCCGGACTGCAGCGCCAGAACCGCTAGACCACCGCGGCCGGCTATTTCAGTCTTTATAAACACCTGTTACCTCTGGTACTAGCAGCAGGTGACAAGCGCGCAAAGTGTCACATACTCAATGGGATTGTCAGTCTTTAACATAAATACACTTTTCGGATTATATAAACATAATAAAATATTTAAAATTGTCACCGATACCGTAATTAACGCTTTTAAGGTATAGGAACTTCTAGGACCGACCATTACACTCTATGTGCCACTTAGCAGCTTAGTACCTACTGAAAAACGTAAGTTATATCGATAATATGCGTACAATGCAGCAGATCAGTACAGTAGACACGCCAAAAACAACGAAAAACACGTTCATGCCTTCGGTTTTCAACCAAGAAAAATCAAACGTTAATTATCGCATTCTAAAGAGGCTATTAAGTCCAGTCCATAATGCATTGGAGGAGCAAATTATGGTTTAGTTAAAACTACACCAATCAACACAGTGTCAAATACATGTATAGTTGTGGGACTCAGTAATGAAGTAAACCAATAGGGATGGTCCAACAGTATTTAAACACGTCTGGATTAATTCCTAAAACAATGTGGGGGGGGAGGTATTTAGTAGCAGCAGTGAGTGCAGTAACTATAAACATGCTAACAAAAGTATGAGTCGAGTCTTTTGTGTGGATGTCCTTTGGCGTTGTGTGAAGGCCACACTGAACATTTGTGAAATGCAAATAAGATCTTTGACCCTAAACGGAATCGTAAGAAGTGTATCCATTGGTTGTATCGACTTGCGTGTAGGAAATACACCTTTGCAAAATGCGATGGTTTTTGTTAGAATGAAAAGTTTGTAGTCCTAAGTGTAAGTAAAAATTCACTCCAAGTTTCTATTTCTACTCTTTTGAACACAAGCGAATTTTTTTGAAATAGTGTTCTTTGATCATACAATGTAGGCTTTCCAGAATGAGATTTTCACTCTGCAGCGGAGTGTGCGCTGATACGAAACTTCCTGGCAGATTAAAACTGTGTGCCCGACCGAAACTCTAACTCGGGACCTTTGCCTTTCGCGGGCAAGTGCTCTACCACTGAGGTACCGAAGCACGACTCACGCCCGGTACTCACAGCTTCACTTCTGCCAGTACCTCGTCTCCTACTTTCCAAACTTTACAGAAGCTCTCCTGCAAACCTTGCAGAACTAGCACTCCTGAAAGAAAGGATATTGCGGAGACATGGCTTAGCCACAGCCTGGGGGATGTTTCCAGAATGAGATTTTCACTCTGCAGCGGAGTGTGCGCTGATATGAAACTTCCTGGCAGATTTATGTTAACGGGAAAGCATTACAGAATGTGTTTCACTTAGCAGTTGTGTAAAAAAAAGGTGAGGTAAGAATTTAGCTCATAGTTGATGAAGATTTTTTATTCGTTTAAAATTCATTGTGAATTCTTAAGTTTTGTCTGCAGTTGTTATCTCTTCAGCGACAGTACAGTCTGCGGTTATCCATCATCGCTGGCAGTAGAAGAGCACGGCTGCCGTGGTCCACTGTGATGGTTCTGCGGGCAGAAAAGCGATAATCCGCGGCCACTGTAGTCATCCCCCTCCCCAATCCCCCCATGCGCCGCACTCGCCGTCCGCCAGCAAACCTGGTGCCCCATCTCTTTGCCGATAATCATATTTCTAATTATTTCTGCAATAAGAGGATTTGTTTGTGAAATTAAAATGTTAATATTGAAAATATGAATATGAATACAGAACTGTGGGGACGGGGCCTTTTATTAAATAGTTCGTTATTCTGTGGAACGTTTTTGGTCTACGTCCGTCAAGTGGCGAGGAACTGAACATATGATGCTGAAGTGCGTAAAACTGGCATAAATAAGGTAGCAGGCATCCAATTTCTGCATGATACGTCCAGTGAAAAAAGTTTCGTTTTTTTTGTTTCTGTTATGTCTGTAGCAGCACTTTCTGATGAAGTTTGGGTGCGTGTGTTTAGCGCTAATAAACAAATTTTGATTTTGCTGTTGGTTTACCAATACGTCCATATTGTGGTCATCAGGGGAAAGCTAATAAAACTGTATTTCAAAATTTTCACTAGGTCAGTAAAATCAAAAGTAGCCCGATTACATGTCTGAACTCGCAAATGCTTGATACTTACATGGAGAAGCGTCTTCGACGTGCTGCAAAATTGCTTCATTGGTCACTAAATGAAACGCCACTAGTTAACAAAAATTTGACTTGATTTGACGCATTTCGGGAGATAGCCATCGTCAGATAGTTCGGAAACCAAAATACGAATGACAGAAAATGGAAAATGGTGTAGAGAGTAACATGAAAAGAACACAAGCATGATAAAGTTTCGTCATAATGAGAGCGGATGCACACACCATGGTCATCTAGGTATTCAGATGCATAAAGACACGTTGTAACTAATGCAGCTGTCTTGACAGACTAATTTCAAAAGTACATCATGTCTCATACACAGACAATTAACGCCACCAGAAGGCGGTGGTGAAAACAGACGGAGCCGTATAGCGGCGAAAAAGAATGATATATCTTGATTTATTTACATAATACTATTGAATGCAAAACATAATTTTAAGAATGGTATACAAAGCAAGAAAGTTAAACAACACACTGTTAAACAATTTCTGCGTTGGTATAAAATGCTATCAATAAAATACATATAAAATAATATGCATAAGGTATATAAATCAATGATACGAAATCATACGAATAAAAAGCAGTGTAGAGGGCATAATCATGCATTTGAAAATGCTGAAGAGTTAACATAGCAAAATATTATAATAGATACGCAAAAAAGAGATATATTATTGGATGTCAGGGACTCAAACTCTCCAGAAAACACAACAAATGAAGGACTGATGGCCTTTATAGTCTGGTCACTTCAACCCCCACAAATCAACCCACGAAATATGAAGTAAGTACGGAAAACCTACTTCCACATAATGAAACAAAAAAATGTGACATTCGGTATTGGAGGTATAGCTCCCACCCTTACAAGACAGGGTGAGGGAGATCGTACAAGTAAGAATTTTAAAATAAATAATTCGTGAAAATACTATGCATATTGTAGAAGAAGTAATAACTCATTAATGAGTAAATGAAGTTGTTTAAATTTCTTGTCTTTCTGAAAGCTATGTTTTCTATTCGAAAATTTTACGTAAGTAAATCAAAAGTTTTTTTTTTTTTCTCGCCGCTATGTGGCACCATCTATGTATGCTTCACCGCCCTCTGGTGGTTTCGAAAGACCATATCGATTTTGTTTCGTTGAACGGTTCGCACGCTGACACTTGTCGAAGGCCCAGCACTGAAATCTGCAGGAATTTGCGGAAGGGTTACACTTCTGTCATGTTGAACGAATCTCTTCAGTCGTTGTTGGTCACTTTCTTGCAGGATCTTTTTCCGGCCGCAGCGATGTCGGAGATTTGGTGTTTTTACTGGATTCCTGAGATTCGCAGTGCACTCGTCAAATGGTTGTATGGGATAACCCCCACTTCCTCGCTACCTCGGTGAGTCTGTGTCATATCGCTCGTGCGGCGACTATAACACCACGTTTAAAGTCACTTAAATCATAACCTGTCATTGTAGCAGCAGTCGCCGATCTAACAACTGCGCCTGACACTTGTCTTACATAGGCGTTATCGACCGCAGTGACGTATTCTGCCCGTTTATAGATCTCTGTATTTGAATACGCAACCCTTTAGCAGTTCCGTTGGCGTTTCAGTGTGGTTGTGTACATTGGTTCCTTATAAGAACTTTCTCTTAAGTCTCCTCTAAAACTCCTAGAAGCTTGTAAAGGAAATTGTGGTTCCAAACGTCTAGCGATCATAAACCACATCGTTGCTAGAGATAAAATATTCGCTGTTGCTTCCTGGTGTCGTTGCGCGTCCTTTAATATTTGCCATCCCTGGGATGACGAGATTTCGGAGTACTGGTAGGGTCTCAAGCCAGCTGTGGTGCAGAAAGTGGGGAGCGAATCAGTAATTTTCTCTGCCTACCTATCATTCACAGCAGATGATTACATTATAGGCAATACACAAGGCATACACATAATGCAGAGTGCTTACGCCATAACACCACCAAGGGATATAAGCAGTAGAATAGGACGCCTAGGAAGTGTTAGTGAAAGTTCTGTCCATAACAAAAGTTGTTCAGATCTACACATTTGATGCAAAGAGTTTGAAACGCCCTATATTAAGAGCCTTTGAAGGACAGCTTGAAGTAAACTGAGGGTCTGCGAAATTTATTCGCACTTGCGATATGGACAACCATCAGCTGTATAATGGAATTACGATAATGAAAATTTGTTCTGGACCGGGACTCGAACTCTGATTTCCGAAGTTTGAAACTTCGTCATCCACGTGCCGTGAAGCACGCTTGGGCAGCCGATTGGTAAGGCAGCTGCTCGCGATAAGCAGGAAACCAGGGTTGGAGTCCCGGTCGAGGACACATTTTCACCGTCGTCACTCCATTACACAGCTCACGAACGTACATTTTCACAGCTACGAATTCATTGCATGCGTTTCATAAAGGCTGTAGTCGCTGCAGTGGCTGTTCTTCAGTAATATATATATATATATATATATATATATATATATATATATATATATATATATATATATGCGTGTCCGAAGCAACGTTGCATCATACTTCTGAACATCAGAAGCACTGAGCCATCATATTAACGGAGGGTAGTTGTGTTCCATTCACTAGGCGTAGCCTGTCTGCGGCATAACTTTGTGAAAAAAATTCACCCCAGTTATTTCTCTCACAAGTGCAGGAGAAATAGTTGGATTAAAGTTTCTGCTTAACGAGCCTCATGTAAATAAACAGGTAAATTATTGCGCATTTCCTTATGTCATGGAGGGAGGCCATGTGGTAATGTTAGTGGTAGTCCGTCCGCCTAAAAGAGACGTTTGGCATTACTGTTATTGTCTTTGGACCCAGCGCGGGATTTGAAGTTCTACTTTCTCTCGTCGTCAGCAACAACACATAACACCGTGTACGCGATCACCTGTGAAACATTCTAGTGCACATAGGAACAAGCATACTTCACACGGGGATGGAACCTTCTGACTTAGGTGGGAAGAACAAATTACAATTATATACACAGACGGTTCTCCGTAGAGTTATTCATTTACATATAATTAATTTTAATTTTAATAATGAACAGCCTCAGTTGCACCGTTTACCTAGAAATTTACCTAGGTTTCAGTCGGGATAACCCAACCTTCTTCACAATAACAGTATCTATCGTTTGTCCATGGTGGACATCAAGCTAAAACTACAAATCCATAAATTATCTTCGTATTTATGGATTTGTAGTTTTAGCTTGACGATGTCCACTATGGACAAACGATAGATACTGTTACTCTGAAGAAGTTTAACATTTTCGTGTTCGTATAATAAGTTTCCGTCTCTTTAATCTAAGAATAGATGATCAATGCAGCTAGCCGCTATCTCTGTGTAATGTCTTGTCTGTATAGACGTGTATTTGTTGACTTTAAGATCCCGTCACCTTCACACATAAGTCTATACAGTAAAGTAAGGCCCTCCCAGTTCTTGGCTGATCCGCGATAAGACAGGCGAAAAATTAGACTAATGGAGGATTATTAGTATTATCTTTTTTTTTATTCGCTCTCTCTCTCTTTCTCTCCTTTATCTATGTATAGTTTCTAATATAAGATTTCATTACGTGATATAGTGATAGAAAGAATTAGCCAAATTCTTTGGTGGAGTCCTTCGTCTTGGTAATCTGCGGCTGGCTTTCTGTAAGAGATCTTTACATTTATTATTACTGTTAAACACTGCAGTCAGTCGGGAGAATCAATCGTTTAGACAATTTGTTCCTTTTACGAAAGATTGCGAATTCCAGATGTGCACGAAGCCTTCTTGGACGATTTAACACAGACTCAGTGATTGCAGGCTCTCTTCGACACAGCTGAAACTTCCCCACTTATTACAGGGCCAATGTGATCAACAAATGATTCAGAAAAAAACTCATTCGTTCATTTACTCCAGAACAAAAGAGTCACAAACCATATTTATGGAGAAAATCGTGTATTAAATCCATCTCCATTACATGTCCAGATCTCTCAGAAACACGTCAGTCCCTCAATAGACACTCCAGAAGCTGTCCTAGTTACCCCTCTAACAACCACGGAGAATGCGTATCTGCATCTCTGTTGTTTCAAAGAATAAATGCACTAGAAAATACTTTGGCGTCGACGAGCTGTCGCCGCATATATTACGAGAAAATCAGATCAGATAACTTTTTCAAAGTGAATGAATGTGGATGGTTTGATTGAAAATGATTAATTGGTGCGTGGTAGAAGGTATTTGCTGTGGGGGCTTTACAGAAGGTTGGGTTATCCCGACTGAAACCTTGGTAAGTCTCTAGGTAAACGGTGCAACTGAGGCTGTTCATAATTAAAATTAATATTTATACAGTTGCTGACAAGGCCGGGAAATGTTGAAGATATTTACATATAATTTTTTCAAATGATTTATGTGTAATGAGTTAACATACTCTTCTTGTAGCAACTATATTAACTATAATGTACAGGGGAGGGGGATACCCAAAAGAAACGGAACTAATTTTTTGTTGTGTTGAACTTTTGTACTACCACAATTTGGCGCTAGGCGCGCATAGACCAGTCAGAAAATCGAGTGCCGTCGCCGAAGAATGTCGGCACTGGTTTCGGCAGAGTTCATATTGACAACTATATTGTGTGATTGTCGTTTTTGCAATGGCTGTTCTTCATGAAAAGCGTACGGTGGTGAAATCCTGCTTTTTGCTCGGAAAAGGTGGAACAGAAACACTTGAAAATTACAGCGGGCGTATAAGGACGTTGCTAATGGGGAAAACTCTCGTTTCAAAAATGGTGAAATGTCAACTGACGACAAACCTCGTTTTGATCGTTCTTCCACGGCCCGAATACATTAAAATGTTGAAAACAATTTGTGCAGTTATCAATGAAGATAGACGACAAACCGTTGAGGAAACTGTGGAGCTGTCGGGAGTGGTTTGCAGCCCAGTGCAGTGAACTCTCAGAAGATATAGGAATGAAAAGGGTGGCTGCCATAATCGTGCCGCAACTGCTGATGGCTGAATGCTTATCGAAAACAAGATTGCGTGGAAACGTGCTGCTGTTTTGTTTACTGGAATGACAAGTGACATGAAAGGAAAGGGTTCTGCTGGTATTGCCGAGGTAAAGTTTGTAAAAATATAACGAAAGATTCGGCACGTGCATTCGTACAAGTGGAGAGTGTTTTAAAGGATATTGTAGGTTTATGCTTATATTGTGAATAAGTTAAAAAAATAAAAAGTTTATTTTGGGCACCCCATCGTATACTGAACGGGACGTCGCTTACGAGGACTTTATTTAGCGAAACCAATATCTAAAAAAGATTGTCGTCGTTATAGCCATATCAGCTCAGAAACCAAACTGAAAGGTTAGTGGATAACCTTCACGTTCTCTGTGAGGAGTGAGATTAATTGTGGGCTGATGTTGCTGTTTGTAGCCCTTTATGTGTACAGTGGGCTTGTTGTCACTGGTTGATGAGGTCAGCATGGCCTAATGGAGAGGGGAGGATTTGCATGCGCAAACGTGGGACGTGACAGCGGAGGAGGATAGACCACTCCGGGTCACGGACATAGCGGCCTGATGGAGCTAGAACGGACGAACGCGCCCACTGTATTTCTTGCTGTGCGTCTTTCAGCGAATACCATGCGCAGATTAGGTCATTGTGGTTCATTCAGACTTCCAAGACTTACAAAGAATTACACCTAATCGGGAGCCTTTGACAACAGTGACTGGGGTAAAAAATATTGAAACGCCCCCTTAGAAAAATTATACATGACTGTGCTTAAACTGACACACAATATTTTTTTAGCGCAACGCAATCTTTCAATAATCCCTACAAAAGAATAGCCCTGACTAACATTAACCTATACCTTTCACAAATCACTTACCTCACCAAAAATCTTCGTTACTCGAACTACTGCAATACAGCGAGCGCTGTAAGTAGGCTGTTTATGTTTTCTTATTGGCAACGTTACGTAGCGCTCTGTATGAAAATCACTGGCTGTGCTGTGTGCAGTCTGTGGCTAGTTTGCATTGTTGTCTGCCATTCTAGTGTTGGGCAGCTGGATGTGAACAGCGCGTAGCGTTGCGCAGTTGGAGGTGAGCCGCCAGCAGTGGTGGATGTGGGGAGAGAAATGGCGGAGTTTTGATATTTCTAAGAATGGATGTTATGAACCGTTTTCTCAAATAAGTCAAGACACATTTTCTGCTTGTCAAAATGTGAATGTTGCCGGTGCAAATGCACTGCCGAAAAGCGTAGAGGAACAGATTCCAGACACTTATGCATTGTTATTACAGCTAATGCAACAAATGGAACAAAATCAGAGACAAACATAGCAAAAGCTTCAAAAGTTAGACACAATGGAACAAAATCTTCAAAAGTTAGACGCAATGGAACAAAATCTTCAAAAGTTAGACACCACACTTGAACAAACACGTGAAGATTTAACTACTGAGTTACATAACATTGAATCGAAATGTCAAAAAGTCTGTAATGACGTAAAAACACAAATTTGTGAGCATTTCCAACCTATTTTTTCGCGTCATGAAAATGCGTTACAGAATCACGAAGCAGCCATAAAAGAACTGCAAACTACTGTTCATGAAAATCATTAGACCTTGCAAGCTAAAATTGACTCAGTTGCATCTACCGATTCGGTTATGCAACTTGCAAAAACTCAGGAAAACTTAAAGGACACAGTAGATACGATTTCAACACAAATGGACACTCTGAAACTTGGTTCAGAAAAACACACAGAGGAAATAATTTCACTAACGGATAAAGTAGCCGAACTTTCAGATCAGTTCACTAACTTATCTACAAAGGTAGATTATGATCTGAATGACACAAGACCTGTAGCCATCACTGACACAGAAGAGAATGAACAAATTAAGAAATTCAAACAAAATCAGAATCAAAGTAATACGCAACACAAAAAAGAAATCCGGGAAGTACAAGATCAGTTGGTACAAGTAATACAAAAATTACATATTTCAGAGGACACTCGCGCTCCAACATGGGAAGAGGGACTTAGAAATACGGAACAACCACAAAATAATAAAACAGGACACTTCGGAAATTATGAAAGAAATTGGCAAGGCGCACCGAATTTTGAGATGGAACCGCCGAAACGACGTAACAATGACCGACATGTGACTCGCCGACATGATGATTTTGACATTAAGCTGTTCATTACTACACGTAAATTCAAAACATTTAAGAATTCCGGCAACGACATTCATCCACAAGCGTGGCTTCATCAATTCTCTCATTGTTTTCCTCCCAACTGGTCATTAGAACACAGATTAGAATTTATGTGTGGATACTTAGAGAATGAACCAGCTGAAAGAATGTGATCGGTCATTCACGATTGTCACAGTGAAGGAGATTTTTACCATGCGTTCCACTCAGCATATTGGTCTCAAGCTACACAAGACCGAGTAAAACATAGCATCATGATGATGAAACACTTTGAAAAATCTGAATTTTCCAGTCTTGTTAAATATTTTGAAGACATGTTGCACAAGAATCAGTACCTGTCAAACCCATACCGCCCCTCAGAACTCATCCGCATTTCCTTAATCAAACTGCCTGAACATTTACGACATATTATTTTGGCAGGACGTTGCAAAGACGACATTGAAGCTTTTCAGGGACTCTTACAAGAATTAGAAATTGACACTGGCAATCGCGGGACGCGAAGAACGAGCACAACAATTACAGGTCACATCTATCACAATTCCGCGATGACAGAAATAATAACTGGCCACGAAAAGGCTATTCTCACAACACAAATTGTGACCAAAACAGACACCACTCGTATGACAACCGTTGGCAGAGCAATAATAGTTACAGAGAAAGATCGCATTTCCGTAGTAATGAATATGACAGAGATAACCATAGAAAGAGACAATATGGCAACCAGAACTATTATTATCATGGGAGACAGAATAACTTCAGACACAACGGTCCACCGTGCAGTGATAATTCAGGGAGGAATTCTCCACCACTTAACGGACAAGAAAGAAACTACGGGAACTACCGACATGACGACAGACGATATAATCATAACAGCAGACCTGAATTTCATCAGAACTGGCGTGATTCTAACAGAGCTGGGCCCTCTCGGCAAGGCGAATTTGTAGAAGTTAGGTCTCCTAATCCCAGTAACGACGCGTGCCAACAAAGAAACAGACACTGACTCGCACCGCAGGCAGCCACGTGCGCCCGCTGGCTCAGGGAAAAATTACATAGACGCTAACCTTGAGAAAAATTCCAGTATTCTTTACCGACGTATACCACATGATAATTGCGTCGAAGTTGAAACATAGCGTACTAGGAAGAGTAAAGGTTTACGCCACATTTCACATGTAAAACCATTTATTGAGAGATAATCTGCTTTTTAACTTAGTCTTTGCTATAAAATTTTTCACTTCACGTTACTAGTACTCTTTTTCAGTCTTAGAAATTGTTACCATGAAACAATGTTTGAAGTTAACTATCCAGTCAAGAACCTAGGGAACTTAGACAAGTAATTACGAATGCATTGTTATAGTGAACAGATGTCACAGTGTTATTGTGTGTGTACATTCTTGCTTGTTAGTTGCACGATTATGTAACGACTATAAGGCTCACATACTTAGAACATTTACCAGTACTGCTAATGAGATTTTAATGCAACATTTTGGTTTACTTGAAAACACATTCTGAATTAAAGTACTTTCTGAGAGATACCAGATGACACAGTGGTTGGTTTGTGTGACAGCTACACGATTTTATCACGACGCTACTAATGAGTGACAATTCACAATGTTGCTTTTGCGGTGTTTCTGTTTTATATCTGCACAGTTTTTCTGTATTATTCTGGAAAGTAAACCATGTTTTAGTAGTAACTTTTGTGGTATAGCTACAATGAGACAGCCTTTTCCGTAGGACAACAATACGTTACAGCACAGTACTTTCTTCATCACGGCAATAAGCGTAATAACAAAGATATCTATACGCAAAGCATTTCACTTTTGTTTATCATGAGGTAAGTACATTGACTTCTGCAGAACTTAGCTTTCGGAGGACGATAACTACGACACTTCCAAAGAGATTATCTTACAACAAGACGCACAGTTTAGCGCCACAGTACACGTATTTGAGTGATTAATTTTGTACTTAAAACATTTATTTTTAAAGATTTTTGAATTAAAATGATACAAAGGTTTTCCCTGATACATTTCATTCCATTCTTGTAATCTGTAACACCTGAGGGTATAATTACATTAATGCTCAGGGGGGTACACGCTTACTTTGTGTACCATGTGTTTGGCAAGCACAAGGAGCCCTAGCTAATATGGTATTTGCTTATACAACTTTACACATCGGTACCATATTCCTCTAACACATAAATTACATAGCTATCTGATCATTTAACTGAGAGACAAACACTTTTTTTACTTATGTAATTACACCGTTGTATAACTTCACACTTACGAAATTGTATTTTGTCTGTACTTTGTGAACTGTTCATATTTTTTCAGACCCATTGTGATGTTATGATAACTTTGAATGATATATTTGGTATGGGATCACGATTTTTAAAGTACGTTTAAGGGAGATGACACTTTTGACATGAGCAGAGAATTTTTTTTAATTATTGGAGGAAGCAGCGACGATTTTGAGAATTGACTGAGATGTTATGATATTATTACGATGACGATGTGTATTATGCTGTTGAGGTATGTTTATGATCAATAAGCCGATGTTATATGAGGAATTTGATTATGCTACGTATTTATTATGAGGAAATATTGAAGTTGTGCCGACGAATTTGTATATGTGTAATAAGGTAAGGAATAATGAGTAGTGGTTAGGGACTCTGACTTGCGATAAAGGATGATGGAAACCAAGAATCGTACTTTAAGAGTTATGAAATGTGTGTAAATGCGTGAATGTATCACAATGCCGGCGAAAATTTTTTGGACACTGTTATATTCATAAGAATTTGTTTCTACACATTTGCAACGCAAATTCTTGACCTGTGAAATATTTTGTATATGAGACTGTCACTGTAGCGGAAACTGCTGTCGTTAATATTTCCATAAGAAAGTTAAGTGACCACCTGCACGTGCATCGTGGGCACCCAGCTGTGTCAGACGCCTGGAGAACAAGCCATTAGAGTGCGTGCCTTTTCAGAGGCACAGGTAGAAAAGAAAAAAAAGGGAGGCCATTATCCTCGCTTTTGACATTCCTTTGTAGAAAGCACCGCAAATACGACACGCTTACATCTGCACACCTGATTATGACAAGCGTCTTTCTCTAGAATTGAGGGAATTCTTACTGCATTATGAAATGCCATATGGCTAATGAATGATGTTTCATGCCGTCCTTTGTACATACTTGCTCATTTTCTTTAATATCTAGTTTCTAGCTGCACTGCAGCATTGGTTAAAATAAAAATTAATATATGTTCTAATATAGTTATTTTATGCCTACAGATCCAGTCAATAAGAAATTTATGATCTACTTCCAAGAAAACGAGGGCACATAAATAAACATTTACCTTCACAGGAATTGCATAAATAATTTCTTTACGATTTGGTAACTTATCTGCTAGTGTAAGTTCTTGTGATGCATCACTCTAGTGTTAAGATGTGACATAAGTATTAAACATGGCCATTTTTACTGTAATATTTTTTCTGCTTGAGCTTTGTCATGTATAGATATAAGTTTTATATTTTTTATATTTGCTGCTGCTGTTTGCCAGGCATAGTGCTACTGAAATTTAATTTGTCTTACTCTTCTAAGCTAGTTTTACTACTCATTTATTTTTCTTGTTTGCTGCACAGTGCCTTATCTTAGTTGTAATATTGTTGCTTCACCAATTTCCATTTTTTTGTCATTGCTGTTCGTGTTAATTGTTTTGTGCTGCTGCATTGCCTCGTCCCTTAGTTTAGCATCTGAGCTCAGTAGATTTAAGTTAGCTTAAGAGGGGGTAGCCTATAAGAGAATGAGTTGCGATGAATTTGAAGAAATGCACTGAGAGGTTATACGAGAAAAATACAGAAAGCATGCTTGGATAGGATTTTTTTGGTGGAAACAAAGGTTGAAATAAGACGAAAGATCTATGGAATGAAGTTTTGGGATGGACTGCAGTACCAAATGTTACACTGAAAACGAACCCTGTCCTTTCTTTTTGTGTTATCCCACTATGTGTTTGTGTACCCTTGTGTATTTGTTTTCTTCCTGTCTCTGTGTAGTTTCATAGAATTTTTTCTTCTTCTAATACTAAGCTACATTCACTATGATGAGGAATACTGTTATCCTCGAATATAATTGGCATTAATAATATGTTATTTACCTTGCAAAGATGTTTAGACATTATTTATTCTGTTTTGTTTTAATGCTCACGTGTGAAGTTGATGTTTCAATAATTATTCTGATCTTTTATGTATTTACTTATGTCATAATTCCTGTAACACTGATGTATATGTTAGTTCGATTCTTTTGTAAAGCCTGTACTACAAATGTTATCTGTATTGTTATGTTCTTTAATGATGTATTTTGTACCTTTGTTATTGTATTCTTATGTTATCAAATTGTAATTGACACCAGTTTATCACATTAAGTAACTTGTAAGCATTCATTTCACTGCACATGTTTCTGTTAGTCATAGTATATGGACAATGTGTGAGAAGTAGGGACTGATAGTGTTTGCATGAGTGTTAATAATTCAGCAAGGGACTGGATAACAGCATTGCTGGTTCTAAGGACATTTCAAAAAAAATTTTGTGAGTGGCCAAGTGGTGGTTTATGGACTTGCTATATTCTCCGCAAGACTCTTCGATGGTGAATGTGCACCTGCACAGTCGCAACAGATGGCTGCTGGCCGTCCCTACAAGGACTACAGTGGGTCTGCGTCTCTGATGATCCACCAATACCACAATCTCTACCAGGACTACAGTGGGCCTGTCCACCATTTCTACAAGGACTGCAGTGGGTCCCCACCTCTGGTGGCCCACCAATACCATACTCTCTGCCAGGACTACAGTGGGTCTGCTCTGTGATGACCTACCTACCAATATTCTTCAAAACGTCGAATGACTCTGCTGTGGGTTTGCTCTGTTGTGGCCCATTACCTGTCAGCATGTCAAGAGTCAGCACTGTCTTTCCGTTGGAAGGACACCACTACTTCTTCAAGACTGCATGGAAATCCACTAATTCTGTGTGCATTCTCTTATACTGCTCAGACTTTGAAAAAAAAAAAAAACACTTAAATTTTACTGTGATGAACAATCTGGACTTTCTTTATGGACTGTGAGAAAATTTTAGCTTTTGACCAACACTGTATAAATAAGTGTGTGCATTTGATATCTTTGTTATTGTAATTATTAAAAATTTTATCAAATCATTATTGGCCACTGCCCAAAATAATTTGTAAAATTTTTTGTGGGGAGCATGGGGGCTATGTAAGTAGGCTGTTTATGTTTTCTTATTGGCAACGTTACGTAGCGCACTGTATGAAAATCACTGGCTGTGCTGTGTGCAGTCTGTGGCTAGTTTGCATTGTTGTCTGCCATTCTAGTGTTGGGCAGCTGGATGTGAACAGCGCGTAGCGTTGCGCAGTTGGAGGTGAGCCGCCAGCAGTGGTGGATGTGGGGAGAGAAATGGCGGAGTTTTGATATTTCTAAGAATGGATGTTATGAACTGATATATATATTATGACTATTAAGGTAAATACAGTGTTTGTTCTCTATTAAAATCTTTCATTTGCTAACTATGCCTACTAGTAGTTAGTGCCTTCCGTAGTTTGAATCTTTTATTTAGCTGGCAGTAGTGGCGCTCGCTGTATTGCAGTAGTTGGAGTAACGAAGATTTTTGTGACGTAAGTGATTTGTGAAAGGTATAGGTTAATGTTAGTCAGGGCCATTCCTTTGTAGGGATATCTGAAAGTCAGATTGCGTTGCGCTAAAAAAAATATTGTGTGTCAGTTTGAGCACAGTCTTGTATAAATTTTTCTAAGGGGACGTTTCAGCGCCACTACTGCCAGCTAAATAAAAGATTCAAACTACTGAAGGCACTAACTACTGATAAGCATAGTTAGCAAATGAAAAATTTTGATAGAGAACAAACAATGTATTTACCTTAATAGTGTTGAAAAATCATAATATACATAGGAGTTCATGACATCCAGTCTTACAAATTTCAAAACTCCGCCATCTCTCTCCCCACATCCACCACTGCTGGCGGCTCACCTCCAACTGCACAGCGCTACGTGCTGTTAACATTCAACTGCCCAACACTACAATGGCAGACAACAATGCAAACTAGCCACAGACTGCACACAGCACAGCCAGTGATTTTCATACAGAGAGCTACGTGGCGTTACCAATATAAGAACCTAAACAGCCTACTTACAATATCCCTCAAATTATGGTTCATAGTCAAAAATGTATCCTGTGTATTGATAAGTGTTCATTTACGAGCGACGGCCTCTGCTCTCAAAATTACCGGTATTTTTATCCTACCTCTTTACACGCACCTATACTAAACATACACTGTCATTTCAATATAATTTCGATGACGTAACATTTTAGTCTTCCTAATATTACATATTTCATTCATAACATAATTTTGGTTTTAAATACGTTTATACATTTTTACTTTGTTGTTATCATCCGTATAACAAAATTAATTTATCCTTCTTCTCTGATGTTTCCTTCTGCTCCCCGCCCTCCCCCACCTCTCCTATTCCTACTTCAAGTTACACGTACTGTTTGTGTTGGCAGCATTATAGGAGCAATGTCTTTTTCGGCAAATTTTTACATTTTATTTGTATTCCATAGTTCATCATAAATAAAATGATTCTTTTACGTCTCCATTCTAAAATTCAAATTATATTTTCCTCATGCGTTCAACGCTACGATATGATACCACTAACGCCACCTACTGGCCACTTTATAATGGGCGTTATGTCTTGTTTTGTGCACTGAGTTACGTTTTGGAATGTGTCATATTCACATGACCCATATTGTCTGGACGAAGTTCTCGCTGATAAGGTGTGCGTTTTTCTCGAAATCTCCATTGTATTTTGTTCTTTGTCCTTTAGCTACCATCACTGTACTACTCTTGATTGTTGTAACCTTCTCCAGATATTCAGTTGATGCGTGTATTCGAAACACGTCAATAAAATAGTTGCCTTACATCTAGTGACTATTAAACATTTATTCAGCGTCCATACGAACACTAGTCGACATTTTAAATTTAAAACATGGGCACATTCCTTTTGAGTGACTAGGTGTCACACCTTGAACATACTTGAAAGTATTGTCAATGAACCTCCATAAAACATTTGGCTTAAGGGCTCCTTAGTCAGCGGCTGGCTTGGTTGGCCATCAATGGGGGAGAGATTTCCCCAAGGTGACCCCACAAGTCTGTATAAAAAAATGATCTGTTGAACGTTACATACGTTGAGGTAAGAGGAAGCTGTAATAAGGTTGTGATGTCTACTCAAATTTATTGGCGATCAGAGAAAAGAGATCTGCGAATGTGATCCTTGTACAAGGACAGACGGCATCAAATTTACCTAAGGTGTGTGAATTGCTTAGAGGCAGTCCTCGATGACTATCAATGAAGTCTGTTGAGTTGTAAATGTGTTGCGAATATTTTCCCACAAAGTGCATAAATTATAATGAAAGACGTTTAGCTGTATAATATGTATGTGAACCAGTATTCATAAGTATCAGCCACATTTGTAGGTCCCTCTTAAGCAATTTTAGAAAGCCTTCACAGTATGGGTCGGACACCATGTGGTTTAGTGATGTTTGCTCGATGTAACGAAGAAGGTTCGAACTCATCCTTGGGATGAACAGTCAATATACATTGAAGGTACGTCTCATACATACTTCAATGCTTAGTCTTACATCACAAAGAAATCGCGCAGCGTGGCTTTCGTAGATTGAAATTTGCGGCGTGTGTCATCTCATAAAGAAAATCTGATTGTCTGGTTTACGGGAAGCCTCATTACATCCAAGAAGTGTAAAGGAACTCACATACAGTTACGGTATTTGCCGGGATATCATAACGATACCTGTTTAGAGCATAATTTTTTGAAGGGTCCGTGAATGTAATTTCCTGTTTGAACATACTCTTAAAATGCAGGCTTGGTTAATAGCTCTACTCACGGAACCATGGAGCACACTACCCTAATCAGGTGCATGATGGCATTGTTGAATAATATTGAAATCGCTCGATTTGGCTTGTTTCAACAGCATATCCAGCCCCATTGGCTGGACACGATGACACCTGGTTCTTAGAGAAATCATCATTGGGAATAATAGAGTCCCCTATACTCAGAAGTGGTCAGGAAGTATTTCGAAACAACTCCAGAAACGCTCCCCAAGGTCTCAAGGACGCCTTGGGGACTCGAAGATCTCTGTGTGAGGTACGATGGTGAATACATAAATTTTACATGTATAAATTCCGATTGCACCACGAAGCAAACGATTGCAAATTAAAAATACCTACAGATAAAAATAAGATAATGGAATTCAATGATTAGGAGCATTTAAGAGCAAAAATAATTGATGATAAACTGCTAGCACGAAAAAATTCTTTTAAATAACTGTGATGTGATATCCTGTATACTGCTTCCAACGATCAAGAATACAACCACCAAAAATATCAACAGCTGTTAGGTACTATAAATAGCATTCTCCACAAAAACCTTATGAAAGACAGAGTTCTGAAATTTGATAATGTGATGGCAGTATCTGTTCTAATGCAGGGGTCAGAGACTTGGACAGTAGAAACAAAAATTTGATCAGATAAAGATTAGTGGAATGAGGAATGAACTGGGTGTCAAAAGTATACTTCAGAAAATAGAGTGGTACATGAACACATTCGAAGTTTCTCAGATGATCAAATCCCTGAAGTAATATGCAAATACACCTCTCATATGGTTGGCATCCAAAGAAGAGATGGGAAGATCAGCTGCAGTCTACTTGAAATTTGAACAGTCAAGAATGCCTGAACGAAAACTGGATGTGGTGGTGGTGCTGGTGCTGGTGGTGGTGATGATGATATTCCAACACTTGAAGAAACTGTGAAATCGCTTCTCACCACCCATACAAGTTTCAAGAAAGCGAGATTTCAAATCATTTTATACAGCAGGCGTCACTTGCATCACGTCGCTTTCACTTGCAGCTTCGGTCCTGTACTAATCGATGAGTGCTCGTTCGTCGTCGTCGTTGCTCCGCTGTCCCCTGGACGCTGGCAGCAACTCGACACAGATCGATGGACGCGATAAGGCGCGCACCTCACACCGCCGGCTGCTGGCGGATGCGGCCGCACGCGCCACAGCTATTGGATGTTGAAGACCCCTGACTACCTGCTGTCTGATCGAGTCCGCTGTGCAGGTGCTGCTATCTGCTGAAATATTGCTGACTGGTTTGACAAGGGGCTGCAGTTTCGTAAAAGAAAAAAGAAAAATACGCTTCTCTGCGAAACTCAAGTACAGGATAGATGCAGTAACGTAAAATATTGACAAATTGTTGGAAATGAATGCGTGAACAGGTTGCAAACGTCTCCCATACGTGTACAAGAAGGTGAACGTGACATGGCGTGAGGTGAGCGTGACCACAGCGTCAAATGGGACTGGCCTCACAACACGAGACAGTTAAAGCAACGGGAGAAGACAGTGACTGTTAGTCATTGAGCTGTTAAAATGCACTGTGGCGGTGTTTTCGCTAGAATATGGCTCAGAGAAAATATTTGGAACGACTAAGTGCCATGAGAGTGTGTCCCAGAAATTTGGTACTGCTTACAATACACACTGAAGCTCCAAAGAAACTGGTATAGGCAAGTGTATTCAAATACAGAGATATGTAAACAGGCAGAATACGGCGCTGTGGTCGCAAACATCTATGTAAGACAACATGTGTCTGGTGCTGTTGTTAGTCGCTTACTGCTGTTAAAATGGCAGGTTATCAAGATTTGAGTGAGTCTGAACGTGACGTTATAGTCGCCGCACGAACGATAGGATACAGCATTTCCAAGATAGCTATGAAGAGGAGATTTTCCAGTAGGCCCATTTCACGAGTGTACCGCGAATATCAGGAGTTTCATAAAACATCAAATCTCCGACATCGCTGCGGCCGGAAAAAGATACTGCAAGAACGGGACCAACGACGACTGAAGAGAATCGTTTTACCTGACAGAAGTGCAAACCTTCCGGAAATTGCAGCAGATTTCAATGGTGGGCCATCAACACGTGTCAGCGTGCGAACCATTCAACGAAATATCATCGATATGGGGTTTTGGAAACGAAGGCCCACTCGTGTGCCCTTGATAGCTGCACGATACAAAGCTTTACACATCGCCTGGCCACGTCAACACCGACATTTGAATGTTGACGACTGGAAACATTTTGCCTGGTCCGACGAGTCTTGTTTCAAATTGTATCAAATGGATCAAATGGCTCTGAGCACTATGGGACTCAACTGCTGTGGTCATAAGTCCCCTAGAGCTTAGAACAACTTAAACCTAACTAACCTAAGGACAGCACACAACACCCAGCCATCACGAGGCAGAGAAAATCCCTGACCCCGCCGGGAATCGAACCCGGGAACCCGGGCGTGGGAAGCGAGAACGCTACCGCACGACCACGAGATGCGGGCTCAAACTGTATCGAGCGGATGGATGTGTGCGGGCATGCAGACAACCGCAGGAAACCATGGGCCATGCATGTCAGCAGGGGATTATTCAAACCGGTGAAAGCTCTGTAGTAGTGTGGGGCGTGTGCTGTTGGAGTGATATGAGACTCCTGATACGTCTAGATACGACTCTGACAGGTGAGACGTATGTAAGCATCCCGTCTAATCAACTGCTTCCATTCATGTCCACTGCGCATTCGGACGGACTAGGGCAATTCTAGTATGGCAGTGTGATACCCACACTTACTGAATTGCTACAGAGTGGCTCCAGGAACACTTTTCTGAGTTTCAATACTTCCACTGGCCACCAAACTCCCTAGACATGACATGATTGAACTTATCTGGGATGCCTTGCAACGAGCTGTTTAGAAGAGAACTCCACCGCTTCGTACTCTCACTGATTTATGGACAGTCCTGCAGGATTCATCGTGTCATTTCCCTCCAGCACTACTTCAGACATTAGTTGAGTCGCTGTCGTGTCGTGTTGCGGCACTTCTGAATGCTCGCAGGGCCCTACACGATATTAGACAAAATCCAATTTCTTTGCATCTTCAGTGTAGTTTCACATGCATAGCAGGAGTTCCGAATCACTGCTGCCAGAAGGTGTTTGTTGACCACAGTCAGCTACAGCAGAACGTGGTTGCATATTGTGCGTCAGGCAAGAATGGATACACATCATGCAGTGCATGCAAGTCCAACCACATTTAGCAAGACTGCTTAGGCACGCAATGTCACACTCCACAGGCGCCAAGGGGCTCAATGGGGTGATCTCCTTGACAGACGGCAAGTACGTTGTAATCTGTTAACACCGGCGTTGTATTCCGTTAACATTGGTTGCTCCGTTTGCGATGGTGCCTGCCAATAGCAGAAGGACTGGACCATCGAAAAGTGGGTTCGCGTACTCTGCTCAGATGAAAACAGATTCAGTCTAAGTAGTGAATCTGGACGTATCCTCATATGATGAGAGGTGATAACACGTAATGCATCAAGGGAAATTGTGAAGTATGTTCTTAAACCATCGCGAAAGTGTGGCATGCGTTGGATAGACATATTGCAGCTCGTTCACACGCACGAACAGTTAGGAAGCAGTTGTTAACCGTGCTGTTGGAGGACTGGAAATCCCTACCACAATACGTTCTTACCAAATTTGTGACCAGCATGGGAGCAAGTTGCAGAGCATGTATTACCGTTCGTGGCGACACACACCCAATTAAGAACCATGTTCCGTGTTTTGTAATGCCCAGGGAAATAATAAATCGCGCTGGCTTCAATGTAGTTATTGTCTTTCAGAAGTATAATTTCCGTGTGTCTCATGGCATATTTCTTTCAAGTACCTTCCGTAATATACTGCAGCAGTTCTTTCTACGTATACCCAAGTTTCATCGAGTTGGCGGTGACACATCATTCAAAACTTTTGCGCACCACTGTGCGAGTATGACAACACTTCTTAGTTTTGTGAAACTGATGTCCCGCAGTTCGTAAGTATTTAACAAACCTCTTAGTTCACCACAAAGATGTGTTAATCAGTGCCTCTTTATTGCAACCGGTCTGAGTCCTCAGACCATCATCAAGTCTGTTACAAGGAACCTTTTGAGTGTGAGGTCGCAAAAGGCCACTAATGTTTGTGGCATTCGAGGCGCCACATATTGTATAGAATGCAACCAGAATATTGGCTGCTAATGGCACCAGGGAGCGAGAATTGAGGTATACATCGTTGTGCACAGCAGGAGACTGCGGAGCGTATTTGAACTTTTTTATTTGACGAGTAACTCTAGAAACAAAGCAAACATTGCGTTATATGTGCAACAGTTACCGAAGTGGACATATCAGCAAAAAAGAAGCCAAGGAATTTCGCTGTATGAGAACAGATTTCGAGTAAGTCCGCAGCAAAATGCCCGTGTAGTGCGTAACAAAAACTACAAGGAGCACTTGTTACAAAAACTGGAGTTTGCGCGTTTCAAGGATGCTCGACAAAGTTCACAGCGTGCTTGATAGTGACCTCTTACGTTATGCAGTGATTTAAGGGGAAGCAGTGGATGGTTGCATAACTTCAAACAGTGCTACAGCTTTGCAAGACGTAAGGTAACTAAATTTCAAATAAAGCATCAACTTCATGATGTACAGCAAACTGTGGAGTCGGCCCGCAAATTTGTAGATGAGATAAACAACCTTACTCCATCGTTCTATAAGGAGTTTATTTTCAGCTCTGACGAATCGGGTTTTGAAAAGGAAATGCATACGAAGGGAACCCTGGAAATAAGAGTTATATCAAGGTCAACAAACAACAATGCCTTAACGCATTATTCCGACTGTTCATGTGGATGGTAAATTGCATGGAAAGTTATTTATTGTGCTGTTTGAAGTTGGAGATGCTCTGCCCCCAAGGATTCTTTCTCGTTTGCGTGATCTTCAATGAGAGTAGACAAGATTTACGTCACAGCAAGCAAGAGTGGAAAAATGGGCGTAAGAGAAGTACACCTGTGATATGAGCACTGCTTTTGGCCACTAGCTGGTCAAAATAAATTGCTTTTCCTTGATGCCTTGTCTGCATATAAAAATCATACTCCGTTAGAGGAAACTGTCCTTCCTGAAAAGAGTGTGACATTGCAATTCACAGCACATGCAACCACTGGAGTAATTCAGGCCTGGATATATGTTTCTTCCGTGTCTAGAAAACATATTATCATACTATCTGCAGCTACATTTTAAAGGATAGCCGGTTTTAAGATAATCTCGACGACAGACTGTTTCGAATTCGGTTGCAAGCCACCACATCCCATCAGTTCTCATCACCCCCTCACACCATTATGATTCTATATGCGGTTGTTTAAGAGTGGATACCTAGGTGAACGTCCTGTACGGTTTATAACTCCAAAAAACTTCATCTTCGATCTTGACGGTACGAACCTTTTGTGATCACTGTGACGCACAATTTTTCATCCGGTGTCCATTTTATGAAGTGTAAAACGTACATCTAATAGAAGTTTCATCTGTGTACTCCCGGCCACTCATTTTCTGTCGTCCACCTGATGTTGATGGTAAGTCGTTAGCAGCTAGTATTTTTCCTGTCATAATTGTTGACACAGCAGTTTCAAATAAGCCTTACTAAAGATTGAACTTCCGACCTCGCTCTCAATGGTTTCCTTATTAGTCATTTATAACAGATGACCTAGTAGTATTAAAACTGTGGAGCCTGCTGGAGTGGCCGAGCGGTTCTAGGCGCTTCCGTCCGGAACTGCGTGACCGCTACGGTCGCAGGTTCGAATCCTGTCTCGGGCATGGATATGTGTCATTTCCTTAGGTTAGTTAGGTTGAAGTAGTTCTAGGTTCTAGGGGGCTGATGACCTCAGATGTTAAGAGCCATAGTGCTCAGAGCCATTTGAAAACTGCGGTTCCAAATAGCATTAAATCCATCGTAAAGCAAGTCAAGATATACCTTATAAATAATTCATACTACTAAGGAATATTTAGACAGACTAGAATAGGGAGAGGTTTGTACAAACTTAATATGTATGTAGACAGTTCATCCATTCCGGAATCGAGAATCTCGACAAATTTTGCATAGATACTGGCAAGATAGCCCTACCGGTCCCAGAGATTCTCAGATTTTCGCGAATGTTTCAGTTTAAATAGTATAAATGTAATAAAAATTCGTACATGAGGCAGGCAACCAATATTCTCAATTCACTATGAATAGGTCGCAATGGTAAAAGTCAAACTATATTTCTCATATGACTCGTTGCGGAATTTATCCATCTTCAGATATCCAGAAATGATTACTGCGCGTACACATGATGCTTCAAGTTGTATGGAAAACAAAGTAAGACCAGTCTGTGAAATCTTCCTTTTTGTAAGATGTCACGATTGTAGACCAACGGGAAATATCCTACAAGTTTTGATGAGTGGGTTTGCCACTGTCAAAGTGTATGACCCAAGTGTCCGAGGCTTACCATGGCATTGATTTAAAAGTTTACATTTATTACACCACGAAGGCCCTATGGACCTCAGCATTCGAAAAGTTTCAACGCAATATGTCTACCCCTTCCAGAGGAACTTTATCAGTTAGACAGAAGGATGGACGACAAAGCGATCTTACAAATCAAATGACTCTCAGCACTATGGGACTTAACAGCGGAGGTCATCAGTCCCTTACAACTCAGAACTACTTAAACCTAACTAACCTAAGGACATCAGACACATCCATGCCCGAGGCAGGATTCGAAACTACGACCGTAGCAGTCACACGGTTCTGCACTGAAGCGCCTAGAACCGCTCGGCCACAACAGCCTGCAAAGCGACCTTGCAAGGGTTCCGTTACCGACTGAGGTACGGAACCCTAAAAATTACATTAATTAATAATAAATTATTAATAATAAGCAACTGTTATTTTGTATTAAACTTTCACGGTTTAAATGTTTTTATTGTAAAATGCTATTTGGAGAGAAATTCAAACTTCTCACTCTCAACATTTCAGTTATTGTTCGTATTGCTCTCGGGTATACAGCCAGGTAAAGTAGCTTACGTAGTAGATGATTCAACAGGATAGCTTGCAGTTATTTTTGGTTGAACCTCTAGATTGAGCGTCTTCACATCCTTTAAAAAAAATAATAATGTAGCTCCTCGACGTACACACTAGCACAATGGCTATCTAAAAGATCTGCTATCGTCTCTGCGTTTGTCAGTATCTGCATCAAAGAGATCACACAAATAAGATCTGTGATGTTTTCCATAGGGCTGGGTAAGATTATTCCCTAATACGGGCCTATCAGGTGATAGAGTCGTCGAACCTGTTTGAGAAAAGAGCAGTTTTAAGGGCAGAGGGGAATAAAGTGCCACGGCAAGCGTCGTGGGAAAACACTCTGCTTCAGTGTGGTCGGGTAATAAGGGCAGCAGGGAATTTTTGCTGTCTATTACAGATCGTTCAGATTTCGTCATATGCATCGTTGTTAAACAAGAGGAGAGGACCACATCAATAGGAATATCACGATTTTCAGAACTGCCGCCAGCAGTAATTTCGTTATTAGTTTGTCGGCAACCGGTTTCGACGGTACACTTCATCAGGCTCTACAAATAACAGGAAAACAGCTACATCAGCAACAGTATGATATCAAAAGCAAAATTGTGCCTAGAATTAAAATATTTAATACGTGTTCTGTCGTTCAAAAACGATCTATATACAACCTTAATAGGTGTCGTCTAATAAAACATAAATATTTATAGGGGTGTCATCTTGTTGTACAGTCACTACTGCTACGCACACGGTAACCTACAGTAAAACGCAGTAACTGTACTCAATCACCGTACAAACAATGTAGCGTGAATTGTTGAGTTCATACGTCACTGTCCTCCAATAGTGTTGCCACTTCAGTAATCTGATCATTCCTACATGATCAACTTCAATCTCATGACCCAAAAAAGTGACAGTTTTGAGGAATGATTGTTTTCTCATGAATTGGTCCTCTTGTCCCTGTTTTGCCAATTTACAAATTTCTGTAGGCTTGTGATGAGTTTTGTCCTGTGTATGTGCTTACGTCTTTAGGAGTTTCATTCTAGCTTCTGTACTGTATGTAGACATGCATTTTCATTTTTATTGTTGATTACAACAAAGACCAGTGGTACAGGTGTATGTACCTCATATCACTAGATTTTATTTGTAATTATGTTGTATGCACCATCGTCCTCGTCGCGCGGGATTAGCCGAGCGGTCTGGGGCGCTGCAGTCATGGACTGCTGCTGGTCCTGGCGGAGGTCCAAGTCCTCCCTTGGGCATGGCTGTGTGTGTTTTTCCTTGGGATAATTTAGATTAAGTAGTGTATAAGCTTAGGGACTGATGACCTTAGCAGTTAAGTCCCATAAGACTTCACACACATTTGAACATTTGAACCATCGTCCCCAAGATCTTTGAATACTTATTTGCATGATGTAACTAACCACTTGTTTTTAATCATGAATTTTTTTGGTAAATATTGGTTTTCATTGATTTTAGCTTTGGAAGTACGTAAATGACTCATTCAGTGACGGGTCTTAATTGTATAAGGCACTCCGTTCTATTTTCACGTAAATCAGCTTGTACAGTGATTGTTTGTACAGGTGACAGTGTACATAGCAGTATTGATAGAGTATGACATAATTACATTCCTATAAATACATATGTATATATATATCTTATTACAATATTTTACAATGCACTTATTAAGGTTGTATGTACACTATTTTAAAAGTCAGATCAAGTATTACGTATTTTAATTCTACACGTAGTTTTCCTTTTGATGTCATACTGTTGCTAATGTAGCTGTTGTCATATTACCTTTTCGGTCTGATGAAGTGTATCTTCAAAACTGGTTGCTAGTAAATTGATAACGAAATTACAGCTGACGGTATGCTGAAAATTGTAATAAATCTTGCAAGGGTAGGTAGAGTTAATAGTGCATATCATGCTGCACTTCGCCGTGTCGTAGGCACCTGTTCAGCGTAAGAACTCTGTCAGAATCCATGTGTCAGCACTGTGTGCTGCTGTGAGGTTCTACTGTTGCGCTGTGGGAGCAGTGGCTGCGCGCAGCAGCAGGCCCAGTCATCGTCCGACGTCTTCTCCCCACCAGTGGTGTGGTGAGAGTGCACCTCCATCTGCTCGGCTGCTGCTTCGTTACTGCAGCCCTCCTTCAACGACTTGTTCAGTTCTTCGGCTGATGATCTAAGCGCTGCCGTCTCCTCATCAGTGGTGTTGCCGGAGGAGCGACATCTTCTTGGTGGCGCTCTTTTCCTGCGACAGTGCTAGGCCAGTAGCAGAGGCAGGAACTTCTCCACTTGCTACGAGGTCATGAACAAACTCTCCACGCAGTTGCTACAAGACCTCCTCCTTGTCTGCAACTGTGGTCGCGAAAGCATCCTTCTCTGCCGACATGTCAGCTCCGAGGGCCGCCATAGCCTCGGCGATTACGTCACACATTGCGGCACGCATGTATCTTCTGTTGTGTCTGTTATGGAATGGGCAATATTTCCTGTTCTTCCACGCGCAGCTGGTTTCTCCCACTACGATCGGGCGTTCACTATGTCAACAGTTCAGCGGTTCACTGTGTCTGTTCTGGAATGGGCAGCTTTTTCTGGTGGCAGTAAGTTGCGGCCTCTAGCAAAGCTTCTTCTTCTTCTTCTTCTTCTTCTTCTTCTTCTTCTTCTTCTGAGCCAACTCCGGTTTTGTCGTTTGCTTTCTCCTTTTTCACGGTCACTGTGCCCCCATGGTTGAGGTCTCCACTCTCCATGTATCAGGTTGCTGCTTGTGAAGTTTGGACAGTCTCGCCAATTGGCAAGGTATGGTCTCTCACAGCGTGCGCCTGTCTGCTTTTCTTCTTCACCTCGTCTGTAGACGTGACTGTCATGCTCACCTGACCATTGTAAGCATCTTGCGGCTTTGCAACGACTTGGCGTCAACCTGTCAGAGGAATCATTGAAGCTCTTGTTGCAGGTCAGGTGGGAGAGTTTCTGCCCTGAGGGGGAAGCCAAGTAGCCTCCAAGCTCGAAGGTGCCGCCGGAAACTTTGGACAGCGAGGATGAACTGTGGCGACTTCATTTAAGTCCAGTTGTGCAGTTTGACTACCGCATCACCGAATCCAACACGGCACATCTCTTCCTGGGCTGCCGTTTCGTCAAGAAGGGACGGTAGCCTCTCGAGGAGCTCCTTGGCGAGCAGCTCCCACGGTTTTGGCGGCGGCGTCAGCAGCTTCATTTGGGGTGCGGTGGTGATGTGGGCAGCCACACAGCTTCTAAGCACACTGTAGGCTGTCATAATGGCTGCAGTTAACACGGCAGTGGTGTCAGAGTCCACGGATACGTCGCTGATTTCATGCTTACAGCAGTCCACCATATAGTATAGTGTTGTCTGTTCTATGCCTTTGCACTGGACGTACAAAGAAGGGACAGATGTCCGAGCTCCTTGCTGCTTCTTCTTCTTCTGTGGTCGGTCGATCGGTGAGCTGCACGACCGACGGTCCCTTACCTGCGTCAAGTTTTTTCTGTTTACTTCGACCTTTGCGTATGCTGGAGGGCAGAAACACAATCTCCTAATGCCGTAAAAAGTCGTACGACAATTTACTGTGCGTCGCGCCACCGAGCCACCTCTTCTGCCTGAGTAGCGTAGCGCCCGACAATAGCGATGTGCTCGCCTCTCAGGCACAGGCTAAGCGTGTCCGCCACGACGCGCCTCCTTTATCCTGTTCTCTCTCCCTACCCCTTCCCCCAACACGCGGTCGCACGCCGCCTCGGTTGAAGCTGTGGGGAGACGCGAGCACCGAATTCTGGTCACGAGTTCCGGTCTCACGGGGCTTCCGCTGGCCTTGTCGGGCGCGGAGATCACTCTCCGCTGATGTAATTTCAGTTGACTCAGGCTGGGTCCCACGCTTTGGGAGAGTGTAGCCACTGTCTGTTAATCACCCCATCAGCCACTCGTATTTCAGTGGTCGAGAGATCAGAGTTCGCACCAAGTGTGTGTGTGTGTGTGTGTGTGTTTAGTACAACGAAGTGTAGGAGTGTCGGAAGTGGTCACCAATGTTACACAAATGAACAGTGTAAAAGTGTTTTTTAATAAGGGAACATTCCATGAATTAGTCACTTAACCTGTTTCCAGTTTCAGTTAATATGAAATAGCTAAAGAAAAATTTTTGTATTTTTTTTGTTTGGGTCCCCCGTCTTCTAACTAGTTTGATGTGGCCGACCACGAATTCCTCTCCTGTCCCAGCCTCTTCATCTTGCATTAGCACATGCACACTGCGTCCTCAATTGTTTGCTGGATATATTCCAACGTCTGTCTTCTTCTACAATTTCACCATGTACACACATGTACACATGTACACCTCTAGTACCATGGAAGTTATTCCGTGGTGTCTTTATGCATATCCTATCATTCTGTTCCTTCTTATTGTTGTCAGTGTTTTCGATGTATTACTTGTCTAGCAAATTCTGTGGAGAACCTCCTCATTCCTTGGCTGATCTGTCTACCTAATTTTCAACATTCTTGTGTAGCACCACAACTAAAATGCTTCTATTCTCTTCCATTCCGTTTTTTCCACAGTCCGTGTTTCACTATTATACAATGCTGTGCTTCAAATGTACATTTGCACAAATTTCTTCCTGAAATTAAGGCCTGTTTTAGATATTAGCAGACTTTTCTTTACAAGGAGTGCCCTTCTTGTCTGTGCTAGTCTGCTTTTTATATCCTCCATCTCCGTGCATCATAGGTTATCTTACTGGCTAGATATTCCTTAACTTCCTTAAATTCCTTAACTTCATATGTACCGCAATCACCAATTTTGTTAAGTTTCTCGCCGTCCTCATTTCTGGTAATATTCATTACTTTCCTCTTTCTTCGATTTACTCTCAATCCATATTCGGTACTCATTAGACTGTTCATTTCATTCAACACTTTCTGTAATTCTTTTCCTTTCGCTGAGGATAGCAATGCCATCAGCAAATCTTATCACTGATATCCTTTCACTTTGAATTTGAATCACACTCTTGAACATTTCTTTTGTTTCTGTCATTGCTTATTCGATGTACAGACTGAACAGTATGGGAAAAAGACTACATCCCTGTCTTACATCCTTTTTAATCACAGCATTTCACATTTGGTCTTCCACTCTTACTGTTCCCTCTTGGTTGTTGTATGTATTGTATATCACCTGTCTTCACCTATAGCTTACCCGTATCTCAGTACTTTGATCATACTGCATCATTTTACATTATCAACAAATCCTATGAAAGTGTCTTGATGTTTTTTCAGTCTTGCTTCCAGTAAAAAACGAACGTCAGGACTACCTCTGTGCTGCCTTTCTCTTCGCTAAAACCAGACTGATGGCCGTCTAACAAATCCTCACTTATCTTTTCAATTGTTCTGTATATTACTTTTGTCAGCAGTTTGGATGCATGGGCTGTTAAGTTGATTGTGCGATAACATTCGCTGTCGGTTCTTGAAATTTTTCGGAACTGTATGGATGTTACTTATCCTCAAATCTGAATGTATGTCTTCAGTCTCATTTATTCTGTACTCCAACATGAACAGTCGTTTTGTTGTCAATACTTCCAATGATCTGAGAAATTCTGAATGTAATATATACCTTCTGCCTTATTTGATCAAGCCCTTTTAAATTCACAATCCTCTATCTCTTCCCTATCGACCCCTCTTACCTGCAATTATTTGATTCCTAAGTGACTCGTATTTCTGTATTCCCGAATTTCCCAGAACGCTTTTGTACTCTCGTCTATCAACTGATGTATTTCTTCTGTTTTCCATGGTTTCGTCGCAGTTGCCTCTCTAGTACCTATGTTTATGTTTGCAACATCTCTGATTACCATTTCTAGATATGTCCATGCCTCTTCAACTGACCTGCCTACTGAGCTATTCTTTATCGTAGTAGCTGTAGTCTCAGAGAACTTCAAACGTACCCCTTCGTCGCTTAGTATTTCCGTATCCCACTTCGTTGCGCATTGATTCTTCGTGAATCGTCTCTTAATCGTCATCCGTTCATCGCTACAAAATTACACTCCAGTATCTAATTTCTGATGTAATCCAACTGAAATATTCCAGTGTCTTCTGGTCTTTTCAAAATATACCTCTTCTGCTTTTGAACTGAGTATTCTCTGTTACTAGGTAGAATTTATTTCTGTACTCAATTGGTCTTTCGCCTCTCTCTTTCCTACTACCAATCCCACATTCTCCCGCAACACTTTCCTCTAATCCATTACCTACAACCACATTCTCATCCCCAATGGCTATCAGATTTATTTCTTCCTTAACACACTGAGTTACCCATTCAGTATCTCATCAACTTCCTCTACCTCGTCATCTTCTGCCTGCGATGTAGGCATGTGTACCTGAAATATTGCTGTCGGTGTTGGATTGCTATCAGTTCTGATGAGAACAATCCTATGACTGAACTGTTCGCAATAATTCATACACCGATCTACCTTCTTGTTCGTAACGAATCCTTATCCCGTTGTACCATTTTCTATTGCTGTTGAAAAAAATGGTTCAAATGGATCTGAGAACTATGGGACTTAACATCTGAGGTCATCAGTCCCCCATTACACGCCATCTTCACGAAAGGATGTGCGCAAGAAGTCTTTCACACGTGTAGTAATATGGTGTGAAGCGCCATCTTCCATAAAAGTCGTACCTTCCAGCAGGTGTTTGTTTATCAGTTAAATTCGGGGTGATCTGAGTCCCTTTCTCACTACAGCTCATTTTATACGTGATTCTCATGCGGAGTCACTGACGTGGTGCTGTCCAGTGCTATTTGTTGACCAGCTTTTGCACTCGTTTTTGGTTTCAATAAAATCCCATGCTATTTCAGGCATGTGTGTAATTTATTACCTGTCGACCTACATTATACCATGAATTAGTGCATTTTGGAATGTTAACGGCCTGTTGTCACCCTGAGTGTTTCTAAAAACATATGTGGGGACAGTTGCACCATAGTGTGTGTGTGTGTGTGTGTGTGTGTGTGTGTGTGTGTGTGTGTGTATGTCCACGTGGGAACAGTTCCACCATAAAGTGTGTGTGTGTGTGTGTGTGTGTGTGTGTGTGTGTGTGTGTGTGTGTGTGTGTGTCCACTGTAACAGGTAACACCACTCACAAAGACACAGACTCGTGCAAACGCATCCCTTGTACGAATCCCTGCTGATAAGGACAGATTATTGTTTCACGCCTAGTAAGACAGATTTGCTGTCAGTCTGTAAATGGCATCGTCCCCATTTTTTATCCTCAGTTTTCGTAGGGCTTGTGCTAGTAACCGAAGGCACAGTGGCAGCTATGGACTATATGAACACAATATCCCTTCGTGCTGATTTTTGTTCCGGATGGCGATGACATCTTCCAATAGGAAGGCTATAATTGTGCTACAGTGGTTTGAGAAGCACGATAGCCAATTCACGTTCACCCATTGGCCACCAAATTCCCTTGATACGAACCCGATGGAACACATCGCAACGATAGACGCCTTTGTTTCAGTGATTACACACAAACTCGCTTGTCAGATTCGTAACACTCTCTCCCCTCTTTCACGATGATACAGAGCGACCTGCCGTTCTTATAACTTACTTGATATCCTCTGTCAGTGCTATCGGGAAAAGACCCCACATCTTAAACGAATCTAGTTCTTTACTTGTTACATCTCTTTTAAACTACATGTTTCTTACTTTGACAGTGCTCGACACCTTTCATACGTATTCCATACTGGCTGGTCAGAAACAGTCTGAAAAGCTTGTAAGGATGTAGCAGGATAGGTTGTGCTGAAGAATAATTGTTCATTTTATCACATAACAGTTCATTTATGACAAGAAGCCCACAGGTGGAAATGTCTTCAGTGTAAGCCGGAACCTGTCGCTAGACCACCCCTTTGACAACAAACGTGACCCTTTTTCTGAAACAGAGTCGTTTTGACAGCACTGATACGAAAAATGTGCTGAACGTTGTCATGCCCAATGTGAAAAATTCTTTCAGCGTGAAAACGCCTTGTTACTGCCGAAGGGGCATTATGACGGTAGGCGTCGGTCCTTACGTCTGTGACAGCTGTGTAGCATCATTGAATGACGTTTCCAGACGTTTGCGTAGCACGAATTTGCTCCTCAAGACATCCTCCACAGCCTCTACAAATCTGTCTATATTAATTTTGTTACAGCTTGCCTATAATGTAGCGTTTTACAGCATTGTTATTTATCTACTTGTATGCACTCTGCCTCTGTATCTGTAAAGTGCTTCTGCAAAGTGTCTTTGCTACATGACTTCTGCAATTCCGTCATATCAGTCCTTACAAGGTTTGCCTCTTTTCCACTTTTGAGGTCTTCATGCCCACACTTTCTTAGGTTTTCCATTACCATCCATACGCATCATATGGTCGTAGAAGTATCATACAATTATCTTCCTAGTAGTTCCCTTTAAATCCACCGTACCAGTGTTATATCCGCTTTTATCCGTTTGCTTAATTTCTTCATTTTTCATCCTATCCATTATTGCTGTTTTGTAACATTTGATGGTGCTTGCGACGAAACTCTTACGCAGGCTATTCTTTGTAACTTTAGAGATGCTGTCATTCCATAATACAGGATGGAAATGCTTAGTTAGGAATTTTTCGTTTCCCTGTAATCAGAATCATCCACGGTGACCTACAGGAATGAAAAGATTAACACAGCATAGGAGATGATAAGTAGTTTAGACAAGAAGTTAGCAGAAGCGTTTGAAATATAGTGCTTCAGAAGAGTGTAGAAGATTAGATGCGTAGACCGAATAACAATGAGGAGCTGCTGAATAGGAGGTAAAAGGTATTTGACTAAACGAAGGGATGGAGTGATGGAACAATCTTGGGGCATCAAGGAATTTCCAATTGGGTGAGGGAGGAAAGTATAGTGGCAGGGGGGAGGGGGGGAATTGTAGGAGGAGGCCAGGCGAATAGAGGTAGGTTGCGGTAGTTACTGCATCGAACCAGTCTTTGGGGCACCAACAACAACAAGAAAATGATAGAGTCTAAACCAGTCCAATACTGTTGGTTTTTAAAAAGAATACTTTTCGGTTTTTAAGCCTTTTCTGCTGCTTCTACGACCCCAATAATCGGTTTTACAACGTTGACCTCCGTCATGTGATCTAATCTGTCTGTAAAAGGAAGTGTTTGTGAAATAATCTCCGACATGCAGTATCTATTCTTGAGCACAGAATCCCATAGTCTTTACGTTAAATTGTGTCGTGATCCGTCTTCTGTGCTAGAAGCGGTGGTTCGTCATACAAATTACTCATTAAAAAAATCAATGAGTACCTTCTGGATTTAGTCGGTGATGTTAGTGTTCATTACCTATGTACTCTCGTTTCTTTTTTCTTACCGGTTTTGATGGCCTCGTGAATAGACAGTTTGAATAACGTGAGAAAGACTAAGTAAATTCGTCAGCATTTCTCGTTAACTGCAGATTCGTCCAACATGTGCTTACCCATTTTCAATATAAATTTATTACGCAGAAGACTGATTTCATGAAGTACATTCGAAGAAGACAAAAAAGAAAGCATCAAGAAGCAGCTATACAAATTGGTCACAAACTGATATTCGTACAGGTGTTGCCGAAAAACGCAAAATTGTTAATGTGTGACGCTGCAGCGCCTTTTCACGCTACCACGACGGTAGCAACCAGGGGACATGACGATACCAGGGCTGAAGTTTCATCACTTGTACTCAGTTGGACAGTTACTGTGCCTCGCAGACAGGCATGTGAACAGTATACGCAGATGTCAGCATTTGGGAGAGAGGACATGTAGTTGGGCACCAAGTTGCCGGTTAGAGTAATCGATGAATCATTCGACAACTGAAAAGAAACGTTGTCACTACTCGACGATGTTGGTAGGAATGTGTGAATCGGGGCTGCCGAACACTGCGTCAAGAAGAAAGCGGTGGAGCTGGAGAGACGACAGGACTCGAGCACCGAGCAATCGTCAGAGATGCACTCAGACCCCGGATATATCAATACCATCGATCTGACCTTGCAACTGTTGCTTCATTGACTACAAGGATCATCAATACGCAGCTCAGAGGAAGGGGGCTCAGCTCAAGCTCAAGGCGCTCCTTGCGCTTTATATCTCCGTATACAAACAAACGTGTTTTCAATGGTGTCGGGCACATTCGGTCTGGAATCTCATTGAATGGAATACAGTTGTCTTCAGTAATGTGTCGCGCTTCGAACCGAGCCCCGATGCCAGTGAAAATGTGTTCGGAGACGCCCCGGACAGCGGAGGTATACCGACCGGCTATTCGCCAGCTGTGCGGCCCGACAACCAGGAATGATTGTCTAGCCGGCCGCTGTGACCGAGCGGTTCTCTGCGCTTCAGTCCGGAGCCGTGCTATTGCTGCGATTGCAGGTTCGAATCCTGCCTCGGGCATGGATGTGTGTGATGTCCTTAGGTTAGTTAGGTTTAGGTAGTTCTAAGTTCTAGGGGACTGGTGACCTCAGATGTTAAGTCCCTTAGTGCTTAGAGCCATTTGAACTAACGATTGTCTGTGGTCGCATTCCTTTTCGTAGCAGAACACCTTTGGTTGTCATCCGCGGGACCCTTACAGTACAGCGGCACGTCGACGATATCATGCACCCAGTTTTCTTACCCTTCATGCCAAACTATCACGGGCTTAAATTTCAACAAGATAATGCACGCTCGCACACGGTAAGAGTTTCTACTCCTTGGCTTCGTGCTCGCCAAACCCTACCTTGGACAGCAAGGTCGCCCCATCTTCCCCCAATTGCGAACGTGTAGAGCACTATAGGCGGAGCCTTCATCTGGCTGGAGGTTTTGACGATCGAACCTGTCAGTTGGACAGAATTCGGCACGATATCGCTCAGGAGGACATCCAATAACTCTAACAGTCAATGACAAGTCGAATAACCGAATAACTGCTTATATAGGTGTAATGTGAACGGATGGGTTATTGTCTTGCGCAGTTTGTGAACCTTCATCTCTTGAATAAATCGTCCAATATTTTTGAAATTGTAATAATTTGTTTGCTTCTTTTTTTATGTCGTAGAGTGTGTTAGTTTGCCAGAACTAGTACTGGAAGGCTAGGTTATCAGTGTAACACAATCTCAGGGAGCATGCGTGGTTGGAATGTGTAGCTCTTACAGTTCTAGTCATTTAAAATGTATACTCTGAGTGTCACTATCGAACAAAAGTGAAATCGGCAAGGTCCGTGCTACTGTAAGACTGGATAAGCAAGTGATCGGCATCTCGTTGCAAAAGATCATAGCTTCTGCATTGTGTGTATAGGGAAAGATTAAGTAGCAGTCACTGACTCGTAAATAGCATTTGAATGTTAGAGTGTTACTTGTTTGTGAGAAGATTGTGTTATCCAACACGCAAGAAGGAGAAACGTCCAACAGCATGTTTAGGAACTTGAAACTGCCAGGGTCGTGGCCTATAGAGGGTGTATTTTATCGCTTTGTGACGTTGCTGCTAGCGACTGTCGGGATACTGCAACTGTAGTGCGACCATAGAACTGATGGGCTCAGTAGAACTATACTGAATGCCGGCTATGACAATGGGCTTGTTTGTAGCAAGACAGGTATCCACAGCGGAAATGTCGTGACATCTGAAGCACCACGGACCGTAGAAACAGGGACCATTTCTGCGGCATCCCTCGAAAGAGAGAAATAAAGAATGTAACATTATTCGTTCCCTCTTTGTGCGATTGAGCAGAAATGATTAACCCTACATATTGAAGCCTGTAGCAAACTTCACACCAATTTGACGTTCGTTGCCTACCAGTTTCATAGTGTTACAACTGTAATGCAAAAGTCGGTTTGCTTATAATGTTATTAGTTGAGCATTCGAAGTTGCCCAGGTACGTCTATATTCCAAATATATTAATTCATCTTCTCCTTCGCCCGCTGTCCATCACGTCCTCTCCCTCCTTCTATCCATCTGATACTTCCCCTCCTCTGTCCTCCCCCCCACCTCTCTCACTCGTCGCCCACCTGCTCCTCCACAATCTCTCATTGCATCTGCTTCTTCCCCCTGTCATCTGCTCTATCCTCCCCCTCTCTCAATCCATCTACGTTCATCTACTCCTTCCACCTCTCCGTCTGTCCATCTCCTCCTCCCACCCCAATAGACTGATAGTTCTTAGTCACATAGTATTTCCTTTCGGGTAGTAAGTAATACGTCTACAAAGTTTTGCTGAAATCTGCTAATCTTTTTACCCTTAAGGTGTAGAAAAATTTCCGCTGCCAGTCACAATAAAAGATTATTTATTTGTCAGACGACCGGTTTCGGGCTTGTGCCCATCCTCAGGTGTTTATATTGCTGGAGATGACTGTGTAAATAAAAAAAAAAATTATTTTCTGGTTATTAAACAGATACAAGAGGGACAACTGTAAGTGACAGGACAGCATTTGTCGAAAATATATCTGTATCGTTATTGTAATTACACTGTGGTGACAGTTTTTCCACATACTTGCACACGTACCATTTTCACGTCCATATTTCAGTTTTATAAAATTTAGCTGTATATTTCATTATTGCGACGTACACTCGTGAAATGCATTGTGTTTACATAAAAACATGTGGGCTACGGTCAAAGAACTTAGGTGTAGCAGGTGTAAAGATGTTTCTCTTACAGAAATCATTAGACATGCTACATCTAAGTACTTTGACCATAGCCCACATGTTTATATGTAAACACAGCGTATTTCACGAGTGTATGTCGTAATAGAGAAATATGCTGTTACACTTAATAAAACTGAAATATGGACGTGAAAATAACAAGCGTGCAAGTAAGTGGAAAAACTGTCACCACAGCGTAATTACAATAACGATGCTTCCTCTTTGCGTAAGTACAGATATATCTTCGACAAATGTTGCCTTGCCACTTACAATTGTCCCACTTGCATCTGTTTAGTCACCAGAAAATAATTTTTTTGTATTATAGAGTGATCTCAAGCAAGAGAAACATGTACGTGAATGTATATACACATTAGGACATGGACAGGACCGAAACCGGTCGTGTGGCAAATAAATAATCTTTTATTGTGACTGGTAGCGGAAATTTTTCAATATGGAGCAGTCACGGCGTTAAATAGTATCCACTATGGATAAAATTCATTTAATGCTTTTTACCCAAGTCTTGGTCCACATACGCACTTGTCACTTACATTAAACATACTTTACTCACGTTTGTATACATATTTCACTTATATCCCTAGATAATTCCCCCCTAGAGTTTCGATTTAACGCAGTTAAATGTATATGCTACCATATCTCCAGAAATATTTGTCGTGTACTCATATATTTTCGCAGGTACATTCAGTGGTGTACGTGAATACTATCTGCAAAATGTTTTGCGAAGCAAATTAGTACTAAAGAAGTAGTAAAGTGAAACGTCGTGCCTGATGCAGCAGTTTTACTGCATGAACATCGAAAATGTAGTAAGCTATAAACTTGTTTCCTTTCAACATTTTGTGGGTGGTGTCAGCGAGAAAGAGGCTCGTAAAGGTTTGGAATTGTGTACAAAGTTTGTTGCAAGTCACTAAGCAACCTCTTTCCTAAATACTAGTGATAGTCTGGCTATTTGAGCTTCATGAGCTGCGATAATTTTTCAAGCACACCCCTCCAACTTTAATAGAGAGGTGGTTCTTAACCCTAGAGTGGTTCGTTCTAGACTGTAAGTAAAATATGTACCAAGTTTGACCGAAATCGATGCAGTGATTTGAAAGGGATGTGGAACATACTGACACACACACGCGCACATACATACATACATACATACACTTTTATAATGAGTATGGAAATAGTCTTGCACTAAGTGGCACATTATGGAGTACTGTAAATGAGCATCACCCGTCAGTGTAATGAACTACTTTGATACTAAAACAAAAAAAAAGTTCAAATGTGTGAAATCTTATGGGACTTAACTGCTAAGGTCATCGGTCCCTAAGCTTACACACTACTTAACCTAAATTATCCTAAGGACAAACACACATACCCATGCCCGAGGGAGGACTCGAACCTCAGCCGGGACGAGCCGCACAGTCCATGACTGCAGCGCCCGAGACCGCTCGGCTAATCCCGCGCGGCTACGTTGTTACTAACGGCGAAAGTTTTAGCAGGTAACACGAACGGCTTCATCACATGACGACAGGCTCTTGAATTCTCATCCCCTTTAAGTTGTAGAGCTGATCGCTTTCCAATTACCCGTTCGACACAGATGTCAGGCCCAGATCCTCCGTGCAGTTTAGGCGGCCTGTTGACGACTGCCATTACCGCCGCTTGGACAAGAGTCGGGCCGAGTGCTGAGGCCCCTCCCTCCACGTGGCTGCCCGCCTCCAGCGACCGCGCCACCCCTGCAAATGGGGGCGGCAAATCGGCGCCGTCGTAATTTGGAGCGCGCGGCGACCGAATTACTGCGCCGGATGCGCTCCGCGTCCGGAATGTCCAGGATGGAGGTGGGGGCCGCGAGGGGTGTACCTCGTGCCTAACACTGCCTGCGGATGCATACACTGCAGGCCATTAAAACTGCAGCTCCAGGAAGAAAAGCAAATAGGGGGATTTTACTTACTGTATGCGGAGAGTACATATTAAAATAATTTAAATAAAGCTTCTTAACACAACACGCTTTTAAAACTGACTACAAAGTCATACAGATTGTCCTGAAAATACATGCCTGTCAGTTTCTAATAAGTACGAAAATACTTCCAGAATTCAAAAGGAAGGGGCGCATACAACAGATAATAGTAAGTAGATGCACTATTAATACATCGATTACAACACTATGTGCGCCATTATCTTCGTTTTAAATTCTACAATTATTCCCATAGCTATTAAACATTTGTAAAACTGGGATCAGGAATCCATATGAGGCTTGGAGAAATTATTTTATATTTTTGTGCGTCATAAAAATGTCACATTACAACGACCAGCACGAGTCTGGTGACCAGCGTCCTGGTGGAAGCTGGAGTCCCTCCATTGCAGGTTAGGCGTGCTTAGTTCAAAAAATGGTTCAAATGGCTCTGAGCACTATGGAACTCAACATCTTAGGTCATAAGTCCCCTAGAACTTAGAACTACTTAAACGTAACTAACCTAAGGACATCACACACAACCATGCCCGAGGCAGGATTCGAACCTGCGACCGTAGCAGACCCGCGGTTCCGGACTGCAGCGCCAGAACCGCACGGCCACCGCGGCTGGTCGTGCTTAGTTGATCTCCAGTTACGTTGAATACGTTCGTAGTTCTCCTGAGGATCCGAATTACCGTCTCCTTTTCCCGCCCACGGTTGGTTCATCTCCCGCATGAGCGGCCCAGGTCAGGGCTAACAATTACAGTTCGTGTGCGATTCCTGCTCTCCAAATTGGGGTCCTTGCCTTTACCACCTATACCGAGGTTCATTCAAGAACGCTTCCATGGTGTACACTTAGTTCGTGGATTCTCCTGGACCTTTCATATGACCCTAAGGACTCAGTTAACGCTGCAGCTATCTGCTGTCACTTCCTCTCGATCCCTGACATGTACCGGGGCCACGAAGCAATTTACACCGATGGCTCGATGGCTGATAGTCACGTTGGCTTTGCCTATGTTCATGGAAGACATACAAAACAGCACTGCTTGCCAGATGGCTGCAGTGTTTTGACTGCAGAGCCGGTGGCTATATCTTGTGCTCTTCAGCACATCCGCTCATGCCCAGGAGAGTCATTTCTCCTATGTACTGACTGCTTGAGCAGCCTACAAGCTATCAACTAGTGCAAGGAGTCCATCTATACCTGGAACGGTCCAGTCGTTCAGCCGAGAGGCTGGCCAAACAGGCTACGCAGAAATCGCTTATGGGGATGGGCTTCTCTGAATCTGTATTACGCCACAATATTTTGCGGCTTTTGGAGACGGAATGTCATAACCTCAGTACGCACGACAAGCTGCGTACCATTAAGAAAACTACGGATGTGTAGAAGACTTCCTTCTGCGCCTCTCGCAGGGACTGTGGTTTTCTGTTGGCTCCGCATTGGCCATAAGTGGCTGACGCATCGTTACCTCATCCGCCGTGAGGACCCACCTCGGTGTCGCTGTGGCTCACGAACGACGGTCGTTCATCTCTTGCTGGACTGCCCACTTTTAGCCGCTCTGCGGCGGACTTTTAACTTTACCAGCACCTTACATTCTTCGTTTGGCCACAATGCCTCTACAGCAGCTTCTTTTACGTTTTATTCATGAGGGTGAGTTTTATCACTTGCTCTAAGTTTTAGGTCATGTCCTTTGTCCCTGTGTGTCCTCCACCCTAGTGCTTTCAGGGCAGGGGTTGTGATGTGAGACGCCCTGCTAAACCCGCAGGACAGGACAGGTAGTTGGAATTGTGGAAATGGCCAAAATGAGTGGCTGTCAGTTACACTCGAACACATACAACTTTATTTATTTGACCAAACATTACAGTACAAATTCTTGAACTTAGTTATCGTTAGAATACGCCACACTATATTATGCCTTGAGGGCACAACCACTTTAATTAAAAAAAAGGCTAAAAGCCATTAACTCAAAATTCAGACGCCAAAAGAATATTTAGAAGGCAGAATGTCTCACGTTCAGTAAGTTCTATAATGTGGCCGAAGGCCCAAAAATCTAAAATTTGAAAGAAAGGAACTTTAATTTTAAAGCGGTTGAAGGCCCATGACTTAAAACACCACAATAAACAATTCAACTTTAATTCAAAACCATCGGCTATGAGCCATACAAATACACACAACGAAAATAAGAAAAGGCAGTGCAGCTAACGGCGCTCAGAAGTTTCAGGGATCGGCAAGCACTTGAAATGTCACTTAGGTGAGACAGCTGTCGGTTCAACAATTCTCGACCCGACGACAACCCAACCAGCAGACAGTCGGCGGACGCACCGACAAGGTAACGTGCGCTCCACTCGACCAGCACACAACTGGGAGTTCAACACAGAACGTAAAAGGCATGGTCGCCCACAACCAAGCAGACATTAAGCTGTCAAACTACACACCGTGCTGGAAAGTGACAACACGATGAGGAAAGGACACTGCCTGAATTTACGTCAATGGGCAGGGCAGGTAACTGGAACGTTAACGGCCACAAGGCAGAAAATTCCACTGGTGCACTTCAATTGCAAATAACCAAGTACAGTTCACTCCACTCAAACACACAAGTTCTTGCTCGTCTTGACTTGCTGGTAAATTAAATCCAAACTGGACTTTAGTGTCCCGGGTCGGTGAGCCACTGACCTCGTAGCAATTGGAACAGCCCAACACACTCTGGAACTGTGTAGAGACCACCAGCGAGCCCCGCTCAATAACGCCCCGCAGAGATTTCCTCGCTGCTCTACGCCAGTCGACCGACTACGTGCACACAGCACAGCCGGAAACTATAAGCACCAGACTAAAGATAGTACACGGTACGAATATCGATACACACCGCTGCTGCCTCTCCCGGAGAGAGGGAGCAACAGCATAATCACGATAATCACGGGAAACCAAACACAGAATAGGAGCGAAGGTTTAAACCAACGCACAACATGAGCGCAACACGGCTCATAATGTGTTTGAGTGGCTGGCTTTTCTTTTTTCCTCCTGCTCAGAGAGCCATGGTAACCAGCCCTCTTGTTTTAACCTACCTGTTTCGTGCATCTTTGTGGTTTTCTTGTCCCCCTCTGTCCATTTAAGTGTTTGTTGACCTTCAGTCGTTGTTGTGGTTTTCTTTTCATTATGTTTGGTGTTGTCTCATTGTCTTCATCTCACCCTTGTGTCATTGCTTCCTTTGGAACAAGGGACCGATGACCCTATAGTTCGGTCCCTTCCCCCCCCCACCCCCCCCTCTTTTAAACAAAGAAACCAACCAACCGACGAACACACACACACACACACACACACACACACACACACAACACACACACACATATATATATATATATATATCTCCATGCACTGGGCCAGGGTTTGAGTCCCGGCCAGGTTGGAGATTTTCTCCGCTCGTGGACTAGGTGTTGTGTTATCATCATTTCATTCTCATTATAGGCATCCTATGTGGCGCCAAAAGACTTGCACTTGGCGGCCGAACCCGACTGGGACAGCCCAGCCAACAATGCCATAATATCATTTCATTTCACCGCACCGCAAAGTGGACTAAGACTGTGAGTATAGACTATCCTTTTGCCTCCTTATATCCACATTTTAGTATCTGACTTACCAACTCAGGGAAAAATAAACTTTGATGGCTTGCTAGTGCTTGGTTTAATAACCTAACCTAAAAACAAACTTCTCGTAATAGCTATAACTATTGGTCTAAAAATTAACTAAATACTAATATGATGTTCTTCAGTATACTGCTCTCAGTCATTATTAGAAATACCTGCACTTATACCCGTTAAGTCTGTACACACGTGGTCAGAGTTGCTGACATATTTAGCGGCCCCCTCGTTAAATACAGCATAAAGTGGTGTTCACAATAAAACTGCACCTTCACATTGTTCAATATTGAAAGTGTTCTGGAAAAACTTCCAACGAAGTCTGCAATGCAAGATGTAGAGGCAAACTGATGCGACACAGACTGTTTAGCGAATGGAACTGTAGCTATCCGTAAAGAGCTCTAATACTGGAAAAGGAAACTAGAACTAAGCTTCGCAAAATCTCAACGCCTTTTACGTGTTCATGTGGATGAATTAAGAGATAGTCATGTCGAAACAGCATGAAGGAGGCCATGAATCTATATCCTTTATAAATCTGCAGTTGTGTATGAGTTACAGCAACCAGAAAAACTCACGCATGCCTCTGAGGATATGTGAACTTACAAGACATGAGCCATTATGCAGCAGAAAATAACCGTGGGTATTTTGAACAGCCGTTGCTTAATTTTGAAATGCGTGTTTGGTGTGTTACATCTTGTGACCACATCGTAATACCACATCGTAATATGACTCTTTCTCACAACTGTTAGTGCTAATCTTTGAGTTACGAAACTTATTATTTTGTATGTGAATCAACCATGAAGCAACAGTACAAAGCGCTATGTCACAAGTATGCGAGGTGTTCATTGACGAGAGCACAACGAACAGAGCGAGTATATCTCCTGGACACAACGATTACCTGATCTCTCTCCCTGTTTCTTCCCTTTGGCTCTAAATGAAGCGTTAGGTGTACTCAAATAATTCTCACATGTACTCAGATACGAGTAAACTTTGTACGTTATCACAGCTGCAGCAGAAATTTGAAAATTCAATTGCTGCTGCCTCTCAGGAAGAGCTGCTACGCCTGTCTCACAGGTCCCTAACTTTGTCTGTACTTTCCATCCGTTAGAGACAATTGTATTGTTTTCACCTAGACCTACAGTGAACATGGGCCCAAGAAACCAACAGCAGCTCGAACTTCATCAATAACAGAGGTACTACAAATGGTTCAAATGACTCTGAGCACTATGGGACTTAACATCTGAGGTCATCAGTCCCCTAGAAGGTAGAACTACTTAAACCTAACTAACCTAAGGACATCACACACATCCGTGCCAGAGGCAGGATTCGAATCTGCGACCGTAGCTGTCGTGCGGTTCCAGACTGAAGCACCTAGAACCGCTCGGCCACTCCAGCCGGCCAACCGAGGTACATACATCGGGCACGTACATCAGCTTTCTTTTCTCAAATACTACTATGGTATTTTGGCCACCAGAATAGGTTTCGTTCAGAAAAAGATGAGAGATACATCTCGTGTGTAGATCTAACCAAAGTCTACTGATTAAAAATAAATTGAATACAAGAACTTCTGTGCTGTTTTTGCGGCCGTTGAACATATACAGCACCAGGGTCTAGAATGATTTGCAAAAGAGGTAAGAGTTAATAGAATTGAAAGGTCATGTCTTTCGAAAAAAAATTACAACAAGAAATGTATAGGTAGTAAGGTCAGACTGTTTGCAAGCATGTAAATGCTTAAGGATGCCGCGCGGAATGGCTGCGTGGTTTGAAGTGCCATATCACGGATTGCGCGGCCCCTCCCACCGGAGGGTCGCGCCCTCCATACGGTATGGGTGTGTGTGTTGTTGTTAGTGTAAGTAGTGTGTGGTTCTAGGGACCGATGACATCAGCAGTTTGGTCCCTTAGCAATTCACACACACAATGCTTAAGGATGAACAACAAGCTGGAAAGAATAGAGGTACTTGAAAGACGGATTATCAGAAAAACAATAGGTGTGATACAAGCAAGAAAAATTAGAAGTAAGGGCAAAGCGGAGATTAATCTTATTTCAACATATCTATCGAACGAATGGGAATAGGCTATGATCATCGAAGAACTGGAATAACAGAAAGAAACTTTTTCGAGAATGAAATATTAAATTTAGAAGGCTCTCAATTCAGAAAAAAATGAAATTTGGGACAACATGGACAGAAGGAACGTAAAGACAACATGGGGAAGTATTGGAAAAATAGGGAACAACAAAGAGAGAAGGGCAGTTAAAGATATTAATTGATACTACTTCGCCAATAAGAAGATAAGAAACAATTAGTGCTGTACCATGTCTGTTTTCATTTTTTGTAATATTGAAAGTGAGGACAATTTAAATTAGCATTCCTTTGTACACAATGCATCACTGATGAACTTAATGTTAACATATTTGGTGAAATCGCTTTACAAGCAGCTGTAATTCGCTAGTTGGCGACGGCCTATAGAGCCTCCTTATAGACTACATCTACATCTACGTGATTACTCTGCTATTCACAATAAATTGCTTGGAAGAGGGTTCAATGAACCACTTTCAAGCTGTCTCCATACCGTTCCACCCTCGAATGGCGCACGGGAAAAGCAAGCACTTACATTTTTCTTTACGAGCCCCGATTTATATTATCTTACTTTATTGTGATTATCATTTCTTTCTATGTAGATGGATGCCAACAGAATTTTTTCACTATCAGAGGAGAAAACTAGTGATTGAAATTTCGTGAAAAGATGCCGTCGCAACGAAAAACGCCTTTGTTTTCAATGATTACCACTCCAATTCACGTATCATGTATGAGGCACTCTCCCCCCTACTTCGCGATAATACAAAAAGAGCTGCTCTTCTTTGTACTTTTTCGATGTTATCCGTCAGTCGCATCTGATGCGGATCCCACACCGCACAGCAATACTTCAGAAACGGGCGGACAAGCGTGGAGTAAGCAGTCTTTTTAGTAGACTTAAGTGTTCTGCCAATGAACGCAGTCTTTCGTTGGCTCTACCCACAACATTATCTGTGTGCTGGTTCCAATTTCGGGTATCTGTAATTGTGATCCCCAAATATTTAGTTGAATTTACAGCCTTCAGATTTGTGTGAATTACCGGGTAATCGAAATTTGGCTGATTTATTTTAGTACTCATGTGAATAACTTCACACTTTTCTCTTTTCAGGTTCTATTGCCTCTTTTCTCACAGATACATTATTTAAATCATTTTGCAATTCGTTTCGGTCATCTAATGTCTTTACAAGACGGTAAATGACAGCATTTTCTGCAAACAATCTGATAGGACTACTCAGATTGTGTCCTATGTCATTAATACAGATGAGGAACAATAGAGGGTCAATAACATTCCTTTCGGGAACACTGGATATTACTACTGTTTTACTCGATGTCTTTCCGTCTATTACTACGAACTGTGACCTTTCTGACAGGAAATCACGAATCCAGTCGCATTACTGAGGCGATATACCATAGGCAAGCAGTTTGGTTAGACGCTTGTGAGGAACGGTGTCGAAAGCCTTCTGGGTATCTAAAAATATGGAATCAATTTGACATCCTCTGTCGATAGCACTCATTACTTCATGAGTATGAAGAGCTAGTTGTGTTTCGCAAGAATGATGCTTTCTGAATCCGTTCTGACTACGTTTCAGTAAATCGTTTTCTTCGAAGTACTTCATAATGTTCGAATACAGTATATGTTCCAAAACCCTATTGCAAATAGACGTTAGTGATATGGGCCTGTAATTCAACGGATTACTCCTACTTCCCTTTTGGGGTATTGGTGTGACTTGATCAATTTTCCAGTTTTTAGGTACGGATCTTTCTGTGAGCGGTCGGTTGTATATAATTGCTAAGTATGGAGCTATTGTATCAGCATACTCCGAGAGGAACCTGACTGGTATACAATCTAGACCGGAAGCCTTGCTTTTAATAAGTGATTTAAGCTGATTTGCGACATCGAGGATATCTATTTCTATGTTTCTCATCTTGGCATTTGTTCTTCATTGGAATTCAGGAATAACTACTTTGTCTTCTTTAGTGAAGGAGTTTCGAAAAATAGCGTTTAATAACTCTGCTTTAGTGGCACTGTCTTCAGTGACTTCACCGTTGTTATCGCGCAGTGAAGGTATTGATTGCGTCTTGCCACTGGTGTGCTTTATGTATGATCATAATCTCTGCCATACTTCGAGACTACATGCTTTACGTGATCCCAGCGGAAGAGGTCCAATGCCATAATGTAGGGCGATGGCACTGGATACCTCTGATTAGTACAGTTTAATATTCAGAGATATTTCCGGCTACTAGTGTACTCAATCAACGAGAAAATTTTAAAATTCACAGAGATTTAAATGACTTGGTCCTGCTGAAGAATTACGAACAGGATATCCATCATGTCATAACCACATTATCTTACGTGTTCTCAATGTCATTCCTACTAAGAGTAAAGGATTTAAAAAATGAGTGTACTAGTCGCTATTCAGTATCCTCAAAGAGATAACGCCTGTCACGCACTGTCCAATTACTCCACACCGCACATTCACACTCCTTTGTAACAGGTTGAAGCCTATAGGTTTTTGCTTGACCAGTCTGAATGTTCCTCAAATTCACATTTCCATGATTTGTGAAAGTAGACTGCTCTATATCGACACTAATTATGAAATTTTAAAACCGTTGTATTTGTCTGTTCGTCTCTTTCAACACGCTAATCTCCAAAAATACAGACGAATTTTCATGGGGTTATCATATGTAATTTGAGCGTAGCTTGTGGCAAAGTGTGTTACTTCCATCAAAATCGGGCCACAGATAATAAAAGATATAATAATTTCAAATTGTATAATAAAACCCTCGTGTCTGACTCTCTGAACATGCCGATCTCTGACACCATTAGACGAATTTTCATGGGTAACTTGAGCATAGCGTAGGTAACATTTGGGATTTATTTCATCAAACAGTCAATAAGAATGAGACGAGGTACCGTAATTTAAAGATTTATCGAAACTCGTATGTTCATCTTTGTTGTTCGGGTGTTCAATAATCACAGAAAAATATAACAAACGAACACCCATCAATGGATTCGTCCCGATAGCCGCTATCAGAAAATAAGTACCAAACTATAGCATCCCATTTAAAAAGCAAAGTAGGCCTTCGTATCTCTGAAGCGACCCAACCTAGCAACAAAAAACATATTACGCCCCCCGTTGTCTCATGAACTTTTATCCCACAAGGTTTTCAGATCCTATCATACTGGTATTTTGGAGTTACTCTTGGTGGCAATAGTGACACACCCTGTATAAATATACCGAATACAAAATGTGTAACAGTGAAACGTTGTTAGCAAACAGGAAAGCTCTATTTATGGCTTATTGGCTTCAGGTTAGAATTGCTATAGAATCTGAATTTTCAATAACAGTAAAGCAGGCTCAGGTTCGAAAGGACAGAGGAGTGGGAGGAAATGGATATTGAAAGCGGAAAGAAAGTGGGCTGGAGGAGATGATTAGATGGAGGAGGAGATAGAAAGGGGGTTTGGAGTTGACAGAGAGAGGGATGGGGAGGTTCACGAGATTTGGAGACAGAGGCGGAAGAGACGATGGACCATGAGAGGGAGAGGAGGAGATGAACAGATAAGAGGGATGGACAAGTAGGTGAACAGAGGGGGCAGGCTATGGATCAGGTGACCAGGACATACATAGAACTCTCATAAATATTAAAAAAGTGTGCTTTCTCTTTTTTTCATTTAACGAGAGCGGCCGGAAACAGCTAGTTTACTATTAACTAAGGGCATGGGGGTCAATTCTTCATAAGGTTATATGCATATCTGACAGACTATGTGGATGTTTTAGAAGAAACACGCTTTAAATGAAATGCAGCAATCGTCTGATCAACGTAGACGATGGTTCCACTGCACTTTAGTCAACTTCTCCTAAGGGCAACACACAGACGACGTGGCTCTTGTGTAGAAAACACAGGTATCCATCGAGAGCAGCGTAAACATTACGTACCTATTGCCACGTTGAGCAAAGTCTCATTGGGGAGTGGTGTAAACATGTGGACGGTGGATATTCAACAACAGCACAAATTAGTATAATTAATGCAGTTACATTCCACGATTTCGTATTATAGACAAGTGTTGCAGCACTGGATTTGTCTCATCGCGCCGGCCGCTGTGGCTGAGCGGTTCTAGGCGCTCCAGTCGGGAAACACGCTGCTGCTACGGTCGTAGGTTCGAATCCTGCCTCGGGCATGGATGTGTGTGGTGTCATTAGGTTGGTTAGGTTTAAGTATTTCTAAGTCTAGGGGACTGATAACCTCAGATGTTAAGTCCCACAGTGCTTAGAGCCATCTGAACCACCTGTCTCATGGCGATATGCTACACTGGCAGCAAAAAATAACAAACTGTCATTAAAAAAAAGTTTATGCCTAAATCTCGTTTACTTTGAAGTTGCTGGTGAGCATTGCTGTTTGCGTCATTAGCCATTCGTCTAGGGGAAAACAGCTCGCATATACGCATGTACATACTTACACATACAGTCTGGTTGGAGTCCAGCGAGCGAGAACACAAAACAGCAAAACTCGCTGCACCTGGAGAAGACGGCTGTGTCGTTCGCTGAAATATTGTGCAAAATGGAAGCAGCAACTCGGCAGAATACCCGGAGGGACTGCATTATTTTGCATGTTAAAACGTGGCCACGACGGTGCCAGTCTCATTAAAATCTTTCTGGTTGTATTGCCGTGTCAGCTTATAAAATACTCGAAACGGTAACATAAATAACAGACGTTTCGTCCGTGCTGCACTGGCCGTCGTCAGGATATAGACTTAATTGCCCAGACACTCTGCCCCAAGGGAAGCCGCTAAAATACTCGTTATTTTGGTACTACAGTTTTTTTAATTGCTTTATATGATAATGGGGTAGTATAACCAGAAAGATTTTAAAAAGCTTGATCACAAATGGCAAGAGCTGGTAAAAATAAAATTGAGATGAAAACGTTACTCGCCTCAAACTGCATATTTATGACAGGAATGAAATGATACTGTTAGTCATTACATGTTCAGACTATTGCAGGTACAGGATATCAGGTTTTCGCTAATATCATTTAATCTAGATTGATGTCGTCCCCATCATCAATGTACTTCATTTCACCGAGTCAAATTCAGTTGAAGGCACAAGCGACCTCACTGAGTTGAGTCCTCGGACAGTAGAGACCCCCAAATGTAAGTATCAGTGACAGTGGCGCAGTAGTGCCGTGGTCCGTTCTACGAGCGAGTGACCCTTCCCGCTGGATCGCAGTCAGCGGCGGGCCCTTTCAGGGCCCTTCGGGCCGGTCGATGGCTGGCGGGCGGCCAGCCAGTGCAGAGCGCTGGCCTTCCCCAATCAGCCCCCAGTGCGCCCCGCCCCGGCCACACGACACCGATTTATCGTCCATCGAGGCCCCCTATAGAATTTAAATCCCTCTGCGAAGTCTCCATTCAAGCAGCGATATTGTCTCATGGGGCAACGAGGTGAAGTCAATCGTGTCGCTGTTAATGTATGCAGTGGAATTTCCTAGGCTGAGCCTGCTGTCCTCTTGCAGCGGTACTTTGTAATTTCCTAGAGATTGTTTATCAACTGTTTACTCAGGCCGACTCAGGCAATCTCTTCGCTTTTCCTCGGCGAGAGAGAAGCTACGTCATTGTTTGACATATTTCGATTTGTACTTGCAGTGCGGAAACACCACGATCAAGAGGATTTTTACTGTTGTAAGTAACACTTTTTAGAGGCGTACTTATTAGACTGGTGCTCCGTTGCCATTTCTAACAACCTACAACAACAAAGGTCAAAATTTAATAATGATTGTGGTGTTGCTCACGCTGCTAAATACTGCATTTTCGGGCAACAACAAAGTGGCAGGTGTCATTAGAGCGCAGTTAATAAAGTCATTTCATGTAATAATGAATAAACTAGGCACTCATCTTTTCGTGTTTCCCACGCTGGTCTCGTTGTAAAATCATGACTCAATCGTCGAAAATCTAGGTGGTGATGATTCCAAGCTCGGATGCAAAGAACCCTAGGTTTTATTCTGCTATATTCAAAAGTTTTGTAGATCCGCTTCACAAACCATTCTTGAAGATTAAACCTTTCAAAATTAGCACAATGGTGATGTAAAAAAGTAATCAGCACTCCGAATTCAAGTTACACTTCTTTTTATTGCTTTTGTTGCAGTATCACGTAACACACAAAACATCACTTCACAATACAAAACATACTTGAAAACATCTTCCTCACTGTTAAAGTTCACATTTATAACCTGACTACAATATGCGTCTTTCCCACATGACGTCCAAGACTTGACTTTCTCAAGGTCCGACTCTCTAACAAACTAATAATCGCTTACGTGCCCAAAAATCAGAGTTAGAAGTACATCAAAGATCATAGTGAAAAAAGAAAGAATACACATAAGAATATCATTGCAATATAAACATATCGATGTATATGAAACATTAATGAAATCAAATCTGAATGTTGTCTCAGAAATATGTCAACTACTTTACAGAAACACAGTAGAATATTGCTGATATCGAGAGGTTCATGTGAGCTGCCGTAATGGTTATCTAATTCAAGTACATGTAATTCCATCATCAAAGATGGTAAACAGGCCCCGTTCACATCGAAGTTGGCATCATATATCTTGGCTAGCATCTGTCAGCATTACTTTTATCCGGGAGAAAAGTGAACAATACATAATGTCTGACGAATAATGGTCAGTGTTCAGGGATATGATAGCAAAGCTCGTTTGGAGTAAAAACCTTATAGAAAACGCCCATTCCAAATGGTTTCGGAGATAAAACACATTTAACATACAGTTTTTTATGGAACTGATGGCTTTAAATACAATTGATTTGAATCATACTTAACGAATGGCATGCTGGACGTTGTACTGAATAATTCAGCTGTGGAGAGGTAAAAAAGTAGTGAATGTGGAGGAAGCATCAAAGGAGTCCCCCAATGCTCAATTTTGGATCCACTCCTATTCCTATAGCAGAAAGACATCCGGAGCAAAGTTCGCTAGGTAACGTGAAAGGGGTTGGGTGGGTAAGGCACATACGTACACGCCACTAGTCAAAAACCAAATATGTATTAACTGTCTTCTGTCTCGGAATCCTTTCGGAATGGGGCATATATCGATATGAAGCTTTTGGTCAAATGAGCTTTCCTGTCATATCCCTATACTACCTGGATGTTGAACTTCAGCTATCTGATCGCGCCACCCATAGATGCTCGTATTTCGTTCTTGCCAAACTACAACATGGCTACTAGGAAATGACACTAGAAACGAAAAGAAAATACTTTTCAATTGCGCTCCCTCATCAGCCTACTACATCGTATGTTGACATAAAGTTCAAAACAAGAAATCAGTTTTCAATTCTTTGTCACTTGCAGAACGATGGAAATTTGTTTGCCAAACTACAATATGGTGGACGATGCAAAGCACGTGTATTTGCAGACACTCTGCAGTTCTATACTCAGAGACTAGACTTCTACATCCAGGTTGTATAGAGATCACTGTCTGCCACTAATAAAAGTAGCCCAGAAAATGCTTCGTTCACCTTAAAATAAGCAACACATTGCATCATCTGCCCTGACTAAGGTTGGTGTAAGTTGAGTTGCATGTCATAGGGTGCATGAAACATTTTATGGCCCAGTGCTATTTTACTCACCCTGTAAGTGCATGGTTACTTGACACGTCCTGGCAGATTAAAACTGAGACTCGAACCAGGAACGTTTGCCTTTCGCGGGCAAGTGCTTTACCATCTGAGCTACGCAAGCATGACTCAAGACCCGTCCTCACAGCTTTACGTCCGCCAGTGCCTCGCCTCCTATCTTCCAAACTTCACAAAAGCTCTCCTGCAGACCTTGCAGAAGTAGCACTCCTAAAAGAAAACATACGGCGGAGACATTACTTAGCCACAGCCTGGGGTATGTTTCCAGATTGAGATTTCAGTCTGCAGCGGAGTGGGCGCTGATATGAAACTTCCTGGCAAATTAAAACAGTGTGCCGGACCGAGACTCGAACTCGGGACCTTTGGCTTTCGCGGGCAAGTGCTCTTCCAGGAGCGCTAGTTCTGCAACTTTCGCAGGAGAGCTTCTGTGAAGTTTGGAAGGTAGGAGACGAGGTACTGGCGGAAGTGAAGCTATGAGTAGGGGTCGTGAGTCGTGCTTGAGTAGCTCAGTTGGTAGAGCACTTGACTGATATATCAGTGATGTAAAATAACTCATTCAGTTCCTTACTACATGTAGGTTGTGATTTCAATACACCAACACCAGTGAACTGATTGTTGCAGTATTAGTTACCATACTCAACATCACTAATGCTGATAACATCCGGGACCTCTGATGATTCTGTGTTTCTTCCTCACGTATGATTTCCTTTATGTTCTCTTTTGGCTACTCAATAAAGCAACTAGGTACATCTTTCTTGTTTTTCAATCCAGTCAGTTATTTCTCTCCATTTCTTACTTTCTTATTGATTTCAGCAAGTGTTTCACAGGGACGCGGATCTGTTGTCTTTCAGCGCACCATTACCCCAGTCTCCCACTACATTCTAAGTCCATCAGATTTAGCATTTTAAACTATTTTTTAGAAAGCGAATAATGCAGTCAAACAATAAATTACATGTTTTATTTATATATTGAGCGAGAAGTAAATTAGTAATAAATGTAGCTTGCCTTAGTTTTGAAAATAAAAAGAAACTGGGGTATTTTATTTGCCTCGCGTATTCTACAACTCAAATGGTGCCCGTATGTCTTTTACCTATTTGTTATGTATAGGCATAATAAGAGGGCAGCATTAGTTGGAAATCGTCACAGGCTTTAAATATTGAATGCGTACGATTAGCTGCTGCGCACAGTCACTCGCCTTTTCCCTAAACACGAAGCCACGCTGAGCCATCTCAGACTTGTCTCTTCGAAAAACGGGACTCTCAGTTCTGATAGCGTCAAACCTCTGCCACGCTTGATAGCGTAGGAAGTGCTGGAGAAGCCATACATAGGGCATCGGCGATGAACTTAACTTGGCGGCTAGCTTTGTGTCCGAAATATTAGATTAACAGTCGTCAGAGAGACCGTAAAATCGCGACGCCTTTGTCTTGCCGTGTCGTTTCGCAACCACGTCTCACCAGCTGCTTCGCGCGTTACCACTCGCTACTTACTGCAGTGATTCATGTTGCAGGTTGTTCTTGAAGTATGCGCTGTCTTTTATGCAGCAGAAAACTCATTAGAACACACACCATTTACAAATCATAATAAATCACTGTAGTACGTTGTAATGAGTGTCTTGTTGCTTCTAGACTCGAGTCACTAGCAAACTCAGATTTTTGCAACTGCAGTGTTGCTTTACGAACTGGAGTTCTCTAATACGGTACAACAACAGCTGTAGTTGGAAAAATTCGTTAGTATTTATTTAGTAACGAATGACTATTACGTAACAGAAGAAATCGGTATGAAACCGAGGGTTTAATTCCAATCATCCATGCATTTTAATCATTTGGATGTTTTATAACCATCGTCTCCAATCTGTCTTACGCTATGCGATCGAATTACCGACAAAAATATTTGCATATACAGTGAGCCTGTTTTATTGATGAATAGCATAATCAATCGTAAATACTGTGTACAGGGTGATTCACGAAGATATGGAAGTATTTTAATATGGTATTCTTCAAGTAAAACTAAAGAAAGTTCATATAAACGTAGGTTCGCAAATGTTTAGTTACGGAGTTACGGCTAATAAGAGATTTTGCCTGAAATTTAGCAACTTCGCTAATATGAAGCCATCGCTAAACTGTACGACGTTAAAGCAAAGCACGATTTCCATTTATTTTGTTGTTACTGATCTGATGACTCTAATGAAAAATGTCCCAGACGTGTAGCTGCAGTAGTTTCCCAGAACATCCAGAGAAGCAAGGAAGTAATTTCGTAAAATTTTCTTTTGTTAACTACTTGGCACAATTCGTTTTTTAAATTCCAGACAACTGCACAATTACACAGCATTTGTAGAGAAATTAATTTTGGAAAAATGACGGTAAAAACGTTAACTGAAACTGTGTGAATGTGTTAGATAATCTGCTTTTATTAATACCATAATACACGTGAATTTATGTTAATCTGGAGAAACCAAATCTCAGTGTTCAGGAAGTTGTACAGTGTACATACAATTTCAGAATACGTTCACAATAAATGTTCAGAATTGTCTCCTAGAGTTCAGTGCATTTAACTGAAAGTGTACAATAAGATTTTGTTGCTCGTTTCAGATTCACAGGCAAGTAATGCCTCACGTTTATTGACTTTTTCCTCATAAACTATGCCTTTCATCCATCCCCATACACAAAAATCCATTGGTGTTAAATCGTGCGATCTGGGTGACCAAAGACGTGTAGCACACCTACCAATCCATTTCAGGGGAAAACTTTCATTTAAATGTGTAGTAACGGCGTTGGTGGAAATATGGTGACACGTCGTCATGTTGAAAATACATTTGCAACCGCGTAGAAAGTGGAACATTTTCGAGCAGGCGGGGAATTTCTCCTTCAAGGAACTGTAGGTACGTCTCGTCAGTAAGGCGTCTTGGGAAAATGAATGGTCCAATAAAATGTGTTTTGATTATACAATACCACACACCTTTGCTAAATTGCTGCTGGAAATTGCATTGCACTGTTACATGTGGGTTAGCTTCAGACCATACGAGCTCGTTATCTAAACTGTTTACACCATCTCGAGTAAACGGCACCTTATCAGTAAATAAAATGTATTTGTTTAACTGCCGATTAGTATTTAAGTAGTTGCACAACTCCAAGCGAAGGGCAGGATCTCCCGGATGAAAATGATGTGCTTTTGGTGTATGTTAAGGATACAGATTATTGTACTTCAGTGTACACCATAGCTTAGATTGTGAAATGCCTAATCGTTGAGAGGTATGTCGTGTACTGGTACCCGGGCTACGTTGAACAGCATCCATAATATCCTCCTCATCGCTTCCGCGTCTAGAGCGCTCGTTCTGACTACGAACGCTAGGTACAGAACCTGTCTCCCATAACATTCTAACTACTCCACCAATGGTTCGTGCATTCGAATTCCTCCGAGTTGGATAACGTGCGCGATATTCGTTAATTGCAGCCTTAGCACTACCATCACATTTGCCATAAATAAACACCATATCGGCGGGTTCCTCTGTCGTAAATTTGAAAGGCATCCCTATTTCGTAAATAACAATATTTACTATGTGGTTTCACTTAAATACACTGTTGTTATTATGTTCTTTCACTAAACAATAAAGAAACTAACTCGTTTAAAGGTTACGAAACGACTGAACCAACTCACTAACGGTTTCCAACAATGACATAAATGTTTCGGCATTCTTGATGAAAAGTAAACATTTACATCCTTGCTTCTGTGGATGTTGTGGAAAACTACTGCAGATACACGTCTGGGACATGTTTTATTAGATTCACCAGACCAATGACAAAATAAATGGGAACGTGCGTTACTTTAATCTCGTACAGTTTAGTGATGGCTTCATATTAGCGAAGTTTCTAAATTCTTTAACTAGCCGTAACTCTGTAACTCAACATTTTGCGAACCTATGTTTACATGACATTTTTTCTTCAGTTTTATTTATAGAATAACTTCGTGGATCATCCCGTATATACAGGGAAAGGGTAGTATTAGGGGATAGATCAGGAATGATCATCCGAAGCAAAAATGTCTAACTCTAAAATTCATTCCTTCATCAGTAATAGCACTCCATCTTCGATACAGCAAAACAAATTTCTTGTATTGCAAGTTCTTTGCTTTCCATATTTTGGGAGGAAGTAGTATGAACCAAAACAGTAGTGAAGATGAACAAGTGTTCATAGCTCTTAAGGTATGTACTTTAGACTATGTTTACTGGATCCTTTTTTCTTTGTTTACCTTTCGAAATACGTAAAGAAAAAACTTGAATCAAAAGTGCTCCTAGTTCTTAACGTATGCTTTGTTAGTGACCATGGTTTGCTTCGAATGATTGTTCCTATCATCTCCTTGAATATTCGCAATTTTAACTGGGACAGCCGGCCGGAGTGGCCGAGCGGTTAAAGGCGCTACAGTCTGGAACCGCACGACCGCTACGGTCGCAGGTTCGAATCCTGCCTCGGGCATGGATGTGTGTGATGTCCTTAGGTTAGTTAGGTTTAAGTAGTTCTAAGTTCTAGGGGACTTATGACCACAGCAGTTGAGTCCCATAGTGCTCAGAGCCATTTGATTTTTTTAAACTGGGACATCGAATATAATATATAATCTCTTCCCCCCTTCACCCCCCCCCTCCCCCCATGAACCATGGACCTTGCCGTTGGTGGGGAGGCTTGCGTGCCTCAGCTATGTAGCTGGCCGTATCGTAAGTACAACCACAACGGAGGAGTGAGGGGAATCTGTTGAGACGCAAGACACACGTGTGGTTCCTGAAGAGGGGCAGCAGCCTTTTCAGTAGTTGCAGGGGCTACAGTCTGGATGACTGTCTGATTTACCAGAACGGCAGAACTTTGCTGGTAGTGCGAACGGCTGAAAGCAAGGGGAAACTACAGCCATAATTTTTCGCGAGGGTATGCAGCTTTACTGTATGGTTAAATGATGATTGTTACCTCTTGGGTAAAATATTCCCGAGGTAAAACAGTTTCCCATTCGGATCCCCGGACAGGGACTACTCAGGAGTACGTCTTTATCAGGAGAAACAAAAGTGGCGTTCTACGGATCGGAGAGCGAAATGTCAGATACCTTAATCGGGCAAGTATACTAGAAAATTTAAAAAGGGACATTGGTAGGTTAAAGTTAGATATTAGTAGGAATTAGTGAAGTTCGGTTGCAGGAGGGACAGGACTTCTGGCTAAGTGAATACAGGGCTATGAACACAGAATCAAGTACAAGTAATGCAGGATCAGGTTTAATAATAAATAAAAAAAAGCAGGAAGGCGGATAAGCCAATACGAATAGCATAATGAACTCATTATTGCGGCCAAGATAGACACGAAATCCACAGTCACTATAGTAGTACAAGTTTGTATGTCAACTAGCTCTGCAGCTGATGAAGAGATTGAAGAAATGTATGATGAGATGAAAGAACTTACTCAGATAGTTAACGGAGATGAAAATTTAATGTTCATGGGGTACTGGAATTCGATAGGAGGGAAAGGAAGCTAAGGACAAGTCGAATAGGTGAATATGGACTGTGGGAAACGAATGAAAGAGAAAGCTGCCCGGTAGAATTTTGCACTGAGTATAGTTTAATTATAGCTAACACTTAGTTTAGGAATCATGAAAGAAGGTTGTATACGTGGAAGAGGCCTGGAGACATAGGAAAGGTTCAGATAGTTTATATAATGGTAAGTTGGAGATACAGGAACCAGGTTTTAAATTGTAAAACATTTCCAGGAGCAGATGTAGACTCTGACCACAATTTGTTGGTTATGAACTGTAGATTAAAACTGAAGAAACTGCAAAAAGTTAGAATTTAGGGAGATTCAACCTGGATAAACTGAAAGTAACAAAGCTTGTTAAGAGTTCCAGAGAGAGCATTAGGGACGATTGACAATAACAGGGGAAAGAAAGACAGTAGAAGAAGAAGAATAGGTAGCTTTGAGAGACGAAATACTGAAGGCAGAGAGGATCAAGCAGGTAAAAAGACGAGGGCTATTAGAAGACCTTGGGTAACAGAAGAGATATTTAATGTAACTGACGAAAGGGAAAAATATGAAAATGTACTAAGTGAAGCAGTCAAAAGAGAATGCAAACGTCTCAAAAATGAAGTTAACAGGAAGTGCAAAATGACTAAGCAGGAATGGCTAGAGGACAAATGTAAGGATGTAGAAGGATATATCACTAGTGGATTTGAATAGAGCAGTTGGATGGAATGGGCACTGTCTGCAAAACAGTATATAAGATGAACATCAATAAAATCAAAACGAAAATGACGTAATGTTGCCGAATTAAATCAGATGATGCAGAGGGAATTAGGTTACGAAACGAGACACTTAAAGTTGTGGATGAGGTTAGCTATTTGGGCAGCAAAATAACTGATAATGGTCGAAGTAGAGAAGATATAAAATGTAGACGGCGATGGCAAGAAAAGCGTTTCTGAAGAAGAGAAATTTGTTAACATTGAATACAGATTTAAGTATCAGGAAGTCTTTACTGAAAGTATTTGTATGGAGTGTAGCCTCGTATGGAAGTGAAACATGGAAGATAAACAGTTTAAAGTTTAAACGAGAAGGGAATACAACGTTTTGAAATGTGGTGTTACAGAAGAATGTTGAAGATGAGTGGGGGGGGGGGGGTAAAATATGAAACTAATGAGGAGGTACTGAATAGAATGGGGCAGAAGAGAAATTTATGGCACAGCTTCACTAAAAGAAGGGATCGATTGATAGGACACAGGATAACACATCAAGGGGTCACCAATGTGGTTCTGCAGGGAAGTGTGAGGGGGCGGGAGGCGAGGAGGGGGTTAAAACTCGTCGGAGGAGACCAAGCGACGAGTACAGTAAGCAGATTCAGAAAGATATACAGGGTGTAAATTTTAAGTTGACAAACCAGTATTACTCGAAATACAAGCTTCACACGAAAAAATGTGTGGAATCCAAAGTTGATTATTTTCGAGGGGGGCATCTGCTGGTGGTAAAATTAGCCCGCCACCCCAGCCCCATGGGGGAGGGGTAGGAGGCAACTTCAAATTTCAAATGGAACCCCTCCCTCCCCATTATTTATTGCAGAATCAGATTGTACATAAAAAACTACGTACATTTTGCCTTAAACATTTCTTTTGATTCTTGGCAGTTGGCGCTGTAATTCAAGAAAATTCATGTTCTCATTTTTGCATGGAAAATGGTTAGGGATAAATAAAAGCTGAGTTCACTTGTTAGTAAGTAGGATGTCTGGCTAGTTAGTTAGCTAGTCAGATGATTTGTTTGATAATTAAAAGTTGTGTGGCCTCATGAGCACGAAACAAATAAAACTTACCCGAATCTGCTGAAAAAAAATTAATACAGTGTTTGGGAAAACATTTATAGAAGTCTAATTTCTCTCTCTCTCTCTCTCTCTCTCAAACCCCACCCTATGGGGAGAGAGGAAGAGTTTTAGTTTTAGCGAGTCAAAATTTACGTAGTTAATACGTATTTTTTATTTATCCGTTTCTTATGTAGAATCTGATTCTGCAATAAAACATGGGGGTTTCCATTTGAAATTTTAAAGTTGCCTCCAGCCACCTGACGGTGTGTGGCGGAGGCTATCTTGAGTATCTCTATCGGTTCTCCCTTCTATTTCAGTCTCTTATTGTTCGTGGAAAGAAGGATTGTCGGTATGCCTCTGTGTGGGCTCTAATCTCTCTGATTTTATCCTCATGGTCTCTTCGCGAGATACACGTAGGAGGGAGCAATATACTGCTTGACTCTTCGGTGAAGGTATGTTCTCGAAACTTTGTCAAAAGCCCGTACCGAGCTACTGAGCGTCTCTCCTGCAGAGTCTTCAACTGGAGTTTATCTATCATCTCCGTAACGCTTTCGCGATTACTAAATGATCCTGTAACGAAGCGCGCTGCTCTCCGTTGGATCTTCTCTATATCTTCTATCAACCCTATCTGGTACGGATCCCACACTGCTGAGCAGTATTCAAGCAGTGGGCGAACAAGCGTACTGTAACCTACTTCCTTTGTTTTCGGATTGCATTTCCTTAGGATTCTTCCAATGAATCTCAGTCTGGCATCTGCTTTACCGACGATCAACATTATATGATCATTCCATTTTAAATCACTCCTAATGCGTACTCCCAAATAATTTATGGTATTAACTGCTTCCAGTTGCTGACGTGCTATTTTGTAGCTAAATGATAAAGGATCTATCTTTCTGTGTATTCGCAGCACATTACACTTGTCTACATTGAGATTCAATTGCCGTTCCCTGCACCATACGTCAAGTTGCTGCAGATCCTCCTGCATTTCAGTAAAATTCTCCATTGTTACAACCTCTCGATACACCACAGCATCATCTGTAAAAAGCCTCAGTGAACTTCCGATGTCATCCACCAGGTCATTTATGTATATTGTGAATAGCAACGGTCCTATGACACTCCCCTGCGGCACATCTGAAATCACTCTTACTTCGGAAGACTTCTCTCCATTGAGAAAGACATGCTGCGTCCTGTTATCTAGGAACTCCTCAATCCAATCACACAATTGGTCTGATAGTCCATATGCTCTTACTTTGCTCATTAAACGACTGTGGGGAACTGTATCGAACGCCTTGCGGAAGTCAAGAAACACGGCATCTACCTGTGAACCCGTGTCTATGGCCCTCTGAGTCTCGTGGACGAATAGCGCGAGCTGGGCTTCACATGACCGTCTTTTTCGAAACCCATGCTTATTCCTACAGAGTAGATTTCTAGTCTCCAGAAAAGTCATTATACTCGAACACAATACGTGTTCCAAAATTCTACAACTGATCGACGTTAGAGATATAGGTCTATAGTTCTGCACATGTGTTCGACGTCCCTTCTTGAAAACGGGGATGACCTGTGCCCTTTTCCAATCCTTTGGAACGCTACGCTCTTCTAGAGACCTACGGTCTACGAAGGGATGTCCCCTTCGAAAATTATCAGCTTTGGATTCTACACATTTTTTCGTGTGAAGCTTATTTTTCGATTTATTCTGGTTTGTCAACTTAAAAGATACACCCTGTGTATCCCTCACACTTCCCTCCGGGACTAAACTGGTGATCCCTTGATTTCTCATAATGTGTCCTATCAGCCGATCCCTTTTTTTAGTAAAGTTATGCCACAAATTTCTTTTCTCCCCAATTCTATTCAGTACCTCCTCATTAGTTTCATAATCTACCCGTAATCTTCAACATCAGTTTAATGTTGTTACCAGTTCCCGGCTGTCATAACCATTTAGAGATAGCTAATGTTTCCAGTCAGAATGACGGATTCGACACAAGCATACTCCCTGTTTCGGTACTGCTCCAAAATATATGTTTATCGCCTCTTTGTATGGTGTGTGGTTTACAAAGAGGCACTAATGTGCCCGTATTTTAGAATAAATGTAGTGAAAGACTTTTATATTACTCACATATGCTCCAGAAGGCGGTGTTTTGTCTTTGTTTGCTCCTTACTTCTTTTCAAAACGACACACACAGTATCGCAGTGCAAAGAGCACACAGATTCTATCCAAAATCAGGGTGGGACGCACATACTTCATACTACTACTCACGTCATATGCAGCCGCTGAACGTGGTTAACGTGGCTGAGGCTGTGTTTCACATTTGTGAGGCTGTAACTAGTGTGAGATATATTGTGTAGCGTTTGTGTATCATAGTAGCTTGTTTAGAATGTGGGTGCTGCTTCCATTTCCATACTTTGTGCGTATCGTCCTGAAAAGCCATAAGGATCGAAGCAACACGAAACGCCGTCCACTATAACTTACTGTATCTTCGTCACTCATAAGGAACACAGTGCCGCCCTTGTGATTAACGGTTTATATCTCTTTAACTTAATATTTAAGTTACCTATAATTCATTATTGCGGTTGCTTTTGACTGCAGCTCTGTTCTAATGTGTTGCTGACTTTGAAGGCTAGATCATCTTCTTACGACTGGGAAACTTCGAATCAGTATTTTGCAACATGACCTATTATACTGGTGACTGGTAATATTCATACGTTTCAACAGCTGTCTTCCTTCGACTATGGGTCACTAAGTTCTTTTTAATGTCTGAAGGCTTTTGGCCTGTGTCATATGCATTGCACATCACGTGAAATAGTTTTGCCATGGTATGTCATTAGTGTACTTCTGGGAGAACACACACACACACACACACACACACACACACACACACACACACACACACACTGTAAGGTGTCAGGCAAATCCAACATCTTCCACGAAAACCCTGACATGATAAGCAAATCCAGTAGTATGTCACATAGCTCCGAATAAATCGTGACATTAAATTAACCAAAGTAATACGAGTAACGAGTGAGCAAATGGAATACCACAGACCAACACAAGAATGCCTAAATGCATGTCATACCTTCCCACTGTGAAACAGACGCAGTTCCGAGGGGAGAAACGAGAACAGAAGCCGAGAGCAGAACCGTGTTAAGCTAGAAGGCCTTACGATAAGGGACGGACACCCACGTCGCCATCTAACCGACAGGGCCACCCTCCCCCCCCCCCCATGTTAAAAGCTAGAGCCCTCCAGAAGAACGGTATAGATCTTACGAGAACACAAAAAGGGCCACACCAGCCGCAAGTTTTAGCGTGAGACTTTTTCGCGGCTCTGTTACGTTGCAAACTTTAAAAACATTGCCCCACCATTAAAATGTTTCTCATTGGATAGACAGAATATTTGTAGGCCGAGCTTAAGGTTAACATTGAGACCCTGATTGGTCAGATGAAAACACAGCCTGACAGTTTTTTTTTAAACCAACTTCGGTAAATTGTAGTAAAGAGAAGTTAGGAAAGAGTTGCTTCCAAGACGGCGAGATGCATGGAGCTGCGCCGGCCGCCGCCCCCTCACGAACACCGACAAGGTAATGAACACACGCGATGCTGGATTTTTGAGTGCATAAGGCTTCACTCAGAACTGCAGAAGTCTCATCTGTTACATCCCCTTTTTACGTAATACTAGTGTCGATCGTCAATTGAAGCTCATGGTATTCACATTTGCTACGTAAGTTAAAATCTGAAACGCGATGATTTTTCTGTTATATAATTATTGAGAAGCCACATCAGCCACTGTAATTTACGACAAGTTAGATAAGTAATTAAAGATAATTGAGGGTCACTGTAGAGCATTTTGATAGTTTTCTCTTTTGTGAAACTTAATTTAAACCTAGATTATAGATGTGATATGGCATAGGTCATCCTTCGATACATTGTAGAACTTGGAAACCCATTCAGGGAATATTCGTTCACATTTTTGTTGAACACAGTTGGTTTTTATCATTCTGTATTAAAACATTTCCTTTTATCAATAGTGCAATTTATAAACAATGTTTTGTGAGTAGAATAAAACTTCCAATGGTAAACGTATCTGCTTTTTCGACGTTATTTTACCAGCTAACTAAAAATAGGAAAGCCTTGAACCCCTTCCACTAAATTTAATTAGTATTAAGATTCTTTTACAGGGAGTGCAGTGGAGCTGACGCTGAAATCGTTAAGTATTTGGTTATATCATCGCTAGTCTCACTGAACTCTTCTGAACTCTACATGTCATGTGTGGTCTGCCGTCTCCTTACCAGCAACAGGTCCACGGTTCAAACTAGTCAATTCCCTAAAAAACACGCTCAGAGCGTCGTTGCGCATAAGTGGTAGGGAGACACGACTTCGAACAAACACCACTCAGAATGTTAGAAAACACACACACAAACCCACACAAACCCACCCACACACACACACACACACACACACACACACACACACACTGAGAGATAGATAGAGAGAGTGAGAGAGAAACGGGTGGAGGGGGAGGGGGGGATGAATGGATATCAAAGGGTTTTCACTTGGTTGGAAGACAAATTCCAGAACTGAATTCTCTGACACGTCGCCCTCTCAGTATTTGGTGTTATTTGACTAGTAGTGTATGAAGTGAATTTGACAACTGACCATCTAGCCCACTATGCAAAAGGGACGAAACTTACAGAAAAATTATAAATAACGTAGCAACCAGTCGCTGAAACATAATTTATCTATCTTGTTGCAAATCGATTTCAACTTATATCAGTCATCGTCGGTGCATTTTCCTAACTGATACATGCCATAAGTATAAGTACTGTCCTTGGCAGATTTCTACCATGTAGCTACATTATTTATAATTTTATATTCCATGGTCGCTGCTCAGAAAGGCAACCTTATGGACCCAAAATCCAAAAGTAAATAGTCACTTGTTTCCTATACCGAGGGAGTGCTTAGCACACCACGACCGTTCAGACCTGCATCTGGTCTTCCTGATTCAGGTTTTTCGTGAGGTTCCTACATCGCTTCAGGCAAATGCTGGTATGGTTCCTTCGGAAGAGCACTGACGACTTCCTTCCCCATCCTTTTTTAGTGACTTCACTGTTTGGACCCATCCCAACAAATCAACCAACCAACCATGTTTCATAAATCATCGGAACGATAGTTTTATCGAAATGATGTGGAATGAGTCATTTTACAGGCGTACAACATTGATGATTAGTGTTAACTTTAAAAAAGACATTACTTTGTCGTCCTAATCATGCCACTGCACCTGGAAACTACCCTTTTTTACAGCTTACTAATTTTTAAATTTAAATTCGGCTGTGGGATAGGAGAAAAGATTTTAGGCAAAATTAAAACTAGATTTGCGACTTGTCAGATTCTTCTAGTGTTGGGCAGATGATAAAAATTTCTTTCTGCACGTTCAACTGCTTTCTGAGTCACTGTCACCGTTACTAATGGATAATAAACGTCAGTTTTTCCTCTTCTGTTGTAGGCATGGATATCACAATTCTCACATTCTGACCAGTTATTTATGACGAATATCATTAGGGATCATTGTATTGCTATGGTGCAGTTAAAATGCCAATTCCTTAAAGAGATACGTTCGTGACGTCTGTGAGTGATTATTCTTACTGCTCGCAATCGATAGTTTCTCTCCAAGTGGTGAGCTACTCCAGTAAATTATTCCGTGACATTACTGAGTGGATTTATGCAAAATATGATGAAGTCGATTCCTCTGTTTCCGGGACTAGCAATTATACGAAGAACAAAATTAGTTGAACTAAATTGTTTGAGAAGCTGAGTTATATAGTTCTTCCAGTTACAGTTTTCATCAGTACGTACATCCGAAAATTTGGGTCATTCTACCCTATTTACTGACTCATGTACATGTATTATATCAATTGTTTGTATGATTTTATTTGTTGAACAGGTGCTTTTTGAAAAATTCAGCGACAGCCACTTTCTCAAACCACTCAATAATTTTTTTTAAAACATCCTTAACAATCTCTTTTGCTGCTTCTTCTCTAATGAGTCCTAATACAACTCTTGTATCGTTTGCAAAAAAACATCAACCTGCATAATGAATGTTACCTGGAAGGTAGTTCACATAAACTCGCATGAAACAGGAGTGGTTTCTCCCCAATCATAAAACTTTCTATCTTTCCAATATGGTCTGAATTATTCAGCACAACTTTTTCATTTTGTTTGTTAAGTATGTTTCAAACCAGTTGTGTGTAAGGGCATCAGTTCCATAATATTTGGGTTTTTCTAGCAGCGTAACGCGATCTACACAATAAAATCCTTTGGGAAGATCACAGAAAATACTGGCTAGCTATGTTTTATTATTTGTAGCTTTTAATGTTAGGTCAATATGTAAATACACACATCAAAAAAAGTTTTGCATCACCCCGGTGTCCAGAACTCCTGAAGACAGACGTAGACTGTGGATTTTATATCACAGTCATATCACTAAACACGCCCAAAGATGTAAAAAACCATGCATGAGCAGCGCCTATTAGACGCAGGGAGTCCGCCAGCCGATCAATTCCAGTCACCAGGAAGGAGGTACACGGCTCGTCTTGTCTGTAGTTCAACCATAACTAAATGGTCAATACCGCGCTCTGATCGCATCCGCATTGTTACTTTGTGCCAGGAAGGGCTCCCCACAAGGGAAGTGTCCTTACGTCTCGAGTGAACCTAAGCGATGTTGTTCGGACATGGAAATGTAGATGACATGCCTCGTTCAGGCCAACCAAGGGCTACTACTGCAGTGGGTGACCGCTACTTACGGATTATGGATCGGAGGAATCCTGGCAGCAACGCCACCATGTTTAATAACACTTTCGTGCAGCCACAGAACGTCGTGTTTCGACTAAAACTGTGCGCAATAGGCTGAATGATGCGCAACTTCACTCCCGACGTCCATGGCGAGGTCCATCTTTGCAATCACGACGTAATCCAGCGCAGTACAGATGGGCCCAACAACATGCCGAATGTACCGCTGAGCTTTGGCATCTGGTTCTATTTAGCGATGAGTGTCGCATATGTCTTCAACCAGACAATCATCGGAGACGTGTTTGGAGTAACCCGGTCAGGCTGAACGACTTGGACACACTGTCCGGCGAGTCCAGCAAGGTGGAGGTTCATTGCTGTTTTGGGGTGGCATTATGTGGGGTCGGCGTACGCCGCTGGTGGTCATGGAAGGCGCCGTAACGGCTGTACGATACGTGAATGTCATCCTCCGACCGATAGTGCAACCGTATCGGCAGCATATTGGTGACGCATTCGTCTTCATGGACGAGGATTCGCGCCCCCATCGTGCACATTTTGTGAATAACTTCCTTCAGGATAACGACATAGCTCGGCTAAAGTGACCAGCATGTTCTCCAGACATAAATCCTGTTGAACATGCCTTCGGTTGTTTATGGACGACATGACCCACCAACCACTCTGAAGGATCTACGCTGAATCACCGTTGAGGATTTGGACAATCTGGAGTGACAGAGCCTTGATGAACTTGTGGATAATATGCCACGACGAATATAGGCATGCATCAATGAAAGAGGACGCGCTATTGGGTATTAGAGGTACTTGTGTGTACAGCAATATGGACAACCACCTCTGAAGGTCTCGCGGTATGGTGATACAACATGCAATGTGTGATTTTCATGAGCAATAAAAAGAGCGGAAATGATGTTTATGTTGATATCTATTCCAATTCTCTGTCAGGTTCCGGAACTCTCGGAACCTAGGTGATGCAAAACATTTTTTGATGTGTGTAGAATTCTCAGTTGAGTAAGTCTTCTGGAATCCAATCAGTGATGTACGAAGTTAATTTATTTTTTTACTCAAATGTGAGATATTCTGAACAAAGGCGTCAGTAGGAAAATTGCTAATCACGGGAATGTGACGCAAGTTTTACTAATGCAAGTGACTCGTTGATGATGAAGATATTAACTATATACTGCAATAATCTTGGCCCAGAATACGAATGCATTTCATTGCGTGACTATAGTTGATGATATGTTTTCAATCCAGATTCCCGCTTTTTTACGGTTTGAACGATCTGCAGATTGTTGTAGGAAACACCCGGAACTAATCATCATGTTGTAATTGTGTACTGAAAATTTCGGTCTAGACATAAAAAGCCTTTTACAATAAAATTTTTTGTATGATAGATTTAAGTCCTTCTTGTTATCTTTCTTGCAAAGTGGCTTAACAACTATACATTTTAACGTGCTTGGAAAAATTCCCTATGCCATTGAGGAGTTAGTTGAAAAACGAAAACAAATGCACGAGATAGCTACAACGACTGGGATGAAGTAGTGTAGCTCAACGGGAAACGTCCGAGAATTGGTTTAAGTAATTACAAAGAAGCTGTTTTACTGATGTTCGCTGAGATCATGATGGACCAGTTGCGGCACTTTTTTACAGATATTTTACAATACTGTTACATAGTAAAGATACAAATGACAAAAGTAAAAAAGTATCAAATGCAATGTCTCCCGCTAGTTAGGAAAGTAGCAAAGACTCGAAATTCGGAAGCTTAGGCCACCGAGCACCCGATTCTTTGTAGCAGCTACACAGGAGTGAGTGCGACGTAAATATTTGTGGAAATTGATAATTCATTAACGGATAATGAAAATTTGATGAAGTTATAAAAATGAAACAACTGACTAAATCTCGTTGGAGAGTTGCTTCGTTAAAAATTTTTGCCGTGTGCAGCTCTGCCGTGTGGTCTGTCAAATACATCACCTAAATAATTCCCATATTATTTGTCGTGTACCAGAAGGTGGTAAGTTAGGGAAGAAAATATTTACGAACTTCTCGATAGATTATGTACTTTAATTTACAAACACATTCAGTAGCGCTTTCGCATTCTAGACTCTTAGAAGTTTGCATAGAATGCTTTGTGGGATGTTACCTAATGTTACTTGCCCTGATGTAGGGATATGGAGCAGGTATTAGAACTTAAGCTGTTACTACAATATGTTAAACTGTTCTCTACTACTAAAGCTTATTCACCATTATTACTATCTACACAACCTCAACCAAAACGGATTAAATTTTGTTTCGATCTAGTACTCTCCAGAGATGTGTGATTGGATACCTAATTCGGTAACTCCAAAGGTACTGCATTCATTCCTCCATCGTTTCCAGGATTTCTTCTCTGACTTATCCCTTGAAGGAAGGAGGAATGGGTTCCCATCGACATCGAGGTCACTGGAAACGAACACAATCTCGGACCGAGTTCGGGATCGAGAAGGAAATCGGCCGTGCCATTTCAAAGGAACAGGCCTATAATTTTTATGGAGCGATTTGGGGAAATCACAGAAAACCTAAACCAGGATGGCCGGACGCGTGTTTTTACCGTCGTCCTCCCGAAAGCGAGTCCATTGTGTCACTTAGCACTTGTTTCACTTCTGACAATGATCTGTGGTTGTGAAAAATGCTAACTTCTACAATGGGTTGCAATCTATGTTAAAGTGTAGGCCCTTTGTAGCTGGTTTGGTGATGCAGTTGAAAGCGCAGAGGAAGACTAGGGCGCACCAACCTCAATAAGCTCGCACCTAATAAATCACTACGACATTGAGACCAACTTTCGCTTGAAGGACAATAAAGTTGTATATGTTAATTAGCAAATCCCAATGCGTGCTATGTTTTCCTTAAAACTTCCTTATTGCTGAACTGAGTTTTGTGGATCTCATATAAGGTGAACTGAAACTGTACGATTATTAATAATATAACAAGTAGGGTCGCGACGAATCTCGTCAAGAGGTAGACGAGGTTTGAATATTAGTATCTCTTGTTGCGACTTTGTTTAGCAAAAAAGAAAAAGCTTTCTGCTTTGGCTGGTGCTCCTTGAGTTTGCATGAAATGATGAGATTAATGGAAAGTACGATAGTAATGATGAAATTGAACGTCATTGTACCTTGTTTCGCTAATGAGCTGGTGATGCTAAATCTCATTTGCGGTTCTGCTTTTTTCCTGACCCCGACCGACATCAGGCTCCGTAACGACTAGCTGCGGTTTCAGTATTCAAGTGATACTACAATGGAGACAGCAGGCGGGAAGCCACAGACCAAGGGAAAATGAGACGTGTATGTTAAAATGTTAAATTTATTGTTCCAGAAGTACACACTAAATGGGAGGCAGCCTGTTACATGTAAATAACGGTTACTGTACACAAATTAAGCTAAGAAAATGGCGGGAACACACGAGTAACATTAATGAGCAAACATTTACTGACACTGTGTTGTACGGTCTAGGGATACAGTGCCAAGAGATACTTGAAATACTAATAGTCGTGAGAATTGAGGAGACAGGTCGAGTGAGGGGCAGGTTAGATTGCTATTCCGGAAACATGGTGCGTTCCCACGCCGACGGTTTGGCACACGCCGTACTGCACTCATTCGAAATTATTGCCGATCAGCACGTGATAACTTGTTGCTGACCATACTACAGGAAGTAACGCGATCAATGGCTGCTACAGATGCGAGAAGCGTGCACCCTTGGCGTCTCTCGTCGCTTTTGTGTACGGCGACTCACCGACACTGCCGGCAGGAAGAGGGCCCCGTGACCAATCAAACAGGTGCGTCTCTTGGGAATTTCTTGCAGGTATTCAAGGCAGTGCCTGCAGCACACAGGTTGGGAGACGTGGAATAGCGGTTCCTTAACGAAAACTGCGGGCGCTGGGCCTTCCGGGATTACGCCCTATTGTGCAAATTCTGTTAGGCAAGGCATCATAGCTGGCCGCGGTGGCCGAGCGATTCTAGGCGCTTCAGTCCGGAACCGCGAGACTGCTACGGTCGCAGGTTCGAATCCTGACTCGGGCATGGATGTGAGTGATGTCCATAGGTTAGTTAGGTTTAAGTAGTTCTAAGTTCTAGGGGACTGATGACCTCAGATGTTAAGTCCTATAGTGCTCAGAGGCATTTGAACAGTTTTTTGAACCAGGCGTCACAAAATCTCTATACGAGCTGGGAGTTCTGTAGTTACGCAAGCCTGTGGAGATTCCTAATTGCTGGGGAATATTCATTTACTATGATTTAATCGTCATTTAATTAAACTGCCTTTAAGTTACTGGGCCGATTCTTTCGTAACTTATGTCAGTCAGCCCATAATTTGAAGACAAATCTGATTCTATTATCAAAGCTATTAATTAAATTTTATTTGGTCACTCTCTCTTTGTCTGAGGGCTAGACCAGCACCTAATGTGCTTCCACATGCTTTGTTGATGTTGTTGTTGCGGTCTTCAGTCCTGAGACTGGTTTGATGCAGCTCTCCATGCTTCTCTATCCTGTGCAAGCTTCTTCGTCTCCCAGTACCTACTGCAACCTACATCCTTCTGAATCTGCTTAGTGTATTCATCTCTTGGTCTCCCTCTACGATTTTTACCCTCCACGCTGCCCTCCAGTACTAAATTGGTGATCCCTTGATGCCTTAGAACATGTCCTACCAACCGATCCCTTCTTCTAGTAAAGTTATCGTCCATGTTTCACTTCCATACATGGCTACACTCCATACAAATACTTTCAGAAACGACTTCCTGACACTCAAATATATACTCGATGTTAACAAATTTCTCTTCTTCAGAAACACTTTCCTTGCCATTGCAGTCTACATTTTATGTCCTCTCTACTTCGACCATCTTCAGTTATTTTGCTTCCCAAATAACAAAAATCCTTTACTACATTAAGTGTCTCACCTGATACCCTCAACATCACCCGATTTAATTCGACTACATTCCATTATCCTCGTTTTGCTTTTGTTGATGTTCATCTTTTACCATCCTTTCATGACACTGTCCATTCTGTTCAACTGCTCTTCCAAGTCCTTTGCTGTCTCTGGCAGAATTACAATGTCATCGGTGAACCTCAAAGTTTTTATTTCTTCTCCATGGATTTTAATACCTACTCCAAATTTTTCTTTTGTTTCCGTCAATGCTTTGTTGATAGGTAGCACAATTCCTATGAACTTGCATTCAGTTGTAACAGCTTGTTTAAAGTTAATTAAAGACCTTTATAATACTCTTAAGATTCGCATCAGTACCAATGCGACAGCTTTATATAAAAACCAAGCGCTGAAGAATCGGGTAGTAGTCCATTTGTGTTGTGGTTTTGACAATCTAATATCATTTCAGCAATAACAAAAATGGCGGTATGTAATAAGGCATAGTCCTAGTAAAATGGAAATCGGCTATTTAAAAAAATAATCAAAATTAGTAAGAAACTTCATTCTTGAATAGACTTATATAAATTTTGGATTGGAACAAATTGCCTTAGTGTTGTAACCAGTTTTCTGTTTACAACCTACGTTGTTTTCTCCTAGCTGTTCCGACAAAATCTCATCTAAACGTACTAAAAGGAAATGGAAGTTCATGTACATGAACATTGTGGAAGATGTTTCTCCTGGCGTATGCTATTAAGAAATTTAGCTTCGCTAAATAGTTTATAGCAAAGCGTTTCTCCAAACTCCGAGTGAACGTTACGCTGCTGTGCGATGTCCAAATTGCGGATGAGTTTAAGACTGTGTCACACAAGAAACACCTAAGGATGTTTCTTTACTTAGAGGTAAGCAAGAGTCGACATGATCTTTCTGTTAGCTTTGCAAAGCTTTTCTTATTAAGTGACCATTAAACGTTGTTGGTAAATGTATCCAGAGTGATAACGTAACGTATGGGTTAGGTTTCACACTATACACGCTGTGTCAGTTTCCTCACCTACATTTTAATCCTTGCAGTTCCGAAGCATTTCCAGTCACCTTTGCCAATGAATGTCAGCTTCAGCCTATTCATGTTTAGACGCTCTGACGTGGCTGGAAAGTTAAGCCTGAACATATCTTAGTAACTGTGTTTTTAGTTTCGCAATAAACTGCATTCCACTTAAGGAAACATGTGTTTATAGCCCCTATACGGCAACGTTTATTCATCTCCCTCTTCCTCTTGCGCTTGGTGGACAGCAATGTGCAGCATCATATGAATTTCTCGAGTGTAACTACAAAATTTTCATGAAAATATCAACTTTCTGTAAGGAAATAATTATATGAATGTTTGAAACCGTGTTTGTACGAACTTCATATTAAGAGGCACTAATATCCAAGGCCCAAAGCTGCACTGAAAGAGTAACACACGTCCCCGTTTATCACAGTTGCGACTTGCTTGGTGCGGTCTCATATACAGCTCAACCATTTCCCTGCTTTCACATTTGGTAAGTCTACATCTACACTCCGCTAGCCACCAAGCGTTGTGTGACGGAGGGCACAATTCACGCCAAACTCATATTTCCCCACCCCTGTTTCACTAGCGAACCACGTGAGGGAAAAATGACTGTCCGAACGCCTCAGCACGAGCTCTAATTTCCCTTATCTTTCAATGACGATCATTGCGCGATTTGAAAGTTGGTGGTAATAATATATGCTCTACATCCTGGGTGAAGATCAGATTCTGGAATTTAGTAAGCAGCCCTTTCCGTTTAGCGCGTTGTCTATCTGCAAGTGTGTCCCACTTCAAACTTTCTATGAGATTTGTAACGTTCTCACGATGGCTAAATGTACCAGTCACGAATTTTGCCGTTCTTTGAACCTTCTCAATCTCTTGAATCAGACCCAACTGGTAAAGGTCCCATACAAACGAACAGTACTCCAAGACTGGACGAACTGAAGTATTGTAAGAATTCCCTTTGATGAAGGACTGCAGCGCTTCAGGATTTTACCAATATACGGCAATCTAGAGTTCGCCTTGCCCGTTACTTGTGTAATCTGATCATTGCATTTGAGATCATTTCGAATAGTCACACCCAGGTACTTGATAGATGTTACCGCTTCCAGAGACTGAGCATTTATTTTGTACTTGTACATTAATGGGGGTTACACTTACTAAAACTGAGAGATAACTGCCAGTCATTACACCACTCATTTATTTTCTGCAAAATGATGTTACGCTTGTTTCTGTTGAAATCTCCCCATTGAAGACTACATACTGCTCTCTGTCTGATAAAAAACTTTCTATACAACCACATATGTCATCGAATAGACCGTAAGCACACAATTTTTGGAGCAAGCGACAGTGCGGAGCTGAGTCGAACGCCTTTCGAAAGTCGAGGAATATGGCCCCAACCTTGGAGTGGGTATCTAGAGCCTATTGTATATCATGCCAAAAAGGGCCAGGTGTATCGGCCATGACCGCTATTTCCTAAAATCGTACTGGTTTCTGCAGATGACCATCTTAGAGTCTAGAAAGGCCATTATGTCTGAACACAAAATATGTTCCATGATCCTACAACAAATCGATGTCAGTGAAATTGACCGGTAATTATGTGCATCCGATTTTCTATCCTTTTTATAGATTGCTATGACCTGGGCCTTCTTTCAGTCCAGTGGAACTTTCTGCTGTTCCAATGATCTCTGATAGATGATGGAGAAGAATGGTGCTATATTTGTAGCATAGTCAATATGAAATCTTACGGGGACACCGTCTGGGTCAGATACCTTCCCGGCGTTTAAGAATCTTAACTGTTTTACAATACCATATACGATTTAGGAACCAGGTTTTAAACTGTAAGACATTTCCGGGGGCAGATGTGGACTCTGACCACAATCTAGTGGTTATGAACTGTAGATTAAAACTGAAGAAACTGCAAAAAAAAAATGGGAATTTAAGGAGATGGGACCTGGATAAACTGAAAGAACAAGAGGTTGTACAGAGTTTCAGGGAGAGCATAAGGGAACAATTGACAGGAATGGGGGAACGAAATACAGTAGAAGAAGAATGGGTAGCTTTGAGGGACGAAATAGTGAAGGCAGCAGAGGATCAAATAGGTAAAAAGACGAGGGCTAGTAGAATCGCTTGGGTAACAGAAGAAATATTGAATTTAATTGATGAAAGGAGAAAATATAAAAATGCAGTAATGAAGCAGGCAAAAAGGAATACAAACCTCCCAAAAATGAGAGCGACAGGAAGTGCAAAATGGCTAAGTAGGGATGGCGAGAGGACAAATGTAAGGATGTAGAGGCTTATCTCACGAGGGGTAAGATAGATACTGCCTACATGAAAATTAAGGAGACCTTTGGAGAAAAGAGAACCACTTGCATGAATATCAAGAGCTCAGATGGAAACCCAGTTCTAAGCAAAGAAGGGAAAGCAGAAAGATGGAAGGAGTATATAGAGGGTCTATACAAGGGCGATGTACTTGAGGACAATATTATGGAAATGGAAGAGGATGTAGATGAAGATAAAATGGGAGATACGATACTGCGTGATGAGTTTGACAGAGCACTGAAAGACCTGAGTCGAAACAAGACCCCGGGAGTAGACAACATTCCATTAGAACTATTGACCGCCTTAGGAGAGCCAGTCCTGACAAACCTTTACCATCTGGTGAGCAAGATGTGTGAGACAGGCGAAATACCCTCAGACTTCAAGAAGAATATAATAATTCCAATCCCAAAGAAAGCAGGTGTTTGACAGAAGTGAAAATTACCGAACTATCAGTTTAGTAAGTCACAGCTGCAAAATACTAACGCGAATTCTTTACAGACGAATGGAAAAACTGATAGAAGCCGACCTCAGGGAAGATCAGTTTGGATTCCGTAGAAATGTTGGAACACGTGAGGCAATACTGACCCTACGTTTTATCTTAGAAGAAAGATTAAGGAAAGCCAAACCAACAATTCTAGCATTTGTAGACTTAGAGAAAGCTTTTGACAATGTTGATTGGAATAGTCTCTTTCAAATTCTGAAGGTGGCAGGGTAAAATACAGAGAGCGAAAGGCTACTTACAATTTGTACAGAAAGCAGATGGCAGTTATAAGCGTCGAGGGGTATGAAAGGGAAGCAGTGGTTGGGAAGGGAGTGAGGCAGGGTTATAGCCTCTCCCCGATGTTATTCAATCTGTATATTGAGCAAGCAATAAAGGAAACAAAAAGAAAGTTCGGAGTAGGTATTAAAATCTATGGAGAAGAAATAAAAACTTGAGGTTCACCGATGACATTGTAATTCTGTCAGAGACAGCAAAGGACTTGGAAGAGCAGTTGAACGGAATGGACAGTGTCTTGAAAGGAGGGTATAAGATGAACATCAACAAAAGCAAAACGAGGATAATGGAATGTAGTCGAATTAAATCGGGTGATGTTGAGGGAATTAGATTAGGAAATGAGACACTTAATGTAGTAAAGGAGTTTTGCTATTTGGCGAGCAAAGTAACTGATGGTGGTCGAAGTAGAAAATGGTTCAAATGGCTCTGAGCACTATGCGACTTAACTTCTGAGGTCATCAGTCGCCTAGAACTTAGAACTAATTAAACCTAACTAACCTAAGGACATCACACACATCCATGCCCGAGGCAGGATTCGAACCTGCGACCGTAGCGGTCACGCGGTTCCAGACTGAAGCGCCTTTAACCGCACGGCCACACCGGCCGGCGGTGGTCGAAGTAGAGAGGATATAAAATGTAGATGGGCAATGGCAAGGAAAGCGTTTCTGAAGAAGAGAAATTTGTTAACATCGAGTGTAGATTTAAATGTCAGGAAGTCGTTTCTGAAAGTATTTGTATTGAGTGTAGCCATGTATGGAAGTGAAACATGGACGGTAAATAGTTTGGACACGAAGAGAATAGAAGCTTTCGAAATGTGGTGCTACAGAAGAATGCTGAAGATTAGATGGGTAGATCACATAACTAATGAGGAGGTATTGAATAGAATTGGGGAGAAGAGGAGCTTGTGGCACAACTTGACTAGAAGAAGGGATTGGTTGGTAGGACATGTTCTGAGACATCGGAGGATCACCAATTTAGTATTGGAGGGCAGCGTGGAGGGTAAAATTCGTAGAGGGGGACCAAGAGATGAATACACTAAGCAGATTCAGAAGGATGTAGGTTGCAGTACGTACTGGGAGAGGAAGATGCTTGCACAGGATAGAGTACCATGGAGAGCTACATCAAACCAGTCTTATGACTGAAGACCACAACAACAACAACAACAACAACATAATATACTAAACACTGGCAGCCACCCTTGCGTTTGTTCGATGATTGAAAGGGAGAACGGTGCTGCAGTTCTCTACCGTAAACGAGTTTTCGAAAGCTAGGTTTAGAATTTCGGCCTTCTGTTTATCATCATCCGTTACATTACCCGTACTGTCAGCAAGAGAAGGTATTGAATTATTTGTAGTGTTCATAGAGTTTACGTATGAAAAAAAATTTTTGGGGTTATTTTTAGAATCTGCAGATCAAATATTGTTTTCAAAGACTTTAAAAGTATCTCTCATTGACCGTTTGACAGCTGCTTTCATTTCGCATAATTCCTGTTCGTCACCGGAGCAGTGACTACGTTTAAAACGACTGTGCAAAATTATCTGCTTTCTCAGCAACTTCCTAATATGTTTGTAAACCAAAGTGAATCCTTTCCCTTTCCTATATTTTTGCTAGGCCAACATTTCTCTAGCACGCTGTGAAAAATACCATTAGATTCCACCCAAAGATGCTCAATATCTTTGTGTCCCGCGCTGAATGCTTGGAGATCTTCATTAATGATACTTTTATTTGCTTTCCCAGACAATAAAACTCTACGCCGTTTCTTTGGTTTTTTGCAACTTCCACTGACATAGAAGCCGCAACGGCATTATGATCGCTAATACCTTCTTCTAAATTAACTTCCTCGGAAAGATCAGGTCTGTTTGTCGCGAAGATGTCTATTACGTTCCCATCTCGAGTTGGTTTTCTAACTAGTTGCTTAAGGTTGTAAGTGTCGATGTTACTATTTGCCTCTTCAAATGCTCTGCTCTATTGCCTTTTGCTTTTATGTGCTACATTTTCTAGGATGCCTTCTAACATATCCACCAGCCTATCTCGTCTTATGGGTTAGGTGTATATTAAACTACTTTCTTTGCTGATCCTTTTGTGTTTCTTAGTTGCGTATTTCACCAGTCCATTTAATTTTTTTACCCTTCTTTTACACCACATCTAAACTTACTTGTGTTTCTTTTAGCTTTACTCCACACATACAGTTTCACTAACTCCTTCTTAATTGTAGGACAACGACCGATACCGTTAGATCAGTTCTGTAGAGACAAGCTTTTTTTCGCTAGCACTAATCAGCTCCAAGTATCTTCTGTGGTAAAAATCGTTGAATGGAGTGGTAAGGCACCACTTAGGGCACGTAAAACGTAGTAATCTGAAAATGGACTGTGTAGTGTTACAGGGCACTTATCAAATACCCTGGTCCGTAACAGCTAAAGATGTTCGTGATGGCTGATATTTGTTAAGTAGTATATAAGAAAGGAGGAGATACACTGCGATCCGGTCTGTGTTTGCGCAGAAAGTGCGTGCGCCGTACAATTAGGGCAGCGGAGGGCAATCGTGTGATTATCCGCAATTCAGTTTTTGTGCAAGGCTATATGTATGCTTCGGCACTCTGAGTTCGCGGTATCACCAACGGCTCGGAATGAGATGGCCGCCGATAATGTCAACGGGCACACCAAACGAATGATTCACTTCACCGTTAAAATAAAACGTTGATGTACGGCGCAGATGTTATGTACCAGAATGTGTTAATGTTCGGTTAAAACTATTTTGAGTCATAATAGTTGGGATCTGATGTTCTGAGACTTGAAGACTTTAAATAGAAGTACAAAAGAGAGGAATTTATTTAGTAACTCGAAGTATTGTCGAGAAGTCCTGAAGAAGAGAGAGTTCGTACACGGCGATGCCATGGAATAGTTGGTCCATTCCGTTACAACTAAGGGCGACCTTTTATAGCAGGTAATTGACAGATCCGACACTTTAATAACGTACCAAGCGCAGAGAGCGGCTGAAGTACTCTACTGCAAACCTATCTTGGGAAAGGGATGAAGGGTGTAGAGGTGGAGGGTAGCGGGGACACAATGGGGAAGGCGCAGCAGTGGGGGGTGGGTGGAGAGGAGGGTAGCAACGTGGGGATGAGGGGGTGGGGGGTGGTGGGAGGATCAAGTCAGCGGAAGGTGTAGCTGACGCGAAGCGGGAAAGTTGACCGAGTAATACGCATGACATGTAATATGTCAACTAAAATTGAGAACAGAATAAAAAAATTTGAAGGCATTACCTTTCAGAACGCTTTCCTACTGTTTCCACATGGCCCACTTCATTGAGCATAGGTACGACTCATTAACTGGACATGATGGAATCAGTAATGTTTGTAGGCATAGGCAATGTAGTGTCAGGGTGAAGTACCAGTTCCATTGGGAACTGGCGTGGCATCACGTGACCAACGACTAATACTGGCAGCCCTTATCTCTATACGTCCATGTACCCACAACTTTATACAGCCAATACTTAGACTACAATGAAATTTTCAGTCTGCAATGGAGTGTGCACGATACGAAACTTCCTGGCAGATTAAAACTGTCTGCTGAGAGACTCGAACTTGGGACATTTTTCTACCGACTGAACTACTCAAGCTCGACTCACGACCCGACTTCACAGTTTCATTTCCGTCAGTACCTCCTCTCCACCTTCTGTGAAGTTTGGAACTTTTGATGCTTAGACTAGCTTAAGCCACGTCCTGTCCTCTGGTTCCTCCTTAATTACTCTAGATAAAAAGGCCACTTAGCAGTCAGTCAGAAGCACAGCGGCTATGTGATGCTCATGTTGCAGTAATAAGACAGCATAGGTGGTGTCGAAGTTATATCTAAGGTGTCGTGCCGGCAGCGCTCTTAACGTCAAATGTTTTACATTTCAACAGTCAACCGGACAGACAACCTTCCAATGTGGAAAGGAAACCGATGATGTCACAAACGACAACAGACAACGGAATGCACACATTAAACAGGCCTAATGAAAACCGATAAGAAACCAGATATTCCTCCAGAATGTAAAGTCAGAAAGGTGCATCCGAACCAGCAAGCGAATCGCTTAATATAATTCGAAATGAAAATCTCCGTAAGAAATACAGAATGAACCCCGAATTTTCTTCCTTTACAGTTTTGTTCACCTGCCTCCCACTCTTCTCCATCAGGTTGCTGAGTTTCGCGTATTATTGTCTTATAAGTGATGGATTCGACGTACAATGTCCCCCAGCCCGCCATTCTTCGTTTTCATCTGCCTCTGAGAATTTCTTGGATTTCGCCTGACGTGGAGCATGAAAAGTCAGGCCATGTTCCGAAGATGGCTTCATGCTTCCACCAAGACGAATTATCTAGTGGCTTACAAATCCGATTTTCTTGAGAAGCCTCTTTGAATGCGTCATGGTGTACTATACTCTGCTTTTTTGAACTACTAACGAAGGTGAAGCTTAATAGCAGGTATGTGTGTCTCAGGGAGGCCTCTAAGACTTGCCGCTCAAGTGTCTCGGTCCTCGGGAACTTAAAGGCGTCCCATAGCTATCAGTCTGTCTTTAAATGGAACAAGCCCATGGTAGTGAAACACAAAATCTATAAAACGCGCCTGTTCATAATCTGTGGCTTTTTGAAAAAGTCTCATAACAAAAGGACACAGCTTAACTTGAAGCTGTTGTTCAAAGTGTAGGCTCTAAAGTATTACACTTCCTTGCCTTTTTTCATGTTTCTAATACTCCTTAACAGAAATAATTAAGGATTTCATTTTAATTAATATTTTTTATCTTTGTGCTGTCGTTTCCATAACTGTGCGCCACTTTAACCCTAGAACGATTTATCATTACATAATAACGTGGGCTAAGTGCACTCTTATTCCCACTCGAAAGTTATTCTTTTGTTTCATTTACTGTTACAATGATACACTTGTTCAGAAACATTGGCGATATGCTGAAGCTCTCCATCTGACAAGTTTTACTTTATGAATCTACCGTTTTTGATAGGGTTTTTGAAAATATTTTTCCATCTTCGTACGTCATTCTCATTTTCACAATTATAAAGTGTTTTCATAACATCTGTATTACGAAGTGGAATGCCGTACAAAAATAATAAGAATAAATTAAAGCGGCGAACGATACCAGGTGCATTCACGGACTTCAATCGAAGTCTCATTATTTGTAACTCCTTTCTTGGTCTATGATAAAGGAATCCAGAATTATCGCTTAGTTGTAACTTACCATCACTTGGAAAAATTGCCATATTGTCTTTCATTCATAATTTTTTTAACAATACCCACAGTCATTTGTTGTACAAAAAATCTTATTGCCAGGTAGACTGCCCTTTGTTTCAAAACAATACAGTCTACTGCTTGCAGAAATAGATCAGTTACTCGTGAAGCTGTCACACAACTAGAAAATGATGGATCGAACCCAAATCAATTACGTTATTAGTAAAATATGGAATCTAGATGGATAATGAAACTGATTGGTTATTTGTCATAACTACAAGAACGTACACTGCTTAATTTATTGGCGACGCAGCTATTTAAGGCGGCGAATGTGACGTTTTGCGCTGTAAGCACACAATCGTCATCTGGATATTCCCGCTGACTGTAGTAACCAGTCTCTATAACTACGAAAATATACAAGTGATAAACAGTTTTAACTCATTAACAGGTACTGTATTTCCATAAGACACTATATGCACAGTTACATCGGGAGTGACGTATATTCACTCATTTGCAATCAATAACCCTTTGCTGCTTTCATTATGACTACTCGCCATCCGTTTCTTCTGAATGTTTGTATCCGGGAAAAAATTCTAGTTTCTTGCCTGTGAATTTGGATGACCGTTTGTATCATGTAATGATTTCCTCTTTGTAGGATACAATACAATCTTTCCCATTTTCTGGAATACTACCCAATGTTGTTCCTCCCTCTAGTACCATGGAAGTTTTACCTCACGTTTTAACAGATATCCTATCATCCTGTCCCTTCTCATTATCAGTGTTTTCCAAATATTCCTTTCCTCTCCAATTCTGCACAGAACCTCCTCATTCCTTTCACTACCACACAATGCTGTACTCCTGACATACATTCTCGAAAATTTCTTCCTCTAGTAAAGGCCGATATTTAATATTAGTAGACTTCTCTTGGCCACAAATGCCCTTTTTGCAATTGCTAGTCTGCTTTTGATGTCCTCCTTGCTCCATCCGTCATTGGTCATTCCACTGCCTAGGTAACAGTTCCTTAATTTCATCTCCTTCCTGACTATCAATCCTGATATTAATTTTCTAACTTTTCTCATTTCTTCTACTTCTCATTAACTTCGTCTTTCTTCGATTTACTTTAAATTCATACTCAGTACTCAAACTGTTCATTCCGTTCAGGACATCATGAAATTCTTCTTCACTTTCACTAAGGATAGCAATGTCATCAGCGAACGTAACATTGACGTCGTTTCATCCTGAATTTTAATTCCACTCCTGAACCTTTTCTTTTTATTTCCATCATTGCCTCCTAGATGTACAGATTGAATAGTAGGGGCGAAGGGCTACAGCCTTGTCTTATACCCTTTGTAATATGAGCACTTTGTTCTTGGTCGTCCACTCTTATTATTCCCTCTTGGTTGTTGTACATATTGTATATGACCCGTCTCTCCCTAAAGCTTACCCCTACTTTTCTCAGAATTTCGAACATCCTGCAGTACTTTACATTGTCGAACGCTTTTTCCAAGTAGAGAACTCCCATGAACGTGTCTTAATTTTTCTTTAGCCTTGCTTCCATTGTCAGCCGCAACGTAATTGCCTCTCTCGTGCCTTTACCTTTTCATAAGCCAAACTGATCATCTAGCACATTCTCAGTTTTCCTTTCCATTCTTCTGCATATTATTCTTGCCAGCAAGTTGGATGCATGAGCTGTTAAGCTGATTTTGCGATAATTCTCGCACTTGGCAGATATCGCGGTCTTCGGAACTGTGTGGACGATATTTTTCCGAAAGTCAGATGGTATGTCGCCACACTCGTACGTTCTACACACCAACGTGATTAGTCGTTTTGTTGCCACTTCCCCCAACGGTTTTATAAATTCTGATGGAATGTTATCTATCCCTTCCGTCTTATTTGATCTTAAATCTTCCAAAGGTCTTCTAAATTCTGATTAGAATACTGGATCCACTGACTCTTCTAAATCGACTCCAGTTACCGCCCTTGCTTTTAATGTCACCGAAGGCTGTTTTGTCTTTATTGTATGCTGAGTCCGTCCTTCCGACAATAATTTCCTTTTCGATTGCTTCAAATTTTTCATACAGCCATTTCGTCTTAGCTTCCCTGCACTTTCAATATTTCTTTCCTCTTGAGTTTCCTTTAACATTTTTGTGCTTCCTCCTTTCCCCGATCAACTGAAGTATTGATAGTTTCCATGCCTTCTTTTGCAAGTCGCCTCTCATTTTTATCAATTGTATTAATGTTTTATGTCATTGGACAGTGGTAACAGGCCGAATAAGGTTATTCTAATGAGAGAATTTGTACTGAGAGCTCAAAGTATTTTTCACTTAATTGCTATGCATGTTGGGAACTGTATGTGCTCTCGCTTTTCGTTTCCTCTGTTACTTCACTGGATGGCCTGTTATGAGGCGAGCACCGTAGGACGCAGCAAACTGAGTTACATTAGGGGGCTGCATTTCCACGAATACAGGGAGGGTCGTACATCAATGGGCTTGAGAGCCTGGTGGGGCGACTGACCTCGCTCGAGTTTCTCCTGTTGTATGCAGGGCGAAACAACGTTTGAGCCGTCTGAGTGTCGACGCAATTTCTGTGTTTACCATGCCAGCGCGTCTGAAGCGAAGATTGCTGGAGCTGACTGACTGTACTGTCTTCATGATTCTGAGAATACTTGTGGACCGTGCCCTGCTGGGTGCGATTGTCTGGCGCCAGGTAGGTGGTGGTCAAGGCATGTTGTTTTCGTAGCCGGTCAAATGGCAAGTTCAGTGCCACCAGCTAGATAGCAGTGGCATGATTGGTCAACTAAAAACTGAGGCCAGTTGACGTCAGAAAGCACTGCTCGAAATTGGAGGGAACAGTCGCTATTGGCACGAATGATGTTCTGAGACAGTGTGGGGGGAATTTTGGAATCAGCACTCAACGCTGATCCGTGGTTTTTCGAGGGTAGTGGGGAGCTGCGTAACGTTGGCTTTGCTCTTGCGTTGCGTGGGCGCAGGGCATTTGGGATCTGATCTTCGTCGGTGTCGGATGGTCTTGCAACTCATTCGTACTTTTTCGGCAGAAGTTAGAATTCTCGGACAATCTTCGAGACTTCACGCTTATCATGTCATTACTCAGTACTTCCTATCCCACTTGCTTGTATATTGATTCTTACTTCCTTCAGCCTACTGATCATCACTGCTACATTTGGCCTGAGTCTACATCTGCTCCTGGGTACGCCTTACAATCAAATAGCTGAATTTGGTATCTCGGTCCGACTACGATGTAATCTAACTGAAATCTTCCCGTAACACCTGGCCTTTTCCAAGTATTCCTCCTCCTCTTGTGACCAAAGCTCACGTTCTCCTGTAACCTTATATTCCACTCCTTCCCCTATAACTCCATTCCATTTCCCCATGACTGTTAGATTTTCATCTCTCTTTATGAACTGTGTTTCCAATACAATATCCTCATATACTTTCTCTATCTCTTAATCTTCAGTATGCGACGTCGGCACGTATACCTGAACTATCGTCGTCGGTGTTGATTTGCTGTCAATTCGGATAACAACAATCCTATCACTGAACTGTTCACAACAACACACTCTCTGCCCTACCTTCCTGTTCATAACAAATCCTACTTCCATTATACCATTTTCTGCTGCTGTTATTACCCTGTACTCATCTGACCAAAAATCCTTGTCTTCTTTCCATTTCACTTCACCGACGCCTACTATATCTAGATTGAGCCCTTGCATTTCCTTTTTCAGATTTTCTAGTTTCCCTACCAAATTCAAGTTTGTGACGTTTTACACCCTGACTCGTAGAACGTTTCCCTTTTGTTGATTATTCAGTCCTTTTCTCATGGTCACCTGCTCCTTGGCAGTCCCCTCCTGGAGATCCAGAGAACCAAATGGGGGTCTACTCCGGAATCATTTGCAATGGAGAGTTCATCACATTTTTTCAATTACAAGCCACATGTCCTGTGAAGAAACGTTACGTGTCTTTGGTGCAATGGTTTCCATTGCCTTCTGCATCCTCACGCCGTTCATCATTGCTTATTCTTCCGTCTTTAGAGGCAGTTTCCCAGCCCAAGGGCACCCTCTGCCCACTCCTCCCCCCTCTTGACCAGGCCGTTGGCAGAATTAGGGTGACTTATTATATCGGAAATCTTCGGCCCCAAATGCTTATTATTAATGAAAATTTAAGCAGTGGCTGGCTTCGAAACCGGGACTGTGGACGTTTTCATAAGCAGAGACTCTACCCTGAGGCCACAGGTTCATGTGTGGTGACGGCATACTTTTGCGCATTGTTACTCCCTGTGAATTAACAGAGACAGTCGACATAATCGTCTTGAGAGATTAATCAGCTATTTAGATAATTAAGATAATTCTCGTTTATTGTTCCGCCTCAGTTGCATGTTTTTAATTAGATTACATGTTTCGATTACACTGCATCACAAGATCAAACCAGATACCAGGACCCTGATATGTGGTTGTGGGTTGACAGGACGGGCTGCTGACGCAACTAATTAGATCTGGAGATCCACCAGTGTGATCAAAACATTTAAGCTAATTAAAAACGTGCAATGATATGGAACAATAAATTAGAATTATCTTAACTGGCAGAGACTTTTGTTTTAGCACATTAACCAATTGGCTGGACTAGTGGTTTCTCAGTTAATATGCATCTCAAACCCGCGAGAGCCACATTTACTATTTATGATATTAATGTACCTATCACCGCAATTTCTGGATAAATTTAATCATTAACTCGTACCAGGAATTAACAGTAGAAGGGAATTATCAGGTACAAAAATTTATAATGCTCTATGAGTGGGAGGGATTATTGCTAAGTAATCACCAAGAAGTATCGGACAATTGGTAACTGGTTTATTTAAATAAACAGTATGGTACGTTTGCGTATCTTTAACGATAATGTGCAGGTTTCCCGTTAGAAACGACTGTGAAAAAGAAAATGCTGTGTTGTGAAAATGTGCAGTTTGGATGCATTTCTCACAGTCAGTTTTAACTAGTATAGAGGTGCATGTAAAGCATTCGGTAAATTGGTTTATTAATATTGTTGTTTGTTCTTATTTGTACTTTCAGACACAAGCTTCATATACAGCAGTGTTCTCTTTTGTTTTCTTTCTCGCCGTCGGTTTTAGAGAAAACAGAAAATTTATAGATATGTTTTATCGAATTTACAATACTTCGACGGAATATAAGTCGTCTGAAACTTTGTAGTTCTACTCATTCGGAGATCAAAACTGTGCAAAATGCCATCATCGAAGCTACTATCCTCACGGATCAAGCTGCTGGAGCAGTGTCCTTCATATCTTTTATAAAATTGATCCCAACCGATTTTTCACTTCATTCTAAGTCACTTCAATTCCTAATCAAGGTTTCGTTCGCAATAACGATAAACAAGGCTAAAGATCAGAGAGAGGGGTAAGAAGACATGGATTGCGTGGACGTAGAGAAGAGGGAAGAGTAGAGAGGGGGGGGGGGGAGAGGACGTGAGGCACAAAAAAAAAAAGGGGACAGGAGAGGGAGATGACAATCCGCCGGTGGCTGAAACCGTAAATAAGATGCTAAAAATGCAAAGTTACATAGCGATTTCCTATTCGAGTTGTAAAAGAGATAAATGGAAAGCATTTTGCTGTTGGAAAATAAGTCTCAGTATAAAGTATCCTAGAAATCGAAATAGCGGCAGAAAATAACATAGCTGTGTAGCTAATTTAGCGATGTACGAGAAAGAGTAAAAAGTAATCTACACTTTCCGTTCTACATCGTATACACAAAGAAAGAATGATACTACATGAATATTAGTTCCCAATGTATTCTCCTTTCTTTTCAGTTCATTTGGCCCAGCGCTCAAATTTGCATATTCGTCGCAAAGTCACTTTCGCACAGCTTGCTCCAGCTCTGAAAAAAAACTCGACCATCTCGCAAAAACACGCCTGAATGGGCAAAAAAAAAAAAAAAAAAAGTCGGGAGGCGGCATGAGTTGAACTGTAGGGAGGGATTTGTTCCAGCAGCACAGGAACCAATTGCTTGAAGATTTCAGCGTCGTAGTGAGCCGTGTGTGGGCAGAGGTTGTCAGGTTGCAGCTGGAATGCAGCAATAACAAAATAAGGCTGCTGGGAACAAGCTCAAGACACTGTTGCCCAAATGAAATATGCGTGAGAGCGGACACAAGGCATACAAAAACTAAGGCGTATACTGAAAATTAATTAAAAGCTGCAAAAAATATTTTAACAGCATGGGACAGTGCCTACACAGTGCCGGAATGCGAATGAAGATAAACTGATTCAATAAATGCAAAAACACTAGACCTACAGACGGAATGTACGTGAAGTTTACCTGTTAGATAAGAATAATATAAGCTTAAACGTCTGTGGTTTAATCAATGATAGAAACTTACACAACTGCAACACATTTCGGCAAGCATAATTTGATGTAACAGTGACACCGCCGTCAACACAGTAGCAAACAGGAAATTACTGAACGCTACAACTGGTAGCACAGTTTGAAGGTGAAATACAGCGAACCCAGGCGACTCACGATCGGTGTTTTCCCAGAACAGCACCGGAAAACTGTCTTCTCCTACACCGTCGTTCAGCAGCACACACCACAGCCTAATATTCATTTGTCTGCAGCCAGCAGGCTCTTCACTGGAGCCAAGATGCCAGACGCCGTCCACCCATCAGAGTCTCCGTTCTGATGCCAAGTTGCCGCTAGCCGCTGGCTCAGGTCCGATCCCCACACCAGACTGCCCCCGCGGTGCCGCTCCCCTCCCCCCCCCCCTCCCGGCCCACCATCCTGTGTCCTGCTGGCCGTGCGAACTTGCAGCCTCAAATCCCTCCTCGCTGGCTCTCGACGGAATGATCCACGACTCCAGCCGACGCTCAGCGCAGCTCGAGTGGGGGTGTGCTATGAGCAGACAGCTGCGCTTGACGTGCCCTCCCTGGGCGAAGAGGCGACAAGTAAACGCTAGACACTTCAGTCGTCGTGGTAGTTCACGGCTGTGATTCATGGCACACAGGATGCATGTATTACACCAAGTGAAGACGGGTCAAAGCCCGAAACGCACAAATCAGTTTAAAAAGACGTATTTCTTCGGGCAATTCCACAGCAACGGAATTTGGGCTGTACGACGCAAGATGGAGGAATTATCTGAATGTGGAAATCGGTGAATGTTATGTACATGTACAGATAAACAAATGATTACAATTTTTTAAAAAAAAGGAATGACTCATTCTAAAAAAAAGAACTGAAATGGGCGAGTCAGTAACGCTTTGCTCCACCTCTGGCAGTTAAGCAAACAACTGATTAAAATTCTTCTTGGTATTATGCCGCGTCATTGCTAAAAACTAACAACAATAATAAACTAAAACCGACGTTTCGGCCGAATTGCAACGGCCTTCCTCAGGGCATGACTGGTTTTGCATGGGGGATAGCTGCTTCTATTTATTGAGGACTGTCGATGTGTGACGTCACTGTTGTAGAACTTTTAATTGGCCCTCATATATGATTGGCTGGTCAGTCCACTTACGCGCACATCAGGAGGAAAACTTACCGACCAGAAGCTGAGAGCTGATTGGCGGACAGCTAGCAATCGTGACGACATGGACATCCACGAATAGCCTCATTCCTTCCATCTTCCCTTACGTCATGACCAGCCAATCATATACGAGGGCCAATTAAAAGTTCTACAACAGTGACGTCACACATCGATAGTCCTCAATAATGAATTTCTTGATAATGTTCTTTAGCCCATTTATTGACATGGGCCCTCTTCACAGCTGCTTCTGTCGCTGATTCTCCCGTAATACAGTGCTGCTGTTGCTGCCATTCTGATAAAAAAAAATAGTGCATAGTCTTTCTTCACAGCAACCATCCGACCCTCTACACTAACAGTCGCTTCAGAAAAGATATCAAGTGTCGCCAAGCGACAAACAGCATACTGGACGCAAAAAAGGAAACATTTCACATTCTGACTGCTTACGGCCCAATATTTTCACGCAGTGGCAGGAAGTGGAACAATTATTTTTTCAGCATACTCTGCGACCGCACACATTAAGGAACATACCCACAATGCTTCAGCGTCCTTCGACGTATGCAGCCAGCACTGTGGCAGTCTAAAAGCCGTCACTTTAATTATCACCATCTGTTATATCAGTCGACGCCATGTGAGGAGACGATTACGAAACTGAATTTTCTCTGGGTGAAGGATAACCGTAACTGAGAAGGTGTGAGAATTCAGTGTAGATGTCCACATATTATTCGTAGATTTTAAAAAGGCCTATGATACGATACACCGGCAGACACTCCTAAATATAAAGAAGGAATTTAAAATAGCATTAAAATTAATCAGATTAGTTAAAATGTGTATAGATGAAACTTTGTCGCATGAAGGCTCCGGTAAGAGAAACTGAAGATTTTAAGGTGTACGCTGGACTGAGACAAGGGGATGCCATTTCACCTATTTTATTTAACCTTGTCCTAGAGAAGATCTATAGAGAATTTTCTAAAACCAGTCCACAAGGGATCGAGCTACAGGATGTGAACATTACAAGACTTGCCTATGCAGATGATGTAGCACTAATAAATAATTCCAAAAGAGAATTAATATGAATAATGCAAAATTACTACAAAATTGCTGAGAAAACAGGATTACATGTTAATGAAGAAAAGACAATATACCTGCCCATAAGTATGAAAACCAGAAAAGATGCACCTCTGACTGTAGATGGATTCAATTTCAAGACTGTTGACCACTTCAAGTACGTCGGAAGTCATTTTAGTAATAACAACTGAACAGATGTAGAAATAGATGCCCGTTTATCAACACCAAACAAGACACTTTCTAAGAAAAAGATCACTTAGCAGGAACTTAAAAAATCCGCTTATATCAAACGACCATTATACCTGTGATGTTATATGGATGTGAAACATTAATATTTATAAAGAAAGATGAAGAACTGTTAATATTCGAAAAAAAGTACTAAGGAAAATTTTTGGACCTGTATTCGACGAAAATATCATGGGATGGAGAATAAGAAGAAATGAAGTATTACGAGGGCTGTACAAACACCGTAACATCGTCGACGGTTGATTTGGGCAGTCCTTATAGCAAGAATGACAGAGAATAGACTACTTAGAATGGCATTCAGCAGAACAATAGATGGAACGAGAGGAAGAGGGAGACCCAGAATCAGATGGCGTATAACATTCGGGAGGACACAACTAGGATGAACAGCAACAGCAACTGGACAAACAGCGCAATGGACAGGCAGAAGTGGGAGAAGAGGCTCATAGAGCAGGCGTATGGTCGATAAGGCCCTTGCCGCAGTTAAAGTAGGAACGATTGGAAAAAATGTTGATGTATCTTTGTTTTAATTAATTATTAGTAATTAAGAAGTAATCGAAACGTCGTCTTTTAAGAAAAACTGGTTACCACAACACAGCTATTTCGACCTTATGATTCGAGTGATGTAAAGTAATAGCTTTAACTGTTCCTAATAAGAGCCAAATGAAGCTGAGCACAGATATCACATCAGACTTCAAAGGGTTTGTTCGTGGGTGCTACCAACCACTAACCTACTACGTCACTGCGGAAAAGAGGTGGTTCTGGTTCCAGGACCTGTCAGTAAAGCTGGGAATCATTTCTGCAAGCGAAACCAGAATATGAAAAATGCAACCAAGAGAAGAAACCTCATGAAGTGAATGAAAATAAGAAGACTGATGTGTAAACGGATGGATGACTTCAAGTGATTTCATATAGTCGCTAATAAGAATCAGCTTTCGCTGGAATTTTTGATTACATCTACATGGTTACTCTGCAATTCACACTTAAGTGCCTGGCAGAGTGTTCATCGAACCATTTTCATTCTACTTCTCTACCATTCCTCTCTTGAATGGTGCGTGGGAAAAAGGAACACCTAAGTCTTTCCGTTCGAGCTCTGATTTCTCATATTTTATTATTTTATTATGATGATCATTTCTCCCTGCGTAGGTGGGGGTCAACAAAATATTTTCGCATTCGGAAGAGAAAGTTGGTGATTGAAATTTCGTAAATATATCTCGCCGCAAGGAAAACAGCCTTTGTTTCAGTGACTGCCACACCAACTCGCGTATCATATCAGTGACACTCTCACTCCTATTGCGCGATAACACGAGCTGCCCTTCTTTGCACTTTTTCGATGTCCTCCGTCAATCCTACCTCGTAAGGATCCCATACCGTGCAGCAATATTCCAGTAGAGAACGAACAAGTGTAATGTAGGTTCCTCAGTGGGTTTGTCGCATCTTCTAAGTGTTCTGCCAACAAAGCGCAGTCTTTGTTTCGCCTTCCCCACAATATTATCTATGTGGTCTTTTCAATTTAAGTTGCTCGTAATTATAATTCCTAGGTATTTAGTGGAATTGACAGCCCTTAGATTTGTGCGATTTATCGTGTACCCAAAATTTATCGGATTTCCTTTAGTACCCATATGGATGACATTCCACTTTTCTTTTAGCGCTAACTGCCACTTTTCGCACCATACAGAAATTCTATCTAGATAGTTGCTAGTTTTCGTCTGAAGCAATGGATTTGGAATGGATTCACGAAAAGGGCGCCCACTTAAAAGAAGTTTTATCACGTGCTCAACCACCATTAACGCGAACCACTCTTTGTATCTCTAATATGTTGATGAATTCCGTCGCGTGGCGGCAGTGACTGGTTCTTTGGCATCTCCAAACGTGTCATCTTTAAGATTGGGGGGTATTTTAGGAGGGTGTCGCCTCTCTGCGAGACTGAAATGTTTCAGCTGACTGTCGCGTCCTGTGCTGCCTTGTCCCAGCGGCCTCGTTAACTGCCGGCACAAAGACTGCGCTACCTGTGGACCGGCAGGCGGCAGTTAAAACAGCCGGGGTTGACGCTTTTAAAGGGGCCCGATAGCAGTGGATTCCCACCTAGGCTCAGTACTACTGCTCACGTCCTGTATATAAGCAAGTGCTGTTTCCCCAGCTCTCGCTAGTCGACACCTACCGCTTACGAGGAATATTTCTATGCTCGCGGATGGAGATCTCGTCAGCAGGAAAGTTCCTCATTGGAGACCCATATGACTGCTACTATTCACGATGCGCGACATGCCTCCCGTTATGTGGAAACCTGTAAAGTTTTATAAACCACAAGGGTTTCTTACATTTTAATATTGGATGTTCCCTATAGAGAAGAATGCACTGATGAGGCAAAACATTACGACCACCTGCTTAATAGCATGTCTGTTCGTCTTTGCCGGCCGTGGTGGCCGAGCGGTTCTAGGCGCTGCAGTCTGGAACCGCGCGACCGCTACGGTCGCAGGTTCGAATCCTGCCTCGGGCATGGATGTGTGTGATGTCCTTAGGTTAGTTAGGTTTAAGTAGTTCTAAGTTCTAGGGGACTGATAACCTCAGATAAGTCCCATAGTGCTCAGAGCCATTTGAACCATTTTTTTGTTCGTCTTTGGAACGAAATACATCACCGATTCTTCGTATCAGGTATCCGACAGTTTGTTGGTGGTTTTGTAGAGGTATGTGGTATCAGATGTCTACGCACAGGTCATGTAATTCGTATGAATAACGAGTCGTTGATTTGCGTACGCTATCATGGCGCCCGATGGCGACCCAGAAGGGGTCCACAGGATTTCAATCAGGCGAATTTGGTCGCCGAGACATCAGCATGAGTTCACTACAATACTCCTCAAACCACTGTAGCACGGTTCTGGCTACGAGATGGCATCAGGCATGAAGACGTACAGGTGGTTCACAGCTGTCAGCGTATCTTCGATTACTGCCACTGGTCCCATACAAACGCGGGAGAATGTCTCCCATAGCATAATACTCCTCCCACCAGCCTGCATCCGTAGCGGACTGCAAGTTTCGAGACGCTATTCACCTCGATGACGGCGTTTGTGGAGACGATAATCAACCCAGCATAGCAAAAATGTGATTCACGCCAACAACTAACAAGTTTCCATTGATCGACGGTCGAATCCCGATGTTCCCGCCCCCATTGCAATCGTAATTGACGATGTCGTAGGATCAACATATGAACACGTTCGGTTGTTCTGCTGCCGACCTCCATGTTCAACAATATACGATGAACTATGTGCTCCGAAACGTGTGTGCACCAGCTCTGTACTCTGCTAGCAGAGATGACACAGGTAACCATCTATCCTACTTTACAGAGCCTACGAACCCCACACTCTGTGAAGTGTCGTGGACGTCCAACCATTTGACGTCTATTGGTAGTTTCACTTCACTTTAACCTATTCCCGTAGATGCTCACGACAGTAGCACTTGAATATTCGACCAGCTTCGCTGTTTTCGAGATACTCGTTTACAACTCTGCGTAGTAATAATCTGCCCTTTGTCAAAGTCGATTATCTCCAAGGATTTCCCCATTGGCAGACCATATATTCGCTAGGATGATGCTTCGTCCGCGTCTGCTCCGCTAACATACTTTTGTTACCGCGTCGCGGGCCCGTAACGCTACCAGGTGGCATCGAAAGTGGAGGATGGCGATGGCCATTATGTTTTGGCTTGTCAGTGTACGCTTTTATCACTCAGAACAGCGTTTTCATAGAAACGATGCCTAAAGTCATCCGTAAATTTTAATTACAATGATTTAGTCTGTCGGTTCAGCGTAGTTTCTGCCTTTTTAAACGGTGTAAACATGGAATCTGAGGTAATCTCGGTTTTTATTACGTCGTTCGGCTGTACGGTTCTGCATCAAATATAGCCGTAAGTTACATGGCAATATCCCTACATTCTGAAGCCATCCGTTGTTAAAGATGTGCACTATTCCTTCAAACAAACCATACTTGGGCGTGGAAAACGTAAACGATGTGCTAACTAATGTTACAGGACCAGACTCAAAGCCTAACCCTGACAGACAATGATACGATGATTAGAGTGCCTGCAATACTTCAGAGATAAGAAAATCAGTACTACCTACCACAATCAAGAAAGTCGCCGAAGTATTAGGTAAGGAAGAGTGCTAGACGGCAGCGCTAGCTGTTCAGTGAAAAGAATTACAAAATATACGTAATTTAGTGTACAGAAATTCATATATCGAAAGTCAAAATTAGTACACTGGAAATGTGGAAGCCAACAAACCAAATACAAAGTTACACACAAAATGTCAGTATGTGTATTTAGTTACGTAACATTCTTGCATGGACACGCATCAATGTATAATAACATTACAGATGACTGTGTGCTTAATATACAGCTTATGACAATAGTGAAATATCAGCATTTGTGCCAGATCTTAAGAACACATAAAAGCGTTTTTTTTCTTTTTTTTCTCTCCAGGCGAATGGCTTAATGCTATTCGACGTGACGAGCTTTGAACGCCAATAATTTGATCTCATATATAACGGAGGAAAACGTCAGCGAACAGTACTTACTTTAATGCCTAAGGATTATACAAAAGTGAAAATACTATTAAAGGTGCGAAAATTGGCAACTGCACCTAAACAGTGAAAAGTGTGATGTCACCCGCATGAGTGCTAAAAGGAATCCGTTAAACTTTGGTTACACGTTAAATCAGCCACATTTAAAGGCTGTAAATTCAACTGCACACCTAGGAATTAGAATTACGAACTGTTTAAATTAGATGATGACTGGGTGTTGTGTGATGTCCTTAGGTTAGTTAGGTTTAAGTAGTTCTAAGTTCTAGGGGACTGATGACCAAAGATGTTAAGTCCCATAGTGCTCAGAGCCATTTGTTTAAACTGGAAAGAACACACAGAAAATGTTGTGGGGAACGCAAAGCAAAGATTGCGATTTATCAGTATAACAGTTCGAAGATACAACAGATCTACTAAAGAGAATGTCTACACTACGCTTGGCCGCCCTCTTTTGGAGTATTGCTGCGTGGTGTGGGTTCCTTACCACATGGGATTAACGGAGAACATCGAGATAGTTAAAGAAGAGCAACTCGTTTTGTATAATCGAGAAACAGGGGAGAGAATGTCACTGATATGATACAGAATTTGGTGTGGACATCATTAAAATAAAGGCGTTTTTCGTTTCGGCGGCATCTTCCCACGAAATTTCAATCACCAACTTTCTTTTCCGAATGCGGAAATGTTTTGTTGACGCTGACCTACATAGGGAGAAACTACCATCACAATAAAATAAGGGAAATCAGAATTCGAACGGAAAGATACAGGTTATCGCTTTTTTCGCGCGCTGTTAGAGGTTGAAATAATAGATTATTGAGAAGGTGGTTCGATGAACTTTCTGTCAGGCACTGAAGTGTGATTTGCAGTGTATCCATGTAGATGTAGATGTAGATGCAGATAGGTTATAAGCCATGATACAACGTGAGCGTACAGTTGAAAGTTAGGCAGTATTGTAATTGTAGCAGCATTCAACTTATGAAGGAACAATAAAACCTAGCTAACGGTATGTAAGAGTAGGGTGCAAATTAACAAATATGGCGGACAAGACTAATAACAGTTTCTGAGTACCTCAGTCCATGCACCACATCCTTCGATCACGGATGGCTGTTGTTTGCTCTAAGATGTGCACATTTCACTCAATGGAATTTCAGATATGCGCGATAGGACAGAACTGCGAATATCAGAAAGTCTGTGCATGCATCCAGGTGTACGCGAAATGTTACTCGAACCATGCTGACGGAATTCTGTAGCAATACGAGTTCGTTCGTTTTGATAAGGCTACTGGACATGCGCTGAAGGATGCACCTGACAGGACACAAATTTGCTGTACCGTTCACTGGGGCAGACGGTCGCAGATCTGTGAAAGGGCGCCCGAATAGAATCCACGCTGGTGCACAGTTGGTAAGCTGAACGCGTTGCCTCATATGGCTTACCACTTACTCGTCTGATGCCATGAGTGTGTAGTAACAGTACACTAGTCTAGGCGATCTTTCCTGATGTTTTGAGCTTTCGTCGTAGCGTCCATGCTAGTCGCTGTCTTAGCGTGATCTGACGAGAACTACACATGCGATGGCTTCTGACACATAGTGAGGAGGTAGTTGTGGATGATACGGCTGTTCACCAGCACAGAACAGGTGATTACTTTGTAAATGATGGTCCGTCGGCCTACTTGTGGCGAACAATCGCTGTATCACTTGAGAGATACAGAGACGAGCAAGTGTGCTGGGACTTAACCCAATTCACTGCTACTACCGCCACGTCATCATACGTGGCATACAAAGCATAGCGTCATAATCTAAAAGAGAAATTAAAAGTTAAAGTAGCTTTTCCAAACTTTGTCAACATATGCATCAGTATATTTATGTTAAAATTTTTAAATCTCAGTGCTCAGACGAATATGTTTCCCTAAATAGATTGTTTTAAGAAGAAAACAAGTGGCGCTAAATAATAAAGCTAAAAAGCCAAAAAGTATTCAGAATGTGAATACGTATGGCACAATCAACTGTTATAAGGCACAACTTAATCAGAGCAATATTTTGGTTAAAATCGGCGTTTTTACAAAAAATTGAAGGCGCTAAATATTAGACTCAGGAATAGGAAAATTTGTATGAAGCTTCAGTTTGATATTTAAAACATTAACTATGTGACCCCATTAAGCTACCTCTAATAGTTTTCGAGTTGTAACTAAATCTGGAACAAAAACATCCTTGATTGTAATAGATTAAGTGTCATTTATATTAATGGTAAAAATTTCTGATTACAGCATTTGATTACATCAATTAAATGGTACAGCTATGTAAAGTTTCAAGATCTTAATGCTAATAACGACAATACAAGGTCTCTTAAGGATGTAGTACAGAGGTCATGTTCTACTGTCGGTTCCGTTCTAAAAATTCTAGCTGGCAAGTTTAAATGCAGTCGGACTACAACTTTTTTCTGTAATTAAAGCCAGCTTAACTCCAGTCATACAAAAACGATTGTAATTTAATACACGACAGAGTTATTTTATAACACGTGTCCGAGAAAGCGGACATTTAGATATTGGTACTTGGACTTAGAGCAGATGACGGCAAATGTTCGGGTTGGCCGTCCGCTGCGCCCATATATAAATACGGCCGGAGAGGCAGTAATACACGTTTTATACAGCTATCACTCGGTCCGCGTCAGTCAAACGTCGGCTTACGCGCTGCCTCGGATGACGTCACAGCCAGGCTGCTACTAAACGCATGTTTTCGGTACAAATAGGAAGTGAACTCGCGAGCACTGTACACCGTTCTGGATCGCTTTGATTTCGTGGAAGTAACTGTTCTTGTGCCGCCCGTAATGTTAACAAAACCGCGTGGCAAATGGTGAAATTATCTTCGCCTTTTGAGGCGAGCAATTAACTTTGATTATTAGAAGTCAGGGTGAAAGGCAGTTCACTTGGAACTTATTGTAGAGGTCGCCTCTGAACTGCTCATGGTGTTGTTTATAAGAGATATAATCATTATTACTATTATTATCACGAATATTAATATGTTGGACGTGTGAAATTTGATTGAACATATGAATCAGTCAGAACTCAAGACTTTAATTTATAATAATAGTTCCTGATCCTGCTGAGTAAATATACAGTAGAAATATTTCTGTCAATGAGTGCAAGATGGATGTGGACTTGCAGACTGAGATGGTCAGTGTGTTCTCCATCGCTTTCTGGCTGACGGCAAAAATAGTTTTCAGGCTCTTGTAAAAAGACGGCGACGAACGAACAAATATAACTTTTATTACTATTATTAAGCCACCGTCCCACAGACTCTGACTCTGCGACAGCCGTAAGCCATCCCTTCGGCGATTCTCCGTATTGGAAACCCACGCTATGACTTTGAAATGGAAGCGCGATCTGTCATGCCAAAGGTCAAGATAAGATATGCCGACATCACAACCAGGTGACACCATGAACTATAGTATTCGATTAGAGACTGGAGTGTTCTTTCTACAACACAACAGATACAATTAATAGCCAAAATGTTACAGCTACTGCCCATTTCGGGTTTCAATATTTCCCGGTGGCGTTGGGAGCGCTTGACGCCATAAGGAAAGTGTACAAGGGGAGCTGAGACGAATGGGGAATCACTATGGCCACATGTCAAATATATAAATCCAATGTTAAAAGTGACTTTTAAAGAGGGCAGTTTGTTATAGCCCAGCACTAGGGAGCGAGCATCATGGAAGTGGTAAAGCTGGTTGGCCGTTCGCTTATTACGCTTTTGGGGACCTATGGAAAATGATTGAACGACTGTAACACCACGATCAGACGACGTGGTGTTGGCTGTCTACGCCGTATCAGAGAACGTGCAAGTCGATGGTTAGCCCGCTCTGTAAAGCGGGACAGGTGGCAATCTGCGTCGGGTCTGACGGCAGAGTACAATTTTGGAGGAGTTACGGTTATTTGGGGCCACACCTTGCAGCGCATATTGTTAACCATGGAGCTCCGCAGCTGACGACCTCTGCAGGATTCCAAGGTGGCCCAAAGACATCTTGAATTCTCATTGCAGTGGTCAAAGAATTGTCGAGATTGGACCACCGTGGATTACTGGGATCGTGTCGGTTCTTACACCGGGTCGATGGCTGTGTAGAGATACGCCGTCATCCAGCCTAATGGTTGCTCGGAAGATGCAATGCGAAATGCACGCAGACCTGTGTTATGCTGTGTGGGACATTGATCCTGTGCTCCCATTGGCTCTGTTAGTACACGAAGGCATCGTGACTGCTATAAACTAATTTAACACTGTTGCCGACGGCCTGCATCTCCTCATGCTTGCTGTGTTAACTGACGGTGTTGCATCTCTCTGTGTCACAAGGCTGTAACTGTGCTACAGTAGTTGTAGGACAATGTTCGTGAAGTAAGGTTGACATATTGGTCATCCAATTCGCCTGATCCGGAGCCCGATGGAACACTTCTAGGACGCTATCATCAGCTGCGCGTTACCTAACTAACCATAATTTACATACAGATATCTGGTGCCATATATCCCTAGAAATCTACCAAGGACTTTTACAATCTGCACCACACATAGTCGCTGCTTCGTTGCATTGTAAAGACGGACTGACACGCTATTCACACTAAATTACCAAACCCTTGTACAATTTAGATCGGAAGAGGGTACAAAATAGGACATTTTATATTGAATTTGGTACGTAACATACCATTGGATATCTGATAGTTACAGATAACTGATGCATAACCTATAAATATGACTCCCTTTGTATAAAATGTGGAGTAGTAAACTTTACAAGGGTTTCGTAGTAACGTAATATTTTCCCCCTTTTCGTATTCTAGTGCTGAGCATGAACATCCTGCACAATGAAATTAAGGTTCTACATAAATAAAATCTACTGGTACAGCGAATTTTCCCTCATTAGTGTAAAATTGTACATACGTAAAATTGATCCTTCTTTTTCAGTAGTGAGCTACAAACGACAATTAACCATGTATTTCAAATTTGAATAATGGGTTTCTTTCTGAATTTACTAATTACGCCGTAATGTGGCGTTCCATACTCATTTCCCATTCCTCACGACATTTTTCCAAGTAAAGTTTTAGTTTCACTACATGATGCTTCTTTAGAATTTTTTAATCATTCCATAACGTGAATACAGTTACGCCGCAGTATACCGTTGTATATTTTGAAAGGTTCCCAACCCTCATAACATGTCCTCAGCTCACAAAAATGTATCATAATTCACATTTTCAGGAGGAGTGAGGGTGAAAGATGGCGTGCCCAAAGGGTTGCCACTCTTCAATTTTATCTGGATATTGTCTTATGATAGTCCTATACGCATTTTACGTTTTGTTAGTAGATTATAATTGGTTGTAGGTTTTTAAGAACCAGATTTCTTACTTGATAAATGCAATTTAGGATGTCATTTTAAAGATAGCTAGCAGATCGTGCCTCAGCTTCGCATAGATTCTGACGCTACTTTCTTGGGCCCTCTGGCTTATTTACCTTTAAGCTGCTGTAACTTCATGTATACGTTGTCCTGGTACTGTGTGGGAAGAAGCACTGATAATATGTTGTAGATAATTTTGAACATGTTACGCATGCCTACAGATTGTGGCTATTTAGAATTTTACTTACGATGAAGACTGTCTGTTTATTAAACAAAGAACTATGTCCTCTGTACGTGAGACTGTTCATTTTCAAGGATGCTTGTTACAAGTATTGTAATGTGTTACAAAAACTACAAACTGGCCGGACGTTAGAATTGCAGCCTTCCACATCCTCCAGACCTATGGAGCCCCAGTCCGACCCATCCTCTGTTATGGCAATGTGGCATAGACTTCCGCTCCTCCCTCCTTTTATCATGTCCTACAGATCCTCGAACGCCATGCACTCGGCCTAGCCTTTCGGATCCGCCAGCACTCCCCCACCGCATTCTCCGCCAACTTCTGAAATTATCCACCCTACTCTTCCATCCTGAACACTTCCGAATATCCTACGTTACCCGTAAATTCTACACAACTCACTCCCTAGTTTCCCCGCTGCTCACGGGGATCCTGCTGGTCTGCCATGCCACGCCTCTACCACCACATTCCCTCAACACTATATCTGCACATCTTCCACATCCTCTCCCAACGGAACATTAATCGTCTCCCCTTATCCGAACATGAGACCCCCTCTGATACAGACCTGTACTAACAGATCTGGCAGATCCCTTCCACCACCCCGTGTCAGGGCTCCATCTCTCTCCAATTCTCTCCACTCACTTCCTAAGTATGGGTTCGAATCCCTCTCTACTCTTCCCCCATCCGTCCTCCAGACATCAACCCACGCAAGTCCCCTGTCCCCTGCTATGCACGACTGTCAAACGCTCTGTCCCTATGATTCCATTCCTCCTGGAAGTCTACATAAACTAATCTCTTCAGTCTTCTCCATATCTCTTTTAATCAGTCACATACAGGACTTTCCGTTTTACTCTACACTACTGTCTATAACTTCACATACGACATTCATTTTGCATTCATCTGTGTCTATATTTTAAATAATCGCCGAATTTCTTTCTATGTCTTCATGTGCGACACCCACTTCCCATTCACCTTTGTCTATATTGTAATTGGTCATCGAAACAACATTTTATGTTTTAACTTAATAAAGAAAAAAGTTGTAATTTGTTTACAGGCGATAGTTTGGTAATGGACGTCGTGTCCGGAGCTAGGCCAAATAAAGAGTATTTCTCGTGGCAACTTCCACAAAATTTCAAGTAGTAGCTTAACGTTAGTAGTAGTAGTAGTAACTTCGCGTAGCTCTATGGCCTGGTGCAAGTCTTTCTATTGGACGCTACTTCGGTGACTGGCGTGTCCCTGACCTACCTCACTAATCCTTCCAGGGAAATGGGACCTACAGCTTAACGTGAAATCCGAAGCACATATCAGGTGGTCGTAAGTGTATGGCTCGTGAGTGTATTTATTATTCAACTGCTCATGACTCCATGCACCATGACTATATAGACGCATCAGTGTGGCCCTGGATTGACAGTCTTGTTACTCTCAGAAGTAAGGTAAACACGGTTATTGTGTAAATGCATGAATAAAAAAAGTATCGAACAACAGTAAAGTATCTGTTTACCTCAAGCGGAAAGCAGTAGCTCTGCAGAACATTTTTAAGGACATATTCAAAATGGGTGATAGATTTTTCTCATTTCCTTTATATAAATCAGTTCTGAACAAACGTACATACAAATTTCTTACAATTCCTATAGTTTTGTGTGTGGCCCTCGTATTTCCATTATACAGAAGTTTTTATGATCCGCGGGACAAAGTCATTCAACTGTATACACAAAGACATATGGAGCAAAAAATCACAATATGGCGCTACATCCGGCAACTGCGAATCTATCGACGACATCAACTATGAAAGTTACGATATAATAATTTAATTTATGCTAAGACAAGTAATTTGCGAGATATTGCTAACTGCCTAGAAAAACTCGTGCAAGAAAACTATCTAGGTCGACATGGCAATAAAATGTCAGTACATTATAAGGACGCTTGGTTGCGTTCCCGGCGGTGGGAGGACCTATAATCCTGCTGATATATCTGTTTGCGGTCTGGCTCGCTTTCCTGACGCTGTCGCTGGATGAATCCAAGTGCCCGGCTCATTACATATAATTACTAGAGGGTCTGAAACTGGACTACAACGAGTGCGGGCAACGCAACTGAGAGATTTAGAGAGATGGACGTTAAAGTTGTGTTTCCGAAATCTGTATTTAGATATGGCACTTTTTCAGTTAACCTTAAGCGAACAATGTCTAATTATTGTTAGCACACTGGAGAAAAAAATAGTCTCCTCCAGGAACCATCTCGTTAATACCGCTTAACAATGCCTCCACCGTTAATAATGGACTCAATAAGGCGGGGAAGACCTCAAGTTTCTTGAGTTACGCGGAGTCTATCTGAAGCGACTCATTGATAATTATATCCCGCAATGGTACCAGATTGAGGGTGTGTTGATCACTAAGTTTCAGCCGTTGTTCCACCACAACCAGATATTTCCTATGGGATTAGCACCGGTTGATGTAGCGGGCCAGTCGAGGCGCAGTTCGGAGCCTGAGTTTTCGTAAAACTAGTAGCGCATGTGTGCAGTCCCGAACAGGTCTTACGTCATCTTGGAAGCAAGGAGTGTCCGTAACATACCATGAAGAAGTAGATAAGAGGGCAAAGATTTCTCATCGCCTGTGGCCTAAATCTACATCTAAATAATACTCTGCAGTGCATGGCGGAGGATATCCTGTATCACTACTAGCCATATCCTTTCCCGTTCCACTCGCAAATAGAGCCAGGGAAAGACAACTGTCCACATGCTCCCGTATGACCACAAATTTCTCATAGCTTATCTTTGTTATCGTTATGCGAAACGTATGCTGGCTGCAGAAGAATCGTTCTGCTCTCAGCTTCAGATGACGGTTCTTTAAATTTTCTCAATAGTGTCCCTCGAAAAGAACTTCGCCTTACCTCCATTGATTCCCACTACAGTTACCGAAGCATCCCCGTAAAGCTTGCGCGTGGTTAGAAATGTTCGAACCTGCCTGTAACAAATCTAATAGCCTCTGAATTGCTTCGATGTCTTCCTTTAGACTCACCTCGTACGGAACCCGAACACTCGACCAGTGCTCAAGAATAGGTGGCACAAGCGTCCTATATGTGGTCTCCTTTACAGATGAACCACACATTCTCAAAATTCTCCCAATAAACTGAAGGCAACCATTCGCTTTTTCCTAGCACAATCCTTATATGCTCGTTCCATTTCATGTCGTGCTGTGACATTATGTCCAGATACTGAAACGACGTAAGTGTGTGCCAACCAGGACACTGCTATTGCCATATCCGACCATCACGGGTTTGTTTTTCTTACTCATCCTCCTTAACCCACGTTTTTTCTACATTAGAGCCAGCTGCCATTCATCACAGCAATCCGAAATTTTGCCTTAGGCCTCTTCTTTCCTCCTCCAGTCGCTCATTTTGATCTTTCTGTACACAAGGGTATCATCAGAAAACAACAGAGCGAGTAGAGTTTCGCATGAGCGATGCTTACTGAAACCATGCTGATTCATAGACATCAGCTTCTCGGCGTCAAGAAAATTTGCTATATTCGAACTGAGAATATGTTAAAGGATTCTGTAGCAAACCGATGCTAGGTATTATTAATTCAGCGGGTCCGTCTTTTTGTGCTTGCTGTATACTGTAGTCATCTGCGCTTTTCCTCTTCTACAAATTCCTTGGGACTTCGCGCACGGCGAGAGATTTGCGATGAATGCCAGCTGGGGAAGGAGCCAATGCTGTAGAGTACTCTTTGTAAAACTGGACTGGGATGTCGTCGGGGGCTGGCAGCTTATTTGTTTTCTCCCTTTCAGTCACCTAGCTGGTTCTATAAGGCCAAATATACGATGGTGACGGCAGAATTGTTGCACATTCTTCGAATACAGGTTGTCTAAATTTACCAGCGTGATTTCGTGATACCTGTTGAGGATTACCTGTAAGGCTCTGAGCATTCTGTTCCATTGTCATGTTGGCTAGACCGATCTCACCAATCTAGCACTGCATTTCCGAATTCTACGTCTAGTGTCATTGATACGGACTACAAACACTGTAACTATATTTTAGAGGTGCTCGCACCAGCGTCTTGTTTCTTTAAGAAATTCGGCAATCAGCAACTTTCTATGTACTTACTTACACGTTGCACGGTTTTCCCGTCTTATTTACTTCAATTAGTACACAAAGCATCGACTGCACTGTAGATGACATTCTATTTTGCTCGTTATAGCTCTTACTGTCCTCCGGCAACATGGTGAATGCTGTTTGGGAATTCAATATTCCGAGATCTACAGTGTCAAGAGTGTGTCGAGACTACCAAATTTTAGGCATTTTCTCTCACGACGGGCAAAGCCGTGGCCGACGGCCTTCACCTGACGACCCAGTGTAGCAGCGTCAGTGTGGAGTTGTCAGTGTTAATGCACAAGCAACACTGCGTGAAATAACATCAGAAATCAGTGTGGAACGTACGACGAACTTATCCGTTAGGAGACTGCGGCGAAATAGGCTGTGTCAGCAGAAAATCAACGCAAGTGCCTTCGCTAACGGCACGACGTCGCCTGCAGCGCCTCTCCTGGACTCGTGACCATGTCGGTTGGACCCTAGACGATTGGAAAACCGTTCGCTGGTGAGATGAGTCCGGATTTCAGTTGGTAAGAGCTAATCGCCTGCAGCGTAGATTCTACGAAGCCATGGACCCAAGTTGTCAGGTAGGCACTGTGCAAGTTGGTGGTGGCTCCCAAATGGTGTGGGCTGCGTCTGCAAGGAATGGACTGCAAACGGTTATGTTCGGCTACTTGGCCATTTGGAGCCATTCAACGATGGCATATTTATGGATGACAATGCTTCATGTCACAGGGCCACAACTGTTGGCGATAGATTTGAAGAACGTTCTGGACAATTCGAGCGAACTATATGGCCACCCAACCCGATCAATATGTCTCAAATCATTGATTGTGCATGAACAGGCTTCTCAATTATTTACAAAGTGCTGCACCAGTAACACTTCCAAATTATGGATGGCTGTAGACGCAGCAAGGTTCAATATTTCTGCACTATGCCGGACAAAAGGAGGCCCCACACGATATTAGGATGTATCCCATGACTTTTGTCACCTGACTGTAAGTATGTACTAGAATTTTTTAATTTCTCTATATAGTAAATTTGTACCATTATATGTCCGGTTGCGACTGTACTAGCAATCATCTACGGTTAATAAAACTGCCGTTACTATGCGTAACTCGTCATCAGAGTTGCAATGTCTCAGTAGTTGATTGTACAACATTTGTCGAGTTTACACACGATAACGATAGTTTTATGATCTGAAGATGATGGTCAGCGCAGTCGAAACACGTATATTGTAGAAATTTGGGATGTAGACAAATAAAACTTTTACCGAGGGCGTGCTGGGACGCAAGATGCAATCATCTGCCGCTAGAAGATCAAAATTGTAGCCTGTAGCATGGCGATGTGTAACGTAACTATATCGGTGAGCGAGAAACAGTGTGTTGCAGTAGTGTTTCTAACCGCAGAAAAACTGCCCCCAGCTGAAATCCATAGGGGAATGAAAGCTGTATGGTGTGAAGATCTAATATACATCAGTAATGTGCTATGTTGGTAAGTGCTAGTAATAAAGAAAATTGTGGGGAGAAAGTGTCTCACAGGTCCCGGCGGAGGTTCGAGTCCTCCCTCGGGCGTGTGTGTGTGTGTGTGTGTGTGTTTTCGTCCTTAGGATAATTAGGTTAAGTAGTGTGTAAGCTTAGGGACTGATGACCTTGAAGAACTGTCGTTGAAGAACTGCGGTAGAGAGAGTTGTGTGCCCAGTGAGTGCTTCGAATGCACACTCCTGATGTGAAACAGAGGAAATTAGACATCTGTTAACAATTTCTTTTGCGTTTTGGGCGTGAGAATGAGGTATTCATTAATAACAGCGTGAGCAGTGACGGCAGCTGGGTTCACCATTTTCAAACCGAAAACAAGTGAGCATCATTGGAGTTACTCCACAAAATATCACGAAGCCAAAAAAGTTAAAGACCGTGCCATCAGCAGACACAGTCGTGTTCACACTGCTCTGGAATGTTAAATGTGTGGTGCATTTGGAATAGATATCTACAGGCACCACCATAAACTCAGCTAGGTACTGCTGTGTGAGGCTCAGAAACTCAAAGCGCGAATTCGGGGAGTTCGTTCACAAATGCAGCACTCTTTGCTGCAGCGTGACAATGGCAGAGCACACACACAAGTGCTGCGACAACCGCAATAAACCGACGCCATGGGTTCACTGTTATCGACCATCATCCATACAGGCCCGTCTTTAAACAACATGACAGAGGACTTCACGTTGGTAACGATTAAGCGGTACAACCAGAGGTGACAAACATTCTACAGTGACGGTATCAACAAACCGATCTCTCACGGGGAGGAATGTTATAGTCACTAATGCGACTGTGTTGAGGAATAAATATGTAGACACGATGAATAAAGATGTAGAATGTTGATAAATTTTTTCTATAAATAGCTTTAAGAGTCTTCACATAAAAAAATCATAGGCATTACCTTTTAGCACGCTCTTGTATTAAAAACTGAGGTCGGTTTTCCATATACTTAGCCATATGAAGCCTCGTAAAACTACGTATTATGCCAATCGAAGATGGGCGAGAGCTCTAAACCATTTATTGTCATAAACAAAAATAGATAAAAATGTCTTAATGCTGTATTTATTAAAGTATGTAATACACAGCCACAGTGCTCAAAAACAGTTAAAATGTATAAATTAATTATTTCACTCGTGTGGGTCACAGGATCGGTGTAATTTCTGAACGATGAAACCATTAAAAAAATAGAAAATAGGCTGCCAAATCCTGATATGCAAGGCGACCTTTACTGTACCACGAATATATGACATTACTGGTCAATTTCTGCCTGTGGCCAGTTTTTGTCTCTCTCTCTCTCTCTTTTCTAAAAATGGTTTAATCATTCATTATAAATTAACTATATTGGATTTCCTATACGGACACATTGCACTTTCCTACCAGTCTAAATCTTCCATTTACATTGCCTAATAATGATTTTATGTAAACTTCTCATTTATTACGCTTCTTCTATTACTCTTGCATCCTTTTCGATCCGACGCGCTAAAGATGTTCATCACCAATCTTGCAATGGCATACCATCCCGTTCTCTATCTATGTTGTAGGTATTGTCTTAAATTTATCCACACTTAAACAGAGCAGACATTCACTGCGCCATGTAAAGTTTTCGTCCAAGTCTTTCTATAGTTCCCCAAGATCTTTCAATACGATAATTTTCTGTATGGAAACCTTCGTCGGGTGACAGTCTGACGGTGCTGATTAATCGCTTGTGTGTGTAGATCCTATGAAGCTTCCATTGGGCACACTGGATGTTACTCTTATCTGTATATTCGCGGTCCACCATAATATACTGCGTTCTATGAGTCAAACATCAATTCAAAAAGATAATTACTAAGATAAAGATCGTATTTTTATTAATGTTGAACCGTGGTACTATTCTGGTTGCGTTTCGGAAATCTAGGAAAATGGATCCTACCTGTACGCTTTGTGACGTAGCCTACCATCAGCTGTAAAATTAAATACTGAGAAGTGGCGTTAATTATGTACTTTTAGTCTGGCACATAAATACACAGAAGGAGGAGTATCCAGAAAGACAAAATACTTATCTTGTTCATTTAGAGGGGCAGTTCTGACGTTGCGGTTCATAATGGAATCACGACTGAAAAAACATCTAGACCTGGAAAATATTTTTGACAATGTAAGCTGACATAAGATGTTCGAAAGTCTGAGGGCAACAGGAGTAAGCTTTATAGAAAGATAGGTGATATATAACGTGTACGATATGCAGTACCTACAAGAAACAGGAGGGAACCATAAGACTGGAAGACCAAGAACGAATTACTCGTATTAAGAAGGTTGTAAGACGGGGATGTAGTCTTTCGCCCCCTACTGTTCACCCTATATATCGATGAAGCAATGAAGAAAGACGAAAGTACTGAGAAGTAGGAGGAATGAGAACATCGAGAAACGTAACATCAAATCTGGTGGTGAAAGAATTCTGCTACCTACGTAGCAAAATAACCATGACGAACCGAGGACGGAGGGCATCAAAAGCATGTTGGCACTGGCAGAAAGGGTGTTCCTGACCTATGAAAGTTTACTAGTCTACAACATAGGCCTTAATTCGAGGAAGAAATTTCTGAGAATGTACGTCTGGAGCAAAGCACTGTATTGTGGTGAAACATGTACTATGGGAAAACTGGGACAGGAGAGAATCGAAGCATTTGAGATACGGTGTTACAGACGAATGTCGAAAATTGGGTGGACTGATTAGGTGAGGGCTGAGGAGGTTCTACGAAGAATCAGAGAGGAAAGGAATAAGCGAAAAAGACTGATAAGGAGAATGGACAAGATGATACGACATGTTAAAACATCAGTGAATGACGTCCATGGTAATAGAGGGAGCTGTAGAGGGTAAAAAATGTAGAGGAAGACAGAGATTGGAACATATGTAGCATATAGTTCAGGACGTAGATTGCAAGTGCTACTCTGAGATGAAAAGGTTGGCACAGGAGTGGAATTCGTGGCGAGGCACACCATACCAGTCAGAAGACACAAGACTCAAAAAGTCTACAACAAATGAATGTCCAGGATAATGGACAGTAGTTCTGCCGATCATTTCTGCTGCCCTTCTTGTAGATGGGCGTGGTCTGTATTTCTCCTACTTTTGCTTTGCTGTCTATATTTTCAGTTTATGACTTATCCATGACTGGAAAATAGCTTTGGTGGCACCAACGGGCCTTATACTTTATTTTTATTTTTTATTTTATTTTTTTGTATGATACGGCCCGCCACGAATTCCCCTCCTGTGCGAACGTCTTCATCTCGGAGTTGCACTTGCAACCCACACCCTCAATTATTTGCTGGTTGTATTTTGACTGCGTTTTCCTCTACATATTTTATCCCCTACAGCTGTCTCTAGTACCATGTAAGTTATTCCACGAAATCTTAAGATGTTCTACCATCTTGTCTCTTTTCAGTGTTTTCCTTATGGTTGTTTCCCCGCCGATTCTGCGGAGAACCTCCTCATTCCTTACCTTATGAGCTCTCCTAACTTTCAACATTCTTATGTAGCACCACATTTCTAATGCTTCGATTCTCTTCTTTTCTAGTTTCCCTCCAGTCCATGTTTCAACATCGCACAATGCTGTGCTCTAAACTTAGTTTGTAACTTTAAAAATTACAGTGTGCAGCAATGAGTCGTAGTTTTTAGATTTTATTATGCAAATTCGGATTTCGGCTAGTAGCTAGCCATTCTCAGTGCGCTATTTTTTTATCTCATTGCATGTAAGTCCCTGTTGTTTGGGCGCCAGTCAGTGTGACTTTGAATTCAAATTCACAGTTCTTTGATTTCAAAGGGACTTACATACATTGAGAATAAAAAATAGCGCATTGAGAATGGTTAGCTACTAGCCGAAATCCGGATTTGCATAATAGAATCTGAAAAGGACGACTCATTGCTGCACTCTATAATTTAAGTCACATACAGACGCTGAGTGCATCCACTTTCCGAATGGACGGTAACCTGTTGTCAGTAAATTTCTTCCTCAAATTAAGGTTTGCGTTTGATAATAGTAGACTTTCCTTTGACAGGAATATCCTTTACGAAAGCGCTAGTCTGTTTTACATGTCCTCCTTGCGCCGTCCATCATAGGTTATTTTGCTGTGTAGCTAGCAGAAGTCCTTAACTTTAGCTGCTTCGTGAGCACCAGTCGTGATACTAAGTTTCCCGCTATTCTCATTTCTGCTACTTCATTTTGTACTCATTAGACCATTCCATTCAGCAGAGCCTGTAATACTTCTTCACTTCCACTCAGGATAGCAATGTCATTAGCGAATCACGATTAATACCCCTTCACTTTGAATTTTAGTTCGGACTCTTGAACTATTCTTCCATATCCGTTATTGCTTCTTCGATGTATGAGATGAACAGTAGGGAAAAAAACTACATCCCTGTCTTACACCCTTTTTAGTCCGATCACATCGTTCGTAGTCTTCCACTCTTACTGCCCTCTCTTGGTTGTTGTACATATATATTACCTGCCTTTCCCTATAGCTTACATACGGCCAAAATTTCTATGGGTTGCAGAAAGCGATTTCGGGAGTACTTCCTACAGTATTCGTTGAAGACATGACGCATTGCCGTCTTGACAAATTAATGCGTTTCACCCATCATCTCTGTTTCTCTACTCGTCTACTTTGCCTTACACATAATATGCTATAGTGTCTATTTCTTCAAAGATTGCTTTTCAGTGTATGTGTAGCATGGAAAGTCCATTTGCTCATGATACGAGGAACATATTTGTCACGTGCGTGATCAACTATTCTTTTCAACTGGACGCACAGTTCTTCTACATATTACTCTCAAGAGATAAATATTTCAGGTTCCTTGCGGAGAAATGACACTATTGTCTATGTATCTAGTTTGCTGAACATATAAATCCTTATACTTGATTTAGTTGCCCTTTTCACTTTGGTAATCATTGTTACTAAACTTTTCACATACGCTGAAACGCATAGTTCAGGTTTTAATTCTAGAGGCATATGTTACAGAACGTTACGAAAGATAGTTCGGTATAAAATATCTTACAAAAAACTATGAAAAATAACTGAGTAGAATATTTTCCAAGAGGTGTGGGATTTTATGACACCGTGAGTTTCAGTGCGCAGGAGAGAATATGTACCGCATACTCTGTCTGGTGAATTTTGCGAGTTATCTGCGTGCCAAGCGGACGAGGCAGACAGCACGGTTGAGCTGCGCTGGCTGCTCGCTCGGGGATTACGCTCGGTCTCCACTCAAACGGACCTTCATAACTCCGCGGGCTCTGAGAGAACTCTTGACATCTCCACTTCCATGGAAAGAACCCTTGCATTTTCAGCAATATTCCCAAGTAATCTTACATTTTCGTCGGCACACATTCTAAAGTCTCGATATTCACATCGTTTGGAAGCGATACAATATTGTGTTTCGCATAGAGAAAGCAATATTACAAATATAAAGTGACGTTATATGGACACTCCTCTTACGAACCGAAGATGTGGCCACTACGCGGAGTAACGTTCACTATCAACTACAGGTTTATTCTTCGAAGGGAGGCGGCTTAGTGTTAACGTCTCGTAGACATTTCGATAGTTAAAGACAAAGCGCAAGAAGAAACGATCCCAGTATTCACCTGAAGTTTCTTAAGGAAATAAAGGGAAACCCTAATCAATGGTTGTACTGGGGATACTCAAAGCGTTACTCTGCGAAATCTCTCATTCACTGCTGTTTATTCTTCAGTAGATATATAACATGTGTATTTCATATGTGTACGTGTATTTTAAAAAGTTCGTCAAACTTTAGATGTAATCTACAATTGATCGAATAATATATAGGAACGTTAATTTTCCTCTATTTTAATTTTTTAAGTAGTTTTGAATGTAAAATAATGCTCTGCATATTCTTAAAGGAAGAATCGCTACTTCGAGTTACAATGCTTACTTAGGAAATGTAAAGAATGTTTCGGGAAATTATAAAGATGAATCTACTGCTGTAACAGAAAGAGAATATTTCACTTCACTTGAGTGTCACACAAATACAGGGTGACAATTATTGAACTATACGAAATAAAATTGTCATAACTTCTGAACGGTTTGCGCTACGGCGTTCAAACTGCGCGGTTAGCCGCGGGGCATGATGGGAATTAGTAAGAGCATGCATGGTTTGGTTTAGAGACGAAGCCCACTTTCATTTGGATTGGTTCGTCAATAAGCAAAATTGGCGCATTTTGGGGGACTGAGCCATCCAGAAGTCTCTTCACTCTCAACGGGTGAAACTGTGGTGTGCAATGTCCAGTCACGGAAGTATCAAATAGCTCAAATCTCTCTAAGCACTATGGGACTTAACATCTGAGGTCATCAGTCCCCTAGACTTAGAACTACTTAACTCTAACTAACCCAAAGACGTCACATATATCCGTGCCATAGGCAGGATTCGAACCTGCGACCGTAGCAGCGGCGCGTTCCGGACTGAAAAGGCCTAGAACCGCTCGGCCACAGCGGCCGGCTAGCGGAAGAATTAGTGCGATATTAGTTGATGGCACGGTGACTATCGAACGGTACGTGAAGTGACCCTCATTTCCACAAGATGTGGTCCATGAAAGACGGAGTTCGACTCCATCGAAGCAAGAAAGTGTTTGATGTCCAGGAGTAGAACTCCGGGGATCACACTGTGGCTCTGGGGTACCCAGAGGCCACTGGCTTGGGCCTCGATTGGCCGCCATATTCTCCGGATCTGAACAGGCCGACTTGTCCTTATGGATGACAAAATAAAACACCTAGTATTTGTATTTCCATCCTCCTGGCAGGAGGTCTCTGGAACGACTGCTGTTTACTGCTCTGGGGGTGTTTTAAGAAACAAGGTGTGCAGCATGTAATGTAATAAAAATAAAAATTATTTGTGAGTCTTTTTCTTTGCTATCAGTGTAATGTAATAGAATGAATATGAGCCGTGACGTATATAAAAAAAACACACATTAATGTAATGGCTCAGCATAAAAGAGAAATAACTAATGTAGGAATATTATTAACAGTGTAATATGTTGTTTGATTTAGCCAGACGTGTATAAGCACTCAGTAAACTAGCTCAGTTTTCAGGGTAGTTACGTAATCGTCTATAATTAATTATCCTTCTCTTATTGATCCAACACTAGGCTCGTGAGAAGTCGGGTGCTCATTGCACCAGAGAATATTTGCCAAGTCTGTTCGATGTACACTACTGCAATACGTAACTTAACATCGTGGTTTAGTCTCGATTCCCCAATATAAGACAACAAGAGTAGCATCTACAAATGAAATCCCATAATGGAACTGGAATCCTGTGACCAGACCTTTTCTGCCTGGGATGTTATCTAGTTAAATAAAGAAAATCTGTAAGTAAAATTGGTTAATTATTAGTAGCTGCCTCCGGTCTTGTGGGATCTGAAATAAGGTTAATTGTCCTAACCGACGGCAAGTCTCGTAGATGAGCTAAAAGAAAAATGTTAAGGATGTTTCTAATATGACGCGTAACAATGAAAATTCTTTGTTAAGACCCATATCTACTTAAGACAATCCAGCTATCAGACTACCAATTGATTGACCACATACACAAATTCTTTCGACAAAATAACCATTATATTTTTCAGGTTTTTAGTACAACTTAAATTATCAGCAGGTACAGCAACATGAGCTTTACACAAGAACGTCTTCTTAGGTCCGAATCCAAGCACATAAGTGAAAGACAAAGGAAAGATAGTTCATGCATATAAGCGCAAGAGTCCATGGAATTACATGTCCATTGCAGTTCTGTCTCTTCTTCTTTGGCGTACTTGTCGATTATTTATGAAATTTATCGTAATATTTAATTTACATTTTTTAAACCCAAGTCCACCCAGGAGAAACAGTACAAGCAATAACCCCAAAACCATTGCTGAGCTAAAAAACAGCCATTTAGGAGGTGATCGACAGCATCGATATTCCGGTACTGTAGTGGGTCATGCAAAATTTCGCTTTTCGGCTGCGCCAGATCATCACCAATCCGTTAGGTATTTCGAACATGTCACAACCTAAATCCAAATATCTGTAAGGGAGTTTACGTGTTGAGTAAAGTTTGTTCACGCCTTAGTTTGTAACTAATTTACGTTTTTGTCATATAGTTCAATAATTGTCAGCCTCTATAATGCACAAGGAACCCAATTTTTTTTCGTTCTTTTGCTTCTACTATTCTCAGAACAATCATGTATCTACGTACAATACAGGAAAGAATGAACGTCCTTTTTTACCTTCAGAGTGATAACTACAGGAAAACCATTCTCCACACGTTACTCATCTAAATCATCAAAATGTTTCAGTGGATAGTAGCGTAAAATGCCGAAGAGGATATATAATGTCGTTAGAGGCAATATTAAATACAGAAATATTTCCTTAATATAAAAATCATAGTAAAAATTTGAAATCAGATCGTGTCTTCATTGACATTCACGAACTTTTGCGGAGAAAATAAGTCTTAAGTAAGTACAACATTCGTTGAAGGAGACTCAAAGAACGAAGATTGCGCATCTAGACAAAGCAACGCTGCATGCTTAGCTCTTGCCGGCCGATGTGGTCGAGCGGTTATTAGCGCTTCAGTCCGGAACCGCGCTGCTACTACGGTCGCAGGTTCGAATCCTGCCTCGGGCATGGATGTTTGTGAAGTCCTTAGGTTTGTTAGGTTCAAGTAGTTCTACGTCTAGGGGACTGATGACCTCAGATGTAAAGTCCCATAGTGCTTGGAGCCATTTAACCTTAGCTCTTGCGTTGGGAAACTCAGACAATAGCGCTTCAGAGTTCCGAAATGTAAATGGTGACTCACTTCCACTCGGCACTCAACTGGTAACTTCAGCTTCAGTGTAGACGATTTATGTTTCTTCTGACACATTAGGCATGATTAAAAAGTCACTGTGAATCATGTAAAGTCACATCCAGCGTACCCGCTGATATGTAATAGCTTTACCTGAGTAGATGTTCACTTTCTGAATGAAGTAGGATGTGTATCTTCTTATCTTCAAAACTGAAACTGTTATAATATTAAAACACGTCGTCTTATGCCTGTGCTGAGCGTAGACAATTCCCATAAAGTCTGCTGGATTGTCGCGTTGAATTTACAAAAGTAGTGCCGGTGTCATGAGTTGCCGTAAGGCACCGGTACTGGTATGGCATAGTAGAGTTGCAACCCTGAAATCCGCATGGTTCTGGACAAGGTGAGCAGGAATTCACCTGTAAACTATTTTTATCAAAACAATAGCTGTAGTGCTGCTACTGTTCGCAAGTATCGAGGCTTAATGGAATGCGGAGAGTTTTTCTTTCCGCACCGGGATTGAAGAACGTGATTCAGAAGTTCGAATTAACTGGCGATTTGGGAATTGCTTCTGGGAGACGCCTCAACCTGCTGAAGAAGTTACCTCCATAAAGCGTGAGCCGTGCGTGGCTCGTGTTCCTGCCATAATGTATTTTACACCATATTTTTAGCGCACTACCACCTCACTACGTTAATTTAAATTACTACTGTCACTGAGATGCTGCTTTGCCTGAATGTGAGCGGCGTTAGCAGCTCGTATCGATATATCCCCTCTCACAGTATCGTTGCTCGACTGCTATTATTTCCCGGTCGTTGTCTGTCGTAGGGGAGTTCGGGTTGCGAGTTCGGGCTGCCAGTCAGTTGGAACGCGTCTGGAGTGCAGACCGGACCTGCCAGTAGGAGAGTTGCAATGCGGCACTAGTGCAGTCAGGTTGGAGCAGCAGTGACGTCTGCGTCGACATGGCACGCCCGACCGTTGCCGCCACGCATCACTTGAACCAGACGATGGTCTTGGCGCATCGTCGGTCGGTCGTCCTACCGGACGACACGTTTTGGCTCGCTTATCGTTCATGAGTCGGCTGTGGGTGTGTGCATCGACTCCCCGGTGGGTTCCTGGCCATGTCGGTATCCCTGGGAACGAAGCTGCAGATGCCGCGGCCAAGGCTGCGGTCCTCCAGCCTCGGACAGCTTCTTGTTGTGTCCCTTCGTCAGATTGTAGCAGGGTCATTTGTCGGCGCATTTTATCGCTGTGGCATGCCGATTGGGCTGCATTTACGGACAACAAGCTTCGGGCCTTGAAACCTCTTCCCGTGGTCTGGACGTCCTCCTCCCGCCCTTCTCGGCGGGAGGAGGTAGTTTTGGCCCGGTTACGAATTGGACACTACCGGTTCAGCCATCGCCATCTGCTGACGGCTGCGCCGGCGCCGTTCTGCCCATGTGGGCAATTGCTGACGGTCCGCCACATTTTAACGTCCTGCCCGGATTTTAACACACTGCGTCTTGATCTTGGCCTGCCATGTAGTCTAGATGCCATTTTAGCGGATGACCCACGAGCAGCAGCTCGTGTTCTTCGTTTTATCAACTTGACCAACCTCTCTAAGGACCTTTGATTATGCTGTTTTTTTAATCCTATGCCTGTCAGTCTGTCTTTTATCGTGTTTTCCCTTTTAGTTGCTGTTTTAAACTTGTGCCTCGCGGTGCTTTCCTAACGTAGTCTGGGCGCTAATGACCATTGACGGTGTGCGCCCTAAAACCACAAAAAAAGCATAGACTCCCGATTTGTCTTCGTGCGTGCTTAGTTACTGTTGGGTATCCTTAAAGCCTTCGTGCAAGTGTTTGTCAAACTGTGTGTGTAGTTGGTGTGATTTCCACTGACACTCTGTTTTATATGCTGTCGGTGTTTTGCTCACAGGAAATCCTCCCCAACAGCGAACCACCGAAACGTACCACACAGCTTGAATGGACGTGGCTTGGGTAGTTGAAAGCACTGAGAGGACGGTCGTCACATCACGCGACGTGTAACTGGTTCTCTGAGCGCTTCTGGGCCCCTTCAATTACCGTCTTGTCGAACTTGGGTCGGTCCTTACCTGGTGCAGGGATGTCGGTTAGCCAGTGGCCGTGTTTCCTCTGCATGGTTGGGTCTGAGCCAGTAATTCCTCCGTTGTGTGTCTGGAATTGAGTGGGAGACGCACCAGCAGTGCAGTCGCAATGGAGCAGCAGTCGCGGACGGACCAGCAGACCAAGGAAGTTATCTCCGTGCGATGTAGTTGGCTGGGTCCTCAGGCGGTCGCTGTGCAGTGTCGGAGCTTGTGTGGAGCTGTCCGATCCCTAAGAGCTTCGTGGTGCACCGACCCAGGACGTCAAAGTTGAGTAGTGGTTTCAACTACCCAAGCCACGTCCATTCAAGTTGTGTGGTACGTTTCGGTGGTTCGCTGTTGGGGAGGATTTCCTGTGAGCAAAACAGTTTTTATTGCTGAAATTTAGGCACCATGCGGTGCAATTGGTTGACTACAATTAAAGTGCACCAGCGGAATTTTGTGCCTTGTGGTCGTTAGTGTTCCGGTTACCTATCCTGGCCACTAACGTAATTTCAGGCAGTGTCCTTTCCTCACCTGTTCTCACTGTCCAACATGGTGTGTAGTTTTGACAGCTTAATACATATTTCATTGTGGATAATCACGTTCGTAACTTTTGGTGTTTTGAGTTTTCATGTACCTATTGGTGGCAAGCAAGTCGTTTTGTCGGGCAGTCGATGGCTGTTCCCTGGTTGGGTTCCGACGGATCAAGTGTAATTGGGCTCACCACCTGTCTCACGTAAGTGAACGATGGCAGACCGACCTCACTGGAGGCTTCTGAGTGCCGTTTTCTTTATTGTCCTTCTCATCGGTGTTTAATTGTCTTGTTTATAATCTACCATAGCCAATGATTTAAAAATTTTTAGATTTTATGTATTTTTGAACTTTGGAAAATCAATTGTGGGCCTTCAACCACTTAAATCCGTATTCTTTTAAAAAAAAAATTCGACCTTCTGCCTTCAAAAGGTTATGGTAATTTCTTTTAAAATATTGAAAATTATAATCTGGGCCTTGCATCTTGTTCGTGTTCGTCTATTCACCCTTGCCTTGAGGCTCTGAGCATTACATATATATATATATATATATATATATATATATATATATATATATATATATATATATATATATATATATATTTGCAGTTTTAACTGCATGTTTTTACTGCTTGAGATTTATCTTGTTGCTTTAATGCTTCTTGTTTGGAGGCCTTCAGCTGTGAAAGATTTGGAGTCTGAAACTCGCAGCTGTAAAAGTTCCGCTATGTGCCGCTTTGGTTGTAAATGTGTTATTAAATTACAATTTAAAGGCGAGACTGACCACAACCTCACTTGGCTCTTTACACAACCTAAACACCTGTTCTGCCCAGCGGGTTTAGCGGGCGTCTCAAAATTCGTAAATAAACCATTTATAAATTTTAATAAAGTTGCTGGTTCCATGTCAACAAAATGTTGTAACTGAAGAGAAAGAAGTTGCTGCTGACTAGGCTGAGAATAATGGACGGAATGTGCGATCTTCGAGTAGTGCATGAGCTGTGTCACGACAGCTGGTAATCAGGCTTTTGACAGGTGGTTACACTAACATGAATGGGCAGTGTATCAACTAGGACAGGTGGATGGACTGTGCCAAATCATACTTACAAACAAATAAAGTTGTAAACTCGAGTTAGTCCGCCGCGTGGGGTAGCCTCGCGGATCTGAGGAGCCTTGCCACGGTACACGCAGCTCACCCCGTCGGAAGTTCGAGTCCTCCCTCGGGCATGAGTGTGTGTGTTGTCTTTAGCGTAATTTAGTTTACTTTAGATTAAGTAGTGTGTAAGCTTCGGGACCAATGACCTCAGCAGTTTGGTCCCATAGGAAATTACCGTAAATTTCCAAAGAAATTTCGAGTGAGTCCCAGGGTGTAAAATGTTGAAATAACGTATGGAACTGAAGCCGGTTGATGCCTTCGTGCCTTGTGTCATAACACTCACGTCATTTCAGATTCTGAAACGTTGTTGTATGAGTTAACACATCTCGAAGTCGACTTTCGGCATAATGACAGATAGGACGGGTGTGGCGCTTTCGACAACAGCGAATCGGGTCAGTGACACGTAAGGCTACGATCTTTTTTCCTTGCACGGTTAGTATTTTCCATAGTATTGGTTGTGTTCTACTTAGACAGAAATCGAAATGTGTTTCTCGACCACCATGTAAGATTCGAACCATTTTATGTCTGTAAATGATGTTCTTGGCTTGAGCTGTTAACCGAATCGCACGAAGTTGTGAGACGCCATACGCCGGTCAGACCATCACCACCTTGAAGGTACGGCGTATAGAGGAAATGCATCACACCTACTTAAAACAGCCGAGCAAATCTACTACTGCAGATCATTGCTGTGGTACCAGTCGTGCTTCGAAACATAAAAACACAGAGTGTCTGTCCTGTTGGCTACTTCCAATTATCGGTATTGTATCATTCAGGAAGAAGTTGAGACTGAATTAGCAAGTGACCTTATAAATAGAGCCGGAGGGTTTTGACTGAAGTCTGCTTGCAACCTTGCTGTCTCCCAGATCAAACATCAGAGGGATAGAGTTAATGTCATGGCTGTCATAGCTCCACTTACCGGCAACATTTGTGCACTGAAAACGCAGGGTGTTCACTTGCTGAAACGTCTGCGGTCGTCGAAGTCACTCGGCTGCGTTCCATTAAGTTGTCCGAACCAAAAAGTGCTGTCAGAAGCTTTTCTGTAGGTATCTGCGCAGCTGTAGATGAGACTGAAGTCAAAGAAAGCTGAGTGTGACACTCAAACGCATCTAAATAGATCGTCAGGGGACAAAGATTCGTAAGTCGGTAAGACATTAAGCTTATCCCACAGACTGGAGATGAAAAACTTCTGGCTAGCTCGTATGAGTTTCTTACTCAGTTCCGGAAGGCGGTGGGCCGATTTCCTTGGCACATCGAGCCTCGCAACAGGGGCAAAGGCGGGTTGCTGGCGCCTAGGTCGGTGCTCCATTGACCAGAGGCGGGCGTTGCGTAACGCGGAAGCGCACGTTGCGTGAGCCGGGCAAACAGCTGCCTCTCGGAAGAAAGGTGCTGGTATCTGCTACACTATAATTGATACTACAGCACCATGTAATTATTGAGTTTACAGACCACTCCAGCATGTGAATTACCGAACAGAATGTTTACTGCGGATAACACTTCCAGTAAAACTCCAGGTCTAATATTCCGCCGCTGAGTTAGAAAGGTACAATTGTTAATACTTCTTGCTTGAGAGGTCGCGTTCGGTATACAAAACAGCTTACTAAAGTTTAGTTTGCGTCTGTTGAGGATAGGGGGAGAGATCTTCAAAGATCGAACACCGGCAATTCAACTCTGAAGATGCCCCTTGCAGACGGAGACGAGACGAAACGTTAGTGATCAGTTTTATGCATCGACCACGGTCTCTCATTCCAGGAATAAAAGCCAGCCGTGAAAGCCTTTACTTCAATTATTAAAACAGCGCATATAAACGGTGATGAATCACTTCCGCTGCGTCAGTTCTGTATAATTTCTTGAGAGTTAAATTCCATTCATCCGACCGAAAGAGGAGTCAAGATGCATTAATAGTAACGTAAATTTTAAATACTGTTCGTTTCCTGGTTTTGTTCAAGAGCGTTCTCTTAGTCGTAGCTAACGTCTCTTGAGTATCATTATGATGCGTAAGTGATACCACAGCCTAGGTAGTTGAATATGTGTATTTGATCCAACATGTTGTTCTCGATTATGATTTTGGGTCGAAGGTGTTCTTTTTCACAACATGCAAGAATTTTAGCTTTCTTTTTTTGCCACTGTATATAAGGACTATACAGTTCGTTGTACGTTGTCTTCCGCACCAGCAAATATTACACGATCATGTGAAAATACGAGTGATTTAAATGCGGTAAGTATATGTCGGTAGAAACCTTCCATTTCCCCTTCGCCATTTCTCGAAAATGTCATTATTATATATGTATGTTACGTAGTATAAGTGCTGAAGTACGCTATTGTCCGGCTCCTTGTGTGGTACTTCTCATTCCTGTTCTAAGGCTAAGATGGCGTGTTTTTTGATGTTATCAACATATATGAGAGGGACAGTTAGGTAAGAGAGCGAGCTATATATTCTAGGAATAATAGAAAAAACCCAACTTTAGAAAGCAATGGCATGACTGTCTACTATGTTTGGACCAAAGGAGGAATCCAAGTAAAATCTATGACTAAAGATTGAAGAATAGAAGAAGAATAGGACAACCATGAAGAATCTGATGCCATCAGCTTTAAATTTCTTGGTTTCGGAACAGACAAATATATCAATGAACACACAGAAGAAGTAGATGAGCCTTTGTATTTTTGACGATTAGATGCTCCGGAAAAGAAATAAACTGCTGTAACGTATAGCAATAAATACATACTTTCTAGGTTCCAATATTTGATGGCCATCACCACAACTAACACAATTAAATCACTGCATTTTTCTATCCGAGAAATAATTAAACTACACAAGAAAATATACAAAAGGTCAACATTTTCCTCCTGTACTCCTCCACGATCGTGATTCCCACCTGTTACGCATTCTCAAGTTATACGTATAAAGTGCTCCTAAGAGCATTCTGTTCTAGTGTCAACCATGTTTAAATTTTACGTGTTCATAAAGAAGTCTTTTATATAAATTACAAAGACTCCTGTCTTGTTATAGACATGGAATATGTGAAAATGATTGACTCGAGGACTGGGTCGTCTTAGAAGGAACGATATACTTCGACGCGCTTCATACCGAGCTGTCACTTGAGAATGGCAAAGAGGTCGATATTATAATGAATGAAGGCCGAAAAGGAAATGTCATTCTTAAAATATCTCAGGACTGTGGACACTATTAACCTGAAAATAATGAAGTAGATGAAGTACGAGAAGAATGTGATACTCTTCCAAAAGTTCAGTGTATAGGCCTATCACTTTGTAATAATGTGAGGAAGTTAAAGGGGTTCCACAACGACTTAGGTCACGGTAGTACAGGTGTCCAGACGATATATAGTGTGTCTATAAATTATCTTTACAACTTAAAACCATACTAGGTATTGACAAACGGTTTTCAACATGAGATAACTCATGAAATTTTGTTTTCTCATTCATACACATCAATGTATGCACTCTTTCTGGCACGGATAATGTCTGGTCGGGATTCTTTTACCTCAGCGTGCGATTCAAGACCTCCAATGAGACATGTTCAAATGCACTGCGAAAGTCTCTAACCTCCATTTAGCACAGGAAGAAGTCTTACGGTGTGAGTTCAGGGCATCGTGGTTGCCATCAGTTCATCTATCCGGAAACCTTTTATCCAGAAACTGATGGATATTTAGGAACTAGTGGGGTGGTACCGCATCCTCAGGAACATGGCATCAGGTTGCTGTTGTTCCAGTTGTGGAACCGCAAACTCTTGTAACACGTCCAGGTAAACACCGCCGTTGACGGCAGATTCGACGAAGAATAATGAATCATTGATGCAATTGTGCATCAGTCCGCCCCGAACATTGACCTTGGAACTGTCTCCTTCCATTTCACACTTAATGTGAGGTTAGTGTGAACACCATATACGAAACTCGGATCGGCGGTATCTGAAATGTTGTGCATGTTAAGAAATATTTTCACTTATTTAAAACTGTTATTGGATTTTTGCGGGAAGTACCCGAACGAAAAACTGTGTGGTGTTTGTACCGTATTTTATTGCGGCTTGTATCCCGATATGTAGCGCAGAGACGCCACATCTTATAAGTTCATGACTTTGATAGTCAAGGTGGCCAAACTACAATCAAAACACGTCCAACAGAGCCTCCCGTTAATATAGCTACTCGACCTTTTGGAGATATTTGACTATTTAGCATAGAATAAGAACTAACAGTGACGCTGGAAAGGTTTGAAGGGATATTTATGCAACTAACTCAGTTGTGAAATAACATTCTGTGAATTCTATAAATTACTTCTTTACGAATGCGAACAGTACAACAGAGACTTCATTTTCACAGACCCCGTCGTCTTCGAAACAGCGACAGTATGGTCCCCGATCCGCTCCAGTGGGTTATTCCGCCTCACAGCAGCTGATGTCGGCTACACTCGCTGACTTGGACTTCCAGTGAGGCGGGTAATCCTGGTGAGTACCACTCTTTCTATATTCCTTCACCTTGCGACTCGTTCGTATGGACGTTAAATGTGATACCACGTAATGTGGCGGATTTCTTCTGAGATGTAATTGGACGTGCGCTGAGCATCGTTTTCTGTACTGAATGTTTCATATTTAAATGCGGTGGAAATGGTGTATTGTTCTAGATAGACGTTACCGATTTCGAGATTAACAGGCTGATCATCTTAATAGTATTTCTAATGTTTCATTTTAAACATGCCTAATAAAATGTTTCCACCAGGAATCATACTCCGAAGACGACTTCATAAGTTGAAACGGGTTGATTACTTTCAAGGTGGGTATAATTTGAATTCTATTAAAATACTTCGTGCAGTTTTCTTCATGCCCAAGAGGCTCACAGATCTTTTTTTTTTTTTACGTGCATGACGTCCTGAGAAACTGCAGCACTTCTTCTTTTCCTGTATTGAAGTCTCTCTCACCATGGATCAACGCAAGTACGTTTATATCCTTGTGGACTATGTCCATCCCCACATGGAGTTAGTTTTTCTTCTGGACGCCGACATCTACCAGCGAGACAATGCAATGTGTCAGACAGTCTGCACTCTACGTGTGTAGTTTGAAGGGCACGTAGATGACTTCACCGTACTCCCCTGATCACCAAACTCACAGGATTTATACCCACTCAAGGATCTATAGGACCACCTCGATCGGGCTGTACGCGACACGGATCGTCAACAGAGAAATATAGAGCAGCTGACTATGGCACTGGAATCGGCATGGATTCACATCCCTGTCGGTACCTTCCAGAACTTCACTGACAGTAAATATTGGCTATTTCGTGTTTGGTCCCCACTTACAAATGATTGAGAAGTGCGGGCCCCGCGGACAAGGTCTTCCAATATCCAGCGTAGTGGCCGGCCCGTATGAGGGGTTACCAGTTGTCCATAAAATGGTACCTCATGACAATATGCAGGGAACCCCGTATTGATGTCTGAACTGTTGACGTTTCCACGCATGTTTCGAAGTGTTCTGTCCAGTTGAGAACACCAGGAGTCCAGACAATGGCCGTCAAGCAGGTGGCCAATTCTCTTGCTGATGAGCGACCCTGGAGAGAAACTTCTTTGGGAATAGAAGGCATCGTGGCCTATATCTCCCTTAGCGAATAGATCAGCGTTATGTTAGAGGACTGTGAAGTTATGGAGACCTCTCCGACATAACTGAATGTCTCAGCGCAGATCGTAGAGACCTCAAGAACTTACCACCCTTGGCCATACCGTGAGAGGAAAGCAAAATCAAGTGAACTGAGGAAACTCACTCAGTTCCTAGGTTTTGCTAGGACTAATGATGGCTCCTTTCGATCTAATAAGTAGTTGTTCGTTGTATATAATATGGAAAATGTATTTGGTGAAATCTCTCCCGACAGTAAATTAAAAAGTGGGTTTTTCTTAGTGAAAACACCGAACTCCGACGAGACAGGAGCGTTAATCACTTGCAAGAAGATTCGTGACCTAACTTTCACCGCAACACTCCATGAGAGCCTGAACATCGTACAGAGATTCAGTTTTGAGCGGGACGTAACGACCCAGATGGATGAGCAATTATGTGAAAATTTCGGAAAGCGAGGGTCCACTTTGAATGTCGTGTGCGTCGAGACTCGTCAGGCAACAAGGTTGACAGTGGACCATTCATCCTCGCATTTGAGGGGGATTCGGTTCCAGAGAAAGTTGAAACGATGGTACACCACTGTAATATGAAGCTGCATTTCCCATTCTTGGAGCGGTGCTTTAAACGTCAACACTTCGGGCGTACCTCATCTCGTTGCATGAACAACCAAGTTTGTGGAAATTGCAGTTGGCCGATACCTGAATGAGCGTCCAACATTCTGTGCCAGTTGCTGAGGTTGTCGCCGATCCAAAGAGTGCTACCTTAATTAAGGAGTTTCCTTCTATGAACCCATGAGAAACAAGTGATTTTCGTAATTTTTCAAGTAAAATAAAAATAATGCAAAATATGGTGATAGTTTTAATTTCTACACTTTTGTCTTTAACAAATTGTTTTTGGGTTCACATGCAACGCTCTCTTTAACCACTGCAGCAGATGGAAGGGCTCGTTGCAGCCGGCACGTTAGCCATCCGCAGGAATTCCCGAAGGCCTGCTTTTGGACCTATAACAAAATAATTTTGTAAAGTAATTTTCAATATATCTTCTGTCAGCTTGTGTAGGATAACTGAAAAATACTAAGTTCGAAAGTAGTGGTCACGTGTTGAATCAAATGTCACTTTATTTGTCTTTGCAATCGAAACAAAAGCGTGCACCGAAAATAGACTTTTGAAGGTATCGTGAAAGGGATACGTTCACTGATACAGAATTCAACTGAGGATTTCGGCGTCAAATTTCGATCAAAATCATATGTCCTTTTCTCAGGTTATGTTTCTCGCCAATATGAAAAATACGGTTAGGAAAAAAGCGTGTTTAAACCAGTGGGTTACATTATAGTCAAGTAAAACGTATCTCTCGTGAGCGATACCAGGACGATTCACCAATCCTTCCAGAGGCAAAAGGAGGTCGCCCTCCATCTTCTTCACGTCCATGATGCTCCTTCGGGTCTCTTGCAGCTTCTGTCATCCGTTGCTCCGCCCGATCGAAATACTTTTCGTTCTCTTTTGTACAGAAGTTGTAACAAGCTGGTACCCGATGCCGGTAGGACAGTGAATTGCAGGGACAAGGGCTACTTGAATATATCACCTTTAATGTGTGTGCTATTTTTTTTTATTACAGAGATATGAAGCCATTTTTGTTTTTTTTTTTTAAATGGAAACCTATGTTAAATTTTAGCGTAACATGATGGGCTTAAAAAGACGGTTTCAAATATGTGTACATCATAATATTTAGGCGAATAGTTTTTGAGACACAGATACGTTCTCGTACAGTGTTCGTCCTTCGAAGCGGCATTGTCCGATGCGACCTTTCCTGTTGTGTGGAATACATGGTAAACGTCGCGAGTCCGTCCTTACACAAACACGTCCATTTATCCGACAATATTAATACATACTGCGATATTTTGCGCAAAAATTAACTGATGATGTCGTGCAAATATTATTTAGTTACTTGGCAACTGTGATACCAAAATAGTAGACAACATACAGTATCAAAATACTACAAGATGTTAATACATTTTAAGTAAGAGAAATACAAATGTAAATGAGGAGACCCTTATTGGTCATAATTATTCCGTACGCATTTGTTTTTTATTTGAAAATATTTACTATTGATCACAATACGAAACAAATACAAAGATGCAGAACAAATACTGTACATGATACAAAACTTTCCTGAAGCATGTGCTCAAAATGCTTCCTCTCTGCTGCAATGCACATTTGTAGTCACCGTTCGAATGATTTGTGAACGGCTGCGAGGGTGTCACGTGAGATATCAGCGCACGCTTCGATGATACGTTGCTCCATATCGTATGGCGTAGTTGGTATTTGAGCATACACTTTGTTTGATTTCTCCCCATAGAAAAAAATCTAGAAGGGTCAAATCAGGAGATCGGGCTGGCCACTTGACTTCAGCTCGTCGTCCTATCCAACAATCCGGTACCTTCTCATTTAACAGCTCTGTAGCCATACGGGAAGAGTGCGCAGGATAGCCGTCATGTTGGAACCACATGCACTGACGCGTAGTTAGTGGTACCTCTTCCTGTTTCGCAGGAACTGTGCATAGTTATTGCCATTTAGTATACCCGGTATAACGTACGGCCAAAGAATGAAATTTCCAACGATGCCGCACTACACGTTAACACTCCGCGGTCGCTGATTCTGTACCTATCGAAGCCAGTGAGGGTTCTCTATTGACCAGTAATGCATATTAAGCAAATTCACGTTATCGTGGTTGGTGAAAGTCGCTTCATCAGTATAAATCACCAGTTGAAAAAATGTTGGATCATCTTGTAGGCTCTGCATAGCAAACCAGCAAAATTCCTGGCGCCGTTCGAAATCCACAGCGGTGAGTGCTTCATGAAATGAGAGGTGAAACGGGTGAAATCTATTCCGGTGCAATATGCGTAGATCACTTCCCTGACTTATACCACATTCCGAGGCGATACGTCGTGACGAAACTGTAGGGTCTTCATGCGTCAACGGTAGAACGGCCTATTCATGTACCTCGCCAGTTGCACTTTTCTGCGTTGTCCTCTGTATGGCGTCCCACGATACCGATTCAAGTAGTTTCTTGCAAATAAGTGCAAGAAGCTGGCGCATAGGACGCTCACGATCAGGATACAGCTCTCCATTTCGCTTTATTTCTCTAGCAGTATTTCTTCTGCTTTCACCATCACTAGAAGCATATCTAACTTTTCTTCGTTAGTGTACATGTCTGCTCCAAGAAACTATGACGGAAATGCGATGTCTCATTACCCCAGCGGCACATTTATACCCTTCTCTCCAGCTACCTCGTGCGTCACCTTGCGGCGTTATCCAGAAGCAGGAAAACAACGCCTTCCCTGTTAAATTCCTCAGTGGTCAACAGGAAAGGTCGCATTGGACAACGCCACTTCGAAGGACGAACACGATATGGGAACATATGTCTCAAAAACTATTCGCCTAAATATTATGATATACACATATTTGAAACCGTGTTTTTAAGCCCATCACGTTACGCTAAAATGTAAGATAGGGTTCCATTTAAAAAACGCGAGGTGGCCTCATATCTCTGCAATAAAAAATAGCACAAACATGAAAGCTGATGTATTCAAGTAGCCCCTGTCCTTGCTGCAATTCACTGTCCAAACGGCATCTTTGTATCTACTACGGTTGGGGAGATACAAGGGGTGTTATGACTTAGCTGCCTTACCCTGTATATAAAATGATTTTTTTACGAAATTTTGAAAGGGAATACCCCTTAAGGAACGTAAAATCCGATCTCCTCACATATCACGTTCTCTGATATCTTGACTTAGTGTGTTCGAATTTTGCCACTAGTGTTGCCACTCATCAGCAGTACCTCGAGTACTTACTTCATTCCCTCGACGTCTTGTTCCGGTAGCTTCGAGACGGGCCAGAAGCTGCAGCTTGGCTGTCGTTGCAGACACGCCCTGCTACTTGCTTTTATCGCCTCGTACAAAGTATTTCGTAGCAGTTTGTCTGTCCCTAACTCTTCACAGAACACAGCAATGTCATTCGTTTACGCAAGCTGTTTCGTTCTCTCGGAGGGCGCATGTATCTCGCGGTTCGTTCGCAAACCAATGGTGTTAGCCAAATGGTAAGATTCACCGCAATCTTCCCCTTTGTCACTTTCATCTGTTGTCTCAGTTCAGTACCGTCTCTTTAGCCAGATCGTAGTTCTCTGCATCCAGCCATTGAAGCCATCTTCAATACGTGGACTTCGTGTAATTTATCATTGTGTACCGTCAGTGTAGGCTGCCCTTGGCTAAATATCGTCTTGCGAGCCTCTCCTTTCTTAAATATAGTGTTAATAACATCAGAATATATCAGTACTTTTGTTATTCTTTGTTTCTGTCTTATTAGAGTTGTGATATCCTCCCACCATTCCCAGTCTCCAATAAATCAGGGCCCCCTGCAAGTAGGAACGTGATTACGATTTACAGGTCGAATGCTATAAAAGTAATCAATTTAAAATCCCAGTGGATTGTTAACATTTACTGCGTCCCCGAAATAGGAACATTCAATTCATTGTCTCCGTCTGGGATTTCAAGAGCTGTGGAAAGCATGCATTATACTTCAAGAAGGCCACAAATGCTGGACGCTGCAGGAAACAGACTTCAACTTTTCCCATCATTGTTTGCAAACCAGGCACTCTGGACACAGTGGACAGAAAAGACATCTATTTGCAATGCTGTAGCTCAAGAGAAACCATAAAAACCTTACTGAACAGTTATTGATTGAACAGGCTTCAGTTACCGTTCACTTATTGATAATTCCAAAATAGCTAGGGAGAAACATCACTGATTGTTCAGTCCAACTTTATCATGAGTGCTTCATTGTAAGCGGATATTCAGAGAATTTGTTCCAGTATCCTACGATTTTACAGCCGTTTTTTTTTCTGTATTTAGCATTAACAGCTATTTTCCTTTCTGATTGTAAGTTCTCTGCTTTATTAACGTTTGTACCAGCATGCACAATAACATCTTTGCTAAGAATGCTAGACAATGGGCTAATAACGAGTAATCTATGTCACAGAAATAATAAACAACCAATAAAACAGTGACAAGGAACGAAGTTTTCCTTGTAATAATCTTACAAATTGACAATATTAAGCTTTCTACAGAAGGATGACATTTCTCTACATAAAGATCCGTAAGATTGTGACAGTTTAAAATACGAAACGGTATAGTACGTGATGTACGACAACTGTACATTAAAATAAAACAATTTCTCACAGTCACAAACTTCGGAATGAGCTTTAGAATCAACTTACGTGCCGCTCTTGGCTGTATTTATTCTTCGGGAGATTTAAGTCCTATTGTATCGCAGGAGGGTTTCTATGGTATTGAAAAAAAAAAGAATACAGGAAGACAATCAGTGATAAGATGAAACCGGGTGGTACCCGTGGGTCGAACTCGTATGGTTCATTCTCCAATAATGTACGTTATACGAGCTCCAGTCAGGGTCCGTAACATTGATCGTTCCTGTCACCTCAGTGCATACAGAGAATAAAGTAAAGTAGGTGCACTACAGATACCAACACGTGCCTGATATAGAATGCAATTAACGAATCTGTGTCGTCACACTTTCTTTTGAGACATCTGCAGACATTTGTGTAACGAAGTTATTCATACTGTTTGTTTAAAAACAAAACGGGATATATAATAAGATTATTTCTTCAGTGTAGGATTGTACTTCCCCTGCTTTTTCAAATGCGAATTCTTGTATTGATTTAATATCTTCCCCTTTCGTTGTCCCCAATTACGGCTATATTTTTACTTGCCACAATACAGATTACATAGTTGGTAGAGTCAACAGGTAGCGTTTTGAGAACTAAGCCTAGTGATATAAAGGGTTTCGTTGGTAAGGACAACAACTATGTTTACGAGCTAAAGTATATCATACAACTTCGTTGCCTTGATTACATTTCGAGATTCTAGATAGATCGCTCCACAAGTTGTGTGATATTTATCCCAGAGGACAGATGATGACGGGGATGACATCCTTTCGTAAAGTTTTAGTCTGATTGAACTCTAGGCTCAGGTCTTGGTATTTCGATTTATTCTGAACCGCCTTGTCAGTAAGTACCCATCACAGGCTACTGTAGCAGAGATTAAAAGAGGTACGATCTTTTATCTGGAAGGCGCACAGAAATGTCAAGCTTCTTAGTTGTTACCGTTCGGTCGGTGTGTATTTTTTGATCGTACAGGATACGTTTACATCCACTTGTTGTGACCGCTTGAGGTGTGTCGTCGTATCATTTGTAGGAGAGATCTGGTACGCCTAGAGCTCTGTACATGTGACAGTGAAAGTATGAGCACACCTTATTGTGGCTCTTGAGACATCCTTCGTCAATGTAGGACAGACAGATATTGAGAAGTCTTTGATTTATTAGGTTGGTCAACGTGTTACGTAGTTTTTATAAAAAAGTTCTTGTAGTTATTCCTCCTTAGCGACTGATCTCGTGCATCAATACGGGAACCTCACTCTCTGACCTCACTCTTCCTCTTTTAGTACGAGATGCGTCTGATTGTCTCACTATTTATGTTCCTCTTACTGTTTGGGTACTGACCATGCTGGAATATCTGGCTGCAAGATTGTTTTAGATTATTCTGATTTAAAATAAAACCTGCGGATGTTCCATTTAAGTCTTCAAATGTAACTTCGTTACCGCCATTCAGAGCTTATACTCGGTATGGTAATGTATTTTTTGACGTAATACAGCGTACTGCTTTTGCTTTTGATGCGAATCTTTCGCTTCTGTTCATTATATTTTTTTGTCAATTAGTGAGTACGCCTTCTTCCTAGTAAAATTTAAAAAAAAATGTGTATCTCGTGTTTATTCCTTTTACCATCCTGAGACAGATATGATGATGGAAGTGTGTCGAAAGGCGTAATATCTTTGAAGAAACAAACAATTTTAGTATAAGAGCACCATGACCGCAGACCTCTATAAAAACTTCCTGTCTCCCATTACGAAGTTCATAAGCCTCATTGTTGATGTTATATCGCAGAACTTGTGCATTATGTGAAAACTTCGTTGCCAGGACAATAATTTATCTACTTAAATTAGCTACATCGGACGGTATTATTTGGTTAACCTAAAGACGGAAGAATCAGCAGTGATCAACGGCATCACGATGCAGAAGGCGATGGAAACCACTGCATTAAAGACACATAATGTGTATCCGCAGGATATATGGCCTGTAATTGGGAAAGTGTTATGATGACCTTTCCATTGGTAAAAGATTCCGGAATAGCCCGCCCCCCCCCCATTCCGATCTCCGAGAGTGCACTGCCAGTTGGGAGGTGACCATGAGAGAAAGACTGAATAACCAACGAAATGATAACGTTCTCCGAGTCGTGGCGTGATCGTCAGAATCTTTAATGTGGTAGAGAAGCTAGAAAATCTGAAAAGCGAAATGCAAAGGCTCAACATCGATACGGTAGGGGACAGTGAAGTGAAATGGAAAGAAGACAAAGATTTCTTATCAGATCCGTCTAGAGTAATATCAACAGCAGCAGGAAATGCTATAATGGAAGTAGGATTCGTTATGAATAGAAAGGAAGGACAGAAAGTGTGTTACTGCGATAGGGTAATAATTACGCGAGGCTCCCCCCCCCCCCCTCTCCCGAGTCTTCCCTCGGGCATGGGTGTGTGTGTGTTGTCCTTAGCGTAAGTTAGTTTAAATTAGATTAAGCATTGCGTAAGTTTGGGGGCCGATGACCTCAGCAGTTTAGTCCCATAAGACCTAACGACAAATTTGCAAATTTTATGATCAGAAACAACAGCAAACAAACACCGACAACAGTTCAAGTATACATGGCTCAAATGGCTCTGAGCACTACGGGACTTAACATCTGAGATCATCAGTCCCCTAGAACTTATAACTACTTAAACCTAACTAACCTAAGGACAACACACACATCCATGCCCGAGGTAGGATTCGGACCTGCGACCGTAGCATCAGCGCCTAGAACCGCTCGACGTCACAAGATAAAGATGGAGAGATAAAGAAAGAATGTGACGATGCTGAAAGGGTAATACAGCACGTAAAGGGAGGTGAAAATCTAACAGTCACGGGCGACTGGAAAGCAGTTGTAGGGGAAGGAGTAGAAGAAGTGGCTACAGGAGAACGTGGGCTTGGGACATGAGAGAGGAGAAAGACTTATTGAGTTCAATAATAAATATCAGCTACTAATAGCGAATATTCTCATCAAGAATCACAAGAAGAGGAGGTATGGTTTAGAAAAGAATGGGTGATAAGGGAAGATTTCAATTAGTTTACATCATGGGAAGACAGAGATCCCGAAATCAGATGCTAGATTGTAAGGGGAACCCAGGAGCAGATACAGACTCAGGTCACAAGGTAGTAGTAATGAAGAGTAGACATTAGTCAGAAAGAATCAATACTCAAAGAAGTGAAATACCGAAGTACTATGGAAAGACGAGATACGCTTGAAGTTTTCTAAGTCTGTAGATACAGCAATAAGGAATAGCTCAGTTAGCAGTACAGTTGAAGAGGGATGGCAATTACAGAAGTTGGAAAGGAAAACATAGGTACAAAGAAGGTAGCTGCGAAGAAACCATTGGTAACAGAAGAAATACTTCAGTTGACGGATGAAAGAAGGAAGTACAAAAACGTACAGGGAAAGTCGGAATACATAAATACAAGTTGCTGAGGAATGAAACAAAGAGACAGTGCAGGGAAGGTAGGACGAAATGGCTGCATGAAAAATCTGAAGAAATCGAAAAAGATTGACTGCCGGAAGGAATGACTAAGCATATAGGAGAGTCCAAATAACCTTCGGTGAGACATAAAGAGTACAATGGGAATTCCACTGTTAAATGTAGAGGAGAGAGTAGATATGTGGAAAGTGTACATTGAAGGCCTATATGTGGGGGGAAGATTTGTCTGATGTGATAGAAGAAGAAATAGGAATCAATTTAGAAGAGACAGGTGATCCACTAATAGAATTAGAATTTAAGAGAGGACTAAAGATCAAATATGGCAAAAGGGATAGACAACATTCTATCAGAATTTCTTAAATCACTGGCAGAAGTGGCAACAAAGCGACTATTCACGTTGGTGAGTAGAATATGATTCTGGTAACATATCATCTGACTTTTGGAAAAATACCATACATACAATCCGAAGACGGCAAGAGTAGACAAGTAACAGCTTATTAATCCAAGTTGCTGACAAGAATAATATACAGAAGAATGGAAAAAATTGAGTTTGTATTAGATGACGATCACGTTCGCTTTAGGAAAGGTAAAGGCACGTGAGAAGCAATTCTGACATTGCAGTTGATAATGGAAGCAAGAATGAAGGAAAATCAAGACACATTCATACGATTTTTCGATCTGGAAAACGCTTTCGACAGTGGAAAATGGCGGAAGACGTTCGAAATCTTAAGGAAAATAGAGGTAAGTTATAGGGGAGAGATGTTTAATATATAGATATCAAAAAAAGTTTTACATCACCCCTGTTTCCAGAATTCCTGAAGATAGACGTTGACTGGGGATATTGTATCACAGAGACAGTCCCTTTGACTGTTCAGAGATGTCACGAAACCTGCTCAAAGACGTAAACGACCATGCATGGGCAGCATCTATTACACGGAGGGGTCAGACAGCCGATCAGTTCCAGCCATTCCATCAGGAAGGAGGTACACGGCTCGTGTTATCTGTAGTTCAACCATGTCTAGACGATCAATACCGCGGTTCGATCGCGTACGCATTGTTACTTTGTGCCAGCAAGGGCTCTCAACAATGGAAGTGTCCAGGCGTCTCGGAGTGAACCAAAGCGATGTCGTTCGGACACAGAGGAGATACAGAGAGAGAGGAAATGTCAATGACATGCCCCGCTCAGGTCGCAAAAGGGCTACTACTGCAGTGGGTGATAGCTACCTACGGATTATGGCTTGGAGGAATCCTGACAGCTACGCCACATGTCGAATAATGCTTCTCGTGCAGCCACACGATGTCGTGTTAAGACTCAGACTGTGTGCAATAGATGCATGATGGGCAACTTCACTCCCGACGTCCATGGCGAGCCCATGTTTGCAAGCACGACACCATGCAGCGCGGTACAGATGGGCCGAACAACATGCCGAACGGACCACTCATGATTGCCATCGCGTTCTCTTCACCAATGAATGTTGCATATGCCTTAAACCAAAAAATCATCGAAGACGTGTTTGGAGGCAAACTGAACGCCTTAGACACACTGTCCAGCGAGTGCAGAAAGATGGAGGTTCCCTGCTGTTTTGGGGTTTCATTATGTGGGGCTGACGCACGCCGCTGGTGGTCATAGAAGGCGCCATAACGGTTGTACGATACGTGAATGCCATCCTCCGAGCGATAATGCAACCATATCGACAGCCTATTGGCGAGGCATTGGTCTTCATGGACGACAATTTGCGCCCCCTTCTTGCACATCTTGAGTACGCCTGGGATAGTTTGAAAAGGACTGCTATGGACGACGTGACCGACCAGTTTTTCTGAGGGATCTACGCCGAATCGCTGTTGAGGAGTGGGACAATCTGGATCAACAGTGCCTTGAACTTGTAGATAGTGTGCTATGACGCATACAGGCACGCATCAATGCAAACGGAAGTGGTAGTGGGTGTTAGAGGTACTGGTGTGCTCAGTAATCTAGACCACCTCCTCTGAAAGTCTCGCTGTATGGTATTACAAGATGCAATGTGTGTTTTTCATTAGCAATAAAAAGACCGGAAATGATGTTTATGTTGATCTCTATTTCAAATTTTCTGTACAGATTCTGGAACTCTCGGAACTGAGGTGATGCATAACTTTTTTTGATGTGTGTACAATATTATAAGAGCCAAGAGGGGATATATTCTTTCGCCGATACTGTTCAATCTATCCATCGACGAAGAAATGAAGGAAGTAAAGGTTTAGAAGTGGAATCAAATCTCAACGTGAAAGGCTATCAATGATACGATTAGCTAATGATATTGCTATCCTGAGTGCAAGTGAAGAAGAATGACATGATCTGCTGAATGGAATGAACAGGCTAATGAGCACAGAATGTGGATGGAAAGTAAATCAAAGAAAGACGGAAGTAATGAGAAGTAGCAGAAATGAGAGCAGCGAGAAGGTTAACATTAGGATTGATAGTCATGTTGTAGATGAAATTAAGGAATTCAATTATCTAGGCAGCAAAATAACTAATGACAGACGGAACAAGGAGGAAATCAAAAGAAATTACATTATATTATGGTCAGATAGAGATTCCGAAATCAGATATTGGATTGTAATGCGTAGCCAGGAGCAAAAATAGACTCAGATCAGAATTTAGAGGTGATGGTGGTAGCATAGCTGAAAAGGGCATTCCTGGCCAAGAGACGTCTATTGGTATCAAACATAGGCCTTAATTTGAGGAAGAAATTTCTGAGAGTGTGTGTTTGGAGCACAACATTGTTTGACAGTGAACCATGGACTCTGGGAATACCGGAACAGAAAAGAATCGAAGCATTTGAGGTATATTGCTACAGTTGAATGTCGAAAATTAAGTTGACTAGTAAGGAATGAGGAGGTTGTGTGCAGAATCGGAGAGGAAAGGAATATATGGGGAACACTGTCGAGGAGAAGGCACAGGATGATAGGGCATCTGCTAAGACATCAGAAAATAATTTCCATGGTACCAGAGGGAACTGGAGAGTGCAAAAACTGTCGAGGAAGACAGAGATTTGAATACATCCAACTGTCTGAAGACTGATGACTCAGAAAAAAGGAAGTCTGCTTAGTCGTTTGTGCGTTATTTCTTCTCCAAAGTAACAGAACTGTCGTGGGGTCTAAATGGTTCCTCCAAAATGTTCTCTTCAATTAAACAAGAGGGCTCGTATAGCCACTCCTCGAGACTTGGGATTTACACAGATTGTGTCAGTATTGAGTTACAGAAAGCTTGATGGTGCCAAGATGTGTTTCTCATAACTAAACGGAAGAAGTGAGTTTTGAAAAAGTTTCTCCCTTTTTACATTCAAAAAGGGTTAGAGGGAGTTTCTGGATGCTTACAATCTGTCAATCGTTTGGGAAACGGGATCCTGTTGGTAGAAACAACCAATTCCCAACAAGTGAAGAACATCTATAAAGATCAGTCAAGATTTTAAACACGGCTGCAACAGCAACTGTTGAAATTCTTCACAAATAAGTATGACAGCCAAAAACAGTTGCAGGATAAAAATTTTTTTATTAAAATTCTGTCATACTTATTTGTGAATAAAGATCAGTGCCTCAGGTAGTATGCAGTAGAAATTGACAACGCTTTAAACTACAGCAGTGGTGTAGTGACGTGCAGGGATCTGTTTGACAATCCCTAAGAAGAACTGAAAGCTGAGTGGTCCCAGGGAAGCATCGTTGATGTACAGAACGTAATGAAACGTTTGAATGGTGGTCTCGTCAAATTGGACTCATTTATACTGACTTCCAACAACACACAACTTCCAGAAGACTCCGCTTTAGCGTGAGGCCTTATTTTGATAACCCAATGTGCTGTTTTACATGCCAGCACTTTGACATACCACCTCAGGTTGCAAGGCCACCCATGTGGCTAATGTGGTAAGGCCACCCATGAAGATGTTTTTTGCACATCTCCTCGAAAGTGTGTAAACTGCCCTTGCCGTCACTCTATCTGGTGTACAGTGTCTTTCTTGAAGAAAGGAAGATACAGAAAATCAAAACAACCAGATGTATTTCATAGAGAGAGGACAAACAGATCTATAAGGCCATGCAGCCCCCGACGTTTGCTATCTTCTCTGCGCTCGCTCTTAAACAACCAGTTGTGAAGACCGATGCTGCTACCCAAACTGAGGTTTGCTGCGCTGGTATTAGTCGTAGGGGTATTTTGTTAAAATTCAGTAAAGGCGCAATTGGACGATGGAGTGTGGGGCTACTGGCAGTGTGTGGTAATAATCGGCAGCTAGTAGGCCAGTCAGAGTAAACATGGCTTGGAGCCGCAGCGGCGTATTGCACATACGATTTGTTTGGAGTAGTGAAACAATGAGGCAGGGAGCTGCAGCGTTGCTTTAGGTTATTGCGATGTATAAGGCGAGGCAGTAGCACAGAGCCGTGAGTGGCGACGTATTGGAATTTACCCCTGCCAGTACATCAGAAGCAAGGGGAAAAGCAGTATACACTACTGGCCATTAAAGTTGCTACACCAAGAGGAAATGCAGATTATAAACGGGTATTCACTGGACAAATATATTATACTAGAACTGACATGTGATTACATTTCCACGCAATTTGGGTGCATAGATCCTGAGAAATCAGTACCCACAACAACCACCTGTGGCCGTAATAACGGCCTTGATACCCCTGGAAATTGAGTCAAACAGAGCTTGGATGGCGTGTACAGGTACAGCTGCCCATGCAGCTTCAACACGATACCACAGTTCATCAAGAGTAGTGACTGGCGTATTGTGACGAACCAGTTGCTCCGCCACCATTGACCAGACGTTTTCAGTTGTTGAGAGATCTGGAGAATGTTCTGGCCAGGGTAGCAGTCGAACATTTTCTGTATCCAGAAAGGCTCGTACAGGACCTGCAACATGCGGTCGTGCATTATCCTGCTGATATGCAGAGTTTTGCAGGGATAGAATGAAGGGTAGAGCCACGGGTCGTAACACATCCGAAATGTGACGTCCACTGTTCAAAGTGCCGTCAGTGCGAACAAGAGTTGACCGAGACGTGTAACCAGTGGCACCCCATACCATCAGGCCGGGTGATACGCCAGTATGGCCATGACGAATACACGCTTCCAATATGCGTTCATCGCGATGTCGCCAAACACGGATGCGGCCATCATGATGCTGTAAACAGAACCTGGATTCATCAGAAAAAATGACGTTTTGCCATTGGTGTACCCAGGTTCGCCGTTGAGTACACCATCGCAGGCGCCCCTGTCTGTTATATAGCGTCAAGGGCAACTGCAGCAATGGTCTCCGAGCTGATAGTCCATGCTGCTGCAAACGTCGTCGAACTGTTCGTGCAGATGGTTGTTGTCTTGCAGACGTCTCCATCTGTTGACTCGGGGATCGAAACGTGGCTGCACGATCAGTTACAGCCATGCGGATAAGATGCCTGTCATGTCTACTGCCAGTGATAAGAGGCCGTTGGGATGAAGCACGGCGTTCTGTATTACCCTCCTGAACCCACCGATTCCATATTCTGCTAACAGTCATTGGATTTCGACCAACGCGAGCAGCAATGTCGCGATACGATAAACCACACTCGCGGTAGGCTACGATCCGACCTTTATCAAAGCCGGAAACTTGATATTGCGCATTTCTCCTCCTTACACGAGTGATCTCAACAATATTTCACCAGGCATGTCCGATCAACTGCTGTTTGTGTATGAGAAATCGGTTGGAAACTTTGCGCATTCAGCACGTTGTAGGTGTCGCCACCGGTGTCAACCTTGTGTGAATGCTCTGAAAAGCTAATCATCTTCTTCCTGTCGGTTAAATTTCGCGTCTGTAGCACGATATATTCGTGGTGTAGCAATTTTAATGGCCAGTAGTGTAAATAGTCAGGCACTATAAGCTTGAGGGTGTGTGCCAGGTCAGTCGAGAGTTGGGTAGGACCTTTGCTGGTGTACACTTATACGGGCCAGTCTGGCAGCGATGTTGTAAATACTCTATGTAAAGCTGTACTTCATTTCTATAAACTTGTTCGGATTGTATTCCGCCTCCGGGGATGCAACACTGGGATGGGACAGAATGGCAGACATGTACTTGGAGATTGCACGATATGCCTGAAGGAAGGTAGTGACAGTGGTCTGCAGTGGGTCCAGGACGGGCTACTTTCGCTTCCCAGCTGGCGTACCGGGGTCTGGGCGAGGCATACGCTGCCGGGGGCACGGCAGTGCTGCAGCGGCGCTAGAGGCGGCAGCGGGTGTTGCCATCCGGCAAGCACCACTAGCCGCAAGTTGCGGCACAGCATCCAGGATGGCGCGGGTTCGAGTCCAGTCCTGTACTGGGAGCAGCAGCAACCTGAAGGCAACCGGTGACCGGTACATACACCTTCGTCCCATGTCGGACAGAGCAGTCCAAATGGGGAACAGGGCGGTGGGGATCAAGGACTGTAACAGTTGTAAGTAGGCTATTTATGTTTTCTTATTGGCAACGTTACGTAGCGCTCGGTATGAAAATCACTGGCTGTGCTGTGTGCAGTCTGTGGCTAGTTTGCATTGTTTGGCAACGTTACGTAGCGCTCTGTATGAAAATCACTGGCTGTGCTGTGTGCAGTCTGTGGCTAGTTTGCATTGTTGTCTGCCATTGTAGTGTTGGGCAGCTGGACGTGAACAGCGCATAGCGTTGCGCAGTTGGAGGTGAGCCGCCAGCAGTGGTGGATGTGGGAAGTGAGATGGCGGATTTTTGAGAATGGATAATCTGGAAGTGTGTCCATCAGAAACAGTACATTTGTACGAATGGATGCCATGAACTGCTATATATATTATGACTATTAAGGTAAATACAGTGTTCGTTATCTAAAAAAAAAAAATTTAGAGAACAAACACTGTATTTACCTTAATAGTCATAATATATATAGCAGTTCATGACATCCATTCGTACAAATGTACTGTTTCTGATGGACACACTTCCAGATTATCCATTCTCAAAAATCCGCCATCTCACTTCCCACATCCACCACTGCTGGCGGCTCACCTCCAACTGCGCAACGCTATGCGCTGTTCAGGTCCAGCTGCCCAACACTACAATGGCAGACAACAATGCAAACTAGCCACAGACTGCACACAGTACAGCCAGTGATTTTTATACAGAGCGCTACGTAACGTTGCCAAACAATGGAAACTAGCCACAGACTGCACACAGCACAGCCAGTGATTTTCATACCGAGCGCTACGTAACGTTGCCAATAAGAAAACATAAACAGACTACTTACACAGTCTCTGGAATCGCGGGCAGCTACGCGGCGCAAGATGCGATGCCTCGGTGGGTGCCGACCGGGCAGAGTGCGGCCGACTCCCAGCTCAGTGACATTGATGACGGAGCAGGGGCATTGGCATACCAGGAATTGCTGAACAGGCTGGGCTCACAGAACAGCGCTGCAGGTGGCACGCCGACACTACGCTGCACCTATTGAAGTACTGTTCATTATTTGAACAAGCAATGCTACTGAATACCGCTGTATCACTCTGCACTGCCCCTTGGCGGTATTGAACTTGCTCAGCCTCCTGACGAAATTGGGCGCGGTGGGTCCCGGCTTCATCTCTGCCGACTGGAGTCCCGGGTTCGACCATTGATGGTCCGGAACAGGTTGCTAGTGTCAGCACTGACACCTGTGAGCCGTGGTAAAAATTGCTGTTCTGAATAGCGCACCCCAGTGCGTTGTGTGAAGCAGTCGCCCTCCGTTTCTGGCGGTGGGGCGCTGCTGTGGCAATGGCAGCTTTGGTGTCTCCCGCTGGTGGGAAAGGGGAAAGGTTGCCTGTTCACGTGCATTTAAGGGGCGCTATGAGCTCGCCAGTTGGCCAGTCGGGGTGAGTCTGGAGTCAGTCTGGGGTCAGTCTCTCGTCCCCAGCTTGCTAGTCTGTCTCTCCTTCGAATTTGTGGCGCAGTCAGAGAACTCAACGAGTGGTTGCCCGGTCGGGGGCTTAGTTCCTGCCAGTCTGCTCGAGTTGCTCAGGCAACAGTCATTGGCGGTTGGATCGATCGATCTGTTGGTCGGTCACGCACTGAGACACAAGATGACTTGTCCGCCTTGCGCGTCAGCGGATGTGAGGTTGCCACGTGAGTCCAGTGGGCCGCGCCGTATAGCGAGGGATAGTGGCTTCGCGGGCGACACGAGAGCAACAGGAGTCAACCCACGACATCGGTCTGGTCGGTGCGAGCTGCGACGCCGTGAGACGGGAGATCGGCGCGGCTTCCTGCGTCCGTTGAAGCGACTGGCAGCGGACGGTTCGGGAGAGCGTTGTGGGGGTGCTGCGCCAGGTCTTCGCCAGAAATCGCAGTTTATTAGAAGTTAAGTGATTGGAGATATGTTGTTTCATTTACTTGTTAAATTATAGTTGTTTTCTTGGTGAGGTCACCAGCCGCTTTGTTTTGGGGTCGTCCCACCATTCTTCTCCGTTTGCCCACCCGCGGGAAGGTGGTTATTTATGAATTCGGTGGTCCGTTTCCGTTTTTCCCTTGCGGAGTAGGGGCGGGTTAGAGCAACCTGCGGTGCGGGTTGTTCGGTAATCTCCCTATCAATATGCCGTACGTTAATACACTCCTGGAAATTGAAATAAGAACACCGTGAATTCATTGTCCCAGGAAGGGGAAACTTTATTGACACATTCCTGGGGTCAGATACATCACATGATCACACTGACAGAACCACAGGCACATAGACACAGGCAACAGAGCATGCACAATGTCGGCACTAGTACAGTGTATATCCACCTTTCGCAGCAATGCAGGCTGCTATTCTCCCATGGAGACGATCGTAGAGATGCTGGATGTAGTCCTGTGGAACGGCTTGCCATGCCATTTCCACCTGGCGCCTCAGTTGGACCAGCGTTCGTGCTGGACGTGCAGACCGCGTGAGACGACGCTTCATCCAGTCCCAAACATACTCAATGGGGGAGAGATCCGGAGATCTTGCTGGCCAGGGTAGTTGACTTACACCTTCTAGAGCACGTTGGGTGGCACGGGATACATGCGGACGTGCATTGTCCTGTTGGAACACCAAGTTCCCTTGCCGGTCTAGGAATGGTAGAACGATGGGTTCGATGACGGTTTGGATGTACCGTGCACTATTCAGTGTCCCCTCGACGATCACCAGTGGTGTACGACCAGTGTAGGAGATCGCTCCCCACACCATGATGCCGGGTGTTGGCCCTGTGTGCCTCGGTCGTATGCAGTCCTGATTGTGGCGCTCACCTGCACGGCGCCAAACACGCATACGACCATCATTGGCACCAAGGCAGAAGCGACTCTCATCGCTGAAGACGACACGTCTCCATTCGTCCCTCCATTCACGCCTGTCACGACACCACTGGAGGCGGGCTGCACGATGTTGGGGCGTGAGCGGAAGACGGCCTAACGGTGTGCGGGACCGTAGCCCAGCTTCATGGAGACGGTTGCGAATGGTGCTCGCCGATACCCCAGGAGCAACAGTGTCCCTAATTTGCTGGGAAGTGGCGGTGCGGTCCCCTACGGCACTGCGTAGGATCCTACGGTCTTGGCGTGCATCCGTGCGTCGCTGCGGTCCGGTCCCAGGTCGACGGGCACGTGCACCTTCCGCCGACCACTGGCGACAACATCGATGTACTGTGGAGACCTCACGCCCCACGTGTTGAGCAATTCGGCGGTACGTCCACCCGGCCTCCCGCATGCCCACTATACGCCCTCGCTCAAAGTCCGTCAACTGCACATACGGTTCACGTCCACGCTGTCGCGGCATGCTACCAGTGTTAAAGACTGCGATGGAGCTCCGTATGCCACGGCAAACTGGCTGACACTGACGGCGGCGGTGCACAAATGCTGCGCAGCTAGCGCCATTCGACGGCCAACACCGCGGTTCCTGGTGTGTCCGCTGTGCCGTGCATGTGATCATTGCTTGTACAGCCCTCTCGCAGTGTCCGGAGCAAGTATGGTGGGTCTGACACACCGGTGTCAATGTGTTCTTTTTTCCATTTGCAGGAGTGTAGCTGCCTCTGCCATGTTTCTCGGATTCGACGTGTTAACGAATCTATTGCTTGAAGTGTAACGGCCTAATTCCTGAAATATTTTTTTTTATCTTGCCTATCATCTTGGTATGTATATGTGTACTGTAGAGCATGTTTGGCCAACCTTGTATAATTTTATGTAAGATTGCATTTCATTGGCTTTTATTTAAATGGTCATTTTAGTATATAAAGTTGCCATCCTTCCACCATAAGACTTTTCTTAGAAGCTAAAATCAAGTTGCACCTTCGGTGGCAAGTTAATCTTTTAATTTTACTGTTCTGTACCATTTCCATCCCTCCTACGGGTCGCATAGTTTGTGTGCTTGTGTGAATTGTTAAATTTTTACTTTAAGGTAATCTGGTGTGTTGCCGATTTGCACCTGTGTAGTCTTTCAGAGGTTGTTGTGAGCGATCGTGACTACGGCCGTGTCAAAAGGGAGCGGTAAGGTTCGCAGCCCGAAAGCTCATACACTCAAAAATTTGTTTCTTTCTGCCTCTGAATAAATTGTAACTTGGTATTTAGAGGGTGCTTTCTGCTTATAATTTTTAATCTGTTTCTTAAAAAAACGCTTTTAGGAATAAAATTCCCATTTGTTAAAAGAAATTTTATTTTGATTTCATCAGTTACTCCCTGGTAACCACTTCCTCGCTAACATAGTGTGATTAAATGTGTCAATGATCCTGATAAATCCCAAGTAAATAAAGTAAATTTTTAAGAAAAAGTTTTGAAAATAAATTCACGGTTCAACCTGCTTTTGCTAGTGCACTTGTGCCAATGGAATTCCTTCAACACCTGCTCCAAAAACGTCAGGCAAGTCTCCTGTCACTAACGTTGCAGAGCTCCCTGCACCTCCCAAGGTTTAATCTGGTCCACCATCCAGCAGTGCCGCGGTTTTGGCTCCAAAGCCTACCCGGGGAAAAAAGAAATCAAAGGCCAAGCATCCACAGCCGACGGTGTCTGCAAGTAAACAGTCTGAGGATGTCGACGTCCTACTATCTGACGTCTCTCTTGACTCTTTGGTAGAATTAATGGAGCTTGATGTCGAATTAGGGCAATCGTCCTGCCCTAAGACTGAGCTCTGCTCGTTATATGCTCCCTCCCGAGCGTAAAGACAGGGTGAAAGAAGGCTGCCATACTACACAAGCGGAAGAATGAAACTTCTAGGAGAGGAATGCCCTCTGTTCCTGTGTTTACAAGAAATGCGTTTTAAAGCCACTGACAGCATTGTGCTACGTGGGTATGCCCATCACCAAAAGGATGACCTGACTGGGAACAGAGCCAAACGGGGCATTGCTATGTTCATCAGTAACATGCATCACTACTCTGCTCTCCCCTAGCTACCGATCTGCAAGCAGTTGCTGTCGAAATTCGTGGGTGTTGAAGGATCATTGTTTGCTTGCTCTCTCCCTCCACAAGATGCTATCGACTCTGAGACTCAACGTCTCTCTCGACTCTCCTCCTACTGGGAGGCTTGAATTCCTTTCATGTTTCATGCAACCCGACCTCTACTTGTCTACGGAGTCTGGTTTTGGAGTGCCTCATGACCTCTCATGAGCCATGCATCCTAAAAATAGGTACTAACACTCATTTTTGCATTGATACTGGGTCATTCTCAGCCATCAACCTCCCTCTCTGTTCTCCAGGCCTTGCAGACGCTATTCAGTCAGAGGTCATGAACGACCTCCATTTCAGTGACAACTTCTCACTCCGCATTCAGCAACTGGATGGAGCTTTCATGAAGAGAAGCCACCGACGTGGATGGTCAGCAGGGATAACTGGAAGCTGTTCAGCCAGCTGTGTTTGAACATTGCAACAGTGTCCTGGAATCGGCGGAATACATGACACAAGTGATCCATCATCACCCTGACTTATCCAGCCTCAAGTTCTCAGGTCATCTTCGGAGGCGACCTATGCCTTGGTGGACGGTTGAATGCTGTTCAGCCATTTGGAACAGGTATGCGTCTCTCCGACGATTTAAAAGCCGCCCTACGGTAGACAGTTTTATAGCCTTTCGAGTCGGGAGAGGATAAGGCCAAAATTTGGTTAAGGAGAGCAAGAAAAGGTCGTGGCAAGCGTTCCTGAACTTCATCAACTGTTCCACTTGTTCTACGAAAGTATGGCAAGCCATCAGGAGAATTTCTGGTAAACTAGGTCGTTCACCAGTAACAGCAGTGCTGAGACGGGATGCCTCCAAACAACGCCCAACTTCACTCAGACACAGGCGGAGAATTTTGCACAAACTGCTGAAAATCCCAGCCAGCATCTGGCGTTCCGTCACTGCTGTGCGACTGTAGAGAGGAGAAAATAGGGCTTTAGACCCAACGATTCCGAAACTTACAGCTACCTTTTCTCCATGTTGGAGCTGAAATCAGCCCTGCCTGAGACTCGAGATAATACACCCAGTCATGACCAGATTCGGTAATGCATGCTTAGACATTCACCACTAGCATCAAAAGAAACCATTCTTGAATATTTTAATCTTCTTTGGCAGAAGGACAACTTCCCCAACTCCTGGAGGCTGAAGATTTCGGTCCACTATCAACAACCTGACGCTGATAGAGGAGGCTGTTCAGCATCCTCCGTTCTTTCCTGTGTCAGTGCTATTTTAGGATCCAAGTTCGTGACTCACTGTCAGAACGTTTTGAGCAGGAGAATAGTGTCCTTCAGGGCAGTGTTGTGTTACCCTCCTTGCCATGGCCGAAAGAGTATCACGTCAACGATGAGTCCAATAATGTGCTCCTTATTTGTGTACGATTTTGCTGTTTTCTGTTCCTCCTCCAGTATTGCAACAACAAGCAGAGGTTAGAGGAGTGGGTTGCAAAGACGGGTTTCCGTTTTCTGCAGATAAATGTGTGGGCGTTCATTTTGATCGTTCTCGTAATATTTTTAATTTACCTGCCTTGCATATGAGAGACACAATAATGAATTTTAGACAATTAGTGCAGCTTCTGAGCCTCAGTTTTGACTCCAAATTGTCTTGGTTGCCACACCTGAGTGACCTGAAAGTCAGAACCCTGAGGTTACTGAATATGTTAAAGTGCCTTAGCCATAGGTCTTGAGGAGAGGACAGGTTATGTCTCTCTAGTTTTATACGACTGTCGTGCGTTCACATCTGGACTAAGGGTGCACAGGGTCAGCGAACCCTTTCTGTTTGAAAATCACTTATACCGTCCACCATGACTGGCTTCAGCTGCCCCTAGGCGCTTGTAGGACCAATCCCATACCCAGCCTCTGTGATGGGCTGGGGAAAAGCCACTTACAATGCGACGGCGTCTCCTACTTGTGCTTCAAGCATGTAAGTTCCTTGCTGCTCTGACTTCACCAGGACACCATACTGTTGCTCATCCGCCTCTGGAATGTCTTTTTTCCAACTGTTCATGAGCCACAATTTACTTTGGTATCCGTACGCCGGAGTCTTTCGGTATGGAGCCGGTAGGGCCCGAAATCTAGGGTTTTAACCGAATGCCGCCCTGGTTGCTGGGGAGCCCCAGAGTGATTTTAGATATCGTCCAGTACAGGAGAGATTCCTCTTCTGCTTGCGTTTTTAGTGCGATGTTTTCTGACATTTTGTCGAAGCACCACAATTATGTAGCTGTTTTTACGGATGGATCGAAACAGGGGGATTCTGTTATTGTTCCGTTGTTTTTCTCGGATCGTGTCCTCAAGATCCGACTTCCTCAAGCGTTTGATGCAGAATTGTATGCACTCTTGCGGGTACTGGAGCAGATGAGACGTTCTTCCATTGCTAAATTTCTTATGTGTTCCGATTCTGTAAGTGCCCTGCACTAAGTGCCTGTCAATCGTTGCAACGTTCGTACCCAGGAGATAAAGTAGTCCAGATTATCCAGGATGCCCTCATCCAACTACGACGACTGGAGAAGGAGGTGGCTTTCTTCTGGGTACCAGGGGATATCGGAATTGGGGGGGGGGGGACCGAAAAGCAAGATCTAGCAGCCAAGGAGGCGTGTCTCGGTTCTCAGGTATTTCAGTGAGCCATAACCCTGCATGATATCACCTCGCTGTTGAGCTCAAGAGTGTTGCATCCGTGGGAGAATGAGTGGATAGAAGTGACCAACAATAAGTTCCGTTTAGTAAGGCCCAAAACGTGTCTGTGGTGTACTTCCTGCCAGCGACGTCGACGGGACGATGTTCTCCTCACTCGTCTTCGCCCTATGAAGCATGGCTTCTTGCTCCGGCGAGAAGACCCTCCAATGTGTGGCGCTTGTAGCGTACAGGTCACTGCGCGCCACGTTGCACTGGACTGTTTTACTTTCCGACCAGTGGGCAGCGGCTAATTTGTCAACATCTTTAATCTCTTTTAGGTAATAATCAAACAAATGTGGTTAGAGTTCTAAAGTTTTGTGAATTGTTCAACGTTTTTACTAAGATTTTAGGGAGAAGGTTTTAATTCGTTCCCGGGGTGACTGCCCCTTCCATATTTTACGCAAGTGGCCAGCCAATTATAATTTCCTGTGCCGACCTTTTAGCTCGTTTCTTGTTTTACTTATGTTTTAGTCTCTTGTATAGCATCTTTAATCGTTTCTCATTGTCTTAACGTGTATGATCGCATTTTACTAATTTTGTCCACATTTGTTTCTTGTAGTGTGTGTAAGGAAGCTGATAACCTCGGCGTAGGGCGCTCATAAGCACTAAACACACACACACACACACACACACACACACACACACACACACTCTCTCTCTCTCTCTCTCTCTCTCTCTCTCTCAATCGGTCCTGTAATTCTTCGTCACTTTCTCTAAGGACAGCAATGTCACCAGCGGATCTTACCATTTACATCCTCTCAGTCTGAATTTTATTTCAACTTCTGAACCATTGTCGTAATTTTGTGATGGGTTCTTAGGTGAGTAGAATCAGTAATAGGGGGTGAAATACTACATCCTTGCCCCGTACCATTCCATATCCGAGCGCTACGTCCTTGGTCTCTATTCTTATTTCCCCTTGGTTCTTTTATATATATCAACCTTTCCCTTTAGATTACACTAATTTTAGTGGTAATTTCGAGCATCTTGCATATTTTACATCGCGGTACCACGTCACAAATGTCAGGACGAGTTCTTGGGTACAAGGAAAGAGTCATATCTAGTGGGAAATAACTTTTAGATGTGCATTTACTCAAGTTAATCCGGCGAGAAAAGCAGGTAAGTATCCGGAAAGAGCATACGGAGCTGACTGTCAGAGAGAATGAGAGGCAGAAACACTGAAGACCCCCATAAATATTGAACGCGATGCGCCATGCAGTCCCTCTGCCAAAGTAATTCCAGTTTTCATTAAATTACGATATCGCTAGCCTTTGTAGTTAGCGTCCGCGTCACAACGTTATTAGATTACACGCGGCACAAGCGTGTGTGCTGAAATACGAGGTTGGGTGTAACATAGATGAGAAAAAATTGTTCATTGGGCTTGTTACATTCCAACACACCAGCTCATAGAGTAAATTTATGTAGTATTACTTCATGCCTTAATACGAATCAAATCAGCTTTATGTTATAAAAAGGGTTGCATGTTTCCCAGAATATGAAATGTTATTAACCTCTTTTTATCTCAACTAAAAGTACAATGTTTAAGTATTCTGTCATCCCCCCAAGAAATCTTTCTATTAAGAACTTAGGAGTGTGCTATAATAGTAACTTTCATAATTTCCTTACATTTCATTAAAAAAGCTACCGTAGCAAGACTAATCACGTTTTATCCTACACTACTGGCCATTAAAATTGCTACCCTAAGAAGAAATGCAGATGACAACGGGTATTCATTGGACAAATACATTATACTAGAACTGGCATGTGATCACATTTTGACGCAATTTAGGCGTATAGATCATGAGAAATCAGTACCCAGAACAACCACGTCTGGCGGTAATAACGGTCTTGATACGCCTGGGCATTGAGTGCAACAGAGCTTGGATGGCATATACAGGTACAGCTGCCCATGCAGCTTCAACACGATACCACAGTTCATCAAGAGTAGTGACTGGCGTATTGTGACGAAGCAGTTGCTCGGCCACATTGACCAGACGTTTTAAATTGGTGAGAGGAGAATGTGCTGGCCAGGGCAACAGTCAAACATTTTCTGTATGCAGAAAGGCTCGTACAGGACCTACAACATACGGTCGTGCATTATCCTGCTGAAATGTAGGGTTTCGCAGGGATAGAATGAACGCTAGAGCCACGGGCCGTATCACATTAGAAATGTAACGTCCACTGTTCAAAGGGCCGTCAATGGGAACAGGAGGTTGTAACACTTCCGCCCTGTCGGACGTACGTTAACTCTATAAAGCCTGTACTGTAATAAGTTCACGGGCTTCACCTTGTAAACAAGGATTTTAGTACAAAAGTTGACCGCGTGTACCTAATGGAAGCAAGATCGGACCTATACTCAGTCAGTAACTACAGTGCTGCGTCAAGCAAATGTAAAGTATAATTACGCGTTCGCACGGACAAGAAGTACACACAGTAGATATTACCAATGGTTAATAATTCGGTAGCCAGCCTAATTAGGCATTGAGTGAGTTTTTCCTTGTACAAGTGGGTGCATGTACAAGCATAATGACACATAGTAATGTTGCGTTTTATGGCAAAATTTGGAACCAGACAGAATCTACTGAACTAAGGTTTTCTTCTTTTGTACTAATTTGGACGAGCTAAAATTACACAACACCACACAGCAATGATTACTACGAACTGCTTTTTGTATATTGATCAGACTCAAATCGGGCATAGATTACCCTAGAATCAGCAATTTTGAAAACACACATACAATGTCACTATTAAAATTGGAAAAAACACTAATACACTTAGGTTTAATATAGAAATTAACTTTACTGTTCAAATCCGATCAGTACACTTCAAGATGTGAAAGAATGGACAAGAGAAGGGGGGGCCCTGAAACTGTTATGGTCGTTATACTGAAACTATTAAGTCCTGAAGGTACATTAACACTCAAAATTATCAATCTATGGATTACTACTCTTTTCTCTTATTTCTGAATTAATTAACTATCATTCTTTCTATCTCAAATTAATTAAGTGTCATTGCTAGCTCAATTCAAAATTTATCTTTCAATTTAATCAAACTGTTGTTCTTTACTAACATTTGCATTAATACACCTAAATTTAAACTTCTTTATAGCATTGATTTGTCTGCAGATAATTTAATACTAACTTTAAACTTTCAATTCGGGATACTCGGGTTGCACAATATGTGGTAAGGACCCTGTCTAGGTCAGTGATAAGGATAAGTAACGGCTAAGGCAATTCTGGTAAAAGTCACGTTATTATTGAACAGTTAGAAACAGTTTCGACACTGGTCCACACAGATACACTTCTAAAGATGAAATAAATGTTTGGCCTGTGCACGTCGGTGCGGCGGATGGCGGGCAGCGAGATAGCGAGAAGCACAGCACACATGCAAGCACGGCTAAGGCTCTCACTGCATCGGCACTTTCCTTCTTCTTAGCGTCGTAATCTTTCCAATTTTGTGCCTAAGAATATAACCATGCCAAGTAGTCGTCGGAATCGGCCCATCTGAGGCTCAAAGGAATTCACTTTTCCTGGATAGCCTCCTCGGTACGGTACATGTTCCTCTGACCGATGCCCAACTCTGACTGACTACTGAGCCCGTTGTGCCGAACCGCGCCAGTGTGCTTTCTCCCGCGCTCGCCTACTTCCACCTTTTCCCACTCCCCTACAGGTAGGGTATTCACCTCAGGTTTTCTACTACACATATCCTAATGCATTACCTACGTATGGACCAAGTGTATAAATTACAATTTTCACATCTTACAATAGTTTTAACATTAAATACACTTTCTTTTGTTTGTCACATTGCTTGAAATCTATCATAAATAATAACATTCATTTTAAAAGTTGCTTACAGTTTCTTTAACATGACATGAAAAGAAAAAGAAATTCAAAACATCGCTTACATTAATTTATCTAAATTCATAAAGAAAAAAATTTATCATACGTACAGTTGTTGTTGTTACACATGCCCCTGTTTCCAGAAAATTTTCTTAAGTCTAAATTTTATGGGAACACTAAATTTTACAATTATACAGTGGTTCTGAATCTTTACGTAAATGTCCAAGAAGATTTACACTACATATTTCCTTTCACTCACTGTACATAGGTTTATACTTTCTCAACACACCAAGACCAATTTCTCGTTATTTACTTAAGTGCCTTTTGCACAGTCCAACTTCCCACCATAACATTACTAAAATAGCAATTCAATCATTTTTTCTAAATTTCTCAAAGAAATAATTTAAAATTCTGGAATACAAACATTTAACTACAAAAACAATTGCATATTTTGTATACACTATAAGATAACTTTTTGCTGCTTGCTTTGAATAGCAGTCCATTTCCTAACTTACTAAACAAAACACACACACAAAAAAATAATATTCAGAAAATTTACTACACATATTTGCTGCCTATTATGCGGATTTGGGCAGTCCTTTTCACTTCATATTGTCACATACCCTGGATTACACTTACAATTTTTCATCGACTATTTATCTGCCCTCATTGGTATTTGGCAGTCCTTCATATAATGGTTCATACACTGCCCATTTTCATTTTTGATAGTTCCATCTTTTATCTGGCTGATAGCATTTATCCTTTCTTTTCAGTCCTTTTCTCCATACATTTTTACAGTTACAGTACAATTGGTAATCTGAAACTCACATAACTACATTAGCACACTTTCAAGGGTATACAGACATTTACAAAGATCAGTTACATTTGAAATAACTTGGGTTCAGCATAAGATACAGCACAATTACTCGTTCCTAGGAACATACAGTTTCAGGTCCACAATATTTCTTACACCTAAAGGTCTTTTGGATTTCGGGTAGATCAAGTAGTAAGCATTATCGTGTGGAATGTTCTGTATTATATATGGTCCATTATAAATATATTTAAATTTGGAAATATCATGGTTTAGTTCACTAGACTTTTCGTGGGTTTTTAAAAGAACATAATCTCCAGTTTTAAATTTTGAAACTTTTAGATCTTTATCGTGTCTTCTAGATCTAGATTTAGCTTTTTGCTTTGCCCTTTTTATCACCAATTCATTCTTTTGATTCAATCCCAAACTTGTACAAGGTGGAAACTCTAGTTTTTCTTCAATTAAACTTTTATTACTTCTGTCTAACAAAATTTCTTCCGGTGGAAATCCTGTAGTTTCATGATGTAAAGTGTTCATGACATTCTCAAAATCCAATATAAATCTGCCCCAGGCTCTAATTCAACAAAACAATAATTCACTTTCAACTAACACTGAGTTATAGTAACAATAAAGTCATGCACAATATTAATAATATATACAAATACAGCATCCTGCCCCCTAGTCTCTTTATTAACAAGGCAGTCTTTTATAGTTCATAAAACAGTCACTTAAGTCTGGTGGCTTCTTAGGCCTCTGGAGTTCAAAGTCTTTGCTTACTTGAACTCTTCGCAAAATAAATACAGGGTCGTCAGGTGGCTCTTTCTCTCTTTGTTCAGTCACAACATCTGGATTTTGTTTTGAAACTCCTTCATCATTAGGTACAATATCGCAATTAACTTCATCCCTATTATTTTCACTGATTTTCTCATACCCTCTTTCTTTAAAAGTATATTCACTTTCTTTTACACCTGAAAATTCATCTTCACTAGAGTCATCACTACTCTCTTCCACAGCACCAAATTCGCTTAAGTATGCTACTTTTGCACAATAGGGAGAGTTAGTACATTCATTTTCGTCTGTATTTGCGTACCTTTCATCATCTGAACTCTCGTCGGAATCCGACCATTCTGGATCGCTTTCAGGTTCTAACATAAAAGCTTTTCTGAGACAGGCACTAAGTTCTTCCTCGGTATTGTCGTCAGGCTTGGATTTTAATTCAATCTCCTCTTTTGGCAAAACGGCCTCATCCTCAGCTTGATTCACATCCACTGTGACTTCATATTCGGTGTAATCCTCGTGGACTTTAATTACTTTCAGGTAATCATCTGCTCCTTCTCCACGGTGCCTCTTGGTAGCAACTTGTATTATTGGCGGATTGTTAGCAGAAGTTATTTCTTCGTCAATGCTGAGGATTTCATCCTCCAAATCCTTCCTATCATTAACCTTCCTCCTATCGGCAGCACGCGTACTTTGTGCGGCGCTATTGATTCTCCCCTCTTCAAATTTGGGCCACGTCACTTTATTTACGTCCCTTCTATCTCTCTTTCCACCAACTAATTTCTTCGCCTCATACTCCCTTTTAAAATCCTCCCACTCACATTGCTTTAGGCCCTTGTACAGATCGTCGATCTGCACACGCCAATCAGTTACTTCTGCTAATTCATTATTGCCTTTCACCTCATTGCAAACACCGCTAACCACACCTCTCTGTGTACTCACAGTCTCATTTATTGTTTCCTTTGCCACTGAATTATCACTCGTAAAATTTTCATTAGCTCTGACGGCTATGTTCGTACCTACTGCTGCCGTATTGCTAGCGGCTTCTCTCTGAACAGATGTTCTGCTAGGCTGGGTCGTCGCCCTCTGATGCTCCACTCGCCTGTCAACATGGAGTGCTCTGTGCGGCCGAGATGACTCATGCTGGCTCGCACCTGACGCTTGTCTCGCCACAACACGTTGCGTCGTTTCACGCCTGTCTCTAACCTGTTTCATTACATTACGGTCGGTCCGGTATCTTTTCTTAATTCGGGGCCGGTATGTATTGTCCGCTTCCGTTTGGCCCGCAACGTTCGCAGAAATTAGTTTCCCGCGTCGTTATTATTTTGCGCGATGTACCCTCTACCGTGACCTGGATAATTTCCTCTGCCTCTTCCTCTGCCTCTTCCTCTCTGTATCATATTGACGCGAAATCCATTGCCGTCGTTTTGTTCGTCATTGTTTCGGTTATTACGGTTACCAAAATTTTGATAATTGGCACTACTTTCGTGCCAATGGTCTTCGTCTTCGACTCTTTCGAGAAATGCTTGGAAGCTGCGATGATTGCTTCCTACATACCTCTTTGAATCTTCTGTAAGCTTTTTATATAGCTCCCAGATAATTTCTGAATCTGATCTTCGGCCCCTTAAATGTGTCAATTTTCGGTACCAATATTCGCAGAAATCTTTCAAAGAATTCCTGCCCCTGTTATCATGCTGTTTGGCCATGATAAACTCGCGCCATAAATGGTCCTGCTTTTGTCCAGACCAATATTCTTCCGTAAATCTTTGCCTAAATTCTTCGAACGTCATTCGTTCGGTATTTAAATTTATTCCCCAGCGCTTAGCGTCACCTGCTAAGGCGCTAATTACAACGTTTATCTTTTCCTGATCAGACAAGTGCTCAGGAAATACTCTCTCGCAATTTTTGATAAAATCTAACGGATGCCACCCGTTATGTTTCTTGGCGGGATCGAAGCGTTCCTCGCCTTCTAATAGCTTCGTAATCGGTGCGCCATTACAGACAACACCAGGCCTATCTTTAATTTTGCTCTCCAGATCGAAAATTTTGCCTTGAATTTTCGTAGTATTTTGTTCACAATTTTGAACACATCCGGTTACTTTTTTATCTAAATCCCTTTCAATGTCTAAAACTACCTTTATCAACTGTGATATTCCGTGTTGACATTCGTTTACGATCTCAGTTTTAAGACCGAAAACTTTTTCGTCTACCTTAGTTTCAACCAGAGGTTCTACTTTCTCTTGGATGTTGAGAATTTCAACATCGAATTTACTGTTAATGTTACCAATTTCCTCTTGCATAGTATCCATATTTTTTGTTAATGGTATCAATTTCAAATTTCAGAGTATTTACCACAGAACTTAAATTTCCCACTTTTTGTTCTACTTGTTCTATTTGTTTACTAATTTTAATTCCCTGTCCTTCGACCCGTGCTTTAATCTGGTCACTTTGGGTTTTGAGCTGCTCGTCAACGTGTGTTTTAAGCTGATGGCTCTGTGTTTTAAGCTGCTCTGCAACGTGTGTTTTGAGCTGATTAACCTGATTGCCGACTTGTTTTTGAAGCTGATCATTCTGTCCTGCAATTTGTTTGGTTAATTGTTCAAATAAGTCGTTCATGCTCAAAATTTTTACACTGTTTTGTTCTACGAAATCGGTGTGTTCCGGTCCTACTTCATAAGTTTCTTTCGGTTCTTTCTTTATCTGTGGTGAATCAAATATGTCAGTGGATTCGTTCACGTACCCACTATCATCTACCAAGTCACCCTCTTCTTCCTGTTTTGTCCCTTGCTGTGTTCGAGACGATCTCGATATTTCAATCTGTTCGTTGACGTGTTCATGGTATTTTATGTACGCCAATTGTCTTTCGCTAACGCCATCTGTTATCTGGCCGCGTAAACTCCGGCTACTGCCAGCCGCATTCTCCATTTCGCTCGGCACATCTACCCTGTCTACGTTCCTGTCCATATTAAATGCCAATTACACCACACTACTATACTTGACGCACACTACAATTTATTTTACTGAACTTTATTGCTATTCGTGCCACTGAATATCCACTGTTCGGTATTTACATTAATTTGTAACCGACAACGCTGGATGTCCTGTCACCGGGAAGCCACTTGTAACACTTCCGCCCTGTCGGACGTACGTTAACTCTATAAAGCCTGTACTGTAATGAGTTCACGGGCTTCACCTTGTAAACAAGGATTTTAGTACAAAAGTTGACCGTGTGTACCTAATGGAAGCAAGATCGGACCTATACTCAGTCAGTAACTACAGTGCTGCGTCAAGCAAATGTAAAGTATAATTACGCGTTCGCACGGACAAGAAGTACACACAGTAGATATTACCAATGGTTAATAATTCGGTAGCCAGCCTAATTAGGCATTGAGTGAGTTTTTCCTTGTACAAGTGGGTGCATGTACAAGCATAATGACACATAGTAATGTTGCGTTTTATGGCAAAATTTGGAACCAGACAGAATCTACTGAACTAAGGTTTTCTTCTTTTGTACTAATTTGGACGAGCTAAAATTACACAACACCACACAGCAATGATTACTACGAACTGCTTTTTGTATATTGATCAGACTCAAATCGGGCATAGATTACCCTAGAATCAGCAATTTTGAAAACACACATACAATGTCACTATTAAAATTGGAAAAACACTAATACACTAAGGTTTAATATAGAAATTAACTTTACTGTTCAAATCCGATCAGTACACTTCAAGATGTGAAAGAATGGACAAGAGAAGGGGGGGCCCTGAAACTGTTATGGTCGTTATACTGAAACTATTAAGTCCTGAAGGTACATTAACACTCAAAATTATCAATCTATGGATTACTACTCTTTTCTCTTATTTCTGAATTAATTAACTATCATTCTTTCTGTCTCAAATTAATTAAGTGTCATTGCTAGCTCAATTCAAAATTTATCTTTCAATTTAATCAAACTGTTGTTCTTTACTAACATTTGCATTAACACACCTAAATTTAAACTTCTTTATAGCATTGATTTGTCTGCAGATAATTTAATACTAACTTTAAACTTTCAATTCGGGATACTCGGGTTGCACAATATGTGGTAAGGACCCTGTCTAGGTCAGTGATAAGGATAAGTAACGGCTAAGGCAATTCTGGTAAAAGTCACGTTATTATTGAACAGTTAGAAACAGTTTCGACACTGGTCCACACAGATACACTTCTAAAGATGAAATAAATGTTTGACCTGTGCACGTCGGTGCGGCGGATGGCGGGCAGCGAGATAGCGAGAAGCACAGCACACATGCAAGCACGGCTAAGGCTCTCACTGCATCGGCACTTTCCTTCTTCTTAGCGTCGTAATCTTTCCAATTTTGTGCCTAAGAATATAACCATGCCAAGTAGTCGTCGGAATCGGCCCATCCGAGGCTCAAAGGAATTCACTTTTCCTGGATAGCCTCCTCGGTACGGTACATGTTCCTCTGACCGATGCCCAACTCCGACTGACTACTGAGCCCGTTGTGCTGAACCGCGCCAGTGTGCGTTCTCCCGCGCTCGCCTACTTCCACCTTTTCCCGCTCCCCTACAGGTAGGGTATTCACCTCAGGTTTTCTACTACACATATCCTAATGCATTACCTACGTATGGACCAAGTGTATAAATTACAATTTTCACATCTTACAATAGTTTTAACATTAAATACACTTTCTTTTGTTTGTCACATTGCTTGAAATCTAACATAAATAATAACATTCATTTTAAAAGTTGCTTACAGTTTCTTTAACATGACACGAAAAGAAAAAGAAATTCAAAACATCGTTTACAGTAATTTATCTAAATTCATAAAGAAAAAAATTTATCATACGTACAGTTGTTGTTGTTACAAGGTGACAGATACGTGTAACCAATGGCACCCCATACCATCACGCCGGGTGATACGCCAGTATGGCGATGACGAATACACACTTCCAATGTGCGTTCACCGCGATGTCGCCAAACACGGATGCGACCATCATGATGCTGTAAACAGAACCTGGATTCATCCGAAAAAATTACGTTTTACCATTCGTGCACCCAGGTTCGTCGTTGAGTACACCATCGTAGGCGCTCCTGTCTGTGATGCAGCGCCAAGGGGAACCGCAGCCATGGTCTCCGAGCTGATAGTCCATGCTGCTGCAAACGTCGTCGACCTGTTCGTGCAGATGGTTGTTGTCCTGCAAACGTTCCCATCTGTTGAATCAGGCATCGAGACGTGGCTGCACGATCCGTTACAACCATACGTATAAGTTGCCTGTCATCTTGACTGCTAGTGATATGAGGCCGTTGGGATCCAGCACGGCGTTCCGTATTACCCTCATGAACCCACCGATTCCAAATTCTGCTAAAAATCATTGGATCTCGACCAACGTGAACAGCAATGTCGCGATACGATAAACCGCAATCGCGATAGACTACAATCCAACCTTTATCAAAGTCGGAAACGTTATGGTACGCATTTCTCCTCCTTACACGAGGCATCACAACAATGTTTCACCAGGCAACGCCGGTCAACAGCTGTTTGTGTATGAGAAATCGGTTGGAAACTTTCGTCACGTCAGCACGTTGTAGGTGTCTCCACAGGCGCCAGCCTTGTGTGAATGCTCTGAAAAGCTAATCATTTGCATATCACAGCATCTTCTTCCTGTCGGTGAAATTTCGCGTCTGTAGCACGTGATCTTCGTGGTGCAGCAATTTTAATGGCCAGTAATGTATGTATGTGTCTGAGATGATCTAATATTATATCCTTAACTTTTAAATACGTCTGTGTAGACCATTACACGGCAACTGTCTAAGAAGATGGGTCTCCAAGCACCGTAAATAAACATCTCGTTATTATCTGTAAACATTAGAAATACTATCTAGAAGTAATCTTTAATTTCTTAATCATGAGTATTCAAATAAGGCCAATAATAACGCTATGAACGCAGTCTTTCTCGCATAAATCCGTGAAATATTTTCTGCGTTTTTTTGGGTCACATAACTGAATCGATGTGTGACTCTAGGAACCTGTACTGAGAGCATACAGATTTTTAATTTCCAGTAAAATGTGTTGCTTTACGTTAACGAACCTGATTATTTATGTAGATCAAAGTCTCCAGTTACCTCAATCTGTGTCTCACACAGTATTTTTTTTTTTTGTGCGAATAAAGAAACAAAGAAACTTGGAAGCGTTAAGTTTTCGAATGGGAAGTGATGGTAGAGGTCAAATATATGGACGTCATAGAGTTTACAGATCTTACACGTATCAAGATCCATTATTATAGACGTATCTTAATGAAGTATATTGTCACCAAGGTGACTTCAGAAATTACTTGATAGAGATTGTGGTTTTCTAAAAGGGTAATTTATTCTTTTTTTATACTTGAAAATTTCCCATATCTAGTTATCTTAACGATGTTTGTGATCACTGTTCTATAAAAAATGATACGTTTCAGCCGATAGGGTGCAGTTCAGTGACCCAAATAGGTATGAAATTCGAATGTTTCAAGGTATTACTTTAATATTAACCTGTAACTCGGTAAAGGGCCCGATTTTTTTCAAGAGACCGAAAACATAACAACAGCCATTGTGAAGATGTTCGGTTGTCAGTTACTTGGTGGCGAGCTCTAAAAAATAGAAGACTCGAGCCGAATCAGGTATAAATGAGAATATATTATTTGATTTCTGAGCACTTTTTCTGCCTGCACGAGTAAATACTGGAATGCTGTGAAATGATCGTGCTTGGAAATTGTTGTGGTACGTGTTTTCATGCCGTAGTATTAACTGCGGTGAATCGAATTTATTACATTGACCTTTGTAACTAATGATTCGTAGATGAAGTATCATCAGTTTTCTGTAAATTACGTTTGTTATAATTCTCAACTTAACACCATCTCCTAACAAGTTTTTGTTCAAGTTATACGCCCATTATATTGACGGAAAAAATAGGCATTCGGAAGTGGTTTGTGTTCGAAAATGTGGTGTGCAAGGAAACAAAATGACATAAGCAATGTTAACCACACTGTTCTTCAAATCAGTTTCCTTAGTAGTATGATACCTCTGCGATCAAAATCCAAGTAGTACACATCGTGTAAATAAGCTGTACTTGAACTGAAAGACATCATAAAGCCGCTACAAAGACATTCACTATGAGATGTTAATTATTTTTAAAAGGATGAGGAGAAGCATTTGATGTCTTCTGTTTGAACGCTGGCAATATTTTCGTACTTGACAGAGCTTTCTGTCATTAAGAATTAGAATTAGAATATTACAATTAAATTGACTTAAAAAAATAGCAAAACCAAGGAGGAGCTGTGCGGCGTAAACGAAAGTTGGTAGACGTGTTTATTCATCCAGTAGATGATGTCTACTCAGATCTCGCACCAGTCGCATAAGAGTTGTGCTAGTGCCACCACCATGAGGCCGTAAATCAGGTTTGCTATAAGTTACCACTGTTACGGTCGTAAGCGTCAGTTACCTTTGTGGCTGGACGTGGTGAGTCGATGTTAGTCAAGAATGCCCTTAAGGCGACAAAAACGCCTTTATCAGTACCTCACTGGGTTAGGACAAGGTCGTGTAACATGGCTACGAGAAGCTGAATGGTCCTTCGGTGATGTTGCAGGAAGACTTGGCAGGAATGTAGCCACTGTACATGACTACTGGCAGCGTTGCTTACCAGAATGTCCGGTCGCAATGAGACCGAGCTCCGGAGGACCACGTGGCACTACTGAGAGGGAAGGCCAACGTGTTCGGCGTATGGCTCTGGCTCACCGTACTGTATCTGCAGCAGCAATCTGAGCAGCAGACACAACGAACCGTTAGAGATGAGTTACTTCAGGGACAGCTCCGAGTCAGACGCCCTATAGCTCGTATTCCACTGACCCCAAATCACCAGTTGGTGTCAAGCGATAGCTCGTTGGATGACAGGGTGGATGATTTTTGTGTTTTCTGAAGAAAGCCGGCTCTGGCTCGGTGCCAGTTATGGTAGTGCGTTGGTTAGGAGGAGGAAAGTTGAGGGCCTGCAACCAACCCGTCTGTGTGCTAGACACACTGGGTCTACACCTGGAGTTATGGTCTGCATTGCCATTTCGTATGACAGCGTGGACATACTCGTGGTTAACCCACGCACCCTGACCGCAAATTTGTATATCAATTTCGTAATTTTACCTGTTGTGCTGCCATTCGTGGATAGCATTCAAGTAAGTATTTTCCAACAGGACAGCGCTCCCCCACGTGCTGCTGTAGCAACCCGTTATGTTCTACGCAGTGTGGACGTGTTACCTCGGCCGGTTACCTCGCCAGATTTATCTCCAATCGAACACATATGGGACACCATCGGACGTCAACTTCAGCGTCGTCCACAAACGGCATTAACCGTCCATGTATTGGCTGACCAAGTGTAATCGGCATGGAACTCCATCTCACCCTTCTACGACAATGTGCATACACGTTTACGACTAGCGTTCAACATTCTGGCGGTTACACTGGCTATTACTGCTGCAGCGCTTCACATTTGCAATGGAGTAACTCGCGCTTGCATTGACCTGTGGTTTTGCAATCACTTAAACGTATTACCTAGAGAAATGTATTCTTGCTAAACATTATTTTTTTATGTTGCGATTTTTTTTCTCGTCAGCGTCTTTTCATGGGCCGTTTCTGATTCTTTTTAATAAACTGAAACTAACAAGTATCAGTTTAAGAGGACTATGAGCATTACTAACTCGATATTTCTTTTAGTTTTTAGAGTGATGTTTAGTCACTGACCAGTCATTCGACTGTAGTTTTCCTATGGTTTCACTGCTGGGTGGTTTTCCAAATAGCCCTCAGAAGTCTTTTTTTCAATGGAAGGGAAATTATGGTGTCACGTGCTATAGGTGACTAGGTGATTCGAGATGGAACCCAAGGTGATTCATATTTAGATCTTATTCTCTAAGGGACCATTTCCGTCATATACCATGGACTTCTGAAGAGCTTTATAACTTAGATTTTGGAGGAAAATAGCATTTTATTCTCAGTCCCCTAACGTGCAAAGTCATGCTAAGTCCCGCTGAAAATCTGTTTTTATAACCCTGTAGAGTAATTAAATGTGCAACGGAAATTAATGCGGAGACTTCGACATGTCGGCACAGGAAATATGTCTCATTATAAGTTTTCCACATATGTACTCAAAGGAGTATTCTTTCTATTACTCACGTCACAGGGAAAATAGAAATATGGTGGATCACGAACAGGGTTGAGAGCGAAAGTGATTCGTATTAGTGAAATCGTTCACTCTTACAGCACACATCTATCAACGAACATAATCAACATTTTTCCTTAAAATGCAATGCGTGACAGCCACTAACAGTCTTTGTCCTTAACAACAGCACATGGACCTTGTGGGAATAATAGGGAGCGTGGGTACGTTACTGAACGAAATAACTTGTAGCATACGACCATTCACAGGACAGAAAACTAGTTGGGAATCTGCACAACGTGTTGATAACAACATGCACTACTGTCCCAGGTAGAGAATACAAAGGAAACAAATTCAACAAAGGAAATAAATTTTCATAAATCACAATTTCTCACAGTAATCCCAGCCATATCAGTATTCATTCTTCTGAGCGATTTGGCGTGATGCAATTAGGTGGGCCTACTGTGTGTGTGTGTGTGTGTCTGTGTGTGTGTGTGTGTGTGGACAGCAGATTCAGGACTAAGCCGTAAGAAATGCAACAAAGTCGGTTAAGTCCGATACACACAAATTTGGATACCCATATGGATATTTGTTTCACTCTGTGACTCGATAATAATTTGATTAAAGACCGTCCTAGTGTGAAAAACTCACACACGTAGCGGTTTGTACTACACAGATGCACGCATTCAACCTCAATAGTCACAGACGAAACAGAATCACGATTAGAATAATGAAAATAGAGAAACGTAGTTAAAAATAATTCGCTGAAGACGGTCACCAAACTGAATGACTTGAGAACTTCACGTAATGGTATCTCGGTGCACAGATCACGTTCATATTTCCGGAAAATAAGAGAAATTTATACACTCTTTGCAAATATGAGTCAGTCTAGTACTAATCATTTGTAAAGTTCTGATTGCACGCTACTTTTGAGCTGAAGGATTCCCCCTCAGATCTATCACAGACCGTGAACACCAGAGTCCACATCAAATTCAAAAAGATTTTGGAATAGAAAGTACTACGGTTCTGGAACAAACATTGTGACTGTTAATTCAAGAACACTGTTTCTCATCAAACTGAAACTTACGGTATGTGTGCTCCGAGGAATACGAGGCGTCATCTCCAGGAAGACTGTCCATGAAAGACTTAGAAACTGCCCACCGTTGGCTGCCGGAATCCGCCTTTACTGGATGGGATAGTGCGGGTCAAAGCGAAAAATTGCTAAAACGGTCGGTGCACGCTTGGCCAATAGAAAGATGCTAAAAATGCTGAAATTACCGTTACTCTACACCACGCCATGTTACGGGGCAGAATTCAATACAAAATTTCCACAGCTATACACTGGAAAGAAACAAACTACTCTGCCTTCTGCATTCAATTAACCACATATCCACACACTTCAAAGTGTATTCCCAATCCGCCGGTCGTACTGGCCGAGCGGTTCTAGGCACTACAGTCTGGAACCGCGCGAAAGCTACGGTCGCAGGTTCGAATCCTGCCTCGGGCATGGTTGTATGTGATGTCCTTAGTATTTCTAAGTTCTTGGGGATTGGTGACCTCAGAAGTTAAGTCCCATAGTGCTCAGAGCCATTTTTCCACACTAATAGTCAAGTCCTTACTCAGAGCTGTTTATCACCATTCTGTCTACTTATGAAACCTCCGTATAAATTCCTTGAGAGCACCAGAACCTGCAGCAAACTAACTAACTAACTTCACTCGAATTCCGCGCATCCGCGACTGTTTTTCACATCTATCCTGTACTGCCTACTGCCTACCACACACTTGTCTCTACATTTCCCTCCCGCTGGGCGCCCGTTCCTAGGGTTTTGTTCTTTTTCCCCTTCAGCCTCGCCAGTCCCTGACATGACGTAGTATCGATAGCCTTCTCGACTACCCTGGTGCGTTATGCTTCAGATATGTTTCAGAATGTTATATTAGAACAAATAAGCCCTCGGTCACAAATATTAAGTCAAAATTGACCAGGTTTCGACGGTACTATGAGCGTCGTATTCAGAATTAAACTAACTGCTCTAAAACATGTTACGTATATAATACATTAATAAAATTAAAGTTAGTACTGACTGGAAAGAGATGCAGTACTTATAAGTCACATTTTAAAAAAGATCTAAGCCGGGAACGCGACGTCATGAATAATTGTAAATAAGATGGCGACCCGCTAAGGGCTGCTCGCTTCTTATTTACAATTATTCTGTGGCCGAGCGGTTCTAGGTGCTTCAGTCTGGAACTGCGCTGCTGCTACGGTCGCAGGTTCGAATTCTGCCTCGATCATGGCTGTGTGTGATGTCCTTAGGTTAGTTAGGTATAAGTAGTTCTAAGTTCTAGGGGACTGATGACCTCAGATGTTAAGTCTCATTGTACTAAGAGCCATTTGAACCAGGTATGTTGCGATCATTTCGATTTCTTAGCTGATATATTTCCCTCCAGTTGGTTTCTAGAATTGTGATTGTTGTTTGCTTTTCCTGAGACGATACTGGCATTGGTCGTTTCTTAACAGGATATCTTCAACTGTTTGAGCGGATGGTGTTTCCTGAGCCAGAACAATAATGCGTTTCTTCTATGCTGTGGCCGGACCCCCCGTCGTCACGCAGTACCTACAGTATGTGATCAAAAGCATCCGGACACTTGGCTGAAAATGATTTAAAAGTTCGTGGAGCCTTCCATCGGTAATTCTGGAATTCAATAAGGCGATGGCCCACCCTTAGCCTTGATGATAGCTTCCACTCTCGCAGGCATGCGTTCAATCATGTACTTGAATGTTTCTTGCGGCATGGCAGGCCATTCTTCAACGAGTGCTGCACTGAGGAGAGGTATCGATGTAGGTCGGAGAGGCTTGGCACGAAGTCGGCGTCCCAATACATCCCAAAGGTGTTCTGTGGGATTCAGGCCAAGACACTGTGCAGGCCAGTCCGCTAGTGATGTTACTGTCATGTAACCACTCTGCCACAGGCTTTGCATTATGAGCAGGTGTTCGATCGCGTTGAAAGATGCGATCGCCATCCCCGAATTGCTCTTCAACAGTGGGAAGCAAGAAGGTGCTTAAAAGATCAATGTAGGCCTGTGCTGTGATCGTGCCGCGCAAAACAACAAGGGATGCAAGCTCCCTCCATGAAAAACACGATCACAACATAACACCACAGCCTCCGAATTTTACTGTTGGCACTGCACACGCTGGCAGACGACGTTCACCGGGCATACGTCATACCCACATCCGGTCATCGGATCGCCACATTATGTACCGTGATTCGTCACGCCACACAATGTTTTTCCACTGTTCAATCGTCCAATATTTACGCTCCTTATACCAAGCGAGGCGGGGTTTGGCATTTACCGGCGTAATGTGTGGCTTGTGAGCAGCCGCTCGACCATGAAATCCAAGTTTTCTCACCTCCCGCCTAACTGTTATAGTACTTCCAGTGAATCCTGATGCATTGTCTGGAAAGATGTTTGCGTATAACACATTACGATTCTCTTCAACTGTAGGCGGTCTCTGTCAGACAACAGACGAGGTCGGCCTCTACGCTTTTGTGCTGTACGTGTCCCTTCACGTTTCCACTTCACTATCACATAGGAAAAAGTGGACATAGGAATGTTTAGGAGTGTGGAAATCTCGCGTACAGACGTATGACACAAGTGACACCTATTCATCTGACCACGTTACAACTCCGTGGGTTCCGCGGAGCGCCCCATTCTGCTCTCTCACGATGTCTAATGACTACTGAGATCGCTGATATGGAGTACCTGGCAACAGGTGGCAGCACAATGCACACAATATGAAAGACATATGTTTTTGTGGGTGTCCGGATACTTTTGATCGCATGGTGTAGATGGTTTGGTTGTAGCCGACCTCCCTGAAAAACGTTTTCTAACACCAGGTAAGTGGGTGCCGGATTCGAGATCCCTTCGGGCATTGTGGACGTCATCGCTCTGTTAATTATATTGGCTAAGGAGGTGCCTGCGTTTCAAAATTTGCAGTTTCTGAGCTATGTTGTTGGGTTTCGCAGCCTAGTTTTCTTTCGGGCGTTTCGCTGTCGTCGTGGACGCCGTATCTCCAGTGACGCGGGTATACCGTTTGGCCAGTTACTGATGCTTTAATATTTTTTCACCGGTCTGTACCCAGTGTAAACGGCCTTGGAACCGGTGTTCTCGTTGTAACCTTTCTTGGCCTCCCTATTTGGTGTAGTCTGGCGCTCCTTCCGTATAATCCTTCTGGTGCACCCCTTGCGGTTATCTACCTGTAGCAGTTATACATGAAGGCCTGCCTGTTGGTATTTGGAAATTTTACTTAACTGAAGCTGTTATTGTGGAATTCCTGCCTGCTGGTATTTGGTACTTTTAATTAACTGAAGATATTATTATTGAAGGCCAGCCTGTTCTATTTTAATTTCATTAAGAACTATTTAACGGTTTGGTTTAGCTGAAACTCTTATCAAGGCCTACCTGTCTTTATTTCCCTATTATTGAGATGTGATATCTCACTCGGTCTATGTTCTAATTAACTGAAATTGTGACTGATGTAATAGTGCCAGTGTGATAGTAATAGGAAATGACATGTAATGATATATGGGCCCTAACCTGCATCAGTCCTGGCGCACGCAGCGGATGTGGACTCTTATCAGCATTGCGCAACCGGAAGTTTTGATTTTTGTGAAACACGGGCTAAGTAATACTAGAGCCCGTGTTCCGCAGCTGCCTCGCTCAGCGGCTAAGTCCACTTGAAGGTCACTGTGCTCGACATCTACTGTGCCTCCCAGAGAGCCCAGAGAGCATCCCAGAGTGCCCCAGAGAGCTACAACACCAAGAAGAATCGCTTCTCGGCTTTTGGCAAGATCAATGTGTAGTATTTATGGCCCTTAAAAGGGCCGTTTGTTGAGAACTGCTACTTCAATGATTATATATAGTACAATCACCGACAATGCGACATTCTTCCAAAGAGGAAGGCCCACTAGCCTTCACCCATAAGTTTCACTGCCTATATATACCTGGCACTTCCCCTGGATGGTGTTTGTCTCTCATTACTTATGCAAAATCGACATAGTCGTTCTTTTGATTCACTGTTTCTTAAGTGGGATACCACGCTGACCATTGTAGAACATTGTCAAAAGCTATTAGTCCTTCTTTTGTGAATGGTATTACTTCTTTTTCTTAACACGTCTGTCATAGCACCACGAGTCAAACCGGACTTCCACAACGGCAGCTGTATGCTGCTGTGTGCGCTCTTCTGTTGAAAGTTTGGGTTGATTTCATGTAGCTGACATTTATTCTGAAAGACTGAAATATTTGAAACTGGCATAAGACCTTTGAACCAGGCACATTACCTATCTTCATAAAAAAAAAGCCTTAGTCAGTTTGGTAGTATACATGTCTCTGCCTAATACAAGTGAGTAAACAAATACGACGTTTCTTGAGAATCAAAACATGGCCCAGTTAGGTTATATTCATCTCATTATCTGTGTGATCGGTTAATTTCAACCTTAGGTCATTTTCAAGTCTCCAGCCGTTTCATTCTCAAAGCACTTTGAGGTTGTCGACCTCCCACAAGCACAAAATTTTAAAATGCGACATTGTTTTTACTCATTTCTAATGATCAGACTTGCCACTTCGTGTGAAACACGCTGTGCACATTGTGGATACTTTTTCATAACAAAAGCATTGTGTTCTACGACATATTAATTAAAATTTTTCATGTTATATGTAAAGCAAAAAGAAAGTGTTCTCAAGATCTCGGCTATTTTGCTCAGCAGAACTGTAAATTCTGCTCTTAAATCAGTTTGAGTGTTACTGTTACCGTTTAGAACTAATACCTAACATTAGCTCTAGATTAGTAAACACTCGTTAAATTTACTATTGCAGTTGGTACCAGTTAGCGGTTTGCGCAAGTCTGGTATTATCAATATAGGTTGTAATACAAGACATTTTTACTTATTTTGTATCTGATATACCATTGGAGATCATATATCTGTAAGCAGCTAGCACATGAACTAAAAATAGTTTCTTCTTTTCAATAAAATATGGAGTAGTAAACTTCACGATGGTTTGGTAACGCAACATTTTCCCCTCTTAAATGTTCTAGGATTAAAGTGGAAAGATACCAACTTCCGATGTGAACATAAATGTTATGCAGATGTTTAACCTTTAATAAAACTAGTTGGTCATTAACTCCGATAGCTTTAGACGCCTTCTAGGCAGCTTACTGCTACCCTCCTGCTCTTGTCGGTGCAAAGCCTATTCATTTTCGTCGGTTCAGGCCTTCGGTAGCATCGTAACGTTTGGCTCATATCTGGGACGCAACATGCTGTTTCATCTGTCACGATTTCGTGAATATCGTTCCGAGAGAGCCAGTGAGAGCCGGTCCTAATATCCGTCGGTACGACAATGAGCGTGTTCGCCATTGTCATTTCCCGCCGTTCTCGGTCGGCGCTGCGCTTTGTTCTGTTCAGCTAGACATTCTCGTGCATGAGATCGATCGCCAGAATTCTTTGTTTATGCCACTACTATCAGGAGAGCATAATTAACAACCTTTTTCTAAGCAATGTCTCGTTATTAAACGTTTCTCCTTGAATGAAACCTGTGTATAGCCCAGTGAAAGTCGTAGCATGTGGATTTATATGGGTTGGAAATGTGTTCAAGATATATTCCTTTCAGTACAAAAACAGTGCTGGGAGACATGTGGAATTTCTGGCAGAAGTTACTTACTACACGGTTGTCTACTTCGGCGAACATTGGTCCCTTTTTTCCGTCCGAAAGCGTGATTTCTGTGCTATGTGAATCTGTTGAGTTCGTGTAGTGTGTGTTGTCAATACAGGAATAAACGAACTGCCGAGCTCAGTGTTACATGGCCATATTACTGACGAGGAGACCCCTTTCACATTTCGGACTAAGAGTAGCATATAGATCACATGATCAATCATAATATTTTGGAAGTATTAGTTGTCTCTGTTAATCCTGTTTTACTCGTGTATTTGGACAGATATACAGAAGAAACTGTAGTACAGTCTAAGGGAAAGAAAAAAGAAAGAAATGATGGACCATGGAGAACTTACTCGACTGGGTTGGAAATCGGTGGATACGATGTTCATTCACAGACAAAAAAATTATTACAATTTTCGAAAAAGTGGATCCTATATTCAAGAGGAAGGAAATTTACAAACTGGGCAAGTCAATACTGTGTCGGTCTACTTCTGGCCCTTTTCCTTGGCAAATTTTGGTCAATTGGCGCGTTAGATCGTCAAATTATCAAGTTAGTCGGTGAGCCCTGCACAAAATGCTCCAGACGTTGTTAATTAGGGAGAAATTTGACGAACTTGTTGGCCAGAATAGCGTTTGCCAAGCACGAAGGCAAGCAATAGAAACTCTCGTCGTGTGCTTGTCATCCTGAAATGTAGGCCCAGGATGGCTTCCCATGCAGGACAACAAAACGGGCCGTAGAATATCGTCGACGTACCGCTATGCTGTAAGTTTGCCGTGGCTGTCAACCAAAGGGAACTTGTTATAAAGTGACATCCCCAGACCATCATTCCTGGAACTGGGGCCCTACGTCGGGCGACAGGTAGGTATCCCGCCACTGTCTGGGTCATCTCCAGACAAGTCTTCGGCCTGGAATCGGATTGACTGGAGGAGAATTGTCTTCAGTGATTAGCCCTGATGACCATAGAAGACTTGTCTGGAGATATAAAAACTTATCTGAAACTACCTCGGCCCCACTTCGCGACCGCAGTCTGACGATAATTTATGGATTTGTCCACTGTGGACAAACGGGAGTTACTTTTATTCTGAAGAAGGTTGGGTTATCCCGACTGAAACCTACGTAAATCTGTCTTCCTGTGTGGTGTTTAACTCAATTCATTCCTTCATTAATGGAGTGTACCAGCTGTATCTTCTGCCTTGTGGCCGTTAACGTTCCGGTGACCTGCCCTGGTCGTTGACGTAGTTTTCGGCAGTGTACTTTCTTCGTCGTGTTGATGGTGTCCAGCACGCCGTGTAGTTCGACAGCTGAGGTGTTGGTAGTTTTGGGCGTTTATTCTGACTTGGCTGCATTGGACACGAGTATCCAGAATGTTGTGCAATTGACATCTTGTTGTTTTGCTGGTCAGGTGGAACAGAACTGATCTTGTTGGTTGGTTCGTCGGCTGGCTTGCGGTTGGGTTGCCTTCTGATTAAGAGGTTGATAGTCTGGCTGCCTGCCTCACCTAAACGTGCGTTAGTGTTACCTACCCAGACTGATCTTTGGAACCTTCTGAGCGCCGCTCCTTGTGTTTTACATAGTGATTTCCTTTTTAGTCTTAAGTATTCTATGTGGCCTTCAGCAGAGTTTTAGCTTATTAAAATTGCAAGGCTTTCTTCACAGGCCTTAAGCAGTAAAAAATAGTTTCTTGTTTGGTATGTGGCCTTCAGCCGAGTTTTCAGCCTTTTAAAATCAAAAGTTGAAAAATTTTGTCTACGCCTGAAGCCATAAGAAATATTTTCTAGTTTGTTTTCCAGCTTAAATTAAAAACTGGAAATTTCTTTGTCTGGGCTTTAAGCTGTGAGATGTTTTGGGTTTCGCATGTGACCTTCAGCTGAGTTTTATGTGAAACATTTTAGGACAAACCCTTTAGCCTATTTTACTTGAAATTTAGAAGCTCTTCCCTTTAGGCCTTAAGCCGTAAAATTGTTTTCTGCATGGTGTGTGGCCTTCAGCCAAGTTTTAATACCTCTCTAAAATTAAAGATTCAAAATCCTTGCCTTGCCTTTATCATAAGATTGCTATTATTTAGTATGAGGCCTTCAGCTGAGTTTTACACGAAATATTTTAAGATAAGGCCTTCAGCCTTTTCAAATCGAAAGCTCTTCTTCCTTGGCCTTAAGCCGTTAAATTGTTTTGTTGATATGCGGACTTCAGCCGATTTTTCAACTTATTTGGATTAAACTTTGAAAATATTTGTCTCGGCCTAAAGCCGTAACACTGCTCTTGATTAATGTGAGGCCTTAAGCCGAGTTATATGGGAAAAATTGAAGCTACGGCTTTCAGCCTATTTATATTGAAGATCGGTTTTTTTTCTAAAGTGAAACCTCCATAAGAACTCCTGTACCTCAATTCCTTGCTTAGGACTTGTGCCTTTGATTTTCGATGTGGCCTTAAGCTGATCCAAATTAAATCAAAGGAGGTCTTTCGTTAAAACCTTGACAGTTTTTGATTCTTGCTTGTGTGACTGTGTGTTTTAAGAAACAAAATTTATATGTTGAGTGCAACTGACAGTAACTTATTTTGGCCCCTTTCCACAAATATAACGTCATCCCCTCTGCCCAGCTAGCCCAGGGATTTCACTGGCGTACTTGGTACCCTTAGAACACAGCGGAACGTCTACGAATTCTACGCCCCGTTTTGTTATCTTTCACAGTAAGCGATCATGGGCTTACAATTCAGCAAAATAATGCCCGCCCCTACACCGCGATAGTGTCTTCTGCATCTCTTGTGCATCCCACACTCCACCCTGGCCAGTAGGATCACCGGATCTCTCCCCCAATTGAGGATTTCTGTTGCTTTACGGGTAAGGCCCTCCAGCTAAGGATATTGAGGATAGAATTTGGCACGATATACCTCAGGAGGACATAGAACAACTGTTATTTAATTCCAAGCCGATTAAGTGCTTACTTGGGCCAGACCTGAATCAAAGCGTTATTAATTTGCTCAATTTATGAAGCTGCTTTCCTTGAATAAATCATCCTATTTTTCAGAAAACTGTAATCATTTGTTTAGCTGAACATATACATGAAGTCTACCGATTTCCGTCTCATTCAAGTAATTCCTTCGTGGTGTATCCCTCTTTTTTGTCTTAGAGTGTACATCCCATTACAGGATTAGTGGTTACAGTGTGATCTATTTTTGGGAGTAGCAGTCTTTTGCAGCTAGCAGATAGACTTACCAGCTCTTCAAAAAATGTGTGTTCTTTACGAGCATGAACTGCATTCAGTGGAATGCCTCAATCGATATGTAATGGAAAATTCCACAATAGTCAATGACGATTTTATTTTATAAGTTACGATTATTTCATGTTCTGATGAAATGCAAGTGTAAATGAGGCAGGCAATCAATGATGGAGCAATTTAGTTGAGACTGATAGGTACAGTTAGACAGACCCATGTTTGAACCATACCTGGTCGGGACTATGCCCAGTACCCAATTTATCTTGTCTACCGCAAATAACTTTAGGTGCAGCTGCAAAACAAGAAATGTATCAAACAAATATTATTTACCTGCCAGGGCGACATTAACGACCAGGACTGGCTTTCTGCGGTTCTAGGCGCGCAGTCCGAAACCGTGTGACTGCTACGGTCACAGGTTCGAATCCTGCCTCGGGCATGGATGTGTGTGATGTCCTTAGGTTAGTTAGGTTTAAGTAGTTCTAAGTTCTAGGGGACTGATGACCACAGCTGTTAAGTCCCATAGTGCTCAGAGCCATTTGAACCATTTTTGACTGGCTTTCTAGAAACAGTATTATTACGAAATTATGAACAACAGTATACCTTAAAATAACAGCCTACATTTTTCGTTTCGTAATTCACTTCTTCTCCTCAAAAAAAAAAAAAAGGAAGATTGAATTCGGTTTAAATTCCCGTCGACATCGGGGTCATTAAGGATGAAGCAAAAAGATGGACAGTCTGAGGGATGGGGATAGAAATGCTCCATGCCCTTTTAAAGAAGGCATTTGCCTGGAGGGATTTGGGACAATGATGGAAAATCTAAATCTGGATGCCCGGATGCGTATTTGAACCGTCGTGCTCGCGTATGCAAGGCCAGTCTTGTAACTACACATCGCCCGGTATTTCTTCTCCTCAGGAGCTGTTCATAAGCGTATCACATTGTACTGTATGTACAAACATGACGTCAGTAAAACTCAACACAAAATTGACTTTGACGCACTTGTTCTAGAATCCAGTCTTGTTTGCTTTATTTAACACTGAAGAATTGAACACAAGAGCAATTTCCGTCTGCATAACATGGATTTGTCGCAGTAGCAGATCATTCACGGTGCTCAGGGTATTACCGACAGTACGGTTTTATGAAGATGCAACCATTACTATGTGCTGCTGTGGGCGTTTGTTCTAAATAATGCAAATAACATCAGTTCTGCACTGCCAAAAACTGAGTAACACACACCGGCGCCACTCGACGATCTTAAGCTGCTGCGGGGGCCAACGAGACATAAGGACCCCGCAACGAACTTCTGCGTTAGGCTCAGCTCCGTGCAGGATCCACAGGAAATCAATATTTAATTGGAAAGGTACCCGCTATAGGTCTTAATTTTATCGTGTGCTATTGAGAACTTACACGCAATTAAACGCGGAGTTAATAATCACTGAACTCGTCTGAAATACTTACTAGCTCGCCGCCGGAAACTGCTGCTGGCACACGTAAGACCTGCAGTGTCACATGATCACCCGGTCCTCGGGCAGCTGCCTCATGACGTCACGATCCTGCCGTTGCGTGGATTGGTATAAACAGTCTATTCAGGTTTGAAATTGCTATCTGATCCTGTATAGCATCGACGATGTCTCCAGCATTAGGACGTGAAACTTTAAGCCAACGTCACATGGATCGTGGAATTCAAAGCGCAACGTGCTGTCTTGATCTCCACCGTGACGCTGAATGCTCAGAAGAGACGTGGCTTGTGCATACAGACATATCATATAGTTGCTGCAAATCTGACACAATTCATAGTAAAGATAAAATGTTCTGGGTTGTTAGGCTGCGTCATATTTCCTTCTAAAATAATCGTTTCGACAGCAGTGTTCTAGCAATACTGGACACTGAAACATCCTGAAGAAGACCCTAGCAGAGGGGTCTAAATGTCAATTAAGGAAATTCGACGCGGGATAATAACCCAGATGATTTTATCTTTAGTGAAAACGGCCAGGAAAGCCTGCAGACACAACTAATAATGTCAGAATTTCAATAAATAAATAAACAAACACGTTTGACAGTAATGAAACAGTGAGACAAACGAATGTTTAAGCACTAATGAGAACAGATATAAAAAGGGATCATTTGATGTTTAAGGTATTTCTAGCAGTACCCCCAAAGATACGTCTTTTGTTTTAGTTACGGCAGTCCTAGTGTCTTGACCAGACATATAGCTATTGAGTATCTATAATTCTCACACTTTTTCAGAATAGTTGAAGTTCATATTATGCTTCTTAGTAATGTGTTATATCAAATTATGTCACACATTACGTAGGATACATTGCGACGACTAAGTTATTGGTGTCCATAGATGAAAACACATAAAGTTTCTGGAAACGAGATATATTAAAAAAAAAACACACATCAACGGCCCGTCCGGCTAGGCACGCGGTCTAACGCGCTGCTTCCCGAGCGGAAAGGCGAGTCGGTCCCCGGCACGAGTCCGCCCTGCGGATTAATGTCGAGGTCCGGTGTGCCGTCGAGCCTGTGGATAGTTTTTAAGGCGATTTTCCATCTACCTCGGCGAATGCGTGCTGGTTCCCCTTATTCCGCCTCAGTTACACTTTGTTGGCGATTGCTGCACAAACACCGTTTCCACGTCTGCGTCCACCATAATTATTCTACCACACAAACATTTGGGGTACACTCTTCTGTTATGAAACGTTCCCGGGGGTTCCAATGGTTACCGAACCGCACAATAACGCTAGGTTCGTGTGGGGCGGTGGTGGAGTGGGTGGACTGCTATGGCCTGTTGTGGGGTTGAAGACTACTGAGGGCTATGGTGGGACGAAGAAACCTGTCCGTCGTTTCTAGGTCCCTGGTTTAATGTATACATACACACATGCATAAACGCGAAAATCTACTTCAAATGACTGTAAAATATAGCAGTTAAATGTCTAACAGTTAGCAGATGTATGACTGAATCATAATGAAAATTCTGAATATTCAAGAAAAGTTGAGAACGCCTTTATAATAGCAATTGTAATAATGATGTTTCTATTGATGAGACGTTGAATATCCTTCTTCTTGTTTTCAGGCAGGGAAAACCAATTAGAATATGTTTTAACCAATCTGCTAACAAAAACAATAATTGTACTAGCAGATAAACGAGCACAATGCAATAATGTACGTATTTGTGAACATGGAAGGCCTGCTGACAGCTTAATTAACGGCCTTTGCAGACTTCTATGACCTAGTTTCCGTATCTTTGTAAACCATCTTATAAAAGAATGCATCGGAGCTTTTTCTTTTAACATGTTATACCTTAATGTCTGATCAAGTCAATTTTCTCTTACCTCTAGCCACGTTACAACACGTGCTACGCGCTTCCTGGAGCTTACAGGTCAAAAAAGTCTTCATAAGTCAATTGATGAATACGATGTGTTGGTCACATCTCCTTTGCCATTGATGCAATACTCATACACTATTCCGGCACATTGATTGCACAAGATTTCACATGTCTTATCATCTGTTTCTCAATTACGCTATGTACTTTTTCACCTTCATTCTGCACATGCCCTTGCATAAAAAATTTAGTTGGTGTGATACTCTGAATATTGTGTACAACGTACTAGTATACTGGTAGAAGACATTTATTGTTCTGCTGTCCATGATAGTTATATGAACAGATGATCAGCTCTTAATCCTGAGAGTGCCCAGTTCTGTCGAATAGCTGTTCTCTGTCAACTAGCAGTTATGTATAGAGTAGGACGCAAATTCCGATTTCCACTGGTCCACGCCTCGCTTCCGTTTCGTTCCAAAAAAGCATTAGACATGTCTTGCGTAGAGATCACTAACTGTCAAATTATGGCTCTGAGCACTATGGGACTTAACATCTGTGGTCATCAGTCCCCTAGAACTTAGAACTACTTACACCTAACTAACCTAAGGACATTACACACATCCACGCCCGAGGCAGGATTCGAACCTGCGACCGTAGCGGTGACGCGGTTCCAGTCTGAAGCGCCTAGAACCGCAAGGTGTCACATTATAACAGCTTATTTTGCTCTTATAGTAAAATACTCACGCCGTAGCTGCCGGTTGCGGCATAACAGCCTGTTGGTCATACAAAGCAACATTAGGTTTCTTCTTATCAAGAGTCTTTTTCGTTTGGGACATCTCTTTCTTTTCCTGATGCTGACTGTGAAATTGAAGCAACGTTTGCTAGCACTCGTAATCTGCATTTTTATAGGATTCCCATACATCACACTGGTTTTCTTTGGTACATAAAACGATATGTTATATTCTTTATTGAACAGCGATTAAACTTTACCACATTAGCAAATGATAAACACAGCTTCTTACGACTTCCTTTGTAGTCCCCATAGAGGTCCGCTAAACTTCCACCAGTCTCAAAGAATTCAGAGGTAGTCGTAACTCCTAAATAGCGTGACTGAACACAGGGTAAGCATGAATGAAACCTTTGACACTGTCTTTTATTTCAGATTCTGCAGTGGGGTGTTTGTCATGTTTCCATCCCTTGACAGACTCAAAAAGTTTGGTTTCTATTTCCTCGCGAAACCGTTCGGATGGGTCGCTAGTTTATATCAAGAGTCGCCTTGAAAACTGTCTTCCACGCCTTAATACGCGTGTCACTAACTTCAGAATTAAATGCTGAATTCAGTTCCCTCGTATCTTGTGTGGTGGAGTTGCTCTACTTGGATTTCACAGGCTCAGTAAATCGGCAAGAGTCCAATAACTGTCAAACCTTTCGAGCCAAACTTCGTCATTAAATCTGTCCGAACACCGTAGTCGACATGGTGGAGGCATATTCCATGTTGGAAATCCTTTTTCTGGTTTTCGATATGCAACGTATGCTCTTCCAGAATTTCTCACTATTTTAGTCTTTCTAACTGCCCAGTTGTTGGTATTCTGTTTCCTTTTCTTCCATTTTCTCTTCACACTTACTACCGCTGTTTCAACGCTGTTGTCTTGTCTGTTTTCTCTGACTAACTGATAGTAAAATTTGGATCTTCTGATGAAACATCGTCTAAAGTATCAGCATCGCCACTGTGCACTGGAAAAGTATAGTACCGTTGTTTTTATTTCACTCCCGTCACAAACTTGAGAATAAGATTCTCTCATCTGCACTGGTGTTGTAATGTTGTTACATTAATTTGTTCTGTGATTGGTGCTTATATTCAAGACCATAAAAGTGGGTTAAAAGCTGTGAGCTATGTGAGGAAGTTAACCTTGCATTACAGCGCAACTGTTTCACCATATATATATATATATATATATATATATATATATCACCGGTTATCGTAAGATGAGTACTAAAAGATTATAATTAATGTTAGTCTGGTTGGGAATTTGGTAAGTTAGGCTGGATACCTGGTGAAACAGTTGCACTGTAATGCAAGGTTAACTTCCTCACAGAGCTCACAGCTTTTAACCCACTTTCATGGTCTTGAATATCACTTGAATATAACATTGATCATTGTTCTGTTAAAATTTCAGCATATCAAACTTGATTCATAACTAAACTGGTGCCTTATTTAGGATCGTGAAAATGTGAGTTTGTAATCTTACGGAACACATCAAATAGGGAGCCAAGATCGGGAGACTACATACAACACTGCATTCATAAAATAACACACGAAGAACATTGAAACATATGCAAGAGGAAATTAACCACAACCAACTGATTCAATTTTCACCCAAAGAAGTTACGTTCATAGCGCAATCCTGTCCGTCATGAAATTACCACACACTGGTATACTCACTGTGAAATCTTCCCGAAAAACATAGCTGAGGGCTACGTTGATGCTTATACCAAATGCTTCACGTGATCAACTTGGTTTACACAAAGAGTGTAACTCCACAATAATTTTGATAATTAAAGTAAATTAGATCGAAAAGCAATTTACAAAAGAAAATCCTGGAACTGGTTACTATCGTCTTACTATTAACCTGATGGGTCAAACAATTGTATAAGCACGTGGTACTGGACTCACAAAGTACACTCCATGTGGGTTGAACATAAAGAAAAGTTGTTATATTGAAAAATATTGTCATGACGAGACGTTATAATCTCACGCACATTCGCATTTAAGATTGATGATATTAGTTAGTTACGGATCATCCACACGTGGTTCAACTTTACTCACAAAGTAGTGACCAAGCAACTACTGGATGATATTCTGAACTTCACATTCGAATTACACTGCATTGCAATTTAAGATAACATTAGATATTTTAGAGCTAAACCTGAAATAAAGGTGATTAAATTTTCAGTTAGGCTGAACTTAAGAAATCCATTGTCCTACGGACTTAGCCGCGCTTAGCCGGAGATCTTACCACTTCAGACGCTCGCTGCGGACCGACTGGCGTGGTCCCTTCCTGAGGGTGCCTCACACATACAAACGGAAGTGACCAGAGAGGCAGCTTCCTATACCAACATGACAAGGGACAGACAGGTCCATACTAAGAATAGAAACCTCTCTGCTTTTAGAAAGCGTAGCTACCTGTTCTGACGTTGGTCCTACTGTTCTCTAGCAGACAGGCTTGTCTGCTATCATCAAGCATGCAATTAGAAATACATTTGCTCATTCATCCTCTCACACAGAAGGGAAGGGGGATGACAGTATCTTATCTTATACAGTATATAAAAGAAAGCGGATGTAGGTTCCGTATGAGACTGTGCGACATGAATTACATATAAACTGTGTTTTAAAGTGTAGTAGTGTGACAGATCGTTCCTGTTTATGTGTAAAAGTAACACGTTCCACTGCTCAGTCTCCTCCCAGATAGTCAGAAACACCACAGTAAATTTAGAAGAGGAATTTATGGCGTAAATGACAACATATGTAAGAAATTAACATGAGAGGAATCCAACAGAGACCTTCCAGTGTTCAAAATTAAAGCAACAAACCGCTGTTTCCCTGTCCTGTGTCTAATTCAAGACATTATATACAAACTACCAGCGTCCATACGAACAGGTTCTGCATGGGAGAGGGCACTTCATTCAACTGAAAACCAAACCAAAGACGACGTCAGGGCACCTGTCAAACGGAGTAGTGTTGGTAACGTGGTCCCACACCCACAGTTACTGTGTATGCAGTCACAAACTGTGCAGTATGGCACAGAGAAGCCTACCAGGCACTATGCGATGGAATTCCATAGGAAGAATGGAAGCAGAACAGTCGCAAACTCATGTGGTCCCATGGCTTAACGTGAATCGTTCTGTTGTTTCTCGGATGTAGCGACACTTTATTGAGACCGAAACTGTATCCTGAAGAGCAGGACAGGGCCGACCACTTCTGACGTCAGAAAGAGAGGACCGTTATTTGGTTGCAAGGGCTTCAGTACTGCGCAGCAACTGGCATCGGACCTTGCAGTATACACTGGCCGTGTTGTACCGAGGCAAACGGTGTAGAGAAGGCTTCGACAGAGTGGTCTCTGTGGTCAGAGACATGCTGTAGACGAAGGCAATGTCTAGAATGAGTCGCCAATATGGCACCTGGACAGTTGAAGAGCCAATGTTCTTTTCACAGATGAGTCCAGATTTAGTCTGGGGAGTGATTCGTGATGGATTCGCGTCTGGATGGAATGTGGAACACGATTTCATCACCCAGACATTGCGGAAAGAGACTGATATCGAGGAAGACTCCTTATGGTGTGGGCATGGATTATGTTTACCACTCGAACTTCGCCTCATGGAATGGTGCGGATGAACCGGCAATGCTTAACTGCTGTCAGGTATCGTGACAAGATCTTCGGACCTCATCTGCTCGGTAGTTGCGAGGTGCTGTTGGCCCAGACTTCGTACTGATGGACGATAATGCTCGACTTCATAGAGCACTCGTGGTTGATATTTTCTTGGAAATGGAAGATATTGCACGCATGGCGTGGCCTGCTCGCTCTCCCGATTTGAATCCCATACAGCATGTCTGGGATGTACTAGCTAGATGGACTGCATCACGTCAACATCCACCAACCACTTTCCAACACTTTCGAGCAGCTCTGCAGGAAGAACGGCGGTTACTGCCTCAAAATAACATTGATGATCCTAGTACATCCATATTTAAACTGGATGAAGGTGGGACACAGCTGGTATAATTTTTATTAAAAACGAAATTCCTCCAGCTGTACTTGAGATTTTATATTTACTTCGCTAGTAGTTTCGACGTTGCGTCAACGCCATTTTCAGGCCCCAGGAATTTAGAGTCCACTTCGACAATCGTTATTACTGTGCAATAATCGCCAATTGATGACTTTTTGACAGCATGGTCCGTCGTTGTCAGATCTGTATTGTTCCCATAGGTGGTTACACCCCGTAGTGAGCATATTAACACGTTGTGTAAATCCGTTAAGTTGAAAAAAAGCGAAGAACATTTTCTTCTACTGTTAAGCAGATTGCCGGCCGGAGTGGCCGAGCGGTTCTAGGCGCTTCAGTCTGGAACCGCGCTACCGCTACGGTCACAAGTTCGAATCCTGCCTCGGGCATGGATGTGTGTGATGTCCTTAGGTTAGTTAGGTTTAAGTAGTTCTAAGTTCTAGGGGACTGATGACCTCAGAAGTTAAGTCCCATAGTGCTCAGAGCCATTTTTTTTTTTTTTTTGCTAAGCAGATTACAGTTGTTTACGTTCTCTGTCCTTTACATGTTTCTACTTTGCTATCACCTGTTTATACTGTTTTGTGGCAAGATAAACGCAACCTTCCGTTTGTGCGTTAATTGTGGACGCTAGTGTATATGCAACATCTTCAGAAACGGTAGTAGTTCCTGCTTCGTTGGAAGATGTCATTGTCGATGATGCATTTCTGTGACCATTTCACTTATGCAGTATTTTATTATGATCGTCCTTTGCTGTCTTAGTACTAACTAAGTTTTATTTCATGGGTTTCGTGTCCGTAAGGACATTCCAGGCGAGCAGAACGTCCATCCTCCGTATTATTGTGCAATAAGTCAGCCGAACAACCTGATGACAACGTCATTATCCTACAGGAATAGGGAACAAAAAAGGACATTTATAAATATTCTCCAAAGATGACACAACGCAAAATATCCTACACTAAATCTTCAAAACCGATACAACTAAGGACGTTCGAAAATAATTCGTCTTGAGTTACGCAACACATAATAATTCAATACATCCTCTCGAATAATGCAATTCTCACTGCAATCATTCTTTAGTTTGGAAGGCTAACAACAGTTAAATTAGAAAATATCGAGATTTGTATGACCGAAGGAAGGAAAACACACATTTCATCCTATTCTTTAAAACCAGCATAACTCTAAGTACTCTGCAATGATTAGTCAAAACCGGCAGACCCCAAATTATATAACCCTTCTACGTTTACCTTGATCAACTAAAGCCAACGGTCTTGGTGCAGTGCTAACGCCGGTTCCCGTCGGATCATCAAAGTCAAGCGGTGTCGCGCTTGGCTAGCACCTGGATGGGCCACCGTCCGGATCTACCGAGTGCTGTAGGCATGCGGGGTGTACTCAGCCTTTGCGAGGCCATTTGATGAGCTACTTGACTAACGAATAACGGCACCGGTCATGGAAGCTAACAATGGCCAGGACAGCCGACCACATGTCCCTCCGTATCCGCATTCGATGACGCCTAGGTTGAGGATGACACGGTGGCCGGTCGGTACCGTTGGGCCTTCGAGACTTTTTCGGGCGATGTTTCTTTGTTTGATCAACTAAAGTGACACAAAGGGGAAAATCACGCTGCATTATATGATTTCAAGCCAAAAGACCTATACAACTCAAGCTAATACAGTTCTTCACTTCTTAATAACGATCTGTACCTGTCGGATTCACCGCTCAACTACACTCCTGGAAATTGAAATAAGAACACCGTGAATTCATTGTCCCAGGAAGGGGAAACTTTATTGACACATTCCTGGGGTCAGATACATCACATGATCACACTGACAGAACCACAGGCACATAGACACAGGCAACAGAGCATGCACAATGTCGGCACTAGTACAGTGTATATCCACCTTTCGCAGCAATGCAGGCTGCTATTCTCCCATGGAGACGATCGTAGAGACGCTGGATGTAGTCCTGTGGAACGGCTTGCCATGCCATTTCCACCTGGCGCCTCAGTTGGACCAGAGTTCGTGCTGGACGTGCAGACCGCGTGAGACGACGCTTCATCCAGTCCCAAACATGCTCAATGGGGGACAGATCCGGAGATCTTGCTGGCCAGGGTAGTTGACTTACACCTTCTAGAGCACGTTGGGTGGCACGGGATACATGCGGACGTGCATTGTCCTGTTGGAACAGCAAGTTCCCTTGCCGGTCTAGGAATGGTAGAACGATGGGTTCGATGACGGTTTGGATGTACCGTGCACTATTCAGTGTCCCCTCGACGATCACCAGTGGTGTACGGCCAGTGTAGGAGATCGCTCCCCACACCATGATGCCGGGTGTTGGCCCTGTGTGCCTCGGTCGTATGCAGTCCTGATTGTGGCGCTCACCTGCACGACGCCAAACACGCATACGACCATCATTGGCACCAAGGCAGAAGCGACTCTCATCGCTGAAGACGACACGTCTCCATTCGTCCCTCCATTCACGCCTGTCGCGACACCACTGGAGGCGGGCTGCACGATGTTGGGGCGTGAGCGGAAGACGGCCTAACGGTGTGCGGGACCGTAGCCCAGCTTCATGGAGACGGTTGCGAATGGTCCTCGCCGATACCCCAGGAGCAACAGTGTCCCTAATTTGCTGGGAAGTGGCGGTGCGGTCCCCTACGGCACTGCGTAGGATCCTACGGTCTTGGCGTGCATCCGTGCGTCGCTGCGGTCCGGTCCCAGGTCGACGGGCACGTGCACCTTCCGCCGACCACTGGCGACAACATCGATGTACTGTGGAGACCTCACGCCCCACGTGTTGAGCAATTCGGCGGTACGTCCACCCGGCCTCCCGCATGCCCACTATACGCCCTCGCTCAAAGTCCGTCAACTGCACATACGGTTCACGTCCACGCTGTCGCGGCATGCTACCAGTGTTAAAGACTGCGATGGAGCCGTATGCCACGGCAAACTGGCTGACACTGACGGCGGCGGTGCACAAATGCTGCGCAGCTAGCGCCATTCGACGGCCAACACCGCGGTTCCTGGTGTGTCCGCTGTGCCGTGCGTGTGATCATTGCTTGTACAACCCTCTCGCAGTGTCCGGAGCAAGTATGGTGGGTCTGACACACCGGTGTCAATGTGTTCTTTTTTCCATTTCCAGGAGTGTATCAATGCTGCGCTTTTACGTTGTGAGCACGTTCCTACGCCACACAAATACGGTGACACCGCTACTCTTTACTGGCCATACCGAGCGAGGTGGCGCGCTGGTTATCACACTGGTCTCGCATTCGGGAGGACGACGGTTCAAACCCGTCTCCAGCCATCCTGATTTAGGTTTTCCGTGATTTCCCTAAATCGCTTCAGGTAAATGCCGGGATGGTTCCTTTGAAAGGGCACGGCCGATTTCCTTCCCCATCTTTCTCTAATCCGAGCTTCGTCTCCGTCTCTAATGACCTAATTGTCAACGGGACGTTAAATACTAATCTTCTCCTCCGCCGGCCATAGTATGGTGTAGCAGAGACACGCTGACACTGGTCTGTCAAGTATCATTTCTGTAATTCTTAGTAAGATCTCAAATCTGAAGAGTTCTGAGTTTTGTCACTTTTGTAGCAAAGGTGCTCTATGCCTCAACGTGCTATACGAGACCGTAGCGCGCTCCAGCGACACTTCACAGCTGCATGTGACACAGGCAAACTGCACAGTGCACACGAGTTCTCGAAATCGACAAGCGTAAACTCGCTGGTTATATCGTTAAGCCGTCCTCCCACCCCACGGGACGTGGAAGCTGGCGCCGATATGGACGCATACGCTAAACCCAGCTGCACGAGATGCAGTGCCCACGCCACACCCGACGCACTCGTCAACGTGATTTGCGCGTGTACCTAGCTGATTTTCGACTGCACCGTTCTCCATCGGCAGTTGTGGGCTGTATCTGGTTCGCAAATGACAGAGTTCGTCTACAAAATGGACCCTTTTAAAACGCAGATTTACTCCCTTACAGTTTTTTCTCTCTGTATTTTACACAAATAAAAAACTTCAATATCGGTAAGCATATTAAAAGGCAAAAAGGATAGTCCATGCCCAGCCAGTAAGCACATCAGCATATAAAAATTCCATCACAAATAGTGCGATACAAATTTACAGTAATCTTCCGCGTAAGACATAAATTATTTAATCATTCTCACCAGGGTGCGATTTGTGCTTTTACCAGTGGGGGGGATGTCTTAGGGGGTTAGTAGAATTATATATGTTACTAGCTTGGACCGTGGCATTACGCATGGTTAAACAGCTATTTATAAATAGATGTTAATACCGAAACTCACTATTGACGCGTATGCACTATCAGAAAAGCCTTCCCTTGTTATATCTTTAAAAGTACATTATAGGTAAAGTTTATTTACAAAATCATCTACATACGGGTACAGGTATACGAGGGGAATTCAAAAAGTAGAGGCACATTTGTGAAAAGTTGTACTTATTATGATGATAGAAAAATGAAAAATATTAATAGTATTAATAGTAAGACTTATTAAAAACTTTCAGTGTTGGGTTCCACAAATTTAAATTATATGTAAAGTTTTACTCCAGTGCGTGGGAAATAAACACCCCAGGTTGGGATGCATAAACTAAAACCTAAGGAGGGGATGGTCTGATGCAGAGGGGGGGGGGAATCCCCCCCCATCCCCCCCTGCAAATCGCACACTGATTCTCACTTTCCTCTAAAACCTTAAGGTAATCCTTATTCGATCACTGTTTTTATTCAGTGGCAGAATGGTTAGAACATTTGATATACAAGACAAAAATCAAGAAAGTGCAAAAACATTTCCGTAAGTAGTTCAAGCACTGTCGTATATAAAGCCAACAGAACGAACACACTCTTGGGAGCGAGCGAGCACTTACATTTACATAACGTCGAATACTCGAGAACACACTTCAATTTATTATTGGGAAACTCCTAAAAACTTTTTACAAAATGCGAAGATGAATACAGCAATCGCAAACCAGCTACAGGCTGCACATACCGCCTCGCAACTCTGCATCTCTATTCATTACTGTTTTCTGAATCTCCGTAATATGTGGCCACGTCTCGTATTTTACTGCCTGCTGAAGGCTGCTTTAACGTTTAACAAATCGTATCACGAAAAATGCGTTTTGATTATTCCTCAATGTGCCAATGCTGTGAAACAGCATACTTCCATAACACGCATGTTCACTGTAATACGAAAATTCTTTAATCACGAATACATTTCCTTTCTTTTTATTACCACAATCGAATCAATAATGCTGTGTTTTGGAAAGCTCCTCAGTGAGCTGCTGCTTTGAATCGGCGTATATTCGCAGGCAGTAAGTTACAATACACTACTGGCCATTAAAATTGCTACACCACGAAGATGACGTGCTACAGACGTGGAATTTAACCGACAGGAAGAAGATGCTGAGATACGCAAATGATTAGGTTTTCAGAGTATTCATACAAGGTTGGCGCCGGTGGCGACACCTACAACGTGCTGACACGAGGAAAGTTTCGAACCGATTTCTCATACACAAGCAGCAGTTGACCGGCGTTGCCTAATGAAACATTGTTGTGATGCCTCGTGTAAGGAGGAGAAATGCGTACCATCACGTTACCGACTTTGATAAAGGTCGGATTATAGCCTATCGCGATTGCGGTTTATCGTATCGCGACATTGCTGCTCGCTTTGGTCGAGATCCAACGACTGTTACGAGAATATGGAATCTGTGGGTTTAGGAGGACAATACGGAACGCTGTGCTGGATCCCAGCGGCCTCGTATCACTAGCAGTCGAGATGACAGGCATCTTAACCGCGTGGCTGTAACGGATCGTGCAGCCCTATCTCGATCCCTGAGTCAACAGATGGGGACGTTCGCAAGACAACAAACATCTGCATTAACAGTTCGACCATGGCTGGGGTTACCCTTGACGCTGCATCACAAACAGGAGTGCCTGCGATGGTTTACTCAACGACGAACCTGGGTACACCAATGGCAAAACGTCATTTTTTTCTGATGAATCCAGGTTCTGTTTACAGCATCATGATGGTCGCATCCGTGTTTGGCGACATCGCGGTGAACGCACATTGGAAGCGTGTATTCATCATCGCCATACTGGCGTATCACCCGGCGTGGTGGTATGGGGTGCCATTGGTTACACGTCTCGGTCACCTCTTGTTCGCATTGACGACACTTTGAACAGTGGACGTTCAATTTCAGATGTGTTACGACCCGTGGCTCTACCCTTCATTCTATCCCTGCAAAACCCTACATTTCAGCAGGATAATGCACGACCGCATGTTGCAGGTCCTGTACGAGCCTTTCTGCATACAGAAAATGTTCGACTGTTACCCTGGCCAGAACATTCTCCAGATCTCTCACCAACTGAAAACGTCTGGTCAATGGTGGCCGAGCAACTGGCTCGTCACAATACACCAGTCACTACTCTTGATGAACTGTGGTATCGTGTTGAAGCTGCGTGGGCAGCTGTACCTGTACATGCCATCCAAGCTCTGTTTTACTCAATGTCCAGTCGTATCAAGGCCGTTATTACGGCCAGAGGTGGTTGTTCTGGGTACTGATTTCTCCGGATCTGTGCACCCAAATTGCGTGAAAATGTCATCACATGACAGTTCTAGTACTTGTCCAATGAATACCCGTTTATCATCTGCATTTCCCCTTGGTGTAACAATTTTAATGGCCAGTAGTGTATAAAATCTATAAAATATGGGCTTCAACTGAAATTCAGTATCTGTATGTCCACCTTTTTTTAGAGATGTTTGCGGGATTTGGCTGTTCGATACAGGATGTCCAATTAAACACTTTTCAGCCATCAAGTTTCCAAAGTTATTTTATTTGGCTTCCATTCTTAGTGTTTTACTACGCCTACTTCAGGCCCCTGACCGATGTGCAAGAAGATTATATATCGGTTTTGATCAAAACAGGGGCCAGCAATACCGCAGATCATCGGCAAATGATGGCTAAAGTGATCGCTATTGGAAAAATCTACTAATTCCAGTATTGCTGGCCCCTTTTTTGATGCGAACCGTGGTAATTTCCTACACGTCGGTCAGGGGCCTGAAGATAGTGTACTAAACGCTGATACTGGTTGACTGTTAGAAGATGTCTAATTTGACATCCTGAAATTCAGTATAGCGTCTCCCAACTATGTACTCAAAAACTTGCATGTGACGTAAGTGGTGTTCTTCCACCTTATTGGTCTACGTTCAGAATGTGTGACACTCTTGATATTGCTCTGCACGTTCTGAAAGATTCTACAGCATCCTTTTTCCACTTTGTGACGACGTGAACTCGGCACGCTCAACAGTTACCTTCGTTTGCACTTTCCTCGTTACGACGGCTTTAGGCTCAGGAAAGTGCCTGAAAAAAAAAAAAAAGAAAATTCACCGAGTTCCGCCATTCATTCCGGCGGAGCCTGGCAAGTGAATAGTGGCGGCCGGCTGCTTTTGAAGTGGCGAGACGGAGCGGCGCTGTCCGCTTTAAGAAGCCGCGCTGTCGCCGCCGCCGGCAGCGCGGATTGGGGCCGCCTAATCGCGTTACGTCACTGCTGTGTGGAGACCGCCATCACGGCCACCGCGCCCACCTGCCCTGCAGCAGGTAGAGGCAGCACCCACTGAGCGGAAACCCAGCAACCCACCGCCGCGACAAGGCTTGCAACGCGGCGTTTAACCGTCTGCAGGGCGCTGAATGTGTTCTCCAGCAATTTCATCCATTCTGCAGCTCAGCAGTGGTTTTACGGCAGGAAGACTAAGTTCCATTGGCAGACATGCTCACAAACCACAAACCTGCTAGTTCATTCATCGTACAATGTAGGCTGTCACTGCCATTGTTTCCTTCAGATAGAGCTTGCGAACTGAGAAGTAGCGATAGACGTATAAAAATCTGTTCCCGACGTTTCGTATCCGACTGCGAGAAATTTCCAGAGTTGAATAGAGAGCACCACCATAGGTGCGTCATGTGATGCTGATTGCATGATTATCTCTGTCTGGTGCCATCGTTCTCGATTAAAAGTAATGGACAACCATTATGTTGGCGCAAGATAGTCATCCGTATTACCATGGTGTTTGTGAATCTCTCTTGCAGACATGTCTCTCATACATATTCGCAAACATCATAATACTATCAATAGAAAATAAGCTTTTGATTTAGATGAAGTAAAGTTTTAAATGGAGATCTGTGGTGTCAGCCAGAGAAAACCAAGCAATAGGCATCACGTGACGATCAGTGGTGCCCTCTATGCAATTCCTTAAATGCGGAGGCCACTCGAACCTTTCACGCAGTTGCCGGATTACCTCCGAAGATGTCTCCCGCAGTCGGAGACAAAACTTTAGGTAATGGTTTTGTATGTCGACCACGGCCCTCAGCCCGGAAGTTTCAACTGAAAAGCCACTGCATATATAAAAATGAAAATGTCTGTTTACGTAAACTAGCGAATCTGCGAAAGGTCTTCGCTGATTACTTTGAAATTTAGGTACGACGGTGCTTTACAATATGCTTGTTTTTCTGTATACATAATTTTTTTTTTTTTAAAATACGCAACATACAAACAAATATTAAAACAGAAAATGGAAACGTTATTACTAAACTCGGAAAGTTCTTGACCTATTTACTCGAAATTTTTACACTACACTGTAATGAAACTTGGATGGATATAGTATATGATGAAATCTTGTTAGAAAACAGGGAAACTGCATTATTGCCTTATCGTCGACTTATGAGGAATTTCCAGTAACAGTAAACAAGGCACAGGTCAGGAGTGGGACGGGGAGGGGAGGGGGGGGGAGGAGATGGCTGAGAGGAAATGGGGATAGGAAAGGCAATCGCGGAGATGGATATGGAGAGAGCTGGGAGGAGAAGGTGGTCAGAGAACGGGGGAAGAGATGATGGACAGAGAGAGTTTGGGTTGTGTTTGGGGGAAGAGACCGAACTGCAAGGTCATCGGTCTCATCGGATTAGGGCAGGACGGGGAAGGAAGTCGACCGTGCCCTTTCAGAGGAACCATCTCGGAATTTTCCTGGAATGATTTAGGGAAATCACGGAAAACCTAAATCAGGATGGCCGGACGCGTAACTGAACCATCGTCCTCCCGAATGCGAGTACAGTGCGCTAACCACTGCGCCACCTCGCTCAGAGAGAGGAGAAGAGACAGGGAAAGCAAGAGATGTGGGAGAAGAAGATGTGCAGAGGTGGTTGGGGACATGAGGTAATGGGCACAGAGAAGGAAAAAGAGAGACAAAGGCAGGAGGAGGAGGAGGAGGAGGAGGAGGAGGAGGAAGAGGAGATGGATAGACACAGAGAAGATTGGGACGTATGTCAGATTCCCACCAGCATTAGAAACGCGTGCTACCTATTTTCTGTCTTTCAATCTAACCGAGCCACAGAAAACATCTAATAATCTTAGTTCACTTTACGAGCAGTCAGAATCTCATGACAACTTCATAGAATGCGACTAGTACACATATTGCCTTACAAATTAAGCTACCGTATACGAGTATAACGCCCTTGTAATAGCGTCTCTTGATGCAGGGAAGATGAGGCGACGTGGCTGCATGAAAAACGTGAAGAAATCGAAAAAGAAATGACTGTCGGCAGCATTTACTCAACGTATAGAAGATTCCAAAGAGTCTTCCGTGAAATTAAAACAAAGGGTCAAAACATTCCACTGTTAAATGCACATATGAGTGTGGACAGGTGGAAAGAGTACACTGAAGACCTCTGTGAGGGCGAAGACTTGCCTGATGACATGAAGGAAGGAGAAACAGGAGTCGCTTTACAAGAGATAGGGGATCCAGTATCAGAACCAGAATTTAAAAGTGCTTTCGAAGACTTAAGATCGAATAATGCAGAAGGGATAGATTACATTCCATCATAATTTCTAAAATCATTGGGAGAATTAGCAACTAAATGACTATTCACGTTAGTCTATAGAGGTTACCTTTCCGGCGATACACCATCTGACTTTCGGAAGAGCGTCATACACACAATTCTGAAGATTTCGAGAGCCTACAAGTGCGAAAACTAACTTAACAGCTCATCCATCCATTCTGGCAAGAATAATATACAGAAGAATGGAAAAGACGGCGAAGAGATAGATGACAATCAAATTGGCTTTAGGAAAGGGAAACCAACCAGAGCGTTGCGGTTCATAATGCAGACAAGACCGAAGAAAAATCGGGAAACGTTCATAGGAACAGCGTTCGACAAAGTAAAATGCTTAAAGATGTTCGAAAATTAGAAAAAAATTGAGGGTAAAGTATAGGGAAGGACGATATTACACAATACGTACAAAAACCAAGAGGGAACACTAAGAGTGGTAGACCAAGAATAAAATGCTCGGATTAAAAATGAGGTAGAACAGGGATGTAGTCTGTCGCCACACTGTTCAATATACACACCGAAGAAGCAAGGGCAAAAAAAAGGAAATTTCAAGTGTGGAATTAAAATCCAAGCTGAAAGGATATCAGTGACAAGATTCACTGATGGCATTGCTATCCTAAGTGAAAGTGAAGTAGAATTACAGGATCTGCTGAATGGAATTCATAGATACAGAGAGAGTAAATCGAAGAAAGACGAAAGCAATACGAAGTAGCAGAAACGGAAAAAAGTGAGAAAATATCGTGATTGGTGATCACGAAGTAGATGAAGTTAAGCAATTCTGTTACCTAGGCAGCAACATAACCCATCACGGACAGAGCAATGAGGACATAAAAAGATACCAACACTAGTAGAAAGGACATTTCTGAACAAGAGAAATCTACTAGTGTCAAACATAGGCCATAATTTGAGGCGGAACTTTCTGAGAACCTACTTCTGTGGCACAGCAATGTGTGGTAATGGAACATGCACTGTGAGGACACCGAAAAAGAAGAGAATCGAAGCATTTGAGATTTGGTACTGCAGAACAACGTTGAAAATTAGGTGGACTACTAAGGTGGGGAATGAGGTGGTTCTCCGGAGAATCGGTGAGGAAAGGGATATACAGAAAACACTGACAAGGAGAAGAGTCGGGATGATAGGACATATCTTAAGACTTCAGTGAATGAATGACTTCCATGATACCATAGGGAGCTGTGGAGGGCAAAAACTGTAGAGGAAGACAGAGATTGGAATACATTTGGAAAATAATTGAAGCCGCATGTTGCATGTCCTACTATGAGATGAAGACATTGGCACAAGAGAGGAACTCATGGTGGGCCGCATCAAGCCACTCTAAAGACTGATGCCAAAAAAAAGGGCACTTAGTTCAGGAGACTTGACGTCATAAACACTGAGATTCGTGAAAAACTAGCTTAACACATCATCTCGCTTGTAATAATACGTTGGAAGCTATTTGATACTTTAAAGTTCGATTCTTAAGAATCGGGGGTGGTGTGTCACTGATACTAAATAAAACCGTGTGATACAAATACAAGAAGCTTACGTAATATGTTTTGTTGCTTTACTTCTCAAACGAATGGCCAAGTTTAACAGTTAAGTTAAAGTTTATAGGTCTCTAGAGGAGCCGTCACTGCTCAGTCGACAAGAGAAAATCCTGAAGTACACCAGAGAATGAGAAGGGGGCGAGAGAGAGAGAGAGAGAGAGAGAGAGAGAGAGAGAGAGAGAGGGATGGGGGAGGCAGGGACGGAGGGAGGGAGGGAGTGAGGCAGGGAGAGAGGGAGGGAGGGAGGGAGGGAGGGAGGGAGGGATTCTATCAGAACTACATCTACATCGATACTCTGCAAATCACATTCAAGTGCCTAGCAGAGGGTTCATCGTACCAGCTTCACAATTCTCTATTATTCCAATCTCGTATAGCGCGCGGATAGAATGAATACCTGTATCTTTCCGTACGAGCTCTGATTTCCCTTATTTTATCGTGGTGATCGTTCTTCCCTATGTAGGTCGGTGTCAAAAAAATATTTTCGCATTCGGAGGAGAAAGTTGGTGATTGTAATTTCGTGAGAAGATTCCGTCGCAACGAAAAACACCTTTCTTTTAATGATGATCTCGAGCCCAAAACCTGTATCATTTCAGTGACCCTCTCTCCCATATTTGGAGATAATACAAAATGTGCTGCCTTTCTACGAACTTTTTCGATGTAATCCGTCAGTTCTATCTGGTAAGAATCCAACACCGCGCAGCCGTATTCTAAAAGAGGACGGACAAGCGTAGTGTAGGCAGTCTCCTTAGTAGGTCTGTTACATTTTCTAAGTGTCCTGCCAATAAAATGCAGTCTTTGGTTAGCCTTCCCCATAACATTTTCTATGTGTTCCTTCCAATTTAAGTTGTTCGTGTTTATTATACCTAGGTATTTAGTTGAATTTACGGCTTTTAGATTAGGCTGATTTATCGTGTAACCGAAGTTTAACGAGTTTCCTTTAGCAATGTGGATGACCTCACACGTTTCGTTATTTAGGGTCAACTGCCACTTTTCGCACCATTCAGATATCTTATCTAAATCGTTTTTCAGTTTGTTTTGATCTTCTGATCACTTTATTAGTCGATACACGACAGCGTCATCTGCAAACAACCGAAGACGGGTGCTCAGATTGTCTCCGAAATCTTTTATATAGATAAGGAACAGAAAAGGGCGTATAACCCTACCTTGGGGAACGCCAGAAATCACTTCTGTTTTACTCGATGACTTTCGGCCAATTACTACGAACTGTGACCCCTCTGACAGGAAATCACAAATCCAGTCACATTACTGAGACGATATTCCATAAGCACCCAATTCCACTACGAGCCGCTTGTGTGGTACAGCGTCAAAAGCCTTCCGGATATCCAGAAATACGGAATCGATCTGAAATCCCTTGTCAATAGCACTCAACACTTCATGTGAATAAAGAGCTAGTTTTGTTCACAGCAACGGTGTTTTCTAAATCCATGTTGACTGTGTGTCAATAGACCGTTTCCTTCAGGTAATTCATAATGTTCGAACACAATGCATGTTCTAAAATCCTGCTGCATATCGACGTTAACGAAATGGGCCTGTAATTTAGTGGATTAGTCCTACTACCTTTCTTGAAGACTGCTGTAACCTGTGTAACTTTCCAGTCTTTGGGTACGGATCTTTCGTCGAGCGAACGGTTGTATATGATTGTTAGGTATGAAGCTAATGCATCAACATACTTCGAAAGGAACCTAATTGGTATACAGTCTGGACCAGAAGACTTGCTTTTATTAAGTGATGTAAATTGCTCCACTACTCCGAGGATATTTACTTCTACGTTACTCATGTTGACAGCTATTCTCGATTCGGAGGAGGAGGAAGAGGATATTGGTGTTTAACGTCCCGTCGACAACGAGGTCATTAGAAACGGAGCACAAGCTCGGATTAGGGAAGGATGGGGAAGGAAGTCGGCCGTGCCCTTTCAAAGGAACGATCCCGGCATTTGCCTGGAGTGATGTAGGGTAATCACGGAAAACCTAAATCAGGATGGCCGGACGCGGGATTGAACCGTCGTCCTCCCGAATGCGAGTTATTCTCGATTAGAATTCTGGAATATTTACTTCGTCTTCTTTTGTGAAGGCACTTCGGAAGGCTGTGTTTAGTAACTCTTCTTTGGCAGTACTGTCTTAGAAAGTATCTCTATTGCTATCGCGCAGAGAAAGGATTGATTGTTTCTTGCCGCTAACATACTTCACATACGACCAGAATCTCTTCGGATTTTCTGCCAAGTTTCGAGACAAAGTTTCGTTGTGGAAACTGTTAAAGGCATCTCGCATTGACGTCCGTGCTAGGCCAAGGCGGAAGTGAAACTAAAACTTTATCTAACCAGAACGATGAATGACTCCAAGGATGGATTGTGGTCATTCTTTCACGCTATAGCCGTAATGTTTATTAATAAAGTTGACACGGTAAACGAGGAACAAGGTTCTTAAACGATTTGGTTATTGGAAAACGGCAGCCTTCCCTAAACCTCTGGGGTTTCAGCCCAGCTACAACATGGCCCTTGGTCAACGCAAGCTGTGGGCTGGCTTTACCTACCGCTGATCTATATTTGGGACCACTCTGGGATGTTATAGGGCACTCTCCTAGCGACAAACTTCACCTTACGGGTGTACCCCTGCTATGAAAGTATGAGAGTTCCTACGAAGACTAGAGTTAAGCGGAAATTGCCATCTAGGCGATAATTACTAACGGTTTAATGTAGCTAAGTACACTATGTGATCAAAAGTATCCGGACACCCAGAAAAACATAAATTTTGAATATCAGGTGCATTGTGCTGCCACATAGCGCCAGGTACTCCATATCAGCGACCTCAGTAGTCATCGTGAGAGAGCAGAATGGCGCTCCGCGGAACTTACAGATTTCGAACGTGGTCAGGTCTGTACGCGAGATTTCCACGCTCCTAAACATCCCTAGGCCCACTGTTTCCGATGTGATAGTGAAGTTGAAACGTGAAGGGACCCGTACAGCACAAAAGCGTACATTCCGACCTCGTCTGTCGACTGACAGAGACCGCCGACAATTGAAGAGGGTCGTAACGTGTAATAGGCGAACATCTATCTAGACCATCACTCATGAATTCCAAACTGCATCAGGATCCACTGCAAGTACTGTGACAGTTAGGCGGGAGGGGAGAAAACTTGGATTTCATGGTCGAGCGGCTGTTCATAAGCCACACATCGCGCCGGTAAATGCCAAACGACTCCACTCTTGGTGTAAGGAGGGTAAACACTGAACGACTGAAAAGTGGAAAAACGTTGTGTGGAGTGACGAATTACGGTACACAATGTGGCGATCCGATGATATGGTGTGGGTACGGTGAACGGTCGGTTAACATCATCTGCCAGCGTGTGCAGTGCCAACAGTAAAATTCGAAGGCGGTGGCGTTATGGTGCGGTCGTGTTTTTCAAGGAGGGGCTTGCTCCCTTTGTTGTTTTGCGTGGCACTATCACAGAACAGGCCGACTTTGGTGTTTTGAGCACTTGCTTACTTCGCACTGTTGAAGAGCAATTCGGGGATTGCGATTGCGTCTTTGAACACGATCGAGCACCTGTTCATAATGCACGTCCTGTGGGTTAGTGGTTACACGACAATACCATCCCTTGAATGGACCTGCCTGCACAGTATCCTGACCTGAAACGTATAGAACACCTTTGGGATGTTTTGGAAGGCCGACTTCGTGCTAGGCCTCATCGACCGACATCGATATCTCTCCTCAGTGCAGCACTCCGTGAAGAATGGGGTGCTTTTTTTTTTTTTTTCAATTCCCCAAGAAACCTTCCAGCACCTGATTAAACATACGCCTGCGAGAGTGGAAGCTGTCACCAAGGGTAAGGGTGGGCCAACACTATACTGAATTCCAGTATTACCGATGGAGGGCGCCACGAACTTGTAATTTTCAGCCAGGTGTCCGGATACTTTTGATCACATAGTGTATCAGTTCGCAAAAGTCAGTTGGTAACCTTGTTATCTTTCCTTCTCTCATATAAAGTATGAAACTGATACGCAAATTTCATCCCTCATAAATTACTTAAGCCTTTTATAAATTTTTTACTTCATTTGCGCTATTTTCTTTTACACAATGGATTCCAAAGTTGTATCGCCACCCTTCAATACCGTGGCATCGCACCTTGTTTATTTTCAATTGATCATTCTGCATTGTTGTCTTACCAAGGAAAACATTCTTCTCTAAAAAAGTATTGTAGTGCACATTGTAATAGTACAGTAAAAGACAATAAGTGCACAATAATGAGTGAGTTGCAAACGAGACTTCATATTCTTCCACAAATTGATTCAGTGTTCTACATTTCAAATGCAGTTGACGAGCGGATACTCAGATATTGCACTAGAGGTCACAGTAACTAATGTGTCTGCGCTATAAGCACGTATCTCCTAAAGATAATAAATGTACGTCCACCGAAAACAAGACAGGTTCCTATGAAAGCAGCTTGATGTTATTAACTAATTGAACACTTTCTGAAAAAAAATCGTAGTTGCAGTTTATTTCAGTAAATTTAATTACAATATACACAAATTTACATAATAAAATAAATATCAGCAGGAACTAATGTGGCAAATAAAGAAGAACTAGTTAGTAACGGAGCATATTCTACATTTTTGACTGTGTTTATTGGTTATAGCTTGAAGTATAGAAAACAGATTACTGTGCTTCTCAAACAGCTAAATTCAGTTGATTTTGCTTTCCCTGTAACTGCTACTTCAGCTAAGATGTATTATACAATCTTAACATTTTTCCACATTTCGAGTCGTTATCTTGTGGTATGATTTTCTGCGTTAATTACGACAGTCTTCAACTGTCGGCGGTCTCTGTCAGGCAGCAGACGAGGTCCGCCTGAACGCTTTTGTGCTGTACATGTCCCTTCACGTTTCTACTTCACCATCACATCAGGGAGTGTGGAAATCTCGCGTACAGACGTAGGACACATGCGACACCCAATCACCTGACCACGTTCGAAGTCCGTGAGTTCCGCGCAGCGCCCCATTCCGCTTTGTCACGGTGTCTTATGACTACTGAGGTCACTGATATGCAGTACTTGGCAGTAGGTGGCAGCACAACACACCTAATACGAAAAACGTATGTTTTTGGGGTGTCCGGGTACTTTTGATCACATAGTGTATGTGTTTATCACCTGTTGTGCCTAAAATTGGTTTTAATACTTTCCTTGGCACTCCAGAATTTTGCTAAATCGGGGGCATGTGATTTTTAAGAAAAGTTTGTATTTTCTTTGCAGGCCAACCTAAAGATGCCTCAAACAAGGTGAAACGCATTATTGGAAAAATATAAAATAACAAAGCCCGATTTGGAGCTAAGACTGTTTATCTCTTTAAAACATTTGAGGTCTAGGTATTTTGATAAATGTTTCTTTGGTGTATGGAAACAAATACGGAAATAATGTGCGATTTCTCATTTAGACCAGTTGTCGGCTATCTCACAATAGTTCCAGAATGGCCAGGATAGGTGTCCCATAGAAGCACTGTTTTTCTGAAGCTTTAATAACCGACAAGGACACAAACGCAGTACAATCAGTGCTGGTGCTACGTGAATGCAAGGAAAAAAAAAAAAAAAACAAAACATTCGCTGTCCATTTGTTTCCTACAGAGGTCGGGCAGGCCGGCAGCTTTCGGATAAAAAGTTAAAAAAGTGCTGTGTGTGTGTGTGTGTGTGTGTGTGTGTGTGTGTGTGTGTGTGCGAGCAGTCAGCGGCCAGTCAAATACCAGGAACCGCTGCATTCGCCGGAAGCAAATACAGCTGGGGTGCGCTGTGTTACTGTGACCCAGCCATCGCTCGCTGTGACACTCTGGGTGGCAAATGGGGGCTTGCTTTTAATCGGATGCTTCAGTTCTGGAACAGCGTGACCTGTGACGTTAAGTTCTTGTGTGATGGGTGTCGAATAAGTGATGCAATACATTTTCTGAAAGCAAGTTGCTTCCATTGAGAATTCTAATACATCATATTATTTCCTCAGTCTTTTTTCTTACGAATACCAAATTTCGACACGATCTCCGTTCACTGAGACGGCCTTATGCCAATTTACCGAGAGGGCATGTACGCCTGTATTGTACCACTCCACTGTTCGACGTTGGAGACAGTGTCTTCCTGCATCAATAGCCTCTCATCATTCACGTACAGCATCCTTCATTGCGCCAAACAAATGAAAGTGGGTCCACTTGTTTTGTGAACTCGTCTCTGATAAACAGACTTGTTTGAGGCTTTGCGTTGCATTTTTGTGCCAACGAACACGCTGAAGTCGTTTCTTCAATCTCCTGATGGTAACACAATATACTCCAGAGTTGATGGTTGTACCACGAGGGAGTCAAAAACTAGTTCAAATGGTTCTAAGCACTATGGGACTTAACATCTGAGGTCATCAGTCCACTAGAACTTAGAATTACTTAAACCTAACTAACCTAAGGACATCACACACATCCATGTCCTTGGCAGGATTCTAACCTGCGGCCGTAGCAGCAGCGCGGTTCCGGACTAAAGCGCCTAGAACTGCTCGGTCACAGCGACCGACCATGAGGGAGTCAATCGGACAGAATAACCGAATCATAGTTCCAGAAGACCGTCGCTATGACTTTACCGGCTGGCAATGTGGCTTCTTCTGTTGAGTGGTGAGGAACGCAGCAGGTACACCCCTTTGAGAACCCCAACTGGTGGAAGAGTGCGTCAGCACTACCAACAGAGAAGTCCAGTTGGCAGCAAGGAACGATTTGATTGTGATCCGTCGGTTACCTCGAATCAGTCCTCACATTTCAACAATGCAAGAGCCACAGCTGCGGCCGGCCGGCACACGGGAGATGCGAAAGGTTTCCGCGTTCTTGTTGCGATTATGACAGGCTTCTCGTCCAACGACTCAATGTGGTGTTTGTTCAGTGCGAGGTCTCCGTAGACATTCTACAAGCGCCTATGAATGTCTGTGATGGTCTGGTTTCCGCCAAAAGAAATTCAATGGCAGCTATCTGCTTGAAACTTATCTCCGGTAGAGACATCATTTTGAAGGCTTCGTATAGCGTCCCCAACTATCATTAAACCACAGAGGCTGGGCTAGCAATGTTTCACGATGTCTCACAATAACTTCTGCATTTTCCAACCATAACCGAGAATGATACGTGTTGCGTTACGTGTTGAACGCCCCTCATAGTAACCGCAGACAACATTTCGCAATAAGCGATGTTTTTGCCCTAATCTTGATTTTTCCCATTGCGAGTTCCAGGGTTTTATTAAAAAACTAAAAACCCGCCTCGATTGCGAAAAAAGCAACTAGTGTTAAGTGTTAACCCAGGTTTCGGAATAGATAACTACACCATCTTCAGAACAACAATAAAACCCACAAGTGCCTAAGAAGACCTTTGTCAATGATTAAAAGAACACCATAGCTATACACTTATAAAAGAAAAAGAAAAGGAAAACACAAACAGTACATATGTACAAAGTCAAAACTACTACTTAACTTAATTGGGTACGCTCCACCCCACACCGGCCTATGTTCGATGGGCAGTTTATGGCGGGTCATGGCCCATGTATATATATATATATATGGGAACCCACACCATGAACCATATATATATATATATATATATATATATATATATATATATATATATATATATATATATATATATATATATGGTTCATGGTGTGGGTTCCTGTAGTCATGTCCTAGTTCATGAACCACGGGCAACGTATGAGTGGCCAAGTAAGTGGTCCCGACAGTCGGGATACCATTTACTTTGGAATAAGGCTGGGCATCTCGGACATATTCTGAGTCGGGGTCACCTTTGTGCTCATACGGCAAAGACTACCAAATCCACCGGTTAGTCCCTCAGCCGTTAGGGGTAAAACCCAATGGGACTCGGGGCAAGTAAGGCTAGCAACCTGCTTCCCTGGTACTTTAAATATGATGCTGGCAACAAACAGAGCAAAATACCTCGGACCTTTGGAGGTGACGGAGTCCCACCTCTAACTGACAAATCAGGGATTCCTAAGATACGACTTGGCAAACAAATGGTAATGAGATGGGGAGCTATTAATATCAATGGGGGCTACTCTGGGAAGAAGGTAGAGCTGGCAGAGGCTGCAAGTAAGATGGGGCTGGACGTTTTAGCTGTTAGTGACATTCGGGTAAGGGGTGAGAAAGAAGAGGAAGTGGGAGAATACAAGGTCTACCTGTCAGGAGTCAAAGCAGGAAAAGCACAATGTGGTGTAGGGCTTTACATCAGGAAAGAAATGGAACCCAGCGTAGTTGAAATAAGGTATGTAAACGAACGACTGATGTGGATAGATTTGACAGTGTCTAGCAAGAAAATTAGGATTGTGTCAGTATATTCGCATTGTGAAGGGACAGATCAAGATAAGACGGATAGTTTTTATGAGGCACTCAGTGATGTAGTTGTTAGAGTAAAGGACAAGGACAGTGTTCTGCTCATTGGTGATTTTAACGCCAGGATTGGAAATCGAACAGAAGGGTATGAAAAGGTTATGGGTAAATTTGGAGAGGATATGGAGGCCAACAGGAAAGGGAAACAACTCTTGGATGACACTGATCATTATTTAATCTGCAGTGAAATTGGGATTGTGAGGCCGAAAGTGCAGGAGGTCAGGTCCATATGTAGGAGGATAAGAGTGGAGAAACTTCAGGATAAGGAAATCAGGCACAAGTACATAACAGCGATCGCAGAAAGGTACCAGTTAGTTGAATGTAGTCAATTACAGTCATTGGAAAAGGAATGGACAACGTACAGGGACACAGTACTAGAAGTGGCTAAAGAATGTCTTGGAACAGTAGTGTGTAAAAGTAGGATGAAGCAAACAGCTTGGTGGAATGATACAGTCAAGGCAGCCTGTAAAAGGAAAAAGAAGGCATATCAAAAATGGCTACATACCAGAACCCAGGTAGACAGAGAAAGTTATGTTGAAGAAAGAAACAAAGCCAAACAGATAATTGCAGCATCCAAGAAAAAAACGTGGGAAAACTTTGGAAACAGGTTGGAGACTATGGGTCAAGCTGCTGGAAAACCATTCTGGAGTGTAATTAGCAGTCTTCGAAAGGGAGGTAAGAAGGAAATGACAAGTATTTTGGACAGGTCAGGAAAACTGCTGGTGAATCCTGTGGATGCCTTGGGCAGATGGAGGGAATATTTTGAAGAGTTGCTCAATGTAGGTGAAAATGCGATCAATAATGTTTCAGTTTTCGAGGTAGAATGGGATAGGAATGATGATGGAAATAGGATCACATTTGAGGAAGTGGAAAAAATGATCAATAGATTGCAGTGCAATAAAGCGGCTGGGGTGGATGAAATTAAGTCGGAACTCATCAAATACAGTGGAATGTCAGGTCTTAAATGGCTACACAGGATAATTGAAATGGCCTGGGAGTCGGGACTGGTTCCATCAGACTGGACAAAAGCAGTAATCACACCAATCTTTAAACATGGTAACAGAAAAGATTGTAACAACTACAGAGTTATCTCTTTAATCAGCGTTGTGGGTAAAATCTTCTCATGTATTGTTGAAAGGAAAGTGCTAGTATTAGTTGAGGACCAATTGGATGAAAATCAGTGTGGGTTTAGGCCTCTTAGAGGTTGTCAGGACCAGATCTTTAGCTTACGGCAAATAATGGAGAAGTGTTATGAGTGGAACAGGGAATTGTATCTATGCTTTATAGATCTAGAAAAAGCATATGACCGGGTTCCTAGGAGGACGTTATTGTCTGTTCTACAAGATTATGGAATAGGAGGCAAACTTTTGCAAGCAATTAAAGGTCTTTACTTGGATAGTCAGGCAGCAGTTAGAGTTAACGGTAAATTGAGTTCATGGTTCAGAGTAGTTTCAGGGGTAAGACAAGGCTGCAACCTGTCTCCTCTGTTGTTCATATTATTTATGGATCATATGTTGAAAACAATAGACTGGCTGGGTGAGATTAAGATATGTGAACACAAAATAAGCAGTCTTGCATATGCGGATGACTTGATGGCAGATTCGATTGAAAGTTTGCAAAGTAATATTTCAGAGCTAGATCAGAAATGTAAGGACTATGGTATGAAGATTAGCATCTCCAAAACGAAAGTAATGTCAGTGGGAAAGAAATATAAACGGATTGAGTGCCAAATAAGAGGAACAAAGTTAGAACAGGTGGACGGTTTCAAGTACTTAGGATGCATATTCTCACAGGATGGCAACATAGTGAAAGAACTGGAAGCGAGGTGTAGCAAAGCTAATGCAGTGAGCGCTCAGCTACGATCTACTCTCTTCTGCAAGAAGGAAGTCAGTACCAAGACTAAGTTATCTGTGCACCGTTCAATCTTTCGACCAACTTTGTTGTATGGGAGCGAAAGCTGGGTGGATTCAGGTTACCTTATCAACAAGGTTGAGGTTACGGATATGAAAGTAGCTAGGATGATTGCAGGTACTAGTAGATGGGAACAATGGCAGGAGGGTGTCCACAATGAGGAAATCAAAGAAAAACTGGGAATGAACTCTATAGATGTAGCAGTCAGGGCGAACAGACTTAGATGGTGGGGTCATGTTACACGCATGGGAGAAGCAAGGTTACCCAAGAGACTCATGGATTCAGCAGTAGAGGGTAGGAGGAGTCGGTGCAGACCGAGGAGAAGGTACCTGGATTCGGTTAAGAATGATTTTGAAGTAATAGGTTTAACATCAGAAGAGGCACAAATGTTAGCACTGAATAGGGGATCGTGGAGGAACTGTATAAGGGGGGCTATGCACCAGACTGAACGCTGAAAGGCATAATCAGTGTTAAATGATGATGTATATATTGGGAGGGGAGACCAGACAGCAAGGTTATCGGTCTCATCGGATTAAGGAAAAACGGGGAAATAAGTCGGCCGTGCCCTTTCAAAGGAGCCATCCCGCCATTTGCCTGGAGCGATTTAGGGAAACCACAGAAAACCTAAATCAGGATGGCCAGACGCGGGATTAAACCGTCAGCGCTAGTCTACCTGAAACAGCACAACTCCGTTTGGTATATCCGTTGTATACAGCACTGTAACTAGGGCTACAATACTCACTCATTTGTCACTCCTTTTTTACAGAACACACTATTCACGCAATACTTCGTAATTTAACGATACACACACTAAAACAGATGTCAAACATTTTGCGACTCTATTTGATTTGCGTTTTGTGTACCACAAGTAATGTTTTCCAGAAAAATGATACAAAACTATAGTGCGAATATGTTGTGGGAAATGACAATGATGTATTGCTTAACTGGTAATTTTTAATTGGGCTTTAAACTTATTTTAGTAATATCTTCGTCAAGGTGAAATGTATTGAACCATAGTATCCCTTGGTAGAAAAAGATGTATTAAGTTTTATGTTTATTCGTTCTTGGTATACGTAAGTTCTGTCTGTATGTTGTTCCATGGTTACGGACAGAGCTGTTTGTGCAGTAACTGTCACAGGTACTTTTGATGTGCGTAACTGACCCTATTTTTTGAAGAGATCTTTGAAAAGAACCCGATTGCAGCTTTTAACTGTTTTCTTTTGTGGTACTTCTCTGTGGTTTGGAAACTGAGTACATATTTGGGCATTTGTCCACAGAAAAAATATCCCACAGCTAAGATTTGAGTATACATATAAATAGTGTATAACTAAAAGACACCGATTACTACACATCGATGGCAGCACTCTATGATCGTAACATGTTGATATTATTTCTTTACACCATTTGAACCGAGAATCATTATTCATGCCGAGAAAGTTTGTCAGTACGTGATGAATAAGGAAACCGAGTTCAGCATTATTTTCTTTTCAAGCAGTGTTCTACGACTCTATTGGATGATAACATGAAGAAATGGACTAGAAAGTATTCCACTGGAAGATTTGTGGTAAGCTTCTTGGGACCGTCATGACGTTCGTCTAAGCTGAGGCTTGTGCTGTGAAGTGATATGATGTGCAACGAAAACGTGACACAAACATTATAGCACGCAGATGGAAGACTTTGATTTGTAAAACGGGTTCTTAGCAAGTCCAGTTCACCTGTGAAGGAAATCGAATAAAACACGTGCTTGCGACTAATTCTAGAAAAAAGATCTAGCGTTTGGATCGAGTACAAAGTAAACATAATAGTAGAAATCGAACGAATTCAGACATACGACCCTAGAATAGTGTCAATAGAGCCGTATGAATGGGTAATATGGTTCAATTTTTCTGATTTCATAGTTTACACTTCTTAAGTCGTAATGACTCCAAGGGAAATCCACGCTTCCTGTTTCACTCATTGTTTATTAAAATTGCGCTTTATTTTCGGGTTATTAGCCCATAGACTAGCGTTATCGGCAAAGATGTTATTGTGCATACTAGTACGGCCCATAGAGTAGAAATACCATCGGAGGGAGCAATCAGATGCATACAACAGGTTACACTATCTGAACAAACGTTTCCCTGTATCCCTACGTAATGCAGCATGAATGCTGCACCTGTTACGAGAGGCGGGTCTTGCAATACAAAACTAAGCAGGGAATATTGTGTTGTACAGAAGCAGTAATAGCACAATGGATTAGTTAGGTCAGCACATCGACGTCGAACGTGGACTAGTCATAAGATGTCACCTGAGTAACAAATCCATGAGGTACATTTGAAACTGTCTAAAGCAGCCCACCTCGACTACCGGTAATGTGGCGGGATGACTGGAAACGCTAAGGAAGCACAGCTAAACCAAGAGTAATCATTAATAAATATTCTTTAACAAAAACGTTCTTCGTTAACAAGTAAGTGAAATCAGAGCAAGGAAGAATATTATCAAAGTTCCGGTACAATAAAACTATATAAGCAAACAGAATTAAGTGGACCGTTGGCGATCTCTCTTAATGCTCGTATTTCCGGTTGCACAGTAATACTAAATGTGCAGCCGGCCGCGGTGGCCGTGCGGTTCTAGGCGCTCCAGTCCGGAGCCGCGCTGCTGCTACGGTCGCAGGTTCGAATCCTGCCTCGGGCATGGGTGTGTGTGATGTTCTTAGGTTAGTTAGATTTAAGTAGTTCTAAGTTCTAGGGGACTGATGACCACAGCAGTTGAGTCCCATAGTGCTCAGAGCCATTTGAACTAAATGTGCATGAGATACATTGAAGAGCCAAACAAACTGGTATACCTGTCTAATATTGTGTAGGATCTCCGCGAGCACGCAGAAGTGTTGCACCACGACGTGGCATGGACTCGACTAATGTCAGAAATAGTGCTGGAGGGAATCGACACCATGAATCCTGCAGGGCTGTCTATAAATCCGTAGGGTTATGAGGGGGTGGAGATCTCTTCTGAATAGCACGTTGCAAGGCATACAAGATACGCTCACTAATGTTCACGTGTGGGGAGTTTGGTGGCCAGAGGAAGTGTTTTCACTCAGAAGAGTGTTCCTAAAGACATTCTGTAGCATTTCTGGACGTGTGGGATGTCATGTTGTCCTTTTGGAATAGCCCAAGTCCGTGGCAATACACAGTGGACATGAATGGATGCAGGCGATGAGACGGGATACTTACGTACCCGTCACCTTTAAGAGTCGTATCTAGAGCTGTCAGGAATCTCGTCTCGTTTCAGCTGCACACGCCCAACTTCGTTACAGAGCCTGCACCAACCTGAAAAATCCCCTGCTGACATGCAGGGTCTATGCATATAAGAGGTTCTCTCCGTACCCGTACACGTCATCCGCTGGATACAATTTGAAACGTGACTTGTCCGATCAGGCAACATGTTTCGAGTCATCAACAATCGACTGTCGGTGTTGAGGGGCCCAGCTTTGTGTCGTGCTGTCGTCAAGGGTACACGAATGGCCTTTCGGTTCAATGATTCGCGCTCTGACACTTGTTGATAGACCAGTATTGAAATCTGCAGCAATTTGAGGGAGAGTTCCACTTTTGTCACGATGAACGATTCTCTACAGTCGTCGTTGGTCCCGTTGTTGCAGGATCGTTTTCCCGACTCAGCGATGTCAGAGATCCGATGTTTTACCGGATTCATAATATTAACGGTGCACTCGTCAAATGTTCGTTCTGGAAAATCCCCACTTCCTGGCTACCTCGGATTAGCTATGTTCCATCGCTCATGCACATCCTGTAACGCCTAGTTCAGACTAACTTAAATATTGATAACCTACCGTTGTAGCAGCAGAAAGCGATCTAATAAGTGCGCCAGACACTTGTCGTCTTACATAGACGTTGCCGACTGCAGCGCAGTATTCTGCTTCAATTCGCATGCTTATACCAGTTTCTTTGCCGCTTCAGTGTGGTTGAGAGGTTACACAGTAAAACTGACTTTCGAAAGATATCCCAGTACCTGACATATATTGTTCTGTCTGTGACAGTATCATTGCCGCCCACTTTTTGTGTTCGCTGTTGTGTCTATCAATATAATGAGCTCAAAAAACAAGAGCAACAGTCACTCGTATCAGATTGCATCAAAATTTACTTATTATTTCATACATAATCGGATATTAGAGGAGAAGAATATATAAAATTGGATCTTTACGCACGCTTCTTATGAGTTAATGCTTACTAAGTACAGTAACAAGTGAAGTTCTTTTTTCCATTTCAGGAATAATTTCTTTAAGGACATACATTAGGGCATCATTTCCAGTATTGATGTTAGACTGTCATGAGTAAAAATATCTGATAAGCATTCCAACTTAAGTTATCTTGTAAGTCTTCCTGAATGTATTTTCGTCTTTCCTTATACCAATTTTCCATCCATCTTTTTCTTTCTTGTGCCTGAAAGAAGGTATACCACATTTGATACCAAATTGGTAACGTAAAATAGGTCCAGAATCACATAAAATTATCATAGTTATGAATAACGAAACTTGGGACGCTCCGTATCACATACAATACGTATCAAAAAACTACAGATAAAAGTTTGTGTCCAGAGATGTTCATAAAATTGCTTGCTGAATCTGAAGGTATATAAAGTTTCAGAGAATAGTACGTTACCAAATATTAGGACATACAAATTGCATCTAATTTCAGTGGTTAGATGCACGAACATGTGTGGTCTTGTTCTTTATCTAAACTGGCAGAGGCGCATTAGTAAAGTTTCTGAAACAGCTCGGTCTTTAGGGTTTCTCGATTAGAAAATTTTCTGGCTGATTGAATTTGTCAATAAATTTCAGTGTGTTCAGTAAATTGAGTTGTTTGTCCATTTCTGTGGTGTGATTCACATTAATATTGCTTTGAATTATCACAGTCATAGTTGTTTCCAACATAAGGGATGAAATTATTAATTTAATACCGACACCCGTTCTATAATACAGAGGAGTACCCTGGACTTAACTTTGTCCGTGCACGACTTAAATCAACCACGTTAGGCATTCAGAAGACCTACACTATGAAATGAAGGGCAAACAGACATGATTTAAAGCAGATCTTAGCTTAGAGCACTTACTCGATTCGGATCTAATAGTGGGTCAGCTTATATTACCCGTGAAAACAAATAATGTGCTGTTAATTAAAAGCAGTTTTTGCCGAAAGGGGAAGAATTATTGCCCCTCGCAGAAAATCGCAGCGTTGCGTTAATCTTCGCAGAAGAATCCAACGGAGAAGAATAACGAGTAGAGATAAAAGAAATTGGGGACACCCACCCCAGCCTTTCCCCGCCGACACACCTCTCCTCTCCCTTCCCCTTTCCCTCCCCCACTCCCAATTTCTCCTCGTCTGACAAGAGCTTTCTCGTCGCGGGGTTGCTGCTGTTCCTTGCCGATATTCTTTTATTACGGTTGCCTGATACCTGACTGTGCGACCTTGGTTGAATTATGAAACAGTCACTATTTGTTTGTTGTATTAGTTCTATGGAAAGCACTCCTCATGACCAGACCAGTAAATTTCAGCCAACATCTGTGAACTAGGGAAATTAGTAGCGTAGGTTTCTGACAGCACGTAGAACATTAGAATCTAGTCACGAAGACAATATTAGTGTATAGAACTCATGGCGAGAAAGCACAGTCACTGAGTACAGCATTGCAATGTTTAACTATTAGAATATCTATGTAGAATCCTACAGAAAAATGAAATTTTTGTGTCAAACATTTGTCGGAAAATTAGATAAGTTGGCGACTTACAGATTTTGGTCACATTATCAGAGTCAGACATGATGTTTCCGGAAGAACTACGTGCTAGGTGGACGCTAGTACTCACCACAGCACTAGGGCTGCGTTTGAACACGACTCGAACTGTTCTAACAGTTTACGTCACAGTTTGGGAAATGTTGGATTCTGTTCGATGTTTTGATCGGCCTGCGATCCAGTGACTTTTGCTGATACTGTCAGAAGGACCTGCCGCACATTTTTCTAGTGCTCAATTGAGTTTAACGATAAAAATACCTGCGAAACAGGGGCTGAAATGTTTTTCAGGGTGCAAGCCATGTGTAACGACGTCAGTGAATAAATAAAAAAAAAGATTTCTATCGTGATCCTGTCATATTCTGAAGCTTTCGCTCGTCTCGCTGTCTAGTGACTTTTTATGGTACTATTTCCGAGACGGCTATTGCCGCTGTAATTCATTCTGGCGATTAAAAATACGGTCACTTTATTACAATATGTCGCGTTCGTTCAGAATTTTATTCTTGGTTAATTTTCGTGATTGTTTCATCTGAATATTGCGTCTTCTTTTCAACGTCATCAAAGAATGATAACGTTTTTATTTGTTATTCTACTATATGTACAGGGGTTGATCTGCTCATTTGCCTTGCCCACTCGGCAAGCCATTAAAATATTGCACTGGGTTCAGTCACGTGTTAATTTTTGGAGGATAGTTTCATCTTTCTCCGTGTTATCCTTATGTGGAAATTAGCATAACAGTTTATACGACAATTGGAACTTTAATAGGGACAACTATTTATTTACAGCTCGTACAAAGTAGATACGTGTTTCAAAGTTTTCTTGACCAAAGATGTCACCAGCATTGTGTGTAACCAGTTGCCAGTGTTTCCTTGAGTTTATAAATCGAGTTGAACTTAGGAGGGCTTAAGTCATGGGAGTGCAGTAGGTGGTATAGCACATAGCAGCCTCATCAGTCAGACAAATCACTAACAGCTTGCACTGTACGTGCTTCAGCATTGCCCTGAAAAATGGTCAGGTCCTGCAGAAAGTGTCATCACTTCTGTCTCTATGCTGCTCATTTTTGGAATACAACTTACTACTAGCTTAGAGACAAAAGTGATGACACTTTCTGCAGGACCTGACCATCGTTTAGCAGGACAATGCTGAAGTACATACAGTGCAACTGTCACTGATTTGTTTGACTGATGGGGATACTAAGTGCTATACTACCTACTGCACTTCCCAGACTTAAGCCATCGAGAATTCAACTCGATTTATAAACTGAAGGAAAAACTTCACGGCATTCGCTTCAGAACTGCTAGAAATTCGTCGGGCAATAGACCGCACCGCTCGAACTGTCGACACAAATGGCACTGCCAAGAGTATCCTACGACTTCGACATCGCTGGCAACAGGTTATACACAATGCTGGTGACGACTTTGAAGGTCAGTTAAACTTTGAAACACGTATCTATTTTGTACGAGATGTAAATAAATAGTTGCCACTATTTAAGTTCCATCCTTCGTATATCCGTAAATACAGGCACTGTACGAGAGCTTGTGTTGTAGATTTGCTCAAACGCAGTAGGACTTCGTGCTGTGGTAAAAATTAATACCGTTTCCTGCAGCGTTTCACGAAATTATCGACTTTTAAATTTTTAGCAAAGCCATAGCTTATTAATGTGGCTGGTTCGTAGTTTCTTACATATCCCTTGCACTCCCACCGTGAGCGTCAAATGTCACGTGACTACTCGATAGTGTATCGAACGCTGCCGTGTATCGGGAAACCTCGAGACCTTGAGAATGCGTTTACCCAGCTCTACACGTCACTAATAACCTCGCCGTTCAGCGCTCTAAATACACAAACGCATACACAACCTTCATCGCCTTTCATTTTTCACTCTTCTGTTCAAATACGAAAACAATACACTAATTAAGATGCTCGTTTAAAGAAATTTTCGGTATCTGAATACCTGTATGAACTATTAAGTTGTTCCAGGAATTCAGAATACCTCTCTCACGGGAAAGCATTTAAATCATACAAAATCGACAGGAATTATGTCCATAAATGAAGATATGTTGTCCCTACGAAGATAAAAATACGTTTGAAAACTACATAGAAGGAATATAAGTTACACTCAAACTAGTAGTAACGTCTTATGTAAGAAACAGATGAACTGTGAGTAAGGAAAGTGCAAAGTAAAAACTTATATAACATACTAAAAAAACTGAAATGGCAGATTACACCTTATTGCATCTACTGTTTGTGAAAGACACAATGCTAAAGTCGAAGAAATTTTTCAGAGCAGAATACAAAATGCAAGGACAACAAAGTTGGATCATTGTTGCAAAAGGTATTCATCATTAAACACATTACCCTGATGAATGCATCTTACAAGAGTCACCAGTATGAGTTTAAAGATTGGCATTAACTTCATTTTGTCGGCAGTATCGAAGAAATAATGCAATGATGATGGGTAGCAGAGTCGCTGTAAAAATGACATAGTTCCAATGTAATGAAATTTTTGTAAATGGCGCAAGAGTCACTGAAGATTTGCAATCAGTGATCTGTTGGGCGTTTACAAAAGTTAAATAATACATTCTGTAGTAAAATATAATTAAACCTCACGGCTCATTAAAAGTTCATTTGAAGTGATCTTTTTTAGTGTTACATCTTTCAACTCCTATCTGATACCAAATGTAAACAATGTATATATTTGGTTTGTAGCGTCTTAGTAAGCTATCAGTACATGAAAAACACTCGAAGTTAGTGTGAGATAAGATTTTTTGGTGTAAAAGTGTTAATGGTAAACCATTTTTACTGCGTTTTCAAGAATGTTTTTATGGCAATGGGATACGTTTAATTTGATAATGTTGCTTGTTACATGGGAAACTATAAAAATGCACGTCTTCGAAGCAATATGGACACGTCTACTGTACGTCTTGTGCTACACAGTTTTTATGCAGTTTCCAACTTCTATTTGTCTTCATTTCCTTTATGAAAATATACCAGTTAAAATATTTCGTCTATACGGCACCATGGCACGCAAAACACCCATCATCTGATTAACGGTTCGTCCCCTAACGCAGCTATTTGTTGATGAACGGAACTTCGAAACAGGTAATGGTGAGGTACAATGAAATCTGCTAAACAGAAGTCTTTAAATTAGCGGTTGGTAGCTGTTATTATATCTTCTACTTACTTTCTTCTCGAAACTACTTCCTTAGCGCTGTGCGGGTGTTGCGAAATTTATGGCTGCAGACGGCTTCAAGCCTTAAAAGCAAAACTTCTATCGGTATCCTTCGTGTAACATAGTGTTCTCTTTCATGTACGGATGTAGTGTTAACTTCGGATTCCTGCAAGCGAGGGGAATAGCAAGTTTAAGGAGTCAGCGCAACTCCATAGACGTTGTGGTGTGAAAGGAACTTGTAAAACGACGCTAATAACTGGCAGTGTGGCATACGTAAAGAGACAGTTGAGTTTATTACAGACATATGACAAGTTCATCTACCTTATTTTGAGAGTATTTAATTTCTCTTGCTTAATACGGCCAGTTGGGAATTATTTATTTTTTCCGAAACGGACTGCCTACGAATTACAGATACACGCCCAAACCGGACGTCTTCCTGTAGTCATGTCCTAGTTCATGAACCACGGGCAACGTATGAGTGGCCAAGTAAGTGGTCCCGACAGTCGGGATATCAGTTACTTTGGAATAAGGCTGGGCATCTCGGACATATTCTGAGTCGTGGTCACCTTTGTGCTCAAGACTACCAAATCCACCGGTTAGTCCCTCAACCAAAAAAAAAAAAAAAAGGTTCAAATGGCTCTGAGTACTATGGGACTCAACTGCTGTGGTCATAAGTCCCATAGAACTTAGAACTACTTAAACCTAACTAACCTAAGGACAGCACACAACGCCCAGCCATCACGAGGCAGAGAAAATCCCTGACCCCGCCGGGAATCGAACCCGGGAACCCGGGCGTGGGAAGCGAGAACGCTACCGCACGACCACGAGATGCGGGCAGTCCCTCAACCGTTAGGGGTAAAACTCAATGGGACTCGGGGCAAGTAAGGCTAGCAACCTGCTTCCCTGGTACTTTAAATATGATGCTGACAACAATCAGAGCAAAATGCCTCAGACCTTTGGAGGTGACGGAGTCCCACCTCTAACTGACAAACCAGGGGCTCCTAAGATACGACTTCGCAAACAAATGGTAATGAGATGGGGAGCTATTAATATCAATGGGGGCTACTCTGGGAAGAAGGTAGAGCTGGCAGAGGCTGCAAGTAAGATGGGGCTGGACGTTTTAGCTGTTAGTGACATTCGGGTAAGGGGTGAGAAAGAAGAGGAAGTAGGAGAATACAAGGTCTACCTGTCAGGGGTCAAAGCAGGAATAGCACAGTGGGGTGTAGGGCTTTACATCAGGAAAGAAACCCAGCGTAGTTGCAATAAGGTATGTAAACGAACGACTGATGTGGATAGATTTGACGGTCTCTAGCAAGAAAATTAGGATTGTGTCAGTATATTTGCATTGTGAAGGGACAGATCAAGATAAGATGGATAGTTTTTATGAGGCACTCATTGATGTAGTTGTTAGAGTGAAGGACAAGGACAGTGTTCTGCTCATGGGTGATTTTAATGCCAGGATTGGAAATCGAACAGAAGGGTATGAAAAGGTTATGGGTAAATTTGGAGAGGATGTGGAGGACAACAGGAACGGGAAACAACTCTTGGATTTCTGTGCCAGTATGGGCTTAGTAATCACAAACTCCTTTTCTAAACATAAGAACATTCACCGGTATACTTGGGAAGGCAGGGAAACCAGATCTGTCATTGACTATATAATAACAAATCAGGAATTCAGGAAGGCTGTGAGGGACACACGTGTATTCAGAAGATTCTTTGATGACACTGATCATTATTTAATCTGCAGTGAAATTGGGACTGTGAGGCCGAAAGTGCAGGACGTCAGGTCCATATGTAGGAGGATAAGAGGAGAAACTTCAGGATAAGGAATTCAGGCACAAGTACATACCAGTGATCTCTGAAAGGTAGCAGTTAGTTGAATGTAGTCAATTACAGACATTGGAAAAGGAATGGACAAGGTACAGGGACACAGTACTAGAAGTGACTAAAGAATGTCTTGGAACAATAGTGTGTAAAAGTAGGATGAAGCAAACAGCTTGGTGGAATGACACAGTCAAGGCAGCCCGTAAAAGGAAAAAGAAGGCGTATCAAAAATGGCTACATACTAGAACCCAGGTAGACAGAGAAATTTATGTTGAAGAAAGAAACAAAGCCAAACAGATAATTGCAGAATCCAAGAAGAAATCTTGGGAAGACTTTGGAAACAGGTTGGAGACTTTGGGTCAAGCTGCTGGAAAACCATTCTGGAGTGTGATTATCAATCTTCGAAAGGGAGGTAAGAAGGAAATGACAAGTATTTTGGACAGGTCAGGAAAACTGCTGGTGAATCCTGTGGATGCCTTGGGCAGATGGAGGGAATATTTTGAGGAGTTGCTCAATGTAGGTGAAAATACGATCAGTAATGTTTCAGATTTCGAGGTACAATGGGATAGGAATGATGATGGAAATAGGATCACATTTGGGGAAGTGAAGAAAATGGTCAATAGATTGCAGTGCAATAAAGCAGCTGGGGTGGATGAAATTAAGTCGGAACTCATCAAATACAGTGGAATGTCAGGTCTTAAATGGCTACACAGGATAATTGAAATGGCCTGGGAGTCGGGACAGGTTCCATCAGACTGGACAAAAGCAGTAATCACACCAATCTTTAAAAATGGAAACAGAAAAGATTGTAACAACTACAGAGGTATCTCTTTAATCAGCGTTGTGGGTAAAATCTTCTCAGGTATTGTTGAAAGGAAAGTGCGAGTATTAGTTGAGGACCAATTGGATGAAAATCAGTGTGGGTTTAGGCCTCTTAGAGGTTGTCAGGACCAGATCTTTAGCTTACGGCAAATAATGAAGTGTTACGAGTGGAACAGGAAATTTCATCTATGCTTTATAGATCTATAAAAGGCATGTGACCGGGTTCCTAGGAGGAAGTTATTGTCTGTTCTACGAGATTATGGAACGGGAGGCAAACTTTTGCAAGCAATTAAAGGTCTTTACATGGGTAGTCAGGCAGCAGTTAGAGTTGACGGTAAATTGAGTTCATGGTTCAGAGTAGTTTCAGGGGTAAGACAAGGCTGCAACCTGTCTCCACTGTTGTTCATAGTATTTATGGATCATATGTTGAAAACAATAGACTGGCTGGGTGAGATTAAGATATGTGAACACAAAATAAGTAGTCTTGCATATGCGGATGACTTAGTTGTGATGGCAGATTCGATTGAAAGTTTGCAAAATAATATTTCAGAGCTAGATCAGAAATGTGAGGACTATGGTATGGAGATTAGCATCTCCAAAACGAAAGTAATGTCAGTTGGAAAGAGATATAAACGGATTGAGTGCCAAATAGGAGGAACAAAGTTAGAACAGGTGGACGGTTTCAAGTACTTAGGATGCATATTCTCACAGGATGGCAACATAGTGAAAGAACTGGAAGCGAGGTGTAGCAAAGCTAGTGCATTGAGCGCTCAGCTACGATCTACTCTCTTCTGCAAGAAGAAAGTCAGTACCAAGACTAAGTTATCTGTGCACCGTTCAATCTTTCGACCAACTTTGTTGTATGGGAGCGAAAGCTGGGTGGATTCAGGTTACCTTATCAACAAGGTGGAGGTTACAGATATGAAAGTAGCTAGGATGATTGCAAGTAATAGTAGATGGGAACAATAGGAGGAGGGTGTCCACAATGAGGAAATCAAAGAAAAACTGGGAATGAACTCTATAGATGTAGCAGTCAGGGCGAACAGGCTTAGATGGTGGGGTCATGTTACACGCATGGGAGAAGCAAGGTTACCCAAGAGACTCATGGGTTCAGCAGTAGAGGGTAGGAGGAGTCGGGGCAGACCAAGGAGAAGGTACCTGGATTCGGTTAAGAATGATTTTGAAGTAATAAGCTTAACATCAGAAGAGGCACCAATGTTAGCACTGAATAGGGGATCATGGAGGAATTATATAAGGGGGACTATGCTCTTAACTGAACGCTGAAAGGCATAATCAGTCTTAAATGATGATGATGATGATGATGATGATGATGGCTTTTTAAGAAAAATTCTTCTACTCTACCTCTACAAAATTGTCGGGACACGCGAGATAGAGCCTTCTGCAGAGAATTGCGGTCTTTCGGCTGTGGCGTTATTTCTTGGTGTACATTTCATTTAATGGTAGTGTGTTGCCAGAAGCAGCCTTTCTCCGACTATACAAACAGCATGTAAAGCGCCGGCCAACAGTTCCGCTGCCACGGTAGTTACGGCTGCCGGAGGTCACGAATCGAGACTGACAAGAAGAGCAGCGGCTGTTAGGCTGCAGACTACGCTCTCGTGAAGCGAAACGTCTCAGCCGGTCTTAAATCTTTCCGAGAGATGCATGTACCTCACTCCCCGCACTCGGCTTGATTTCACTGGGCGAGAGTGGCACTGAAGAAAAAGACTCAAAAGGCTCGCACTATGTGTGTATACACTGTCATGATAACCACTGATGTGAGAAACATAGCCTATGATAAAAAGGTGCTAGTACTACCTAAAGTCACGTTAGAGGCTAGCTACCATTATAGTAAAAACGCTTAGATCTGTAGTTAAGCTGGCTAGGTAGCAGACAAGTCATACAGCTGGTGCACTATGTCTTAATTGATCACGAAGTATGGGTGATGCGTTCCGAAATTATTTCCATCTTCAGATGATATCTACGCAAGTGCGAAGCCACCACGAGGACAAGAGCGTCACTAGTTGTGTGCGTCACATGAGATGACAGAACTAATGGGATCATTAATCATATTCAACAAGAACGAAGGAAGTTCACTGCCATATATTTTTATTATTCTTATACACGTGGTAGACACTTTGTGGATCAAGTGAAGCTTCTACAGCTTTTCCTGCGCTTTTTCCATGAGACCTTCATCTTCTCGCTCATGGCTTTCTGTCTTTCTTTCATCCGTCCACTTTTTACCGGTCTTTTTGGCTCTTGTCTCTGTCTGGACTTCCCACTTGTCTATTTTGCTTCTGTAGATGTTACGGTGCGCAGTGTCCTGAATGGTGGGTTGAGCATCACTAAGGTCTGTTCGTATTTGTTCGGCCCATGTCATACCTTTAAGGTTTTCAGTGGCTGTGAATATCTAACGTGTGAGTATATATTCAGGGAGTTCGTGTGTGTGTCAATAGAATTTAAGGCGTCTTTTTCTAATATCACCAGCAATATTTGAAATTTCCGCTGTAGTTTTGTTGTTTTGCAGTCTATATCCAGCTTCAGTTTTTCGTGGTCCAAGGATTTTCCTAATGATCTTTCGTTCTTCTTTTTGTAGATTTTAATGTAAAGCACCTCGGGTTTAATGACAGTGCTGTAGTGTCTGATTTTTGCTTGCATGGACATGCACTTTTTGTTGTGAAGTCGGTGTATTCGACAGTAGGCTTTCATTAGTCTCTGTGCTCGAGTTTATTGAGATTTTTTTTCTAGTGCAGTGGGTTCCCAAATTTCCCCCAGGTATTCAAAATGTAGAACTCTGTTTATCCGTCCATATTTTGTGGTGAGATTCTGTATGTTTATGGGTGTACACGTAAATTCCATATTCACAAAAGAAATTTGCAATCGAACCTTGTCGGCGCATACATGAATATTTCTATATGATGTATTGCATTTTGTTCACTGTCTTTCAGAATTGCAAGGTCATCGGCAAAGGCTAGGCAGGTGACTTCAGGTTTCCTTCCATTCTTCATTGGTTTCCATAGGCCACGTTTTCTAAGCTCACTCTCCCATTTCCTTATGGCCTTGTCCAAAACGATATTGAATATAAGTGGAGACAGTCCGTCTCCTTGTCTTATTACAGTTCTGATCTCAAAAAAATTCCAAGATTTCCCCCATGAATTTTACTCTAGAGGTTGTGTTTGAGAGTGTATGTTCAGTGAGCTTAGGTGTATTCTGGTCAAGTCCGAGTTCTATTAGAGTGTTGGCAAGGGATTTATGGTCGACTGAGTCATACGCTTTCTTGAAGCCGACGAATGTACATGTGGTGGGCTTATGTCTAATAGCTCTGTATTTCAACGTTGTTTTTAGATTAAAATTTGTTCAGGGCAGGAACGCCTGCGTCGGAAAGCCGCTTGATACTCCTTAATCTTGGTTCAATTTGTTCCTGTGTTCTCTGCAATAGGCATGAAGAAAAGGAAGATCTTGTAGGTGTGGTAGTAGTGAAATGCCTCGGTAATTGTTGACATCCGGTCTGTCTCTTTTTCTGTGCGGGGGGTGGATTATTATTATTATTATTATTATTATTATTATTATTATTTCTTTCCTTTCTCAGACGTTATGTCTGGTTAAAAATGGAAAGTGACGTGGACCTTCATCAAGCGTGACTTCCTTTTAACTGTACGGTATATGTTACATTGCATTTAGGAACTTTCGGGTTATTGAACATGTATCAATAATTATAGATTTCTGTAGTTGTATATATACGTTTGGATGTAGCTGTATTGCGTTGATGTACCGGTGGATATTGTGTGGTATGACTCCTGTAGTTGATAGTATAATTGGTATAATGTCAACTTTATCCTGATGCCACATGTCCTTGACTTTCTCAGCCAGTTGGGTGTATTTTTCAATTTTTTCTCCTGTTTTCTTTTGTATATTTGTTGTATTGGGTACGGATATTTCGATTAGTTGTGCTAATTTCTTCTTTTTATTGGTAAGTATGATGTCAGGTTTGTTATGTGGTGTTGTTTTATCTGTTATAATGCTTCTGTTCCAGTATAATTTATATTCATCATTCTTCAGTAAATTTTGTGCTGCATACTTGTATGTGGGAACGTGTTGTTTTATTAGTTTATGTTGTATGGCAAGTTGTTGATGTATTATTTTTGCTACATTGTCATGTCTTCTGGGGTATTCTGTATTTGCTAGTATTGTACATCCGCTTGTTATGTGATCTACTGTTTCTATTTGTTGTTTGCAAAGTCTGCATTTATGTGTTGTGGTATTGGGATCTTTAATAATAAGCTTGCTGTAATATCTGGTGTTTATTGTTCGATCCTGTATTGCAATCATGAATCCTTCCGTCTCGCTGTATATATTGTCTTTTCTTAGCCATGTGTTGGATGCGTCTTGATCGATGTGTGGCTGTGTTAGGTGATACAGGTACTTGCCATGTAGTGTTTTCTTTTTCCAATTTACTTTCTTCGTATCTGTTGATGTTATGTGATCTAAAGGATTGTAGAAGTGGTTATGAAATTGCAGTGGTGTAGCCGACGTATTTATATGAGTGATTGATTTGTGTATTTTGCTAGTTTCTGCTCGTTCTATAAAGAATTTTCTTAAATTGTCTACCTGTCCATAATGTAGGTTTTTTATGTCGATAAGTCCCCTTCCTCCTTCATTTCTGCTTATTGTGAATCTTTCTGTTGCTGAATGTATGTGATGTATTCTATATTTGTGGCATTGTGATCGTGTAAGTGTATCCCCATGAACCATGGACCTTGCCGTTGGTGGGGAGGCTTGCGTGCCTCAGCGATACTGATGGCCGTACCATAGGTGCAACCACAACGGAGGGGTATCTGTTGAGAGGTCAGACATACGTGTGGTTCCTGAAGAGGGGCAGCAGCCTTTTCAGTAGTTTCAGGGGCAACAGACTGAATGATTGACTGACCTGGCCTTGCAACATTAACCAAAACGGCCTTGCTGTGCTGGTACTGCGAACGACTGAAAGCAAGGGGAAACTACGGCCGTAATTTTTCCCGAGGGCATGCAGCTTTACTGTATGGATAAATGATGATGGCGTCCTCTTGGGTAAAATAATCCGGAGGTAAAACAGTCCCTCATTCGGATCTCCGGGAGGGGACTACTCAGGAGGACGTCGTTATAAGGAAAAAGAAAACTGGCGTTCTACGGATCGGAGCGTGGAATGTCAGATCCCTTAACTGGGCAGGTAGATCAGAAAATTTAAAAAGGGAAATGGATAGGTTAAAGTTAGATATAGTGGGAACAAGACTTTTGGTCAGGTGAATACAGGGTTATAAACACACAATCAAATAGTGGTAATGCAGGAGTAGGTATAATAATGAATAAAAAAATAAGAGTGCAGGTAAGCTACTACAAACAGCATAGTGAACGCATTATTGTGGCCAAGATAGACACGAAGCCCGCGCCTACTACAGCAGTAGAAGTTGATATGCCAACTAGCTCTACAGACGATGAAGAAATTTAAGAAATGTATGATGAGATAAAAGAAATTATTCAGGTAGTGAAGGGAGACGAAAATTAAATAGTCATGGTTGACTGGAATTCGAGAGTAGGAAAAGGGAGAGAAGGAAACATAGTAGGTGAATATGGATGGGGCTAAGAAATGAAAGGGCAAGCCGCCTGGTAGAGTTTTGCACAGAGCATAACTTAACCATAGCTAACATTTGGTTCAAGAATCATGAAAGAAGGTTGTATACATGGAAGAATCCTGGAGGTACTAGAAGGTATCAGATAGATTATATAATGGTAAGACAGAGATTTAGGAAACAGGTTTAAAATTGTAAGACATTTCCAGGGGCAGATGTGGACTCTGACCACAATCTATTGGTTATGACCAGTAGATTAAAACTGAAGAAACTGCAAAAAAGTGGGAATTTAAGGAGATGGGACCTGGATAAACTGAAAGAACCAGAGGTTGTACGCCGGCCGAAGTGGCCGTGCGGTTAAAGGCGCTGCAGTCTGGAACCGCAAGACCGCTACGGTCGCAGGTTCGAATCCTGCTTCGGGCATGGATGTTTGTGATGTCCTTAGGTTAGTTAGGTTTAACTAGTTCTAAGTTCTAGGGGACTACTGACCTCAGCAGTTGAGTCCCATAGTGCTCAGAGCCATTTGAACCAGAGGTTGTACAGAGTTTCAGGGAGAGCATAAGGGAACAATTGACAGGAATGGTGGAAAGAAGTACAGTAGAAGAAGAATGGGTAGCTCTGAGGGATGAAGTAGTGAAGGCAGCAGAGGATCAAGTAGGTAAAGGATGAGGGCTAGTAGAAATCCTTGGGTAACAGAAGAAATATTGAACTTAATTGACGAAAGGAGAAAACACAAAAATGCAGTAAATGAAGCAGGCAAAAATGAATACAGACGTCTCAAAACTGAGATCGACAGGAATTGCAAAATGGCTAAGCAGGGATGGCTAGAGGACAAATGTAAGGATGTAGAGGCTTGTCTCACTAGGGGTAAGATAGATACCACCTACAGGAAAATTAAGGAGACCTTTGGAGAAAAGAGAACAACTTGTATGAATATCAAGAGCTCAGATGGAAACCCAGGTCTAAGCAAAGAAGGGAAAGCAGAAAGGTGTAAGGAGTATATAGAGGGTCTATACAAGGGCGATGTACTTAAGGGCAATATTATGGAAATGGAAGAGGGTGTAGATGAAATGGGAGATACGATACTGCGTGAAGAGTTTGACAGAGCACTGGAAGACCTGAGTCGAAACAAGGCCCTGGGAGTAGACAACATTCCATTAGAACTACTGATGGCCTTGGGAGAGCCAGTCCTGACAAAACTCTAATATCTAGTGAGCAAGATATATGAGACAGGCGAAATACCCTCAGACTTCAAGAAGAATATAATAATTCCAATCCCAAAGAAAGCAGGTGTTGACAGATGTGAAAATTACCGAACTATCAGTTTAATAAGTCACAGCTGCAAAATACTAACGCGAATTCTTTACAGACGAATGGAAAAATTGGTAGAAGCTGACCTCGGGGAAGATCAGTTTGGATTCCATAGAAATATTGGAACTCGTGAGGCAATACTGACCCTACGACTTATCTTAGAAGAAAGGTTAAGGAAAGGCAAACCTACAGTTCTAGCATTTGTAGACTTAGAGAAAGCTTTTGACAATGTTGACTGGAATACTCTCTTTCAAATTCTAAAGATGGCAGGGGTAAAACACAGGGAGCGAAGGGCTATTTACGATTAGTTTAGAAACCAGATGGCAGTTATAACACTTGAGGGGCATGAAAGGGAAGCAGTGGTTGGGAAGGGAGTGAGACAGGGTTGTAGCCTCTCCCCGATGCTATTCAATCTGTATATTAAGCAAACAGTAAAGGAAACAAAAGAAAAATTCGGAGTAGGTATTAAAATCCATGGAGAAGAAGTAAAAACTTCAAGGTTCGCCGATGACATTGCAATTCTATGAGAGACAGCAAAGGACTTGGAAGAGCAGTTGAACGGAATGGACAGTGTCTTGAAAGGAGGATATAAGATGAACATCAACAAAAGCAAAACGAGGATAATGGAACGTAGTCGATTTAAGTCGGGTGATGCTGAGTGTATTAGATTAGGAAATGAGACACTTAAAGTAGTCAAGAAGTTTTGCTATTCGGGGAGCAAAATAACTGATGATGGTCGAAGTAGAGAGGATATAAAATGTAAGACTGTAAATGGAAAGGAAAGCGTTTCTGAAGAAGAGAAATTTGTTAACATCAAGTATAGATTTAAGTGTCAGGAAGTCGTTTCTGAAAGTATTTGTGTGGAGTGTAGCCACGTATGGAAGTGAAACGTGTACGATAAATAGTTTGGGCAAGAAGAGAATAGAAGCTTTCGAAATGTGGTGCTACAGAAGAATGCTGAAGATTAGATGGGTAGATCACATAAATAATTATGAAGTTTTAAATAGAACTGGGGAGAAGAGGAGTATGTGGCACAACTTGACAAAAAGAAGGGATCGGTTGGTAGGACATGTTCTGAGGCATCAAGGGATCACAAATTTAGCATTGGAGGGCAGCGTGGAGGGTAAAAATCGTAGAGGGAGACCAAGAGATGAATACACTAAGCAGATTCAGAAGGATGTGGGTTGCAGTTAGTACTGGGAGATTAAGAAGCTTGCACAGGATAGGGTAGCATGGAGAGCTGCATCAAACCAGTCTCAGGACTGAAGACCACAACAACAACAACAAGTGTATTGAGTGCTTCTAGGTCTGTGTTACTCCATTTCACTAGTCCGAATGAGTAGGTCAATATTGGTATACAATAAGTATTTATACCTTTTGTCTTTTTTCTTGCTGTCAATTCTGTTTTCAGTGTTTTTGTTAGTCTTTGTCTATATTTTTCTTTTAATTCTTCTTTAATATTTGTATTATCTATTCCTATATTTTGTCTGTATCCTAGATATTTATAGGCATATGTTTTTTTCATCGCTTCTATGCAGTCGCTGTGGTTATCCAATATGTAATCGTCTTGTTTAGTGTGTTTTCCCTTGACTATGTTATTTTTCTTACATTTGTCTGTTCCAAAAGCCATATTTATATGGCTGAATACTTCTGTTATCTTTAGTAATTGGGTGAGTTGCTGATTTGTTGCTGCCAGTAGTTTTAGATCATCCATGTATAGCAAATGTGTGATTTTGTGTTCGTATGTTCCAGTAATATTATATCCATAATTTGTATTATTTAGCATGTTGGATAGTGGGTTCTGAGCAAGGCAGAACCAGAAAGGACTTAATGAGTCTCCTTGGTATATTCCACGCTTAATCTGTATTGGCCATGATGGGATATTATTTGAATTTGTTTGGATATTAAGTGTGGTTTCCCAATTTTTCATTACTATGTTTAGGAACTGTATCAATTTAGGATCTACTTTGTATATTTCCAATATTTGTAGTAACCATGAGTGGGGTACACTATCAAAAGCTTTTTGGTAATCAATGTATGCGTAGTGTAGCGACCTTTGTTTAGTTTTAGCTTGATATGTCACCTCTGCATCTATTATCAGTTGCTCTTTACATCCTCGTGCTCCTTTGCAACAGCCTTTTTGTTCTTCATTTATAATTTTGTTCTGTATTGTATGTGTCATTAATTTCTGTGTAATGACTGAAAATATTTTGTATATTGTTGGTAGTCATGTTATGGGGCTATATGTAGCTGGGTTTGCCGTGTCTGCTTGATCTTTAGGTTTCAGATAGGTTATTCCATGTGTAAGTGTATCAGGGGACGTGTATGGGTCTGCAATGTAACTGTTAAATAAATAATTTAGTTAACTGTGAATAAGTTGAGGTGAACTTCTTTAGCCAGAAATTTGCTATTTCATCTTTTCCTGGGGCTTTCCAACTATGAGTAGAATTAATTGCTTGGGTGACTTCACGTTGCAAAATTATCACTTCAGGCATTTGTGGTATCATCTTGTATGTGTCTGTTTCTGCTTGTATCCACCGTGCATGCCTGTTATGTTGTACCAGGTTTGACCATATGTTGCTCCAGAAGTGTTCCATGTCTGTTATGTTTGGTGGCTTGTCTATTTTAATGTGTGTGTTATCTACCGTCTGGTAAAATTTTTTTTGGTTTGTGTAGAATGTTTGGGTTTGTTTCCTTCTATTTTCATTGTTTTTGTATCTTTTAAGTCGTTTGGCCAATGCTTGTAATTTCTGCTTCTTTTCATCTAATTGCTCTATCACTGCTTGTTATGAGATTTTACCTAACCTTTTTGGTTTTTTTTCTGATATTTCATTTCTTATAAATTGTGTTAGCTGTCTGATGTCTTTTCTCAGTTTTTCTATTCTGATCTGTAGCCTGTGTTGCCATGCTGGCTTTTTGGGTTTCTTCTGTGTGTTGGTTGGTTCTGATCTCTGCCTAGTGTGTATATTTAGTGTAGTGAGTGCTCCTATATAAACCAGTAGTTGTAACTCTTGCATAATTGTATTTTCATTTATTTTGTTGTGTATGATTGTGTTGATAGTTGTTATTGTTGTTTCAACTAGTGGTTTATTTGGTGGTCTATGCAAGAATGGTCTAATGTCTGTATTTGTGTCTTTGTATTCTATATATGTCAGCTGAAATTTTTCTTCTATATCTAACATGTGTGTCACTTCCTGTTCTATTTGTGCTTGTTCTGGTGGCTGTCTTAAGATTTGGTTTTCCTCTGATTGTTTAATTGATGCGTGTTGTTCTTTGTTTGTTTGCTCTGTGATGTGTGAGTCCATTACTGTATTTTCTTCTTTTTCTGATTGCACATTATTTTGTTCTTGTATTTTTTGTACTTGTTGTTTGACGTTTTCTAATTATGACTGGGGTATCCTGTTATTTTTTATTATTACACGGATCTGATCAGCTAGTCGTTGTTCTGTTAAAAATTTTAATTCCGGGTATCTGGTAATAAATGTTGTGTATACGTGTGATCTGTATCCAGTTGTGTTGGTTCCTAAGTTTGTTGCTTGGTAATAACAGAACATGAGGTGTCGTTTAACGTCATCTGACCGTCTCATCCCCAGTCTTTGTTATCCCTCTAGAGTGGTTGCAGGAAGCATATCCTCCAAAACACCTCCATTTGGATTTAAACCATTTTCCGTGTGGCTGGCAGTGTCGTTACCATTGTGGACGGGCATAGGGTTCAAGCGTCGTCCCCGACCATGACAGCGCTTGTCCGAGGCTTCATTAGTTCTGTCCTGAACCAACTAATCACACTAAAAGGGGGGTTAGCCCTATTAGTGGTTTGTTTTTTTTGTCGCCTTTTGCGACTGGCAGAACATATCGGAGGCCTATTCTTTTCCCGGGTCTCCACGGGGCTTATTATTATTATTATTATTATTATTATTATTATTTTTTTGAGGAGCAGTCGAATGAAAACCGAACACTCGCCACCAAAAAAGTGATCAGTATGCGTGCTAAGACGTTCAATTCCTGTTTCGTAGAAGGAAGTCGGCCGCTGGTGGACTCACAACCGCACCCTTACTATCACTTCCTCGCCCGACTGAACCAACGGCCATGCGTGTCTTACTTCAGATCGTCAAATACGTGAAAATCACGCTGTGAAAGATTCAGGCTAGACGGCGGATTGTGTAGCGTTTCCCAACTAAATTGCTGAAGCGTAGCCTTCATCCGATTGGCATTATGAGGATGGACGTTATCGTGGTGCAGGATAATTCCATCCGAGACATTCTGATAGCACGAGAGCAGGCGGTAAGGATAACAGTGGAAACGTTCTACATCTCTTATGGCAAGGAAATTCAAAGCTGTTCCTACAAGTTCCAACACGGTTATGCCGACCTTCTTCTTCCACTGCAGAGGCCCTATGGCCGTCGGGTACCTCGAGAATGGGGTGTCGATAACGCCCGCCCCCATGCTGACGATCGGATGAACGCTATGTTTCAGTGATTTGCTTGCGAAACCCTGCAACATCCGCCGTACAAACCGGAAACTTCATCGTATGATTTTCGCATCTTTGCTGACCTGGAGAAAGACAAGCGTGGGCTTCGGTTTCAGTCGTATGAGTGGTTGCAGGAAGCATATCCTGCAAAACACCTCTATTTGGATTTAAATCATTTTCCGTGTGGCTGGCAGTGTTCAGGAGTAGGTGCTGTTGTGAATCCGTTTACGGCCGATGGCATTCTGCGAAACAGGAATTGATCGTATCGGGGACTGATGTTGTAATGCGTGTGGTTGTTAGTTTTGAATGGAACCAATGTATGGTCCCTTTGTCGCGGTAGTTCGGGTTTCATTTGACGGCCCCTGTAACGAGTGCAAGTGTAAATTTTTTTGTATGGAGAACCTTAATATGCAAACATAAGTGTGTTGGTTGTTTCTAATCTGCGTCGAACAGTCTTCCCAAAAATACGTCACAAACTTCATGACCTACATGGTCGAAACTGATCCACTTACTGGACTACGCCTGTTAGTATAAACTAACAGTTTCGCGTCCACGTACCCTCATTTCAACAGCTGACCTGCTACCCAGAGGAACATAAGTATCAATGGCTTTCTCTTGGGCCACATACTTGGAGGAGCCAGCCTACCTACAAATATACGACTGGCAATGTCTATAATTATTAGGCTGAAAATGACGTAAATACTGACACTACTGATGTAATGTTGTTCAGTAATCGTCCTCAGTCACCAAATGAATATCTGCATTTACACCCGTCACGTCCTGTGTGCACTGTACAAATTGCAATGCTGATTTATCACTGCGGGGTCGCCGTAAGGAATTTGAGCTGGGAAATTATATATATGTTTGTTACTTACGTTATTCTTTTTGGTCCGATTCTCCTGCCTAGTGATGATCGTACATTTCAAATCGTCCACTCATTTATTACCTTTGTTCCTCACTCTACAAAGGCAGCACATTTCTAAATGACGGTTGAAAAATACTGGAAAAATCAGTGTCCACACATGTCTTCCTATTGTAGGCTCCTGTCAGATGTCTTGCCTGCAACTTCTCCGTCACAGCAGTTCTGTAATACGCGTTTGTACTGGGAAGAGAAATACGTACATTGGTGGGCAAAATTTGAGGATAAAGGTTTTTTGTAGGTTGGTTGGTTGATTTGTGGGAGAGGACCTAACAGCGAGGTCATCTGTCCCATCTGTTTAGGGTAGGACCGGGAAGGAAATCGGTCATGTCCTTTCATAGGAACCATCCCGGCATTTGCCTGAAGCGATTTAGGGAAATCACGGAAAATCTAAATCAGGATGGCCGGACGTGGGGTTTGAACAGTCGCACTCCAAATGTCCAGTCTGTCAACCCCGCGTCGCTCGGTGAGGGTGGAGATAAGGCTCGCAAGATGTGTCACTACTACGTAACATAGTCCCATGAAACTTGGACTAAACACAGAAAGAACTGCTGTAGTACAGCACAGAAGGTAAGTGAAAAAAGCACGTGACGAGACGAGCAGAAATAACTAATTTATTCAAAGATAATACTTACACTGTAGTCAAATTTTTGTCGTTGGGCGTTCCATTCCCCCAAAAGTGTCCGCAGCCTCGAAATGTTTTGATTAAGAGATTCGACTGTGACAGTTATTTATTTGTAGTTTCGGCCATATGGTATATGTGTACATCAGCACATGCATCACACGCCAAACTCTGAAAACTCTTCTGACGTGTACATACGTAGATACATCTGTAAGTTAGATCTTGTAACGTTGTTAACATCTTCAGCATGAATCATCGTTATTCATGTATATTACCTACATTAAAAGTTTTCAAGCTGATCCTGAGGGTTTTTAACCCTAGACCAGATTGATAAGGTTGCTATAGAATGATGCTGCCTATTGAACATGGATACTGCAAGGTCGGTTGCTAAATAGTTAGGACAGAGCACACAGCAAACTTATAATCTAGGAGAAAGCGACACAGCTCTTCCAGTCAATAAACAGACTTAAAATCAAACAAGACGTACGAGGGCCGTTCCCTTCACGTTCACCAAAAATAAGGAGAATAATCGTTAAATTTGGCCACTGTGCACAACGATAAAACGGTTAGAGTGGATATAACAAGCTTAAGTGTGCAACCGGTTATATTTATTCTTAGTGAGTCGTCTAACAACGGGGATTTTGTAATTTAAGTCAACTCTGAGCAGAACAGATTTTTATTTGCTCCAGATTTTGAACACAATTCACAAGCATTTAACAGAGCGCAATGTTTTTTTGAGAATGTGGACTGAATTCCTACAAAGATGACGCTAACACGGGTGGGGAGATGTATGGAAGATTGCGTGGAGGAGACCCATCAATTTATCCTGATCTGGGCAGCTTGCAAATTCAAACTTAACTATACAAAATCACAAATTCAAATCAAAAGGACAGTTCAAGTTACAAGCCATAACAAGTAAGTAGAGAGCTGCTCAAAATTAGGTCCCGCTCCTGCATACTGCGAATCTTATCCCCAAAATCAGCAAAACGAGCACCCATCAACGCCATACCGTGGCCAGAACACAAATGACAAACTTATTTCTGTTAGTCCATTACGGCCAGGGGACATTGATTGGTACGTACCTTTCAATGCAATAAACTTTATCAAACGCCGTACGCATTAAGATATTTTATTTTATTTTGAAAGCAACCACTTTTGGCAATTCATTTTGCCGTCTTCAGGCCCCATATTCTTTTATCGAATCAACGAACTTATAGTATATCGCCATAAAACTGGATATCGTGAATGCCAATCGTTGTGCAGCTGAGACATACGAAAGCGTGACAGCAAGTTGCACGGTCGACTATAGCTACAGCAACTTCACCAACTGCCATGGATATCGGTGGGTTCTCTCTCCCTGCTGCACCACATAAATAACATTTCTTCAGATTCCTTGATCGTACACTTAAACGTATTTGTTGACATAGGCCTCTTCGCAACTCTTTCTGTCGGCGGTGTTCCCGCATCCAGCGCTGCTGTTTCTGCCGTTCTGGTAAAACAACTTTACCAGCGGTGCACAGTCTTTCATCTCAACAGCATTGCGCTCCGTATGGAAAACCAACTTTCTTATCACTTCACACAAACAGTCACTTCACAAAAGAAATCAACATGCCTCGCCAGCCGACTTTACAGCATACGTCAAAACAGGAAACATTTCACAATCTGAGTGCTTACAGAGTCATATTTTTATCATCATCCTCCGCAAGCTCATCGATAGTGGTCATACCTACGACGTTTCAAAAATGGTTCAAATGGCTCTGAGCACTATGGGACTTAACTTCTCAGGTCATCAGTCCCCTAGAACGTAGAACTACTTAAACGTAACTAACCTAAGGACAGCACACACATCCATGCCCGAGGCAGGATTCGAACCTGCGACCGTAGCGGTCGCGCAGTTCCAGACAGTAGCGCCTAGAACCGCTCGGCCACTGCGGCCGGCCACGACTTTTCAGCGCTTTGCGATATATACAGCAAGCACTACAACACACGGTACAGCATAAATTCAATTATAACCACCTTCTATTTATGTGATGTCAGGGAGATGCGCCCTCTTTGCTACTTAGCCATAAATTAGTGGCACCTGGGTAGCAGGCAGCAGGGCGCTCCTCTATGTAGGATATGTCCCGTATCTGTTGAACACAGCAGGTAGCCAAAAATACTTATGGGCGAAATACATAATGTAACGTAACATATTAACAACTCAATGGAAAAAATGAAATTGCAGCAGCATATCGGCGGAGGTCACCCAAAGAGCACTGTATAAGTAGCAGAGAGTATACTGATGATATTCACCAGTTTTTCAGCCGGGTTCCATCGTCCTCACGACAACACGATATTTCGGTGGACCATCAGGCCGCCAAAATCGATGAAGAGATTCCATTCCATGTGGCCAAACGATGAAAATATCATTCAAGAATCTCAAAAAACATGTTGGTTTAAGAGAAGATGTCTTAAGTGCCATATGCTCAAAATCTTCCATACAGAGATTGGCGACAATAGGGGAAAGAGGACTCCCCATAGCCACACCGTCTGTTTGTTCAAAAATTGCTTCATTAAATAAAAAAGACCATCTCTCTTATTAAGAAGAGCTCATTGCCTGAGGATATCATTAAAAAACTTCACCCAGGGGCGGCAGTACCACCCAGGTTGTATGGTATACCCAAGGTACATAAACCTGGGGCACCTCTTCGTCGGATCGTTAGTAATCTGGGCGCCCCTACTTATAATTTGGCAACATATCTTGCTTCTGTTCTGAGTCCACACGTTGGGAAGAGTGAACACCACATATCCAACTCGTCCGATTTTATTCAACGCCTGACATCTCTACGCCCTGGAACATCTGACCTTCTAGTGAGCTTTGATGTTGTTTTACTTTTCACTCAGGTACCTTTGGAGGAGTCTTTATTGCTAATTACTCAACTCTTGGATGACAAAACTAGTGAGCTGTGCCGCCATGTACTGACATCGACGTATTTTTTATTTAATGAAGCAATTTTTGAACAAACTGACGGTGTGGCTATGGGGAGTCCTCTTACCCCTATTGTCGCCAATCTCTGTATGGAAGATATTGAGCATATGGCACTTAAGACATCTTCTCTTAAACCAAAATGTTTTTTGAAATTCGTGGATGATATTTTCATCGTTTGGCCACATGGAATGGAATCTCTTCATCGATTTTTAGATCGTTTTAACTGCCTTCATCCACGAATCAAATTGGAAATTGAAAATGATGGCAAATTACCATTTTTGGATGACGTGCTACGGACTCGAAATTTAACCGACAGGAAGAAGATGCTGTGTTATGCAAATGATTAGCTTTTCAGAGAATTCACACAAGGTTGGCGCCGGTGGCGACACCTACAACGTGTTGACATGAGGAAAGTTTCCAACCGATTTCTCATACACAAACAGCAGTTGACTGGCGTTGCCTGGTGAAACGTTGTTGTGATGCCTCGTGTAAGGAGGAGAAATGCGTACCATCACGTTTCCGACTTTGATAAAGGTCGGATTGTAGCCTATCGCGATTGCGGTTTATCGTATCGCGACTTTGCTGCTCGTGTTGGTCGAGATACAATGACTGTTAGCACAATATGGAATCGGTGGGTTCAGGGGGGTAATACGAAACGCTGGGCTCGATCCAAACGGCCTCGTATCATTAGCAGTCGAGATGACAGGCATCTTATCCGCATGGCTGTAACGGATCGTGCAGCCACATCTCGATCCCTGAGTGAACGGATGGGGACGTTTGCAAGACAACAACCATCTGCACGAACAGTTCGACGACGTTTGCAGCAGCATGGACTATCAGCTTGGAGACCATGGCTGCGGTTACCCTGCGATGATGTACTCAACGACGAACCGGGGCGCACGAATGGCAAAACGTCATTTTTTCAGATGAATCCAGGTTCTGTTTACAGCATCATGATGGTTGCATCCGTGCTTGGTGACATCGCGGTGAACACACATTGGAAGCGTGTATTCGTCGTCGCCATACTGGCGTATCATCTGGCGTGATGGTAATGGGGTGTCATTGGTTACACGTCTCGGTCACCTCTTGTTCGCACTGACGGCACTTTGAAAAGTGGACGTTAAATTTCAGATGTGTTACGACCCGTGGCTCTACCCTTCATTCGATCCCTGCGAAACCCTACATTTCAGCAGGATAATGCACGACCGCATGTTGTAGGCCCTGTAAGGGCCTTTCTGGATAGAGGAAATGTTCGACTGCTGCCCTGGCCAGCACATTCTCCAGATCTCTCACCAATTGAAAACGTCTGGTCAATGGTGGCCGAGCAACTGGATCGTCACAATACGCCAGTCACTACTCTTGATGAACTGTGCTATCGTGTTGAAGCTGCATGGGCAGCTGTACCTGTATACGCCACCCAAGCTCTGTTTGGCTCAATGCCCTGGCGTATCAAGGCTGTTATTACGGCCAGAGGTGGTTGTTCTGGGTACTGATTTCTCAGGATCTATGCACCCAAATTGCGTGAAAATGTAATCACATGTCAGTTCTAGTATAATATATCTGTCCAATGAATACCCGTTTATCATCTGCATTTCTTCTTGGCGTAGCAATTTTAATGGCCAGTAGTGTAGAATCAGATGTACAAAGAAATCGGCAATATGAGCTCACTTATCAGATTGACTGACCCTCGCCTGGCCCTAAGTCGGGCACTGATTCAGTAGGGAAGCGAGTCGTAAGGCCGTTGTAGCCTCTCCTATGGTAACGTGGTTCACGAGTGCTACAGCTGCTCCTTGATATTCAGGACACTATCACAAGGACGGGTTTGGTGACCGAGTGGGTCTCACACACTTCCTGTGGGACACAGATCCGTGGGTGTGGGGGGGGGCGGAGATTCTTGCCAGGCGTGGGAGTACCAGGACGTGATACAAAAAGCTCACAGAGGCACGTTCAGTGGACGAGCAATGTCCTTTTGAAAAATGGCTTCACGATACTGTCGCATGAAACACAACATACGAGGACGATGGATATTCATCAAAATTTTGTACGTGGCTGCACGTTCAGAGACCGTAAATAGTTGCAATTAAAAGAAAACAGCCCTCGGTCACTAATTTTTAAGGAATTAACCGGGTTTCAACACTCCTAGCAGGTTGAAACCCGGTTAATTCATTAAAAATTAGTGACCGAGGGCTGTTTTCTTTTACCTGTGTATAGTCATCATTTGGAATTGCTAATCCTTGTGTGTACCGTGTTTGCAATTAAAATTGTAGGATGTAAGGTCCTCCGGTTACGCAAAACCTCCCATACATGTTTCGGCATCACTCTGCCATCATCAGTGGGTTTCCATTTTATTTCATCTGTAATGTGAACATTTTTACTAAATGATTACAAAGTAATGTGGATATTAATTCAAACAATAATTCGTTTCTTTTCGTTAATACCTGTAGAATTTGTGTGCGTGATTTTTTACAGGTAGCTTGTCATCTGGAACCAAACGATGTTGAGAAATTTTGTAGGAAGTTAGCCTATCACCTAAACGTAAATAAGTTTGCCATGGTTTTCTGCGCCTATATTCGTTATTACTTGCGTTTTCGTGTGGCAAGCCCTTTTATTGTCAGCATGATATCCTCAGGCAATGAGCTCTTCTTAATAAGAAAGATGGTCTTTTTTATTTAGCTGGCCGAAGTGGCCGCGCGGCTCTGGCGCTGCAGTCTGGAACCGCGAGACCGCTACGGTCGCAGGTTCGAATCCTGTCTCGGGCATGGATGTGTGTGATGTCCTTAGGTTAGTTAGGTTTAACTAGTTGTAAGTTCTAGGGGACTAATGACCTCAGCAGTTGAGTCCCATAGTGCTCAGAGCCATTTTTTATTTAATGAAGCAATTTTTGAACAAACTGACGGTGTGGCTATGGGGAGACCTCTTTCCCCTATTGTCGTCAATCTCTGCATGGAAGACTTTGAGCATATGGCAGTTAAGCCATCTTCTCTTAAACCAATATGTTTTTGAGATTCGTGAAAGACATTTTCATCTTTTGGCCACATGGAATGGAATCTCTTCATCGATTTTTAGATCATTTTAACTGCCTTCATCCACGAATCAAATTTACGATTGAAATTGAAAATGATGGCAAATTACCATTTCTGGATGTCTTAGTACATAAGAAGGAAAATGGGACTTTCGGCCACAGAGTATACCGAAAACCTACGCATACGGACCGCTACCTCCATGCCACAAGTTGTCATCCACAACATCAACGGTTGGGAGTTTTAAGCACACTGGTCAAGACTGCTTATGCTGCTTCGGATTCCGATAACTTGAAACAGGAGTTGGATCACATCAAGGTTGTCTTCAGGCAGAATGTGTATTCTGATCGCCAAATTACTCGTGCTTTTCAATTTGTACCCCCACGAGAACCAACGGTGGACACTTCCCAATCTGTTGCTTTTTTACCCTTCGTAGGAAGCATTTCCTCGAAAATTTCAAGAATCCTCAGGAAATATGATATTAAAAGCGTCCTTATGCCTTTGGCCAAAACTATATCCCTTCTTGGATGGGTGAAAGATGATTTGGGACTGAGGAAGCCTGGGGTATACAAGATTCCCTGTCACCGCGGCAAGGCCTACATTGGACAGACTATTCGTACAGTTCAAGATCGATGTGTGGAACATCAACGGCATACACTTCTGCTCCAGCCGGAAAAATCAGCCGTTGCCGAACACTGTCTCAATGAAGGGCACAATATGTCCGTCAAAGAGAGACAAATTATTGCCTCGGCTTCCCGTTACTGGGATTGTGTATTGAAAGAATCATCTGTGTGATGATACTATTAATAGAGACAAAGGTTTTCCTTTAAGCAAGACGTGGAATCCTATTTTATCACAAATAAAACAACAACGGTCTGTTTTCCGACCGGCTGCATTTTAATTTTGCGATTCCTCGCTTTTGACAGTTGGCGCCGCCGCAATTCTTCACCTCACAGAGGGAAGCTCTTACGTTGCTCGTGCACGCGCAACGGCCAGTACACGCGGTATAAAGGAGCTGCCGAATCTGAGGTCTCTTCAACTTCCCGGTCCTGCTGTTCCCTAAGCCTAACAAACCCCCCTCTGCTACCTCTTCCTATAGTCCCATCTGCCTCACCTCCGTGTTCAGTAAGGTCTTTGAGGCCATCCTCTCTCGCCGTATTCACCGCCACCTTAACCAGCACCGCCTCCTTCCTCTTACCCAATGTGGCTTCCGGCCTTCCTTCTCTGCTGACGACCAGCTCCTTAACCTTACCAATCTTCTTTCCCTCCAACTTAACTCCCGTCGCTCTGCTATCTTTGTTTCCCTTGATCTCCAGAACGCCTATGACCGTGTCTGACATCCCGGGCTCCTCTTCAAACTCCAGACCTATGCTCTCCCCATCACCTATGCTCTCCCCATCAACTTCATCCGTCTCGTTGCTTCCTTCCTCTCCCATCGTCCCTCCTATGTGACTATCCACAATTCCTACTCCCGTACTTTCTACCCCTCTGCCGGTGTGCCCCAAGGTTCTGTCCTTTCCCCTCTCCTCTATCTCCTGTACACTGCTGATATGCCCAAACCTCCCCCTCCTGTTCATCTTCTCCAGTTTGCTGATGACACCGCCTTCCTAGCCCTTTGTCGTACCCTTCAACGGTCCCAACGTACCCTCCAAATCCCCCTTGAATAATTCACCGCTTGGTGCAACCAGTGGTTCCTCCGTGTTAATCCCTCCAAGACCCAGGCGATCATCATAGGCCGCACCAACCGCTCCTTCCGCCTCCATGATTTCTACCTCACCATTTATGGCCGTCCTATCCACCTCACTCCTACCCTCAAATACCTTGGCCTCACACTCGACTGCCACCTCACCTGGACTCCCCATCTCCTTACCATCCAAAACAAAGCTCACAACTGCCTCCGCCTCCTGAAACTCCTGTCCGGCCGGACGTGGGGTCTGCATCCTTCCACCATCCTTTACACCTACAAATCCATGATGCGCCCCATCCTTTGTTATGCTAGCATCACTTGGATTTCCGCCCCTCCCCGGTCTATAAAGCCCTCCAAATCCTCGAACGCCATGCACTCAGCCTCGCCTTCCGCATCCGCCTTCTGTCCCCCATGCGCATCCTGTACGACCTCATCCCCTTCCCCCACCTTCTTCTTTTCCTTGAACACATCCGCACACTATATATTGTCTGCCGCCTTGATCCCCCTCACCCCCTGGTGTCTCTCTTCCTCTCCACTCCCAACCAGTTGCCGCGCCTTTACCATTGTGTCCCTCCCTCTCTCCATCTCCACACCCTCCATCTCCTTTCCCAACACAACTTCCACCATCTACCCCTACCGGATGATGAGCTTTGCCCTGACATCTACCCTTCCTACTAACTCTAACCCCCTTTTCCTGCCTCCTTCTCAGGGCCCCCTCTCCTCCCCCTCCCTCCTTCTGAGCGGCTTTCCCCTCCTACTCCCCCTCCATCTCTTGTGCCTCCTTTCAGTGTCTCTGAACTCCCTACTACCCTGTCTTCCCTTTTCCTCTCCCGCCCCACGTGTCTCCTGCCTCTTCATGAACCCACGGTTGCCCCTCCTCTCTTCATCCCGCCACTTCCTCAGCTGCCCAATCCTCTCTGACCTTTCCCTCGGCAGGTCCCACCTGGTAGTTTTACTCTTCGTCGTGTGTGCTCCAAGTGAGTTTTAAGTGTGTTGTTTCGGAGTGTTTTTAATACTGTGGCCCACTTTTAACCTGTGCATGCGCATTCAGTGTCTTCTCTGTGTTTCAAGAATCGCCAACAGTGTTTTTTAACTTTCTGGTGACTTTTTTAACTGTCCCCCATGAATGTCTACATGTCCATGTCTTTTTCCGTCCATTTTCTCCCCTTTGTTTTATGTTCCCTTTTTTTATCTCCTTATGTATGTATCATTTTATTCTTGTTTTAGTTGTCGTGTCTCTCGGCTGAAGAGTGGCGGATTGTGCCGCTGACAGCCCTCCCCTGCCCATATGGGGCAGGGGAATGAAATCACAATAAAGAAAAAAAATGAGGTCTCTTCAGTTCCGGCGTGATTGTGCACTCAATCTCACCTGAAGATGGCGGCCAGATGGTCTGCCGAAATATCGTGTTGTCGTCAGGACGATGGAACCTGGCTGAAAAACGCGTGAAAATCATCATCAGTATTTGATATGCCGGGAAAATCTACGCTATCACAGCTGAGAGTATAGTAGGAAAGGCCATATTTGCTTTTGCACAGATTGTGTGGTTGATGAAGAGACTGTCCGAAAGCGCACATTTTGCCAGTTGAATAAATACATAAATTACATTTATCATTAAGTTCTTTGGTTTGTGATGATGATGAGGACGACAAGAACAACACACAGAGGGCAGACGAAATCCCAAACCAAGCCAGGAATCGAACCCGGGACCCCATATTTATCATTATAATAAATGTTTGGATATCAATGGAACGAGTGTCGATCATAGATCACAGCGTCCTGATTTGGTACTTTCTGAAGTTTTTTCTACGATTGTTACATCAAATGACTTTGTTTTAAAACCCCTGCGAATGGCTGACGGTCTACCATCGCACGACAATCTTATTAGAGGGGTGTCGCAGCGACGACGTTCTTCATTGTGCAGGTACTCGGCCATTCTGAGCTTTACCCAACCCTTCAGCGGCGTGAGGGAGTGGAGAACGCTACACTCCGTCGACATTCTGCATCGGGGGTCGGCGACGACAGAGTAAGACGCGGCGTGGGTGCTAAGGAGACATGACCGCTATTTAACAGCGAGGTATGACCGCTAGTCAGAGTTAGCCTGGATTTATAAACAGTGCTTCTACCTTTCACTTATCACTTTCGACTCGTAGAGCGACTTAGCCACAATGCCGCGAAGAAGAAGAGAAGCAAATTAAATGAAAATTCACGGCGTTGAGAGTTATGTCGTGACATCTCTACGATTACAAAATACACTACTGGCCGTTAAAATTGCTACACCATGAAGATGACGTGCTACGGACTCGAAATTTAACCGACAGGAAGAAGATGCTGTGTTATGCAAATGATTAGCTTTTCAGAGAATTCACACAAGGTTGGCGCCGGTGGCGACACCTACAACGTGTTGACATGAGGAAAGTTTCCAACCGATTTCTCATACACAAACAGCAGTTGACTGGCGTTGCCTGGTGAAACGTTGTTGTGATGCCTCGTGTAAGGAGGACAAATGCGTACCATCACGTTTCCGACTTTGATAAAGGTCGGATTGTAGCCTATCGCGATTGCGGTTTATCGTATCGCGACTTTGCTGCTCGCGTTGGTCGAGATACAATGACTGTTAGCACAATATGGAATCGGTGGGTTCAGGAGGGTAATACGAAACGCTGGGCTCGATCCAAACGGCCTCGTATCACTAGCAGACGAGATGACAGGCATCTTATCCGCATGGCTGTAACGGATCGTGCAGCCACATCTCGATCCATGAGTGAACGGATGGGGACGTTTCCAAGACAACAACCATCTGCACGAACAGTTCGACGACGTTTGCAGCAGCATGGACTATCAGCTTGGAGACCATGGCTGCGGTTACCCTGCGATGATGTACTCAACGACGAACCGGGGCGCACGAATGGCAAAACGTCATTTTTTCGGACGAATCCAGGTTTTGTTTACAGCATCATGATGGTTGCATCCGTGTTTGGTGACATCGCGGTGAACACACATTGGAAGCGTGTATTCGTCATCGCCATACTGGCGTATCATCTGGCGTGATGGTAATGGGGTGTCATTGGTTACACGTCTCGGTCACCTCTTGTTCGCACTGACGGCACTTTGAAAAGTGGATGTTAAATTTCAGATGTGTTACGACCCGTGGCTCTACCCTTCATTCGATCCCTGCGAAACCCTACATTTCAGCAGGATAATGCACGACCGTATGTTGTAGGCCAGCACATTCTCCAGATCTCTCACCAATTGAAAACGTCTGGTCAATGGTGGCCGAGCAACTGGATCGTCACAATACGCCAGACACCACTCTTGATGAACTGTGCTATCGTGTTGAAGCTGCATGGGCAGCTGTATCTGTATACGCCACCCAAGCTCTGTTTGGCTCAATGCCCGGGTGTATCAAGGCTGTTATTACGGCCAGAGGTGGTTGTTGTGGGTACTGATATCTCAGGATCTATGCACCCAAATTGCGTGAAAATGTAATCACATGTCAGTTCTAGTATAATATATTTGTCCAATGAATACCCGTTTATCATCTGCATTTCTTCTTGGCGTAGCAATTTTAATGGCCAGTAGTGTAGAATCAGATGTACAAAGAAATCGGCAATATGAGCTCACTTATCAGATTGACTGACCCTCGCCTGGCCCTAAGTCGGGCACTGATTCAGTAGGGAAGCGAGTCGTAAGGCCGTTGTAGCCTCTCCTATGGTAACGTGGTTCACGAGTGCTACAGCTGCTCCTTGATATTCAGGACACTACCACTGGGACGGGTTTGGTGACCGAGTGGGTCTCACACACTTCCTGTGGGACACAGATCCGAGGGGATGGGGGGGGGAGAGATTCTTGCTAGGCGTGTGAGTACCTGGACGTGATACAAAAAGCTCACAGAGGCACGTTCAGTGGACGAGCAATGTCCTTTTGAAAAATGGCTTCACGATACTGTCGCATGAACCACAACATACGAGGACGATGGATATTCATCAAAATTTTGTACGTGGCTGCACGTTCAGAGACCGTAAATAGTTGCAATTAAAAGAAAACAGCCCTCGGTCACTAATTTTTAAGGAATTAACCGGGTTTAAACACTCCTAGCAGGTTGAAACCCGGTTAATTCATTACAAATTAGTGACCGAGGGCTGTTTTCTTTTACCTATGTATAGTCATCATTTGGAATTGCTAATCCTTGTGTGTACCGTGTTTGCAGTTAAAATTGTAGGATGTAAAAAAAATGGTTCAAATGGCTCTGAGCACTATGGGACTCAACATCTTAGGTCATAAGTCCCTTGAACTTAGAACTACTTAAACCTAACTAACCTAAGGGCATCACACACACCCATGCCCGAGGCAGGATTCGAACCTGCGACCGTAGCAGTCCCGCGGTTCCGGACTGCAGTGCCAGAACCGCTAGACCACCGCGGCCGGCTGTAGGATGTAAGGTTCTCCGGTTACGCAAAACACAATTTTTTCAAGCTCCATACATGTTTCGGCATCACTCTGCCATCATCAGTGGGTTTCCGTTTCATTTAATCTGTAATGTGAACATTTTTACCAAACGAATACAAAGTTATGTGGATATTAATTCAAACAATAATTCGTTTCTTTTTGTTAATACCTGTAGACTCGGTGTGCGTGATTTTTTACATGTAGCTTGTCATCTGCAACCAAACGATGTTGAGAAATTTTGTTGGAAGTTAGCCTATCATCTAAACGTAAATAAGGTTGCCGTGGTTTTCTGCGCCTATATTCGTTATTACTTGCGTTTTCGTGTGGAAAGCCCTTTTATTGTCAGCATCGTGGTGAGGTTTTGTGATGCACACGTAAATAGAACACGTATTTTCACTAATAAGGTCGTAAAGGCACTTTGCACTTCACCAAAACACAGTGTATTTGTGGTTGTTGTGTGTCCCAGCCCAGTCAGTGTTCATTTGTTCACCAGTGAGTTCGGCGCCAAATTAGAATTTTATTTACATTTTACCTTTATGTGTGTGTGTGTGGGGGGGGGGGGGGGGAGGGGGAGAGAATATAATAACTAATACACAAGTGGTCCTGAAAAATCACGTACACCAAGTGTAAAAGTATTGACAAAAAGAAACGAATTATTGTCTGAACTAAATATCCACATGATTTTGTAATAACTTAGTAAAAATCTTAACATTGCAGATTAAATAAAACGGAAACCCACTGATGATGGGACAGTGGTGCTGAGACATGTTTGGGAACTTGAGAAAACGGTGTTTCACAGAACTGGCGGAGGACGTTGTATGTCGGTGACCGAACGACTTGCTGTCAGAGGGCTGTCGTTTACTACCAGGCGTGACTTGAAGTCATATATCCGATGGTTCTCAACATCACAGTGCCAGGAATAACAATAGTGTGCTTCTATAACACACTGGAAGAATGACATCTCACCCAAGATAGCCGTCATACTGTTCCATTAAGTTTCGGGTGTGCAGCCGCACACCCGAAACTTAATGGAACAGTCTTTGCGCCGCCAAAACCTGAAGATTCACAGCCGTCATACTCTTCAACAATGGTCATCGACGATGGTGCACAGCCGCGATTCAGCCGCATCCCAGCCTTCCAGTCACAGCACTAGTCCAACGCTGCCGTTTGTGCTCTAGTTTTAAAGGGCGCCTAAGGGAGAATAATTCCATAGTTCAGCAGCTGCTAGGCTCCAAATAATGTTACGGGACGGCAGGCGCAGATGTTATGCTGTGCCTGGTGCGAAAAATGGTCGACTGGTACATCGGACACGAGTATGCCTGTCCTCACATTACCTTGTAGCACAAAAAAAAGAAGGAAGTTTAGGGTTTAACGTCAGGTCGACATCGATATCATCAGAGATGGATCACAAGTTCGAAACGTATCAGGAGTGGAGGAGGAAATCACCCATGCCCAGGAGAAGGAACTATCCCAGCATTTGCCTGGATGCCCGTACGTGGATTTGAACCATCGTCCTCCAAGTGAGTCGAGTGTGCTAACCACCAAACTCGCTCGGTTCATACAGTGCATTATCGGGCCACATCCGAGTGCACCAAAATCTGGATTCTGCTCGATTGGACGAGCTGGCGAAATGAAGACACAATGAGGCCTCTTTCGAGCACTGCCAAGTGCTGATAATGCTGTTTCCTACAAGTACCCTTGTCCTTCAGTGATCACTCAGCAACTCACGCTTTTAACGCTCCTTCTATACCCTGCCAGGCCTGGCAATAAGAACACACACTGGCGTGCAACTTTAATCATTTATATACCAGTCTATGGTGCGCACATGAGCAAAGTGACAAATCACAGCCGGCCATATTGTCTGGGTGCTTCACTTTTTTTTGCTCAGGCAGCGTTTCTAAGTGTTTAGTGTGCCAAATTAGTGACAATCGCTATGAAATCGAGTATTATAATAATAAACTTTTGCAAGTTTTATAGGCGTTCAAGCAGCAACGTGTTTGAACACACATCAAAAAAGTTCTCACCACCCCTGTACCCCACTCCTGAAGACAGACGTTGACTGTGGATATTGTATCACAGACACAGTCCCTTTCCCCCCCTGGGGGTCCGGGGGTAAGAATAGGCCCGAGGTATTCCTGCCCGTCGTAAGAGGCGATTAAAAGGAGTTTCACACGTTTCGGCCTTTATGTGATGGTCCCCTGTAGAGTTTGACCGGCATTCTTCAAAATTTTTTCGAAGAGCGACCCTATAGGGGAAGGGTGCCTTACATTGTGCATCGTGTCCGTCTTGCATTGAGATCTTTAGCCCACTCTCTCGTCGTCGCATTTCGGTCCCGCTCATTCTCCATCTCTTGGGCGAGGACACCTTCTTGGGTGCGTTTTCCACCATGCACTATGCAGTGTCGCTTTCTGCGTCGACGATGACCGTGGACTTCTTGGCACCCGATATCCAGCGCGGTAGCCAGTGCATTGTGGTGGCGCCGCCATGTACCCTGTTAGTTCAGCCTCCTGACCACACAGGGATCGCTCAGCTGATGCCTGCGCTGTTGAACTCCCCCGTATGCCAAGGGGCAAATGCCCATCCCCCTGGGGCATCGGGACTCCCAGCAATGGCCATCCTACCAGGTCCAGTCTCTAAGCGTTCACGAGCTCAATTCAGCGCACTCAAGTACGACCCCAAATCGTTCCCCTCCATGACCACGCCGTGGGAGGAACGCCAGGCTAAGGATGGCAGTGAAGCTTTTTCACCCCGGTACCCTGTATGTTCGAGAGCTGATGAGGAACCTTTTATGACGATGAAGCTTCAGTTTTTTGTTGAGCATTTAGAGGACAAGTTTGAATTGGTGGAGGGATTCTCAAAAATGAGATATGGGTCAGTCTTGATCAAAACAGCATCCTCTGCCCAGTCACGGACGTTACTCGTTTGTGACAAGTTGGGGGATGTTTCTGTAACCATAAGAGCTTAGATATTGTCCAGGGTATTGATGTGTCAACGCCAGCATGGATTTCAATTTATACACAATAAACACAATAACACAAGCTCAGCACAATAGGTTGTGGGGTGGTAGGACTGGAACAAACGACACATCATGCAATCACCATCGACAGTTGCACTGAAGCCGGCCGGAGTGGCCGAGCGGTTAAAGGCACTACAGTCTGGAACCGCACGACCGCTACGGTCGCAGGTTCGAATCCTGCTTCGGGCATGGATGTGTGTGATGTCCTTAGGTTAGTTAGGTTTAAGTAGTTCTAAGTTCTAGGGGACTTATGACCACAGTAGTTGAGTCCCATAGTGCTCAGAGCCATTTGAACCATTTAGTTGCACTGAACATTTATTTGGCACATTTAAACGAGACAAATAACAAATAAAACCAGCAACACATTTTTAAAATTACCATTTAGGTGAGAGTAAGTTGCTTCAAAATTTAAACATTCATAAACAACGGCACTTATGGCCTATTACACATGTAGTGAAATCAGTTAAAATTATTTACTCAAAACTGATGAAATTGAAGAACAAGTTACTAAAATTTAACGAAGAAATTAAGCCGTGCGTGGGTCGTGTTCCTGCCATTATGTATTTTACACCCTGTTTTTAATGTACTTCCTCCTCACTAAGTTAATTTAAATTATTACTGTCACTGAGTTTCTGCTTTGCCTGACCATGAGCGGTGCTAATAGCGCATATCGATATATCCCCTATCCTAGTATCTTTGCTGGACTGCTGTTACTTCCCGTTCGTTGTCTGTCGTAAGCATTTCGGGTCCCGAATTCGGGCTGCCAGTCAGTTGGAACACGTCTGGAGCGCAGTTCGGACCTGCCAGCCGGGGAGTTGCAATGCGGCGCTAGTGCATTCGGGTTGGAGCAGCAGTGAGGTCTGCGTCGACATGACTCGCCCGACCACTGCCACCACGCATCACTTGAGCTGGGCCGTGGTCTTGGTGGATCATCGGTCAGTCGTCCTATCGGACGACGCGTTTTGGCTCGCTGATCGTTCATGTGTTGGCTGTGTGTGCGTAAATCGACTCCCGATTTGTCTTCATGCGTGCTTAGTTACTGTTGGGTATCGTTTAGGTCTTTGTGCAAGTGTTTGTCAGGTTGTGTGTGTAGTTGGTGTTATTTCCACTGACGACTATTTTAGATGTTGTTGACATTCTGAGGACAGTCGACCGGTTGCTGCGGACCAGAGAAGTTGTCTCCGCGCGGTGCAGTCGGCTGGGACTGCTGGCGGTCCCTGCGCAGTGTCGGAGCGTGTTAGGAGCTGTCCAACCGCTAAGAGCTTCGTGGTTCAATGTCCCAGAACGTCGAGTAGTGGTTTCAGGTGCCGAAGCCACGTCCATTCATGTTGTCTGGTTCGTTTCGGTGGTTCGCTGTTGGGGTGGTTTTCCTGTGAGCAACACCGAGGGTTTGTATTGCTGAAATTTAGCCGCCATGCGGTGGAATTAACTATATTGGTTGACTACAATTCGAGTGCACCAGCGGAATTTTCTGCCTTGTGGCCGTTAGTGTTCCAGTTACCTGCCCTGGCCAATAACGTAATTTCAGGCAGTGTCCTTTCCTCACCTGTTGTTGCTGTCCAACACAGTGTGTAATTTTGACAGATTAATACATATATTTGATTGTGGATAACCACGCCTGTAACATTTTGTGTTTGAATTCTCATGTACCGATTGGTAGCAAGAAAGTCGTTTGTCGGTCGGTCTGTGGCTGTTGCCTCGTTGGGTTCCGATGAATTAAGTGTATTTGGGCTCACTACCTGCTTCACCTATGGGAACGAGGGCAGACCGACCCCGTGGAGGCTTCTGACTGCTGTCTTTACTGTCTTTCTCACCGGTGTTTAATTGTCTATTTATGGTGTATCATAGCCAATGATTAAAAAGTCTTGGTTTTACTGTGATTATATATGTAAATTTGAATACCGGCAAGTGGATATTTGCTGAAAGATTATTGCCGTTGTGTTGTCTTTTCTTTTACTGAGGTTTCAGCTACTTAAAACTTAAGGCTTATGATTATATTTTTTTAAAATTTTGGAAAATTAACTGTGGACCTTGTTCTTAAAATTAACTTTCAAGCTTAAACATTGCGGCCGTCTGCCTTTGAAAGTTTATGGTAATTTATTTTAAAATCTTGATAATTTTATTGTGGGCCTTTAGCCGTTTGTATTCCATCTTGTTTATGTTTGTCTATCCACCCTTGCCTTGAGGCTTTCAGCCTAGTTATATACGGGGTGAGTCACCTAACGTTACCGCTGGATATATTTCGTAAACCACATCAAATACTGACGAACCGATTCCACAGACCGAACGTGAGGAGAGGGGCTAGTGTTACTGTTTAATACAAACCATAAAAAATGCACGGAAGTATATTTTTAACACAAAACTACGTTTTTTTAAAAATGGTTCAAATGGCTCTGAGCACTATGGGACTCAACTACTGTGGTCATCAGTCCCCTGGAACTTAGAACTATTTAAACCTAACTAACCTAAGGATATCACACACACCCATGCCCGAGGCAGGATTCGAACCTGCGACCGTAGTAGCAGCGCGATTCCGGACTGGAGCGCCTAGAACCGCACGGCCACCGCGGCCGGCTACGTTTTTTTAAATGGAACCACGTTAGTTTTGTTAGCACATCGGAACATATAAACAAATACGTAATCAGTGCCGTTTGTTGCATTGTAAAATGTTAATTACATCCGGAGATATTGTAACCTAAAGTTTACGCTTGAAACCTCCGACGTTCAGTTGCGTGTTGTAACAAACACGGGCCACGGTCGGCGAGCAGCATCTGCAGGGTCATGTTTACGATGACGACCATGTTTACGAGTGTGGCTGTAGTGCACTGTTGTGGTTTGGTCTAGCTGTCGCAGTGTCCGCATGTAGCGCTTGCTGCTATTGTTATTCTGCATTCGTCTCCGCACGCAACCCAACTGTAGTACACCGTGTCACCAGACGTCTGTGATAGTGTAGTGTTGTAGGAACTGTGACCCTGGTGTATTCGAACTCTGAAAAGGCGGAGATGATATCTATGGTGAGTGTCGACGAAATGCAGCTGAAGCCTGCAGGGTGTATGCAGAACGGTACTCGGACAGAGAGCATCCAACGTGCCGCACATTGCAAAACATCTACCGCCAACTGTATGCAACAGGTATGATCGTAGCACGGAAACGGGTCCGTAACACGCCCTTCACAGGAGAAGCGGGTGCAGTTGGTGTGTTAGCTGCTGTTGCCATGAACCCACACATGAGTACACGGGACATTGCGAGAGGTGGTGGACTGAGTCAAAGTAGTGTCATGCGCATACTGCATCGTCACCGCTTTCACCAGTTTCATGTGTCGCTACATCAGCAATTACATGGTGATGACTTTAATCATCGAGTGCAGTTCTGTCAATGGGCATTAACAGAGAATGCGTTGCAGTTCTACCTGTTTACCGATGAAGCGGGTTTCACAAACCACGGGGCAGTGAATCTACGGAACATGCATTACTCGTCCATGGACAATCCCCGCTGGCTCAGACAGGTAGAGCGACAGCGACCGTGGACTGTAAATGTATGGTGCGGAATCATTGGCGACCACCTCATTGGTACTCACTTCATTGCAGGGGCCCAAACAGCTGCAACATACATCGCGTTTCTACAGAATGATCTGCCAACGTTGCTCGAAAATGTCCCACTGGAAACGCGTCGACGTATGTGGTATCAGCATGATGGTGCACCTGCACATTCCGCAATTAACAATAGGCTGACCGTTGACAGGATGTTCGACGGGCGTTTCATAGGACGTGGAGGTCGCATAAATTGGCCAGCCCGTTCTCCTGATCTTACACCTCTGGACTTCTTTCTGTGGCGTACGTTAAAGGAGAATGTGTACCGTGATGTGCTTACAACCCCAGAGGATATGAAACAACGTATTGTGGCAGCCTGCGGCGACATTACACCAGATGCACTGCGGCGTGTACGACATTCATTAAGCCAGAGATTGCAATTGTGTGCAGCAAATGATGGCCACCACATTGAACATCTATTGGCCTGACATGTCGGGACACACTCTATTCCACTCCGTAATTGAAAACGGAAACCAGTGTGTACGTGTACCTCACCCCTCATGGTAATGTACATGTGCGTCAGTGAAAAAGACCAATAAAACGGTGTTAGCATGTGGACGTAATGTGCTGTTCCAGTCTCTTCTGTACCTAAGGTCCATCACCGTTCCCTTTGGATTCCTACGTAATTCGGTGCTCTCCGATACACACGATCGAACAGCGGAGGAGTGGTACTCAAGCGTCAACTTTAGGTTACAATATCTCCGGATGTAATTAGCGTTTTACAATGCAACAAACGGCACTGATTACGTATTTGTTTATATGTTCAGATGTGCTAACAAAACTAAGGGGGTTCCATTTAAAAACACGTAGGTTTGTGTTAAAAACATACTTCCGTGCATTTTTTTATGGTTTGCATTAACCAATGACACTAGCCCCTCTCCTCACGTTCGGTCTGTGGAATCGATTCGTCAGTATTTGATGTGGTTTACGAAATATATCCAGCGGTAATGTTAGGTGACTCACCCTGTATATATATATATATATATATATATATATATATATATATATATATATATATATATATATATATACAGGGTGTTACAAAAAGGTACGGCCAAACTCTCAGGAAACATTCCTCAAACACAAAGAAAGAAAATATGTTGTGTGGACATGTGTCCAGAAACGCTTAGAGCTCATTTTATTACTTCTCTTCAAATCACATTAATCATGGAATGGAAACACATAGCAACAGAACGTACCAGCGTGACTTCAAACACTTTGTTAAAGGAAATGTTCAAAATGTCCTCCATTAGAGAGGGTACATGCATCCACCCTCCGTCGCATGGAATCCCTGATGCGCTGATGCAGCCCTGGAGAATGGCGTATTGTATCACAGCCGTCCACAATACGAGCACGAAGAGTCTCTACATTTGGTACAGGGGTTGCGTAGACAAGAGCTTTCAAATGCCCCCAGAAATGAAAGTCAAGAGGGTTGAGGTCAGGAGAGCGTGGAGGCCATGGAATTGGTCTGCCTCTACCAATCAATCGGTCACCGAATCTGTTGTTGAGAAGCGTACGAACACTTCGACTGAAATGTGCAGGAGCTCAATGGTGCATGAACCACATGTTGTGTCGTACTTGTAAAGGTACATGTTCTAGCAGCACAGGTAGAGTATCCCGTATGAAATCATGACGGTGAATCGAGGAAGTACAGTACATACTGACGAAACTAGAATGAGCTCTAACATGGAAATTAAGCGTTTCCGGACACATGTCCACATAACATCTTTTCCTTATTTGTGTGTGAGGAATGGCTCTGGCTCTGAGCACTATGGGACTTAACTTCTAAGATCATCAGTCCCCTAGAACTTAGAACTACTTAAACCTAACTAACCTAAGGACATCACATACATCCATACCCGAGGCAGGATTAGTACCTGTGACCGTAGCGGTGGCGCGGTTCCACACTGTAGCGCCTAGAACGGCTCGACCACATCGGCCGGCCTGTGAGGAATGTTTCCTGAAAGTTTGGCCGTACCTTTTTGTAACACCCTGTATATAAATTGTTTTATTTGCAATTTTATCTGCATTTTACCTTCTTGCCTTTAAGATTACTTCTTTGGAGGCCTTCAGCCGTGATTGAATTTCATTTTGAAATTTGTAGTTGTACAGGTTCGGCTATGTGCCGTTTTGGTTTAAAGGTGTTATTAAATTATAACAACTTACAATTTTAAGTGAAACTGATTTTTCCCTTTCCACAACCCTAATCACCTGTTCCGCCATGTGGTTATAGCGGGTGTATCAGAAATGTAGTCTTTCGTTACTGCAGTGATTGGTATTACCAAAGTAATTCAGAGTACAGGCAATAACAAATCAAATACCATGGCACACAACGAAGTTACTTAAATGGCAGGCACCATACAATGTAGGATATTAAATTTCATGTGACCTCAGTAACAGTAATATTATTGCAATTCACAGCAAAATATATCCAGGAAAATTTTATCCATGTATATCTATAGCAATTGGCAAGCTTAACTCCGTTGTGTGATATAAATACAACAACCTGGCGGCAATTAGACAGGGACCAGCCAAAATGTTTTCAGTTGCGGTTAACACTGACAGTAGCAATCTACTAACAGAATGTATCAGCACTCCAGGCCCTAGTAAATCATAATTATCACATCACTTATAGCTCTCACTAGAACCTTGCGCATTAAGCAAGTTGAAATTAACACATTCGAGTACAGACTCAGTAGGAGTAGCAGACGCCGGCCAAGAAAATGAAGTCAACAGCACTGAACCCAGTAGTAGATTCCGACCACAACTTACAGCACAAGCAAGACCCTTACCCTCTTGCTTGTTCGACTAAGCCAGCCGCCGCAGATCCTGTTGCCAGGAAACGGGCAGGAAGTGAAATACACTAACGGCTTCCAGGTAACGTGACTGCTTCCACGCCGGCGATATTTGCTACGGCGCCATCACCTGGGTAAACAAACCCTTTTAGATGTGTTCTTCCTGCTGCCTCGCATGGCGCCTGTACTCTCCGCCAGACTTCCCAAACGACGTTACCGCTGGGCGTCCCAAATCAAAATCCTCGCTAATTGCTAGAGCTTACCCCTCGCTCCCCGACCGGCCCGTTAGGTGGCGCCACCGCGCACTCTGCGCACACCACCGGAAAGATGACCCATATTGGTGGCGAGACTATCGCTCATCGAGCCACCGGGCTCAGGTCTCACATTTTACAGGGACCTTCCTTTGCAGTCTGACGATGAGGCGCTCCAATTTAGAGCGGCGAGGTGTACATTTCGTCCGGCGTGTCCACGGGGATCTGAGAGATAATCAGGTTGCCACCGGTGGCTTCATCTTGGCTTTCGAGGGTGATACACTGCCCGAGAAGGTACAGGTGATGGTCTACCACTGTGATGTAAAGCCCTATATCAGATGCGCTGCTTTAAATTCTGGAAGTTAGGCCGTATGACTTCCTGCTGTACTTCCAGCGTCACATGTCGAGATTGCGGATGCTCATCACATCCCAGTACTCCATGTGCCCCCACCCCCCTCCTGTCTGTGTCATCTGTGAAGAGCACCATTAGCCTTAATCGCCAGACCGCAGGATTCTCCAGAAAGAAAGGAAAATCATGGAGTACAAGACCCTGGACCGACTGACCTACACTGAGGCTCAGAGAAAATCTGAACGCCTGCATCCTGTACATCTGACATCGTCTGACACCACTTCTACAACAGTTCTGGCATTATGAGCTCCGCCAACCCCAGGCACCTCTCAGACCCCCTTGATGGTGGGGGCACTTCTCTCCCTGTTGCTCCTGCACCACTTACTTCAGTAGCAACACCTCCCCCCCCCTCTTCAAACCATTTAGGACGTCTGTCCCCAATTCTAATCCGGAGAAGCGTAAGCGAGAGAAATCCAAAAAGAAAACCCCTAATACCAAGAAAGTTTCGGTGGCACCCACACCACTGCTACCTACAAGCTCAGTGTGAGGATGGTGTGGAGATTCTGCCGTCCGCTGAGGACATAGATACCGCCAGACACTAAGACACAATGAAGATAGACTGCTCAGGCAAAAAGGCGGTGACAGCAGGTGACCTTGATTCGTAAACTGCCTCACTGAATGCTCCATGCCTTCCCAGTCTCACGATGACGTCATCCTCCAGTGGAATTGCGGCGGTTTTTTCACCGCCTGGCTGAGCTACGGCAACTGTTAAGTTTCACACCTGCTATCTGCGTTACCCTCCAGGAAACCTGGTTCCCGGCAATGCGGAACTCTGCCCTTCGTGGCTATGAGGGATATTACAGGAACCGTAGTGTCAGGTGGAGTTTGCGTCCTAAACTCAGTCTGTAGTGACACTGTACCCCTTCAAACCCCTCTTGAAGCTGTAGCTGTCAGAATGACGACGCAGGAAATAACTGTCTGCAATGTATATCTTCCTCCAGATGGTGCAGTACCCCTGAATGTATTAGCTGCACTGATTGAGCAACTCCTTTTCTACTTTTGGGAGATTTTAACGCCCATAACCCCTTGTTGGGTGGCACCGTGCTTACTGACCGAGAGATGTCGAATACTGTCTCAGTTCGACCTCTGCCTCTTAAGTACTGGGGCCGTCACGCATTTCAGTGTGGCCCGTGGTAGTTACTCGGCCATCGATTTATCAATTTGCAGCCCAGGATTTCTCCCATCTATTCACTGGAGAGCATATGATGAACTGTTTCGTAGTGACCCCCATCTTCCTGTACTGCTCCAGCTCACGGACGCCTGCCCGGGTGGGCTTTAAACAAGGCAGTCTGGGAAACTTTCACCTCTGCTGTCACCGTTGAATGTCCTCTCCACGGTAACATCGATATAATGGTTGAGCAGGTGGCTACAACAATTGTTTCTGTGGCAGAAAACGCGATACCTCGCTCCTTAGGGTCCCCCCCGGCGTATGGCAGTCACTTCGATGGGGATTTTCTCTGCCCAGGGACCAGGTGTTTGTGTTGTCGTCATCATTTAATCACCATCTTCATCATTCGTGACAGCGGCTAGATTGGACTGTGTAAAAACTGGGACTTTGTATGTGTGCTGACGACCGCCCAGTTGAGCGCCCCACAAACCAAACATCATCACTTCGTACTGTCCGCAGCTCGTGGTCGTGCGGTAGCGTTCTCACTTCCCACGCCCGGGTTCCCAGGTTCGATTCCCGGCGGGGTCAGGGATTTTCTCTGCCTCGTGATGACTGCGTGTTGTGTGATGTCCTTAGGTTAGTTAGGTTTAAGTAGTTCTAAGTTCTAGGGGACTGATGACCATAGATCTTAAGTCACATAGTGTTCAGAGCCACTTCGTACGGTAATTTTGAAGATATGTTTGTGGTGTCACCGCCAGACACCACACTTGCTAGGTGGTAGCCTTTAAATCGGCCGCGGTCCGTTAGTATACGTCGGACCCGCGTGTCGCCACTATCTGTGATTGCAGACCGAGCGCCGCCACACGGCAGGTCTAGAGAGACTTCCTAGCACTCGCCTCAGTTGTACAACCGACTTTGCTAGCGATGGTTCACTGACAAAATACGCTCTCATTTGCCGAGACGATAGTTAGCATAGCCTTCAGCTACGTCATTTGCTACGACCTAGCAAGGCGCCATTACCAGTTACTATTGATGCTGTAAAACATGTACCGTCAAGAGCGATGTTCACCATTTATGGATTAAAGTTAAGTATTCCACCAGCTACGTCAGTTTTTTCTAAGTCTAATTTCCTTGTCCTGTTCCGGACCTCAAGCCAGCCTGCGTGAGCTAAAACGCGTGCCTTTCGGCTTCCTCTCAAAACCGGGCTGGCTCTCTTGCCAATCCACAACAATGTTATTCTCAGGCGAGGTATAGTGGCCCTGTGGTGTTGGAAGCGCTTTAGGATTCTAAGTTGAGGCGAAAAAGGACGGACTAGCACAGAGTCATGGTGCAGATAAACGTCATGGAATGTGTGTGGCGTATTTTGCCACCGAAGTATGATGGCTCGGCAAGGAGCACTGAAGCAGCAAGGAAAAAGCCAGGAATAGATAAATAGAAAGGACAGTGCTGTGAATGTGTATTGCACATAGTTGTACTCAGTCCTGGCCAAGCAGAAAGGACTGTCAGTGAGTCCTGAAGAGTAAACGACGCCTCTGACGGAGGAGATGGGCACATGAACATAACAATTGTTGGTAGGAACAAACAGGCGTTCAAGATGACATCGTGTGAGGTTGGACTGCCATCAGCTTTCGAAGGAGGTAAGAACTTCGCCACTAAGAAACAGACATGAAAGCCCGTCGACTGGTATTACCTGAGGGTTCATGTGTGACGAGGTGCAGTTCCAGGCGTGTAATGGGGTTGGTCCGTAGACCCATTACCTCATGAGAAGTAAGAAGGCTGTCCAGAGGCCGCTGATTGAAACGAAACTGAACATTAGAATACAAGGGACGTAAAATTGTCTGCTGAGTACCGCCTGGGAGCTGTGAAAAATTTTGAGAATTTAGAGACTTCGTCCCCAGTGGCTGATGGGATGAAAACTTGGAAACCGCTAACCACATCACTAATGACTGAGATGAAACATAGCAAACACGCTACCCTCGGTGCCAATAACCGTAGTGACTAGGTAAAGGCTCACTAAGTAGGAGCTCGATTGTAGGTAGACAAATGACAATATACAGTTTTTTGGCAATCTCATTTAAGCCGCAAGGGCTCTAGTTTAGTCATAGTAATTCGTCTTCTTACATGAATCTGAAAATTGTCAAGCTGTTTATATAGCAGGACAGTCACTGATAAGTCTGAAAGTAGAGGTTCCTAGTGTAGTACAATAACTAGGAACCGAAAAAGGCAATCGTTTTGTGACAAAATAGAACTCCTACAGCTGTCCTTACGATTTTATTTTGTTGCAGTCAGTTTCAGCGCTTCAGTAAGCCATCTTCAGCCTTTTTTTAATGCGGTACAGGTTGGTATTATCCCTGTATACATACAACATCAGTTGGCAGCATAACTGGATACGCAGATAATGTGTCAGCACTCCAACTTCGGCAGTTGATGGGTGGAGTGCTAACACATTATCTGCGTATCCAGTTATACTGGCAACTGATGTGATATATATTTAGGGATCATATCAACCCGTACCGCATCAACAACAGCCTGAAGATGGCGCATTGAAGCGTTGAAACTGGTTCAAAAATGGTTCAAATGGCTCTAAGCACTATGCGACTTAACATCTGAGGTCATCAGTTTCCTAGACTTAGAACTACTTAAACGTAACTAACCTAAGGACATCACACACATCCATGCACGAGGCAGGATTCAAACCTGCGACCGCAACAGCAGCGTGGTTGCGCACTGAAGCAAATAGAACCGCTCGGCCACAACGGCCGGCTTGAAACTGGTTGCAACAAAATAAAATAAAATCATGACAGCTGTAGATGTTCTATTTCGTAACAGTAGTAAACGGCCGTCGGCCCAGAGATATCCTGCCAAAAGGATGGTCATACAAAAAAAGGCAATCGTATGTCAAGACGTGAAAGAGTTTGGACGCCTGTCCAGATTTCACTAACATCCATAAGAGTCAAGTCGTAGACTCATCTCTTGGAGCTAGAGTCCATTGTGGATGTGGAAAGCAGCCAACCGTCGGTCGCGGGTGTGCTCCATATAGCTGTAGTCGAGATATAGCAAATTTATTCTTGAGAAGATAAAGACTTTCCTCTCTGCTTCTGTCTCTGGTTCTTCCGATTTTTCTGACATGGCTGACATTGGCAAAGCTTCACCGTCCATTACTGGTGGTGGAAGGGGATCAAGCTTACGGTCGCAGATCAGACAAATTCGTTACGCCAGTGTCTGAGGGCTTGTTTCTTTTCTCTGCTCATTAAATCTATGAATGCCCCGTTGCTGCTTGCAATAGTTGTTCGCTGTCGTGCAAGCATCCAGGATCCGTTCACCTTAGAGTTTTTCATTCTTGTTGAAGCTTTATCAGGTCGGGCGATTTCTATTGCTCACATGACGATGTGGGCGTGACAACTATTCTCAGCGAAAACTTCCGAATTGATGAATTTAATTTTGTGGCCAGTTTCATACAGCGAATTCTCCACCACTTCCGATATTGTCCACCTGCTCGAAGCTGCAATAGTATTTATTCTCAATGATCCTGGTGTTGATGGACCATCTAGTCATTCCAATACAGATTTTCCACTTGTACAGATTCAGTGTTACGTTCCCAGGATTATGCTCTTTGCTGACATGAGGCACTCTTCAGTCTTCTTGGTCTGTTCGTAAGTAGTCTAGTTGTGTTTGGGAAAAATACGTCCGGTCCTGGTTGCCACCCTGAGAATTTACGGCAAAACGCCCATATCTGAAATTTCTTCCGGCGTCTCATTTCGCATGTGAAATGGCGATTTCTACAAACAGCTGGGGAGCGTCGCCATGTAGATGTCCTTTGTCTATTGGTTCTCAGTTTCTTCGTGGTGCATTTCGAAATACAGGTGCTGGACTTGGCACGTCGTAAATCAGTGGTACTACGTTGACAACGCCTTCTTCGTTAGGAGTCATGGTGAGGAACACCTCAGTGACTTCGTCAAACATCTGAACAGTCTCTATAACAACATAAAATTTCCTTTGGAGGTTTACAGGAAAAACATCTACCCTTTCTCAAGAAAAAGAATGGCGAGAACCTGGGACACAGCGTCTATCGAAAGCAGACACACATCGACAGATATGTTGACAAACTTTCAAATCATAAACCAAGGTAGAAAAGTCGGATGATAACAAGCTTGTAACGCGTGTAGGACAAATATGTGAGTCGTGGCACCTAAGATGCCAGATGAATCACCTGGAAAGTGTTCCGAGAAGGAACTGGTGCCTTGCCAGTTTTGTATGGAGTGTCACGAAATCGCTCAGCTGTGCTGATCCCGAATAAGCTGTTCGAATTCAGCCACAATACCTATTTTAACACTTATGACAACTTACTACGGTGATATCGTTGCATATTGATGTCCAGGGCGATAGGAAGGAGAAAGTGTTCCGTGGGACAGCTGAACGTGTGTGCTCAGCCCATGAAGATCGCCAGCAGCAGACGGTCCGCTCGCGACAAGATCAAAATAGCCATCACCTGAGGAAGGAAACCACGACGAAGAAAGGCCTGCAGCAACGCTATGAACAAGGTCGCCGTTCATTGTCTGATTACAATTTTTCTCAGGAACGTGTAGACGTATCAATTTCAAATCTGTGTCACACGCTAAGATTTATGGTCCCTTCGTTTTGCAAGAAACGTGAGCTTCTAAGTCGATGCAACCAAAAGATAGAGACATTTGTGTCATAGATTCAGATACCACTCCACTTACCAAAACTTACAAGGTATTTCCGGTTGACCTAGAATCATGAAATTTGGCCAGAGGTAAGATTTCACAGTAAAAGTAAAGGGAAAAAATCAGAAAGCCATTAATTTGTAATTGTATCACGGAAAAATATTTATTTTTTGTCATTTGTTTACTGATTTCAGGCTTAAAATTAAAACATTATCGGGACAGATATCTCGCTATCATAAATCTCGATAACAGGCAAAAATCGTCGAGATTCTCAACTGCTTGGGTGGATGGAGTATGTGTATATGTCATTAAGTTTGTAGGGAACACTCTGAGGGTGAGTCCCAGTCACCAACGTTTGTAATGTATTTAAATCTTGTTGTTGTTGTTGTTGTTGTTGTTGTTGTTGTCTTCAGTCCTGAGACTGGTTTGATGCAGCTCTCCATGCTACCCTAAACAAACTATTTCAATTAAAAATCCCCAAGAGCAGTATTCTCACCAGACAGAGAAGTGTTGTTATTAATTCAGTACGGATATTTATGGTTCAAATGGCTCTGAGCACTATGGGACTTAACATCTGCGGTCATCAGTTCCCTAGAACTTAGAACTACTTAAACCTAACTAACCTAAGGACATCACACACATCCATGCCCGAGGCAGGATTCGAACCTGCGACCGTAGCAGTCGCGCGGTTCCGGACTGAGCGCCTAGAACCGCTAGACCACCGCGGCCGGCAGGGTATTTATGTTTCACTCGGATGTGACAGATGCACTTGACGCCACCTGTGGAAGTAGTCTTGTTGGCTATACTAATAACGCATACTCTGTAGAAACATTATTTAATGCTGTGACGTAGCATGTAAATTTTGCTGATAGTTGAACTGGTTACATTTGTAAGGGATCCAGTTAGGTACAGTTCATGTTTGATAATGGTGTGGCATGAAAACATTGTTGTGTTTTGCAAAGCATTTATTGATTAGTTATTTTACTGTTGTCTACCTATCTGAAGATGGTTCATACTGAACTAAAACTGGTCATTTTAATAAAAAATTAATTCAACCTTAAAAGGAAATAAAATATTGTGTTGTTACGGTACGGGTTCGTTCCTCGTGATTCAGATGTAGTCTCGTTAAAATGCTATGTAACGAAGGATATGAACAGATTTTACACCATTTTGTACTATGTGAAGTAGTGTAACAGCTGGATACGATGATTGTTTGGGACAGCCTGTCACTGCATCCTGTCGTAAAATAGTATATATGAGGAAATTGTTTGGACAATAACATTCCAAAATAACCTGGCCTGCCTTGGATCTAGATCTACACCCATCCACATCCATAATCAGCAAGCCACCTGACGGTGTGTGTCGCGGAGGGTACCCTGAGTACCTCTATCGGTTCTCCCTTCTATTCCAGTCTCGTATTGTTCGTGGAAAGAAGGATTGTCGGTAAGCTTCTGTGTGGGCTCTAATCTCTCTGATTTTATCCCGGTATGAACGCAATGTAACGCCTTTGGGATGACTTAGAGGGTCGATTTCGTTCCAGATGCTAGCGTCCAACGTCACTAGTTTTGGCTCTTGAGAAATGTCCACGGACATTTAGTCACGTCATTGAGAGTAAACCCAGCAGAGTTCAGGCAGACATTAACGGATATTTTTGGATATATAGTGCATATTATGCTATTGTTATTATGTGTCCGTAGTAAATTAGGGTAAAAAAAATGTAATACATCAATACATCAGTTCGCTAATGCGTTGTATTCTGCCAATACGGAAAAGAGGGAAAAAAAATAAGAGAATTTTTGAAGGGATGTTTAACATTCATTTGCAGGCGGCAGGCTTGTGGTCGTGGCTCCAGAGATGGAGTGGGTGTATTGAATCCTGCATATCGACTGCTGCCTTCCCATTCCTTTCCTCGGCTCGCCTCGCCTCGCCTTCTCCCGTCGCCGTCGCCGTCGCCCACTCGGTGTTCCTGACAGCCACGCGACAGCTGCGGCCTGTTCTGCATTCCGCTGATGGAGAACCACCCGCCGCCTACCGCCTACCGCCTGCCGTCTCCACCGCGCCCTGCGTCGGCCTGCTTTCTTATGCTTCGCTCCTCTCTTCCGCGTATCTATTTATCACATCGGCTGAGAGATGATGAGCTACTGATACCTATAAGAACAACGTCGCACAAATTCACGCCCTCGAGACAGTAACTCATTAAAATATACTACTCTAAAAGATCTAAATAAATTCTCGTTGGGCATTACGCTACGTAATTCAAAAATATTAAAAAACTGCTGTAAGGTGCTCTAATATGGAAATTTTTTGTATATTTAATTTATTACACTTGTGTTTAAAATGTAATAGTTGCAACTGACAGAAAAATTCCTCATTTACTTCTAAATATCGTATTAAAAACACAAAACAAACAAACTTTAATTTTAACTGCAGTAAACAATATTTTACAAGTGTGCACTTGTTCAGCATGGGACAAGTAGTGATCCTAACATGAAATACTCCAAACCATACATGAGGAAATTTAATATCGACCAAAAAATAAGTTAATAGAGGATTGAAGTAAGTGAATGTTGTAATAAGTAAATACTTTAAATCAATGTGTGAAACTAAGCTTTCCTTGCAAATCGACTATTCCTAATGATCTAGGACGTCGAGACGGGTGCAGTCGTCTTCGGAGCACGATATTTTGACAACATCCCTTGCCATCATCTTCAGGTGATACGTGTAGAACGAGCGTCGTCTCTACATCTCGCATCCTTTATAATGTAATCTGTCCCGACAGTTTCCCCCAGTACCCAGTCACACGACGCGTCGAGTGCAGTGTTGGGGTATCTACATCTACATACATACTCCGCAATCCACCATACGGTGCGTGGCGGAGGATACCTCGTACCACAACTAGCATCTTCTCTCCCTGTTCCACGCCCAAACAGAACGAGGGAAAAATGACTGCCTATATGCGTCTGTACGAGCCCTAATATCTCTTATCTTTGTGGTCTTTCCGCGCAATGTAAGTTGATGGCAGTAAAATTGAACTGCAGTCAGAATCAAATGCTGGTTCTCTAAATTTCCTCAGTAGCGATTCATGAAAACAACGCCTCCTTTCCTCTAGAGACTCCCACCCGAGTTCCTGAAGCATTTCCGTAACACTCGCGTGATGTTCAAACCTACCAGTAACAGATCTAGCAGCCCGCCTCTAAATTGCTTCTATGTCCTTCCTCAATACGACCTGATAGGGATCCCAAACGCTCGAGCAGAACTCAAGAATAGGTCGTATCAGTGTTTTATAAGCGGTCTCCTTTACAGATAAACCACATCTTCCCAAAATTCTACCAATGAACCGAAGACGACCATCCGCCTTCCTCACAACTGCCATTACATGCTTGTCCCACTTCATATCGCTCTGCAATGTTACGCCCAAATATTTAATCGACGTGACTGTGTCAAGCGCTACACTACTAATGGAGTATCCTAACATTACAGGATTCTTTTTCCTATTCATCTGCATTAATTTACATTTATCTATATTTAGAGTTAGCTGCCATTCTGTACACCAATCTCAAATCCTGTCCAAGTCATCTTGTATCCTCCTACAGTCACTCAACGGCGACACCTTCCCGTACACCACAGAATCAGGATTCGAACCTGTGACCGTTGCGGTGGCGCGGTTCCAGACTGTAGCGCCTAGAACCGCTCGGCCACCCCGGCCGGCGCAGCGTATTTGCTTCTTCGTATACGTTGATGATAAATTTGTCGTGTGGCCACATGGGAGTGAAAAACTTCAGGATTTCTTCAAACATCTGAACTCTCGGAACGCCAGTATGAAATTTTCCATGTAGGCGGAAGAGAGTGGCAAATTCCCCTTTTTCGACATCTTAGTCAAGCGCGAAACGGACTGCACTCTGGAACACACGTGTGTAGGAGAGCCACCCACTTTGAGTAGCATTTCCATACAGACAGCTGCCATCATTCTTCACGGCGCGAGGATGTGTCAAATACAGTGAACACGGAGCCCGTTTAATATCTCCTTAAAGGCAGGGGACTCACAGTACCTGCCAAGCTCAAAATTTGGAAAACAATCATCCTGCCAGCCATGCTCTACGGTTCAGAAGCGTGGAGTATGGCAGCAGACACCAACCTCAAACAGTTGGAAATCATCCAAAACAAAGCCTTCCGTATAGTTGCAGACGCTCCGTGGTTTTCGAGAAATGAGGAGATCAGAGCAATGTTAGGACAGCCATCATTCTATCATCTCATAAAACAAAAATCATTAAAATTCTACGAATCATCCAACGTATCACCACACCAACTCATCAACTCTCTGGGAAGGGATGAAAACCCTGGCCAGAGAGCACCAATCGCTACCATCCATCGCCAATTCAGGCGTTAGTCATATAAATTCATGCGCAAACATACACTTACATCATCATCGTCGCCGCCTCCACTAACATCATCTATCCAGGGGAAAACCGACCCCTAGCCAATACCATATATAACCCTGAATCCGCACCATCAAGGAACACCTCGTAAGACAGAGCGTTGCAAGGACGCTGGTTCTTCAAATACACCATGGGTATAGACCCAGCCATTTCATGTCGTTTAATATCTGAAGAAGAAAGCCTACCAGTGGATCTCGGCCACCTTTAGGACGTACTCAAGAAGAATGGATGAGGCGGGTGACAGATCCGACGTGCCTTCAAGCAGAAGATACAGGCCCAGCAAATGGAACTCGTCGACGGATGTAAGACAATGGGATATCTGTGGTACGCTGGTAAAGTATTATTTAAAACTAGCAGAATGAAGGCTCGACGTGCCATTAAATACGTTTTCCGTCCACTCCCGGGAGCGCGTGCACTATAAGGAGCGGTGAAAGATGATCTGGGGCTACGTAAACTGCCGTGTTCCATGTGGGTATACATCGGGAAGACTGCATAGACATCGCAGAAAGATGTAAGGAACACAGAATACACACTGAACTTAAGCAAAGAACAAAATCTGCAACTTGAAACTTCCTGGAAGATAAAATCTGTGTGCCTGACCGAGACTCGAACTCGGGACTTCTGTCGGCCTGGAAACGTCCACCAAGCTGAGGACATGTATCCGCAGTATCCTTTCTTCCAGGAGCGTTAGCTCTGCAAGATTCGCAGAAGAGCTTCTGTGAAGTTTGGAAGGCAGAAGACGAGGTAGTAGAAGACGAGGCACTGACAGAACTGAAGATGTGAGGACGGGTCGTGAGTTATACTTAGGTAGCTCAGTCCGTGAAAGGAAAAGGTCTCGAGTTCGAGTCTCCGTCTACCAGGAACTTTCGTGTCAACGCTCACTCCACTGCAGAGTGGAAATTTCATTGTCGAAGAAAATCTGTGGTTGCTGAACACTGCATGGCTACAGTGGACTCAATGAAGTATGGAGAAGGGGATGTGTTACGACAGACCTCGTCATTTAGGCACTGTGTTCTGAAGGAGGCTCCTGAAACGCAAGTGGCCGACGAGCTGATCAACAGACAGTGGCTACACCTTAATCAAAACTTGTTACCGAGTGCTCAGCCATCCATCGAGAGCCACTTCTGCACCGGACGGGGCTGCAGAAGCACTGAGGGACCGGGTTCGCACCCAGCCTTCGGTTGTTCCCCCACAACTCTACCTGACGTGCAGTACGATCGGCTAGTGAGAGAAGCAGCGGGGAGACTTAACAGTATAAAGAAGATGCGAAGTTGCGAAGCCACTCGTTGTACAGGCATCATCACCTGAAGATGACGGCATGGTACGTTATCGAAATACTGTGTTAAGAGGACGATTGCGCTCGGAGAACAGTACAAACATTCTGAGTCAAAGTTCTGTTTAGCTGTTATCGTTAGTTGCCATATTTTTTAAAGTCACATTTTATGTATTTAATTAACATTTTGGCTTGCACAGCACATTTTTTCATGCACTTCGGGACAAGTGCTTTCTTGGGTTTCCAGCACACAGTCTGTGGGCCCATTACTTGCATGCTTGGCACTTTACTCAGAAAAGTTATAAATATGACTTCCTACAGTCGATACTTTCGAGATCACACTCGGACGAACTTTCACTCGGTGTATTCTCTATTTCTGTGTTATCTTCAGAACTGGTGAATGTTTCTTCAATCTCTTATGTCTCTGTTTTGCGAGAAGTTTGCGTTTATTGGAAGTAGGCTTATTTGCAGTGTGGTATTCAGACTGTTGCAACTTACTCTTGTTAGCAGTGAGCTTAAGTAATTTTAAGCACCCGGTCTTTGGGGCGTATCTACACTCCTGGAAATGGAAAAAAGAACACATTGACACCGGTGTGTCAGACCCACCATACTTGCTCCGGACACTGCGAGAGGGCTGTACGAGCAATGATCACACGCACGGCACAGCGGACACACCAGGAACCGCGGTGTTGGCCGTCGAATGGCGCTTGCTGCGCAGCATTTGTGCACCGCCGCCGTCAGTGTCAGCCAGTTTGCCGTGGTATACGGAGCTCCATCGCAGTCTTTAACACTGGTAGCATGCCGCGACAGCGTGGACGGGAACCGTATGTGCAGTTGACGGACTTTGAGCGAGGGCGTATAGTGGGCATGCGGGAGGCCGGGTGGACGTACCGCCGAATTGCTCAACACGTGGGGCGTGAAGTCTCCACAGTACATCGATGTTGTCGCCAGTGGTCGGCGGAAGGTGCACGTGCCCGTCGACCTGGGACCGGACCGCAGCGACGCACGGATGCACGCCAAGACCGTAGGATCCTACGCAGTGCCGTAGGGGACCGCACCGCTACTTCCCAGCAAATTAGTGACACTGTTGCTCCTGGGGTATCGGCGAGGACCATTCGCAACCGTCTCCGTGAAGCTGGGCTACGGTCCCGCACACCGTTAGGCCGTCTTCCGCTCACGCCCCAACATCGTGCAGCCCGCCTCCAGTGGTGTCACGACAGGCGTGAATGGAGGGACGAATGGAGACGTGTCGTCTTCAGCGATGAGAGTCGCTTCTGCCTTGGTGCCAATGATGGTCGTATGCGTGTTTGGCGCCGTGCAGGTGAGCGCCACAATCAGGACTGCATACGACCGAGGCACACAGGGCCAACACCCGGCATCATGGTGTGGGGAGCGATCTCCTACACTGGCCGTACACCACTGGTGATCGTCGAGGGGACACTGAATAGTGCACGGTACATCCAAACCGTCATCGAACCCATCGTTCTACCATTCCTAGACCGGCAAGGGAACTTGCTGTTCCAACAGGACAATGCACGTCCGCATGTATCCCGTGCCACCCAACGTGCTCTAGAAGCTGTAAGTCAACTACCCTGGCCAGCAAGATCTCCGGATCTGTCCCCCATTGAGCATGTTTGGGACTGGATGAAGCGTCGTCTCACGCGGTCTGCACGTCCAGCACGAACGCTGGTCCAACTGAGGCGCCAGGTGGAAATGGCATGGCAAGCCGTTCCACAGGACTACATCCAGCTTCTCTACGATCGTCTCCATGGGAGAATAGCAGCCTGCATTGCTGCGAAAGGTGGATATACACTGTACTAGTGCCGACATTGTGCATGCTCTGTTGCCTGTGTCTATGAGCCTGTGGTTCTGTCAGTGTGATCATGTGATGTATCTGACCCCAGGAATGTGTCAATAAAGTTTCCCCTTCCTGGGGCAATGAATTCACGGTGTTCTTATTTCAATTTCCAGGAGTGTAGTTTGTCGCTGTGGCGCCTAGGCTGGGAAGCGGACTTAGTTCGGATAGGAAGTCACGTTCGTAAAATACGTTCTCATTGAAGGGGTAGATGCTGAGCCGTGGCGGCTTACATGAGGGCTCGCTCGTGTTCCTACTGGCACTACTTGTGCTGGCGTTCGATCGAATCTCGCCCTCGTCGTATCATCTTTGCTGGGTTGTGTGTTCCCTCTTGGGCTGTGTGGTGGCGAGTGGTGTGTCGGACACAGAACTGGACAGGTGTGCCTGCGTACTGCAGCTAGTAGATACCGTTGACTGTTGGGCCAGGGGGAAACCGTTTTCTTACAGCGCTGACAGTTGCTACCGGCGAGTTTAGTGGGCACGGAGCGGCACTCGTCGCGTGCAATCTGGATACGAAGTGCATCAGTCAGTTGTGGTGTACTAAATACGCCGAGATGTTTTGAATCACTCGTTAGCAGCCACAAGCAGGAGGGCAGTACTATCCGGTGTCTACTGGAGTCCTGAAGCTATTGGCCTCCTTCGCATATGTTTGAAATTATCTACGAAGACTATTTAGTAAGTAGTGTGATTAAAGACCGTTTATTCCGCCTGGTGTGAGCTGGCCAGGAGTCCAGTTCTTAATGCCTTCCGTTACTCCCTTGGGGCTGTGTGTCTCAATCTGAAGGTTTCCTTATGCGCCAAGCTCGTATTTTATAACGTTAGTCTTGTACTTGCAATCATGGTTTGTTTTATTGAGTATTTGATATTATTGATTGCAATTTCTGATTATTGTAGATCTCGTAGCCCTTCTGGGGCGAGATATTGGATTTGACCTGCAACTAAAATTGTGTGCGCTCAATCTATACGTACGCACGTGTGGGTCATGTATGTGTGCATGCCTCTATTTGCACACTCTTACTCCGCGTTGAGGAGTCCTTCGGGTTATAGTTTTACAGTTTAACCGGTCATCTGCTATTTGGTGCACATCCCAATTACAGTGTCTATTAGCCCCTAAGACGCCGCACTAAAGGTATACCTTGATTTTTTAAATCTTACTTGAATTACTATGTAATTATTCTATTAAATGAAGTTCTATATTGTTTCTCGTTGTTGTGGGAAGATTAACTAGCAATATTCATGAGCGGACCGCTCCCATACTGAAGTGTTAGTAGTTTCGTTATTTACCCGATCAAATATTATGTATGTTAAATTTTATCGAATTTGTTTCCTGTTTGTTGTTTGGTATATGTTGACAGCCTTGTATTGGCAGCGGCTGACGCGTTGCTTTTTCCTGGTTCGGGGCAGGGTCGCATTTTCCGTCTGCTTCGGCGGCCTTCCCGTCAGCGTATGAGAAATAAGTGCTGTCAGATCATGCACAGTTCTGCAGATTTCCCGTTTCAGCCTCAAGTTGAGTAGTTTGCTGTTATTCTTTAGGTATTGTGCAACGGAGGGGGTGTTGGCGAATTAGGAATTAACTGACACAGTATTTCTGCTATTGTGAAGCCCCTGCGGGCGTGTCATGGTCTTAAGGCAAACTGAGCATTGAACGTCTTTATTTCTAAAAGTATTGAGGTTTTAAATGTGTTAATCAGTTTAGTTGTCTTAGGGGCCCGCTAGTTCAGGTATTTGACGTGATTTATGTTTAACAGGCTTGTGGTCAATCACTGAATTACTACAGTTGCTTCAGCTTTACATGTGAGTAGCGTTTGGGCACCTTGGCAGTATCTCGTCTATATGTGGGCAGAATAACCGGTGGAGACGTATGCGTTTTAATACCTATAGTTAACGTTTATTGAACTCACGATCAATTAATATTGTGGGATTAGCCCCAAGTTGTAATCTAGTTGCGGGGACAGAGTGCTGCCGCAGGTTGATTTAATAAATTGTTCGCAATCGGGCCACCACTGTGTTGCACTGTTGAAATTTTCTTCGAATGCTATTTGTAGTTTTATGTATTACGCACATGTCCTTATACATTGTGAATCTAATTTTAAAATGTTAATTATTTGTATGAATTTGGCAATGATCAGTTGACTTATGACTGAATTGTTATTAAATAAAAATATTTGTTTGGGATTGATAAGTGAGACATGAATTTGAGCCATCCATCCTCATGTTTTCCTTAAATTAATCCCTGTCCTTGTTCTTGGAGTCAGAGAGTAGCTTTCCAAAACTCATTTAAGGCGATTTACATTGTTGCTGCTTTAATATAAGTTTTTTTTCCCCAGAATCTCTTATATTTGGTAGTGTGTACCCGGAAGTACTGGGTCTCTGTGATTCGCTAACGATGTATGAATTTCGGCATCGTAGAAAGTCTTCAGTGGATGCATAAATGCAACATCTAATGCTTGCATTTAATGAGAACTTTGTCAAAGGAGGCGCAAATTGATAATCCTTTCTGTAGATAATATCTAAATTTCTAGAATACGAGTTACGGCCATTAAGTATTAAGAGGAGTGGTTCTGATGCAAAAGGTTTGGTAGTTGCCACAAAATTTTAAAACCATATCGTCAATACCTCACCGTTATGCAGTCGTTCTCATTTGGTTTTGAGGAAACTACTATGTAAAAATAAATATTAGTTTTCCTCATATTATAGCCAATGGACTTGTTTTCTTTTCGTTACGGCCCACAGTTACTGTTATGCTTCAGCATAAAGTACAATACCGCGCATATTTTGAAAAGTTTGCAGTGAAAATTGTAGTTGCTAACCAGTGTAGGTTTGTTGGGCTTTAGGACGTAGGTTGCTGCATATGTAATGTAGCTAACATACTGAAATTGATTTGAATGGTGCAGTGAGAGTATCTGTTTCCAATCTAAAGAAAATACATGAGATACATTAGAGACCATCCGCAACGGGGATGGCAGCTACGCGCCACATGCGCGACTGTTGCTAAGCAGAGTGCAAAGCTAATGATACTTAAATGGACACCCTAGCTGCAAACAGGTGTTGATGTACTTCATTGGGGACATGTTGAAAATGTGTGCCCCGACCGGGACTCGAACAGCTAGTGTGTCTCTTTAATTATCATTTCATTTCTAGCAAAGCTGCATGGTCATCTACGGTAACTGTTCTTTCGGGAACAGATACTACCGTCATATACAGAGTGCGAAGCTGCCTGGTGTTTCTCTTCTTTCTACGCTGCCGATACAGACCAGAGATGGAAGTGAAAGATAACATTACTGACATCATAAGACACGGGAATCATCTGCTCTTGACGCTGGCTATGTTTTGCTAGTCTAGGCTGCCTGGTTTCAGGAAACAATGTTATCTATATTGTTGTACTTATACGCTTATTTATTATAACCTCTTCAGTTTGCAATTGACGTTTTTTCTGAGCGTGCTGCGAACTGTTGACATATTCTACTATTGGTTGTTTCGAATGATGCACGAATGGTATAACTGAACTATAAAAATGTTTACATGGTCCATCAACTACTTGCTAGAAGTGCAGCAAATAAAACGAACATACATTCTGTTAAGACACGTCTACAGAAAACAATCAAAATTAAATGCAGGAAAACAGTGTTACGGTCGCACAATGTATCTGTACGTAGTAGAGACAACAGTATTTTCAGTTTTAATGTATTCTAGAGGAAAATGTAGGAAATGACAAATTAAATACTTGTTAATGTGTAATATCTGAAGTGAACGTGTGATACAATATTAATACATTCTTCTAGGGAGAAGTGTACGAAACTGAAATGAAACTGTTGTTTTACGATCTAATAACTGGAGTTGGATTTTAGATCAAAGTTGTAGGTTTCTTTGCATCGTTCCTGTTTCCTCTCGTTGTTCTAAGAAAGTGTGTACGCCATGTTACAATGTCCTCCCTCTCAACCAGATGTCCTAGTTCGATATATCTTAAAACAAAGCAAACTTTTCTTCTCGACAGAACTGAACTATGTTATTTATCAACACTTTTCCATGTGCTCATACTCTATTATGATGTATACTTGCTCGGTGACTATCCACGTCAACAGACGCTGAGAATACGTAGAACTAGTAAAGCACTATGACGATAACGCGACAGTGCAATGCTGAGCACGTGTGTCGGTAGTGTACTGTCGAGTGTTGTTGGACGCCTTTGGTCCTGTCTGTGCGTAAACAAAATTTAGCTCCGCGTCCTGCCAAGCAAACCCGATTGAAAGGCGAGATGAGGTAGTGAACAAACAACCAGACACAGGAAAAACAGCAGCGCGGCTGGTGCAGCGCTAGGCGCGGTTGGTGCCCAAGGGGTGGGGGAAAAGTGCGACGCCCTCCAGTCCTTCACCAAGAGACAGGCCGCTCTACTTAGTTCTATGCTTTGTTGTCACGCTTGGCGAGGCGTTGCGCTGACAGACTCTCAAACGATTTTATGGAAAATATTTGGTAAAATAAAAAAGTGATTTCTACGTTACTTGAAGCTTTAAATGTCAGCTTCAGGATGAAGTACCCGTCATTCCTTTAATCATCATAGTTATTGTGAGGTTTCCTGTAAATAACGAATTCGAAAACGTTGAGATGAAAAATGGGGGTCGCTATAATTTTGCGTTTGGTGCGTATTAAACCATATGCTGCTGAAAATGAAATTTAGCTAAGATGTTGAATTTCTCTTTAGACTTTGGAGGTGGTCTCGGGCTGTATCCAGTGTCGAGGAACTGGATTTTAAGTAGCATGTTCAATTCCGATCGCACAAGCACGTAAATAACATCCCTCATACCTCGTAATCCAGACAAGATTTTGGCCAATGAAGGCACGAAAAGACGAGAGAGATTTGCCATGTTGTTGTTGTTGTGGTCTTCAGTCCAGAGACTGGTTTGATGCAGCTCTCCATGCTACTCTATGCTGTGCAAGCTTCATCATCTCCCATTACTTACTGCAACCTACATCCTTCTGAATCTGCTTAGTGTATTCATCTCTTGGTCTCCCTCTACGATTTTTACCCTCCACGCTGCCCTTCAATGCTAAATTGGTGATCCCTTGATGCCTCAGAACATGTCCTACCAACCGATCCCTTCTTCTAGTCAAGTTGTGCTACAAACTGCTCTTCTCCCCAATTCTATTCAATACCTCCTCATTAGTTATGTGATCTACCCATCTAATCTTCAGCATTCTTCTGTAGCACCACATTTCGAAAGCTTCTATTATCTTCTTGTCTAAACTATTTATCAGCCATGTTTCACTTCCATATATGGCTACACTCCATACAAATACTTTCAGAAACGACGTCCTGTCACTTAAATCTATACTCTATGTTAACAAATTTCTCTTCTTCAGAAACGCTTTCCTTGCCATTGCCAGTCTACATTTTATATTCTTTCTACTTCGACCATCATCAGTTATTGTGCTCACCAAATAGCAAAACTCCTTTACTACTTTAAGTGTCTCATTTCCTAATTTAATACACTCAGCATCACCCGACTTAATTCGACTACATTCCATTATCCTCATTTTGCTTTTGTTGTTCATCTTATACCCTCGTTTCAAGACACTGTCCATTCCGTTCAACTGCTCTTCCAAGTCCTTTGCTGTCTCTGACAGAATTACAATGTCACTGGCGAACCTTCAAGTTTTTATTTCTTCTCCATGGATTTTAATACCTACTGCGAATTTTTCTTTTGTTTCCTTTACTGCTTGCTCAATATACAGATTGAATAGCATCGGGGAGAGGCTAAAACCCTGTCTCACTTCCTTCCCATCCATTACTTCCCTTTCATGTCGCTCGGTTAACATATGGATCTTTATCCATGGCGATACAGCAGAGGCTACACTTTGTATGTATACAACTGCCGCAATTTTCTGAAAGTTGCCCACAGCTAATAATAAGAGAATTTGATAGTATTAATTAAGTATTAATTAAATTGGCACGAAAGGCCGTGAGGAAGAAGCTTTTCCAGGTGGTGGTGGTGGTGGTGGTGGTGGTGGTGGTGGTGGTGGTGGTGGTGGTGGTGGTGGGGGGGGGGGGAATTTATAAATTATCTGCTTTAAAACTATTGCCAAGTTCCAGAGTCCATTTGCAATAACAAATGAAGTTAATTGTCTATCACTGTTCAGTGCCTAAAAAGAGTTGAGTTCGAGTTATCTAATTAGAAAGTTCACTTCAGTCTAATATGAGGTAGTTCAGAAATGGTTCAAATGGCTCTGAGCACTATGGGACTTAACATCTAAGGTCATCAGTCCCCTAGAACTTAGAACTACTTAAATTTAACTAACCTAAGGACATCACACACATCCAAGCCCGAGGGAGGATTCGAACCTGCTACCGTAGCAATATGAGGTAGTCCTCTCTCTGAATTCTAAAGGTTGTTATAGTTGAAGTCAATGTTTCGTTTCACTGCGCGTCATAGTAGATCGCAATTATCAATCCTCGAAAAACAACCTAACCGCGCCTACATATACGAGCATTCAAACAAGTCTGACCAGCTTCGGCTAAGTCCCGTAACGTAATGACAATGGATCAAATTTTCCTCTCAAAGAGTACTCACAAGAAGTGTTCTTTGAGATCGTTGGTTCTACTTTGCTAATTTCAATTATAATGGTTTTGCGATTTACTATGATTTTGAGTTTGAGTTTACTGAGATTCTATCTTTCTTTTGTAAGTTGATAAATTACTAAGTATAAGGTTCTTGTTTCAATTACTGGTTATTATCCAAATAAATAGTGTTAAATGGAACTTTGCTTACTTGTTCACTTTTCGTGGAATTTGGAACTTGTTTTGGGGAAATTTTTGGGGTATTGGTTGGTATATTTTCTTTTTTCATTTTTCGTCCGAGGAAGTGGCATTACAGTATGCTACTTAAACTCTATTTTCTCGACATTGCAGATAGAGACCTCCCCCAAAGAAAAATTCCATACCTTAGCTAAATTTCATTCGTAATAAACCCTTGGTTTAATGTTCACCAAAAGCAAATTTATAGCGACCAGATTTATAGCGACCTCTATTTTTCAGTGCAACTTTTTTTAAACTCGTTATTTACATAGTAAATATCACAATAACTATGACGATTAACGAAATGATGGGCATTTCACCAGGAGGCTGACCTGTATAGGTACAAGTAACATAGAAATAGAGTTGTTTACCAAATAGATTCTGTAAAATCGTTTGAGAGAGATTGCAGAGCGTGCGCCTCGATTCTGACAGAGCGTGCGCCTCGGCAAGCCCAGTCCGCTCGCGCCACCTCACACAGTGTGCGCCGCGGCCTTCTTTCTAGATGGTCGTGGTTAAAGTCGCCTAGCGACCGTCTGTAGCGTTGTGGGTGTCGTTGTGTGAGTTATCATTCCAGAGCAGTAATTCTGGTGCATAAATCATTTTGTACAACACCGTGTTTTTCAGTTACTTGAATTACGTAACACTACATAATTTTCCCATAAATAACAACACTTGCATTTTTTAATGCGCGTGTATTCAGTACTAAGCAGTTGATATGTTCACTATCATACAGAATCATTTACCTTCCTCTCCAGTTCCACATGTTCTTTCGGTTTTTCATTGGAGGTCGTATTTATGACTTCCTCGGAGAATTAGATTGGCGTGTCCTGTTATTTCTTAAATTAAATCTGATATTACATACCAACAATGTGGTGACCATTATCTTGAAATTCGATGTACTTGTCCTCCTTTCTGTAATACATAAGGCTCATTAGCTTAATCACCACGTGCAAATGTTCAGATGTGGAGTAGTAATAACGTCACTGTGCACATTAGTGTGTGTGTTTTGGTTCATAAAACTATAATTGACATTCTAAGACTCCTGAAATCAGTAATATATTTTTATTCATTCTTCATTACTAGATAGGCATTCTTTTAGCAAAACGGTGAATGGCCCTTCAGGCCTGATGCACAAATTTTACTACTTACAGGTTTTTGTACTCCAACAAATGTTACATGTAATTTCAAACTACAACGGTGTGTCAAATTAAAGCAACAAACTGCTATTTCCTCGTCCTGTGTCTAATTCACTATATAATCATACAGACTGTTAACAGATGTCCGTACGAATGTGTTCTGCACGGAAGATGGCATTCTGGAATGACATTCCGATCAACGGACAACCCCACGAGCAATGACTTCAGGGCACCTATCAAGCGGGGTTGTGTTTCCAGGGTAGTCCCACACCCACAACCGTTGTGTACGCAGTATGGCACAGAGAAGACGTTTACTGACTCTGTGCTGTGAAGGGACTACGAGGAATTGAAGCAAGAGAATCGCAAAATGATGTGGCCCGATGGCTTAATGTGAATCATTCTGTTGTTTCTCGGATGAGGCGACAGCTTAGAGACCGAAACCGTATCCTGAAGAGCACGACAGGGCCGACCAAGTGTGACATCATAAAGAGTGCACCGCTATTTCGCTGTAAGGGCACGACGGTACCGCCTTAGTACTGCAGTGCATCTGGCCTTGCAGCATCCCCTTGACGTATTGTATAGAGGCAAACGGTGTAAAGAAGGCTCCAGTAGAGTGGTCTTCATTGATGGAGACCTGCTGCCTGTTTATCTCTGGCGTGTCTTTACAGAAGAGGATCTCTAGAGTGGAACCGTCAACATGCCACCTGGACAGTCAAATAGTGGGCCAACATTCTTTCGACAAATGAGTCCCGATTAAGTCTGGAGGGCGATTCTCGACGGATTCGTATGTGGAGGGCACGTGGAACACGATTTCGGGACCAAAACATTGTGGAAAGAGACCGATATACAGAAGGATCCCCAGTGGTGTGGGCAGGAATTGTGTTGACCACTCTAACACCTCTTTATGAAATTGTACGGGTGAACCTAGAAGATTTATCTGCTGTTCGGTACCGTGAGGAGATCTTGCGATCCAATGAGTCGTTGTTGCGTGGTGCTGTGGGCCCAGACTTCGTATTGTTGGATGATAATGCTCGACCTCATGGAGTACAGATGACGTTTTTCTGGAAACGGAAGATACTGCACATATTGCGTAGCCGGCTCGCTCTCCCGATTTGAATCCTATAGAACATGTTTGAGATGCACTAGGGAGACGGGTTGCATCACGTTAGCATTCACTAACAACTCTACAAGACTTGTGAGAGCTCTGCAGGAAGAACGGGCGTTATTGCCTCAACATGAGATCGATGACATTCACAACATGTCCCGTCGTTGTCAGGCCTGTTAGTTGCCAGAGGTGGTCTCACCCCATAGTGAGCACATTAACCAGTTGTCAGAACGTGTGTTTGCAAATCCGCTAAGTTGGAAGAAACGAAGAACATATTTGTCCACCGACATGCATGATGTAGATTATTACGTTGTATATACTTCACATTGTTTCTACTTTACTATAACCTGTTTATACTCTCTTGTGGCAACATAAACGCTACCTTGCAAAAATTCCCTTTGTTGCTTTAATTTGGAATGCCAATACATGTACGAAAGCTAATCCAATTGCGATAAATAGTTTCTTAAAACTCGTTAAGCAACAAGAGTGGCGGAAAATTTATGGTGCTAATAACAAATGACAAATATAATGCTTTTCCTGAAACATTTCTCGTGCTCTTGGAAAGTTGCTTTTGATTAGAATGTTCTAAGCAGGGTACTAACAGTAAAAGACAGCCTGAGTAACTGACTAGTGGGATAAAGGAATCACGTAGAAGAAAGTGGGAATTACATCAAAATATTATAAGTAGCCACAATCGAGCTATAGAACCCCATTTCAAAGAATACTGTAAGGTGCTTAAAATTTTTATTAGGGAGGCAAAGAGTACGTGGTACGGAAATAGAACAAGTGATTCGCAGGATAAAATTAGAACCATATGGTTAGTCATGAAGGAAGTGTCTGGTCAGCAGCACAAGGTCGGCGATATAAAGTCAGTTGGTAGTAAAAATGTTTGTCACTGATGAGCCAGATATATGTACAGTATTTAACACTATCACTTTCGGAGCATTCTTGGTGAATTAAATAAAAACTGAGTTTCTACAGGGAACCATATAATTCTTGAAAAAATGCCTTCCCGAGATTGATATCTGAAACACTCCTCTGTGACACTGACAAGGGGATACTGAGTCAATTATTTAATTACTGAAAACTAAAGATTCCAATGGATATGATGGAGTACCCAGCAGAATATTAAAGCACTTGATGTACATGTTAACCCTGTACTTAGCCAGTTTTGTAATTTTACCTTTGCGAATGGTCAGTTTCCTGAATGATTAAGGTAATCTGTAGTTTAGCAGCTGTACTACTCAGCATAACCGCATTATAAAAAGACAGAAAGCGATAATACAGGCAATTTTAGACCTATTTCTATTCCATCATTGGTTGTTGAAGTTACTGAAAGGGCTCTTATGTAAGGATAATTCATCATTTCGTTTCATATTATTTGCTGTCAAATGTAGAGTTTGGTTTCAGAAGTGGTGTAAGAACTGAAAATTCTATATTCTCCTTTCTCTGTAAGGCACTGGATGGATTAAACAAAAGGTTTGGAACGCTAGGCATTTTTTTTTGATTTAACAAAGGCGTTTGAGTTGATCATAGAACTGAAGTGGGACCATTATGGAGTACAGGAGTAGCTAGTAATTGGTTCACCTCTTACTTTAAGGACAGCAAAAGTCATTCTCCACAGTATTGAGAATGGCTATTAAGTTGGGTCCGAGTAGGGCACAGTTAAGTGGGTTTGCCGCAGGGATCAGTGCTGGGGCCAATCCTGTTCCTTACAATGTTATAGGTGATTCTAAAATATTTCTGTTGACTGATGTTTGGTAGTGAAGGATGTTGTTTGCAGCGTTGGCACTGTTTCGAATAGTGCAACTCAAGACATAAGTTCATAACTTTCAGAAAATAAACTAATGTTAAACCACACTAAGACATTCATTACGGTTTCTGACACCCAATTTAACAAAACCTGACTTTCTATTGTACAGAATGGAATATGAGTGATACTGAACAGTTCAAATTTCTAGGTGTTCAGGTCGTGGAAGCCCATGTTTAGGAAAATTTTATTTTCAAAGACTTCATGCCGCCATTTTTACTATTAGAACAGTATCTGAAGCAAATGGTATTTAGATACGAGTAGTAGTCTACTTTGCTTATTTTCATTCGCTTCTGACGTATGGTATTATACTTAGGGGTAACTCTTGGCTCAGAAATGCTCAGTTTGGGTAAAACGCGGTGTAATGCCGCGATCTTTTGTTGACGCGTGTTTATTATAATTTCTTCATTGTCGTTTCTTGTTAAGAATATCAGTTTATTTCCAAGAATTAGCAGTTTTTACTCAGTTAATATAGTCAGAAATCCTGTCTGCATTTGGATTGCACTTCCTGGACTCTTTTACAGAAAGGCGTATTCTGCTGCATCCATTTTCAATAAACTACCACAAGAATTCAAAAATCTTTCTAGTAACCCACGCGCTTTCAAATATAAACTGAAGAATTTCCTAATAGATCACTCCTATTCCGACGAGGAGTTCCTTGAAACATTAGGCTGATTCTTGTTTTTAAAGTTGATTGCGTTTATGTAATCTTTTAATGTTACCTATTTATAGGATGCATACACATTTTATTTGATCTGTTACTAATTTTCTGTCGTAATTTCATGTACTTCCACTTTCCGTGGCCATCTAGATTTGCTCCTCAATTTGAACCTACTGTAGTAGGAATAATAAATCGTTCAAAATCAGGAAAAGCCAAAACGGATGGTTTACTTAAAGCTACTTTAATCATGTCAAAGGCAGTTTGATCCGCTTCCCCCAGTGGAAACTCACTCCTTTCTTCCTGAAGTTGTTCATTGTAGCCGCCAACTGGGTGAAATTTGACACAAATTTCCTGAAAAAAATTTGCCATTTTTTATTCTTAGCGGGAGGAAATTTCTGGTCAATGTTAACCAGAAACCAAATGTCCTAAAAAGGAGATTTCAGTCCGAGCCAGATTCATCTTAGACTGTTTCACGGCCGAAACAGCTTCCCACAGACGAACTTGGACCTGCTCAGTATGCCGGAGGTGCTCAGAGAAACTAGCACTATACACGACTACGTCGTCCAAGTAACTATAGACTGACTTAAACCCCAAATTACCCAAAATACACTCCTGGAAATGGAAAAAAGAACACATTGACACCGGTGTGTCAGACCCACCATACTTGCTCCGGACACTGCGAGAGGGCTGTACAAGCAATGATCACACGCACGGCACAGCGGACACACCAGGAACCGCGGTGTTGGCCGTCGAATGGCGCTAGCTGCGCAGCATTTGTGTACCGCCGACGTCAGTGTCAGCCAGTTTGCCGTGGCATACGGAGCTCCATCGCAGTCTTTAACACTGGTAGCATGCCGCGACAGCGTGGACGTGAACCGTATGTGCAGTTGACGGACTTTGAGCGAGGGCGTATAGTGGGCATGCGGGAGGCCGGGTGGACGTACCGCCGAATTGCTCAACACGTGGGGCGTGAGGTCTCCACAGTACATCGATGTTGTCGCCAGTGGTCGGCGGAAGGTGCACGTGCCCGTCGACCTGGGACCGGACCGCAGCGACGCACGGATGCACGCCAAGACCGTAGGATCCTACGCAGTGCCGTAGGGGACCGCACCGCCACTTCCCAGCAAATTAGGGACACTGTTGCTCCTGGGGTATCGGCGAGGACCATTCGCAACCGTCTCCATGCAGCTAGGCTACGGTCCAGCACACCGTTACGCCGTCTTCCGCTCACGCTCCAACATCGTGCAGCCCGCCTCCAGTGGTGTCGCGACAGGCGTGAATGGAGGGACGAATGGAGACTGTCGTCTTCAGCGATGAGAGTCGCTTCTGCCTTGGTGCCAATGATGGTCGTATGCGTGTTTGGCGCCGTGCAGGTGAGCGCCACAATCAGGACTGCATACGACCGAGGCACACAGGGCCAACACCCGGCATCATGGTGTGGGGAGCGATCTCCTACACTGGCCGTACACCACTGGTGATCGTCGAGGGGACACTGAATAGTGCACGGTACATCCAAACCGTCATCGAACCCATCGTTCTACCATTCCTAGACCGGCAAGGGAACTTGCTGTTCCAACAGGACAATGCACGTCCGCATGTATCCCGTGCCACCCAACGTGCTCTAGAAGGTGTAAGTCAACTACCCTGTCCAGCAAGATCTCCGGATCTGTCCCCCATTGAGCATGTTCGGGACTGGATGAAGCGTCGTCTCACGCGGTCTGCACGTCCAGCACGAACGCTGGTCCAACTGAGGCGCCAGGTGGAAATGGCATGGCAAGCCGTTCCACAGGACAACATCCAGCATCTCTACGATCGTCTCCATGGGAGAATAGCAGCCTGCATTGCTGCGAAAGGTGGATATACACTAGTACTAGTGCCGACATTGTGCATGCTCTGTTGCGTGTGTCTATGTGCCTGTGGTTCTGTCAGTGTGATCATGTGATGTATCTGACCCCAGGAATGTGTCAATAAAGTTTCCCCTTCCTGGGACAATGAATTCACGGTGTTCTTATTTCAATTTCCAGGAGTGTAGAATCTAACAGATGGGACAATACAGCCGCGTCAGTTGATAATTCACACGGGAAACGACTGAATTCCTATAAATTCCAAACTGTGCAAAACCCTGTCTCATGCTTAGAATGTTCAGTAAGAGGAATCTGATGATAGGCCTGGTTCATATCTAGGATAATAAGGTAACGTGCGCCGGCAAACCTGGTAATACAGTTAAACATGCACTGTAATTTTACAGATTCTAAAATGAAGAAGCGCAACTTTCATTCTTGTAACTTGTGTGCCCTATAATAAGGAACTGGTTACTGCTATTCGAACTGTAACGGTTCTAGTGATCAGTTGTTCCATATAATAAAAAGAAGTAAATAGTAATATAAAGAAGTAAAGAGTATTTAGAACAGAGAATATAATCACCTGAAAACCTATTCAAGGACTGTATTTTTCGATACTTAAAAGGATAAGATGCTTCTGCGGAAGTTAATACTGTTCCATCATTGATAATCATGTACCTGTAGTGATCAGTAATGATCAGTAAATGTCTGTTTTAATATACAGATAATGTGTTACTGAGAGCTAGTTGTAATGTCCCTGCTGTGTTGTTAATGTCAAAACACTGGTACATTGATGGGTAACGTGTACTAGTGTCCCGTGTCTTTCAAGCAAAGAGAGCATTCTAGTATGAAAAAAAGCAAATACCAATAGTTAACTGTCTTATGTGCAGTGCTAGTGCTTGGTACAACTGTGCCTAATTAGGCTAATTTTCACGTAATTGCAGTTCACTTTATAACTAATAGACCCTTATTTAGATTTCTGTACGTTCTGCTACTGGTTCCTTTCAGAAGTAGTCTTCGGTGAAATGAAAAATTGTTCTGTAGATTTCCATTCAATAAGTCAGTCAAATCATATTTGATTATAGTAAGATTATCAGCTACTTGCTAATTTAGCAAGAGCTGGTGGAACTAGACTCTGGTTTTGATTCGGACCACGACTGCCTCCTCTTCTGTGGCAACCTCTTCATCTCAGGGAACACTCACACCCAACGTCGTCAGTTATTTGTTGGTTACACTACAATCTTTTCTTTTCCCTATAGTTTTAGCGCTCTACGGCACAGTATAGCATGACAGATGTTACTTCTTCATGGCTTAACACATGTCCTATCATCACGTCCCCTCTGCTTGCAAGTGTTTCCCACATGTTCCTCTGTTTGCCGATTCTTCTGAGAAACCCCTCGCACCTATTTCATCAGTCTACCAAATTTTCGGCATCCTTCTACACAAAATATTTCAAACGCTGAGATTCTCTTCTTTTTAATTTCCCCGTGGTCTACGAATAACTTCCATTCAATGCTGTGCTTCAAATCCACTTTCTCAGAAATTTATTTCTCAAATTAAGACCGATGTTTGATAATAGCAGACTCCTCTCAACCACGAATGCTCTATTTGAATATCTTAATACGTTCTTTGCTTCAACTGTTGTACGTTGTTTTGATTCAAAGGTAGCAGAATTCCTTCATCTCGTTTAATTCGTGGTCCCCAATTTTGGTAGTAAGTATCTCACTGATGTCCTACGCCTTATTACTATCACCTTTCTACGGGTCACACTCAATCCATAATCTGTGCCCAGCAGACTTCTCATTCCCTTCAGTATGCCCTGTAATCATTCCTCGCTTTCACTGATCACAGCAATATCATCAGCGACTCTGATCATTCATATACTATTCCCCTGAAATTTGATTCCAATTTTCAAAATTTCTTTTGTTTCGTTCATTGCACCTCCTATGGTTAGATTGAGTAAGAGAGAAAATATGCATCTCTGTTTTACACTGTTCCTAATTTCCACACTTCGTTCTTCGTCTTCCATTCTTATTGTTTCGTCTTGGTTCTTACACATATCGCTGTGCACGCGACAGCATGCACGCCTAATATGTTCTAAAACGCCTCGCATAAAAACGTGTATGGCCGGTGCTCATACCTAGGGTTCAAGTGATTTGGGTAGCCCTAGGTGTAGGGACCATTTTTATGCCCAACGCAAAGATAGTGTCACTACCCTCCACTACAGGATCAGTGTACGAATATTATACATTTCTCCCGCTTAGGCAAATTAAGCAGGTCAGTTGGTTCTTTTTGCACTTGATGTTGTTTAGGGTGGGTCTGATGGGCCTTACGGGAGGCACTGTTGGTTCACAGGCGGCCCCTCGGAAAAAACCACAAAAGTTTCTTTGCTGTATTTTCGGCGTCACCAGCGGACCAAACAACAGCCGAGGATTCCAAGACAGCTATGCGCAGAAAACAAGGATCTCGAATAACCTTGAAATTTTCCTGATATTTTTAACCGTTTGCAAGATAGTTACGTTTAAGGGCTTCTCCACTCTTCAGCAGTTGCCCTGTATTCCCACTCGCCAGCTTTCACGACCATGGCAGTCTTCCTCTTCCAGATGTCTCAGCGTATCATTACAATTTCAACGAGCGAAGATAAAACGTATAAAGTTCAACAAACAGTGTAGGAATAATGAAGTTTCTCCTAAATACATTAACGTGAAAATTAAGGCCATCTCCACGGCAGCAAGACGAGCTAAAAAGGTATGTGAACAAGTGTGGCTCAAAGAATAAATTGGAGACAGGTTTAAATATAAAAAGTGGTTAGGTCAAAAGTTGTATTTAGCACACCTACAATTAGCTAAGAGTGTCTTTCCGTTGCAATTTGATTACTTTATAAGAATTGTAAATCATTACTCATGACGTTAGTGAACAAATTAGAACAAAGCATTCAAAGAAAATAACTACACTCCTGGAAATTGAAATAAGAACACCGTGAATTCATTGTCCCAGGAAGGGGAAACTTTGACACATTCCTGGGGTCAGATACATCACATGATCACACTGACAGAACCACAGGCACATAGGCAACAGAGCATGCACAATGTCGGCACTAGTACAGTGTACATCCACCTTTCGCAGCAATGCAGGCTGCTATTCTCCCATGGAGACGATCGTAGAGATGCTGGATGTAGTCCTGTGGAACGGCTTGCCATGCCATTTTCACCTGGCGCCTCAGTTGGACCAGCGTTCGTGCTGGACGTGCAGACCGCGTGAGACGACGCTTCATCCAGTCCCAAACATGCTCAATGGGGGACAGATCCGGAGATCTTGCTGGCCAGGGTAGTTGACTTACACCTTCTAGAGCACGTTGGGTGGCACGGGATACATGCGGACGTGCATTGTCCTGTTGGAACAGCAAGTTCCCTTGCCGGTCTAGGAATGGTAGAACGATGGGTTCGATGACGGATTGGATGTACCGTGCACTATTCAGTGTCCCCTCGACGATCACCAGTGGTGTACGGCCAGTGTAGGAGATCGCTCCCCACACCATGATGCCGGGTGTTGGCCCTGTGTGCCTCGGTCGTATGCAGTCCTGATTGTGGCGCTCACCTGCAAGGCGCCACAAATGTATACGACCATCATTAGCACCAAGACAGAAGCGACTCTCATCGCTGAAGACGACACGTCTCCATTCGTCCCTCCATTCACGCCTGTCGCGACACCACTGGAGGCGGGCTGCACGATGTTGGGGCGTGAGCGGAAGACGGCCTAACGGTGTGCGGGACCGTATCCCAGCTTCATGGAGACGGTTGCGAATGGTCCTCGCCGATACCCCAGGAGCAACAGTGTCCCTAATTTGCTGGGAAGTGGCGGTGCGATCCCCTACGGCACTGCGTAGGATCCTACGGTCTTGGCGTGCATCCGTGCGTCGCTGCGGTCCGGTCCCAGGTCGACGGGCACGTGCACCTTCCGCCGACCACTGGCGACAACATCGATGTACTGTGGAGACCTCACGCCCCACGTGTTGAGCAATTCGGCGGTACGTCCACCCGGCCTCCCGCATGCCCACTATACGCCCTCGCTCAAAGTCCGTCAACTGCACATACGGTTCACGTCCACGCTGCCGCGGCATGCTACCAGTGTTAAAGACTGCGATGGCGCTCCGTATGCCACGGCAAACTGGCTGACACTGACGGCGGCGGTGCACAAATGCTGCGCAGCTAGCGCCATTCGACGGCCAACACCGCGGTTCCTGGTGTGTCCGCTGTGCCGTGCGTGTGATCATTGCTTGTACAGCCCTCTCGCAGTGTCCGGAGCAAGTATGGTGGGTCTGACACACCGGTGTCAATGTGTTCTTTTTTCCATGTCCAGGAGTGTATTTTGATAGCTAAAAAACGTAGAACCGAATGTCGAGACGTTGACGACAGTGAACATAGTAACTTACAATTTTTCAAAAGAATCGAGAATCTTACCGCTATAGACTTCACGAATAAAGAATTAAATATTTTAAGTAAGGGATTCACATTTAACGTCACCAACAGACTCCAAGATAGTATGATTAAAAACCTTACAGCGAATACCGAAGTAGCTTTTAGATATGGCTAAACCACCAGTAAAAGACTATAGAATAACGTGAAAAGTAGCGAAGATCATACAAAATCAGTTACATAAACAAGATAACGGTGTCTACTTAGAACATGAGACCAACAGGGTTATTAGTAATATTAACAATAAACTCAAAATGATTAATGCAATTAATCTTAAAGCGGATAAGGGTAGTTCAATTGTGATTATGCCCGAGTCAGAGTATAATGAAGAAGTCTTACAGTTTTTATAGATAGCAAAATTATCAAAGCCAATAAAGATCCGACTAAAAAAGTTAACGATACTTTAAGGAAAAAACTTAAAAATTCGAATTTTGTTTTTACCAATACAGAAGTCAAGGGATTTACTAATATGAAGCCCAAAGCTCCAAAGCTAGGAGCCCAACCTAAGATTCATAATCAATCGTTACTGCTACGTCCCATCGTTAACTGTATCGATGACCCAACCTACAATATCAGTAAAAAACTAAACACCCTACTGAAATAGTATTATACTTTTGATAACCAGTATACAGCACGTAATTCATACGAAATATCTAGCGACCTAAAACATTCAAATCCCAGAAGATGGAATGTTTGTCTCCTTTGATATCGAAAACGTGTACATAAATATTCCAGTAAAGGGAACAGTTGAAATAATAACGAAAAATTTAATAAAACACCAAAAGATTACCCTGACAGAAGTGAGCGAAATTATAGATTTGTTAGAATTCTTTACCTCTCAAAACTACTTTATGTTCCAAAATGAAATATATACACAACAGGAAGGCCTCGCCATAGGTGGTTGTCTAGCAGAAACCCTAGCTGACATTTCTATAAACACTTTAGAAACAAGATTTTTCACAGAATGTGAACCGATAAAAGATAAAATTCGATACTACAAAAGATGGGAAGGCTCTACACACGATTTAAACATAATGCAAAACCAATTAAAAGGCCTACACCCAAACATAACGTTGTCAAAAGAAATAGAAAACAATAAAAGCATAAATTTTTTAGACCTCCAAATCATGAATGTAAATGGCCAACATAAATTTAGTATCTTCCAAAAACCCACGACAACAGACTGTACTATAAGTATTGACTCACGCCATCCAAAAGAACATAAGCTAGCATACTTCAACTGTATGATGCATAGATTATGTACCCTACCATTTTAGGAGGACAAAAAACAAAAAGAACTAAGGATACTACAAAAACTGGCTATTAACAGCGGGTTAGAAGCCAAATTAGTTAAAGACCTATATAAACGCAAACTTAAAAGAGGAAATACAGGCATAAATAGTGAAATTATGTTAGAAAGAGAGTACAATTCGCGCAAAAAGAATAAATATGCTACCTTACCATACATAGGCACAATATCAGATAAAATTGCGCAGGCTTTAAGAAAACCCCTGTTAAAGTCGGCTTTCACACCAATTACACTAGCTAACAGATTAATATACAATTACAATAATACTAATTTACAAAATCAGGGGTTTATAAAATAGAATGTGACACTTCTGAGAAATATTACATCGGACAGCCGGCCGCGGTGGCCTAGCGGTTCTAGGTGGTTCAGTCCGGAACCGCGCGACTGCTACGGTCGCAGGTTCGAACCCTGCCTCGGGCATGGATGTGTGTGATGTCCTTAGGTTAGTTAGGTTTCAGTAGTTCTAAGTTCTAGGGGACAGATGACCTCATTTGTTAAGTCTCATAGTGCTCAGAGCCATTTGAACCATTACATCGGTCAAACAGGAAGAAAATTTACAGATGGATTTCAAGAACATGTTAGACAAATAGAAAATAGCACTTCTACGTTTAGAAAACACTTAAATGAAAACGAACATAATGTTAGTAACATCGATACAGCCCTGACAGTATTACAGGCTGTACCTAAAGGAAGAGTTATGAGCGTCCTTGAAGACATAGAAATATACAAGCATCTCAAAAGTGATCCTGATAATCTTCTAAATGACCAAACCGATTTGAGAAACAAACAGTTTTTAGATAATTTTTGCTTGATCTTACGATGTATACGCTAATAGTAGCTCAGGCTTAGGTTCATGTTAACGTATTAATTCAGCGCATTATGAATTTTATACAACGGTGAATATTAAGGCAGTGTAGTATGAATTTAATAAAATGACGAACTCCTTTCAAAACGATATTCTACACTTTTTTACGATTTATTATTTTACTCCTCGATACCGGCAGCGCGTTTTATATGATCGACATAGAGGAGACGCACTATATCGTATTTTCGTATCACTTTCGTGTGCTACGTCTATGACCAATTTATGTGCTGAAAGCTTCCATTGGAGCGTGCTACTGGTTTGGTGGCACATGAGGTACTGCGTAACGTCTCACTGTCTCTTTCAGTTTGGTTACATAGTGTTAATACAATAAAGCTACGACGTAGTAATATATATCCTGTACAAATTTAACAGCAAGAGTGGGCAAAAAAAGAACACCTACAGTTGTGTATAATGATGTTTAACCCTTATGTGTGTAATTCGACACATAATTTTCATGTTTATTCATGATGTTTCAAAAATAAGTCACAATAGATTTTATGTATAACGATGTGTAACCCTTTTGTTTGTAATTCTTTGTGTAATCCTCACGTTTATCTATGATGATTTATGAATAAGTCACGTAAGATTTTGTAGCAGACTTCATAATTGTGCAACAAGGGCATACTCTTTGCTTCCTAGCACCGTCGTTGGACTGCAATGGCGCTCCACACATAGCAAAACAATATCTGTAATCCGTTTATGTGCCAAAATCGTTATTAGCAGCACGCAAACATTAGTGTGGAGAAGTGGTCTAATGCATTTGTGACTAGTGATGGGTAAACGAACATGTGCACCTACAGATTGTTGTTTTTACGATGTTTTAATGCGGGTGCTCGCACTGTGTAAAAACGTCACGAATGTATTTAACAGTATTGACAATGACAGACAAATGTGTCAGCTTACATTACGTTGACATGACTTAAAGCCATAATCTGTAAGCAACATGGCTACATAGTTAAAATGTTTTCTATAATCGGCACAACGCTGAGATGCATAATGATTCTGTAAAACAATTTTTTAAACATTCTGCATTTTTCAGCTGCACCTGACAATGGCCTAAGGCCGAAGTTGCAATAGTGTAATAAAAATTTATAACAGTCATTGGCGTAAACATGCCATTCAAAAAGATTACTCCCATTCTCTATCTTAATGTCAGCCTGCTTAGCTGAGTGGTAACATGCTTGCTTCCCATGCGGCAGGCCATTGTTCGATTCCTGGTCGGGTTGGAGATTTTCTTCGCTCGTGGACTTCTTGTGTTGTCCTGCTCATGATTTTGTCCTCATCACCGGCACGTAAGTCGCCCAACGTGACGTCAACTGGAATAACACTCGCACTCGGCGGCCGAACTTCCCCGTATGGGGCCTCCCGGCCAACAACGCCATACTATCATTTCTTTCTTTTTTTTCGCATATTAATCTTGACCGTCCACGCTCCCTCCTCCCCGAAGGCGACAATTCCAGAATTGCTTTTGGCGATCGTCCTTGCTCCATTCGTAGTACATGCCAATAACTTTGAAGAGCTCTATTCTCATTTCTTTGCAGGACTGGTTGTTCCCTATCCATCATCACCCTAATTTCCTCATTACTTCTCACCTCAGTTCTGAATATCCTGTCCGCCTTCCATATTCCATCCATCTCTACTGCCTGTGCTGCGGTTCTCTGCCAATTTTCCAAGCTCCATTCTTCCGAAATGTGGGTTAGTATACTTCCGACTTTTGTTTGCAGAATCCTCTTCTTTGTTTCTTTTGATATATCTCGGATCCACAGAACCCTATTTAGCATTTTAATTGCTCCTCCTGCCTGCTGGATCGTGCATCCCACACCTGCTTCACAGCTTTCCGAGGAATGGACAATCGATACTAAATCTACATAAATCCCTTCCATTACTCCCAGTACTAGATATCCTATAATACTTATATTTATTCTGAGCCTGCCTCATTCAAATGCTTCCATTAACTTCTATGTTATTGACATCCTCTACGTTTTACTATCAACAATCATCGGCAACTAATACTGAGCAGATAGTACCATGCTGGAAACGAATTCCCATTGATTCCACCGTTCCAATATATAGTGCTCATATATACGTTTTAAACAGGATCGGCGACATACAGCAGCCCTGTCTAAGTCCTTGCAATATTTGGAATGTCCCACTCAATTTTATCCCTACTTCAACTGCTGTGTAGGATTGGTGGTATATTCTCCAAATTAGGAATATTTGTTGTGCTTGTACACCCATACACTCTGTTCCTTATCACAGTGCGTTGATGGTTACACAATCATATGTTTCCTATAAATCCACAAATATTAATTGTACTTCCTGAACTTCAGAATACGCTTCTCGCTATCCACAAGTTCATCAAGGCACTGTTAGTCCAGATTGTCTCACTCCACAACGGCGATTTGGCGTAGATCCCGCAGAGTGGTTGGTGGGTCACGTCGTACATAAACAGCCATTTTCAGTCCATCCCAGGCATGTTCGATAGGGTTCAAGTCTGGAGAAGATGCTGGCCACTCCAGTACAAGGAAGTCATTCACAAGACGTTCACGGTGGGGGGTGAATTGTCGTCCATGAAGACAAATGCTCGCCAATAAGCTGCCCATATGGTTCCACTATCGGTCGGAGGATGGCATTCACGTATTGTACAGCCGTTTCGGCGCCTTCCATAACCACCAGCGGCGTACGTTGGCCCTCATAATGGCACCCCGAAAACATCAGGGAACCTCCACCTTGCTGTACTCGCTGGACAGTGTGTCTAAGGTGTTCAGCCGGACCGGGTTGCCTCCAAACACATCTCTGGCGATTGTGTGGCTGAAGGCATATGCGACACTCATCGGTGAAGAGAACTTGATGCCAATCCTGAGCGGTCCATATGGCATGTTGTTGGGCCCACCTGTACCGCGTTGCATGTTGTCGTGTTTGCAAAGATGAATCTCGCCATGGACGTCGGGAGTGAAGTTCTGCATCACGAAGCGTACTGCGCACAGTTTTTGTCGTAACACGACGTCTTGTGGCTGCACGAAAAGCATTATACAACACGGTGGCATTGCCGCCAGGGTTCCTCCGAACCGTAATTCGTAGGCAGTGGTCATCAACTTCAGTAGTAGCCCTTGGACGGCCTGAGAGAGGCATGACATCGACAGTTCCTGTCTCTCTGTATCTCCTCCATGCCAGAACAACATCGCTTTGGTTCACTCCGAGATGCCTGGACATTTCCCTTGTTGAGAGCTCTTCCTGGCTCAAAGTAACAATGCGGACCGATCGAACTGCGGTATCGACCATCTAGGCATGGTTGAAATACAGACAACACGAGCTGTGTACCTTTTTCCTGGTTGAATGACTGGAACTGATCAGCTCGGTCTAACAGGCGCTGCTCATGCATGGTTGTTTCTTTGTCTTTGTTGTGTCTTTCGGCGGATTTCGTGACATCTGTGAACAGTCAAAGGGACTGTATCTGTGATACAATATCCGCAGTCAACGTCCATCTTCAGGAGTTCCGGGAACCACATGATGCAAAACTTCTTCCGATGGGTGTATATGATACACACCACTGTCTTAGTATTTCTTCTCCCTCCACAATCTGATTGGACAATTTACTTATAAGTCTCACCGGCAGAGAGGGCCCATACTTCCACAATTCATTCACAACTCCTCCTGGTCCTCTCGCCTTTACATTTGTTGCCTTTTTCGACACTTCTTTTACTTCCCTCTCTAATAAAGGTTCCGTATTGCTGGTGTACTGTTTCTGTCGTAGACGTCTAACAAGCCTTTTCTTCTTCCATCTTCCAGAGGTTCTTCAAAGTGATTTTTACACTGCCCAGTATGTATAGGCTGTATTGTGTGTTCATGGTATCTAGCCATTTCCGACTTCCGTATCTTTCTCTATGTCTCTGCTGATATCCTACATCCAAACGAATGCTCTATTTCCCCACATACTCTTTCCCATTTCTATTCCTCACACTTCCTTGTTAATCTTTTAGCCCTCCTTTCGCATAGCTTTTACCTATTCCCTTCATTCCGAGGGCTTAACAATGTGTGCTTTAGTTTCTTCCTTTCCTCAACCACCTCCAACAACACTTTGTCCCTTTCCCTTCCTAAAGCGTCCCACGGTGCTTCCTTAATTGACTGTTTCAGGAAACTGTGTGGCTGATTAGTACTTCAGTCATAGGAAGGAAGGAAAATTATGTTTAACGCTTCATCAATCCAGGTGTCATTTAAGATGGAGAACAAGCAAGGTGTCAAGTGTGGGAAAGAAAAACAGCCGTGCCCTTTCAAGGGAACCATCCTGGCATTTGCCTGGCGCTATTTAGGAAAACCGCAGAAAAACTAAATCAGGATTTCCGGACGCCTGTTTGAACTGTCGTTCAAGCTAGTTTGCTGTGCACTGCGCCACGAGTCGAGTGTGCTATATAATGCGCCACCTTACTCGGTACTTCAGTCCTTCTCCACCGCATCCAATCTTAGATTTAATCTCTGCTGATACAAATTATGCACACTTTCCTCTTCTAGCATATGTATCCTACAATTTGAGTGCTCTTTAGTTCTAGTTCAAGCATCATCCTCATCCTCATTCTCTTCTTGCTTTATGTTGTTCTTAACTGGAAAAGTAGTCACTGTAAAATGATCGGAAACACGCTCTGTTCCTTTTTTACCCTTACATCTTGTAAGACGTCGTGGTCTCCTGACCTTCATTTCTTACATATTCTGCCCTCACAATCATATTCCGCACATCAAGACACTTCATTCGAACCCAAATGCGATAAGATAAAGTCAATATTTTATGAATTCATGTAAACGATATACAAATAACTAATAAATCGGAAGCGCGCACTGTGATTGAAATACTCGAGGCTGGCATGCACATGCACACACACACACACACACACACACACACACACACACACACACACACATTCAAGACACGACAGTCACAAAAGCTTTTAGTTTGGGCGGGACGGGGGGGGGGGGGGGGGGGGAGACCGCACAACAGGACGCCGGCCCCTTAAGAGGTTTTCACAGGCAGTTATCTACATCGTCCGGCGGTCGCCCGTGGAGTGGTCAGCGTGTGCCCGAGGGAAAGGGGGAACGACCCCGTGTTTGGCTTACAAGCAAATTCCACTACATTGTGTGGAACGCCAAGCCTAAGCATTCTTTACAAACAGAGCATGTAGTTTCAGAGATTTTCACAGGGAGACAGCAAACGCCAAACGCCGATGCTACAGATTTCCGGATTGGTCACCTGAAATGAAACGTCGTTCTCCCGTTTTAGAAGAGCAATGCTCATTGGTAGACGATATTTCTGACGCCTTGAGCTGAAGGAGTAATGGAAGAGACTGAAAGATATACCTCTTCACATCTGGCATGGAGAGGGGCCGTTCCACTGTCGCCCTTGGAGCGAGAACATACAACAAGAGCGTGTCTGCTTGTACGTGTACTCAAAGAGCAAGGGACAAGTCTCTCCTCAGTACTTCACTGGGAGAGCACCTCTTTCGAGACTGAATCGAAGTGTGACTATATTGAGTCCTTGCGATTAAGCATTGTTCACTGCGTTGGCCGCCACACTTACTGTGTGGTCTGAACAGACAGAGTTATAGTTAAACCCCTACGAGCGAATTTTTGAGTGGCATCGCGATGGACTGGTTATCTAACTGGTGTACCACGCCAGTAGTTAGACTAGGGGCGAATAGGAGACATTGACTTCATCAATGCATAGGGAGAGTTTGATTGGCGAAGTTTAATCCAGATAGAATGAGAGTTATCTTATTTGCCAGCAGTGATCGGCGCAGACAGCAGTCATCCCAGCTTACAGTATTATTTGCTACAGCTCTTGCAAGCCCCATATTTCCTCCACAACAGTACACTTCACTGCATTTCACATGCAACAGCCTCGACTGTACCTAGCAACATTCTAACGGATAATTATTCAAGTTGAGTAGGTGCGGACCTCAGCCATTCTGCCAAGTAAATAACAATCTTAAACTTTGTATAGAAATTTCATTAGTGTGTCCTATCCTTCAGAGGTAACTCCACATTCCGAAAAGAACCTGGAAATAACGTGTTCAGTTCATAACTAAAAGTGATATTGTGATCTCTCAGAATTTTTGCAAAATAAATAATTTTCGTTAGTGTCATGTTTTTCTTACACTAACTAGCACTACCCCCCCCATTAGCGGGGAGGCTTGCCATACCGTATGAGCAACCACAACGGAGGGGTATCTGTTGAGAGGCCAGACAAACGTGTGGTTCCTGAAGAAGGGCAGCAGCCTTTTCAGTAGTTGCAGGGGCAACAGTCTGGATGATTGACTGATCTGGCCTTGTAACACCAACCAAAACGGCCTTGCTGTGCTGGTACTGCAAACGGTTGAAAGCAAGGGGAAACTACAGCCATAATTTTTCCCAAGGGCATGCCGCTTTACTGTATGGTTAATGATGATGGCGTCCTCTTGGGTGACATATTCCAGAGGTAAAATAGTCCCCCATTCGGATCTCTGGGCGGGGACTACTCAAGAGGACGTCATTATCAGGAGAAAGAAAACTGGCGTTCTACGGATCGGAGTGTGGAATGTCAGATCCCTTAATTGGGCAGGTAGGTTAGAAAATTTAGAAAGGGAAATGGATAGGTTAAAGTTAGATATAGTGGGAATTAGTGAAGTTCGGTGGTAGGAGGAACAAGACTTTTGGTCAGGCGAATACAGGGTTATAAATACAAAGTCAAATAGGGGTAATGCAGGAGTAGGTTTAATAATGAATAAAAAAATAGGAGTGCGGGTAAGCTCCTACAAACAGCATAGTGAACGCATTATTGTGGCCAAGAGAGACACGAAGCCCACGCCTACTACAGTAGTACAAGTTTATTTGCCACCTAGCTCTGCAGATGATGAAGAAATTGAAGAAATGTATGATCAAACAAAAAAAAATATTCAGATAGTGAAGGGAGACGAAAATTTAATAGTTATGGGTGACTGGAATTCGGTAGTAGGAAAAGGGAGAGAAGGAAACGTAGTAGGTGAATATGGATTGGGGGTAAGAAATGAAAGAGGGAGCTGCCTGTTAGAATTTTCAGTGCACAACTTAATCATAGCTAACACTTGGTTCAAGAATCATAAAAGAAGATTGTATACATGGAAGAATTCCGGAGATACTGAAAGGTATCAGATAGATTATATAATGGTAAGACAGAGATTTAGGAACCAGGTTTTGAATTGTAAGACATTTCCAGGGGCAGATGTGGACTCTGACCACAATCCATTGGTTATGAACTGTAGATTAAAACTGAAGAAATTGCAAAAAGGTGGGAATTTAAGGAGATGGGATAAACTGACTAAACCAGAAGTTGTACAGAGGTTCAGGGAGAGCATAAGTGAACAACTGACAGGATTGGGGGAAAGAAATACAGTAGAAGAAGGATGGGTAGCTTTCAGGGATGAAGTAGTCAAGGCAGCAAAGGATCAAGTAGGTAAAAAGACGAGGGCTAGTAGAAATCCTTGGGTAACAGAAGAAATATTGAATTTAATTGATGAAAGGAGAAAATATAAAAATGCAGTAAATGAAGCAGGCAAAAAGGAATACAAACCGCGGGAGACTACCACTAGTCTTAGTTCTTACCGTGATATTCTCCACATGTTACATGGTTCCGTAAGATTACAAGGAACGGGTTCCTCTTCGTCCGACTGCAGGATTGGTGTCCTGAAATATCCTATACCAAAACAGCTTGCTACTCTATTAAGGCATGGAAAGCTGCATCAAACCAGTCTCAGGAGTGAAGATCACAACAACTACTACTCTGTTGAGTCCTACAGTAAGTGTGGTGAGCACCACATCAAAAACTCGGTGGATTTCTTACGTCGATTAGAAGGAATGCGTTTGAATGACAGTGTTTCTTCTTGACTAGTCGCCCCATATGGCCGAGCGATTCTAGGCGCTTCAGTCCGGAACCGCGCGACTGCTACGGTCGCAGGTTCGAATGCTGCCTCGGGCATGGATGTGCGGACGTCCTTAAGTTAGTTAGGTTTAAGTAGTTCTAAGCCTAGGGGACTGATGACCTCAGATGTTAAGTCCCATAGTGCTCAGAGCCATTTAGAGCCATTCTTGACTAACACCAGCTCACTACGTCGTCTCAACGGTAACTAACGCTCACGACCACTCCAACTGTATTTAAAGCAAATCTGACTTGCATCCTCATAGTTGCGCTACTAGGGCCATTCGTCTGCGACTGCTACGAAACTCGAATTGACATGATATTTCAGATGTAGAAGCGTCTACTAACTTTCGTTTATGCCGCTCATCTTCATCCTACTGTTGCGACTTTTTTCCGTCACTGTATGTTTACTGAGAAAACCCGGCCCGCTCATATTAAGCTATTCTCAAGATGAGATTTCCAATGGTGCTTCAGTCTGCTACATAAAAACGAAAGAAAAAATAAGAAATTGCCAATTTTGTATGTAAAGCAAGATCACAAAAATATGAGTTAGTTTTCTGCGTTCATTGTCAAGTGACGATCAGTTTCATAACCCAGAATAACTCCGCTACCAGTTGTCTGAAACTCAATTTTGCTTCATGCAAAGATTTCCAGTTAACAGGCTGGGGACGCTCAAGACAATCTCAAGTATAAATATACAGAGACTAAATAGCAATCTGTGCTTGCAGAGTGACGTGTGCGAGCAGCAGTAGCAGAAACTAGTCGTATATTCAGTTTTCGTATTAGTTCCGCAGGTTTAATTCAAATTAATTTGTATGTTTGTGTGGTGAAATTTTTTGGATCTTTGCGTATTTTCGAATTAGAAAGGGGTAGTATCAAATTTTAATAACGGTAGAGTAACATCGCATAGGCAGTTGTCATTTGTACTAAGACAGGGGTAGGATCGCATTGTAATATCTTTATAGAGCCGTAGTCGTGGTCACTTGATTGCTTAGTTCGTAAGTAATTGCTCATATATCGCAGCTCAATCTGGCGTTAGTGACGCAACTGTGGAGTCGCATATTGCTGTTTTATTTGTTGCAACTCTATACGTCCAGATATTAGCAGTAGGATGGATAGGGTGTGTGCGTGCTGTGTGCGGGCGCAAGAGGAACTGGCCGCGGTTCGCGACCAGCTGAGCTTGCTGTTGGCCACGGTCGGCCGCCTTCAGGCTGCTGCCTCGAGGTGCAGCGACGGTGGAGGGTCTGGCGCGTCCCTTAAGACACCCCAGGTGTCGCTTGCTGCGTCCGCTGACTCAGCCGCTGAGGTAACTTGTAGGGTACCCAGCGCTTTGGGGCCGCCCTCACCTCAGGGTGACTGGCGGACTGCAACGCGTTCGCGTCGCTCGAGGCGCAATCTCAATGTGGAGGCTTGCCGGCTGGCCTCGCCCGTTCATCCTGTCAGTGCGCAGGTGGCCGCTCCTTCAGCAGGGCCTGAGCAGGCACACGGGGGCAAAGGCTTGCTGGTTATTGGGAGCTCCTACGTTAGGCGGGTGATGAAGCCCCCTAGGGAAATAGCGTACAGGGCTGGAAAGAATTCCAACGTGCACTCTGTTTGTCTGCCGGGACCCTCATCCAAGATGTGGAGGCGGCCTTGCCTGCGGCTATCGAGCGTACGGGGTGCAGTCGTCTGCAAGTAGTTTCTCACGTCGACACCAATGATGCCTGTCGCTTGGGTTCTAAGGCGATCCTCAGTTCGTACAGGCGGCTGGCGGGGTGCAAGCAGAGCTCTCTATTTGCAGCATCGTTCCCAGATTGGATCGGGGTCCTTTGGTTTGGAGCCGAGTTGGGGGGGTCTCAACCAGAGGCTTCGTCGACTCTGTGACGGTGTTGGCTGCAGATTTCTAGACTTGCGCTATTGGGTGGGGAATTGTAGGACGCGCATAGATAGGTCAGGGGTGCACTACACAAAACAAGCGGCTACTCGGGTAGCAGAGTACTTGTGGGGTGCATATGGGGCTTTCTTAGGCTAGGCAGTAGTGCGAGGTGTCCTGATGAACACTCACTAGTCGACGTGCAGGCAGGGAAATCAGGACGCGCTCAGTGTAAAGACACTTCAGCTATCAATGTATTAACAGTAAATTTTCAGAGTGTTCGGAATAAAGTTCCTGAATTTACTGCCCTCCAGGAAGCGTGTGGCGTGCAAATTATTCTTGGGACTGAGACCTGGCTGAACCCTGAGATAGGAAGTTGTGAAATATTTAGTGGGGGTTGGAACGTGTATCGGAAAAACAGGTTAGACACCGTAGAAGGTGGTGTCTTCATTGCAGTTGACAAAAATATTGTGTCTGCTGAGGTCGAAGTAGAGCGTGATTGTGAAGTTATCTGGACACGTTTAACAGGACTAAGAGAAATGAAGTTGTAAGTAGGCTGTTTATGTTTTCTTTATGTAAGTAGGCTGTTTATGTTTTCTTATTAGCAACGTTACGTAGCGCTCTATATGAAAATCACTGGCTGTGCTGTGTGCAGTCTGTGGCTAGTTTGCATTGTTGCCTGCCATTGCAGTGTTGGGCAGCGGCAGCTGGATGTGAACAGCGCGTAGCGTTGCGCAGTTGGAGGTGAGCCGCCAGCAGTGGTGGATGTGGGGAGAGAGATGGCGGAGTTTTGTAATTTGTCATGAACTGCTATATATATATTATGACTATTAAGGTAAATACATTGTTTGTTCTCTATTAATATCTTTCATTTGCTAACTATCCCTATCAGTAGTTAGTGCCTTCCGTAGTTTGAATCTTTTATTTAGCTGGCAATAGTGGCGCTCGCTGTATTGCAGTAGTTCGAGTAATGAAGATTTTTGTGAGGTAAGTTATTTGTGAAAGGTATAGTTTAATGTTAGTCAGGGCCATTCTTCCGTAGGGATTTTTGAAAGTCAGATTGCGTTGCGCTAAATAATATTGTGTGTCAGGTTAAGCACAGTCTTGTATAAATGGTTAAAAAGGGGACGTTTCATAAAGTTAATTGTTGGGTGTTATTACTGGCCACCAGGTTCCATCGTGACAGTTCTAGAATCATTCAAAGGGAGTCTACACTCTGTATCGCAGAAGTACCCTGATCATGCTATATTAGTCCGAGGTGACTTCAACCTACCCATTGTAGTGTCTATGGATTCATTACAGGTGGTACAGACAAGCCGTCGTGTGAATTACTTTTGAACACATTATCCGAAAACTGTCTTGAGCAGTTAAATCGACAGCCAACACGTAATGGAAATATTTTAGATCTGGTAGCCACGAACAGACCAGACCTCATCGACGGTGTCAGTGTTGAGACAGGGATTAGTGATCATGATGTTGTCATTACGACTATGGTTACGAAAGTTAAAAAGTCGGTCAAGAAGGCTAGGAGAGCATTCTTCCTAGAAAGAGCAGATAAGCAGTTGTTAGCATCCCACTTAGTAAATGAATCGACTTCATTTACTTCCGGTACGATGGACGTGGAAGAATTATGGGCAAATTTTAAAAACATTGTAAATCACGCATTGGAGAAGTATGTGCCGAAAAAGTGTTACGGACGGAAAACACCCACCGTGGTTTAACAGCACAATTCGGAGAATGCTCAGGAAGCAAAAACAGTTGCACTCGAGGTACAAGAAAGATTGCGGGAATGAGGACAGGCAAAATTTAGTAGAGATTCGTGCTGCTGTAAAAATAGCGATACGCGAATCATACAACCACTGCCACCGTCATACCTTAGCAAAAGATCTTGCTGAAAACCCAAGGAAATTCTGATCTTATGTAAAATCGGTAAGCGGGTCGAAGGCTTCCATCCAGTCACTCACTGATCAGACTGGCCTGGCAAAGGAAGACAGTAAAACGAAAGCCGACATTTTAAATTTAGCATTTGAGAAATCTTTCACGCAGGAGGATCGTACAAACATACCGCCGTTTGAGTCTCTTACAGATTCCCGTCTGGAGGACATAGTGATAGACATCCCTGTGGTTGTGAAGAAGCTGAATGGGTTGAAAATAAATAAATCGCCAGGTCCTGACGGGATTCCAATTCGGTTTTACAGAGCGTACTCTACTGCATTGGCTCCTTACTTAGCTTGCATTTATCGCGAATCTCTTGCCCAACGTAAAGTCCAGAGCGACTGGAAAAAAGCGCAGGTGACGCCTGTATATAAGAAGGGTAGAAGGACGGATCCTCAAAATTACAGACCAATATCCTTAACATCGGTTTGTTGCAGGATTCTCGAACATATTCTCAGTTCGAATAGAATGAATTTCCTTGAGGCAGAGTAGTTCCTGTCCATGCATCAGCAAGGCTTTAGAAAGCATCGCTCCTGCGAAACGCAACTCGCCCTTTTTTCACATGATATCTTGCGAACCATGGATGAAGGGTATCAGACGGTTGCCATATTCCTTGACTTCCGGAAAGCGTTTGACTCGGTGCCCCACTGCAGACTCCTAACTAAGGTACGAGCATATGGGGTTGGTTCCCAAGTATGTGAGTGGCTCGAAGACTTCTTAAGTAATAGAACCCAGTACGTTTTCCTCGATGGTGAGTGTTCATCGGAGGTGAGGGTATCATCTGGAGTGCCCCAGGGAAGTTTGGTAGGTCCGCTGTTGTTTTCTATGAACATAAATGATCTTTTGGATAGGGTGGATAGCAATGAGCGGCTGTTTGCCGATGGATGCGGTGGTGAACAGGAAGTGTCATCGTTGAGTGACTGTAGGAGGATACAAGATGACTTGAACAGGATTTGTGACTGGTGTAAAGAATTACAGCTAACTCTAAATATAGATAAATGTAAATTAATGCAGATGAATAGGAAAAAGAATCCCGTAATGTTTGAATACTACATTAGTAGTGTAGCGCTTGACACAGTCACGTTGATTAAATATTTGGGGGTAACATTGTAGAGCGATATGAAGTGGGACAAGCATGTAATAGCAGTTGTGGGGAAGGCGGATGGTCGTCTTCGGTTCATTGGTAGAATTTTGGGAAGATGTGGTTCATCTGTAAAGGAGACCGCTTATAAAACACTAATACGACCTATTCTTGGGTACTGCTTGAGCGTTTGGGATCCCTATCAGGTCGGACATAGATTTGTTAGTGGTAGGTTTGATCATTACGCGAGTGTTACGGAAATGCTTCAGGAACTCGGGTGGGAGTCTTTAGAGGAAAGGAGGCGTTTTTTTCGTGAATCGCTACTGAGGTAATTTAGAGAACCAGCATTTGAGGCTGACTGCAGTTCAATTTTACTGCCACCAACTTACATTTCGCGGAAAGACCACAAAGATAAGAGAGATTAGGGCTCGTACAGAGGAATATAGGCAGTCATTTTTCCCTCGTTCTGTTTGGGAGTGGAACAGGGAGAGAAGATGCGAGTTGTGGTACGAGGTACCCTCCTCCACGCACCGTATGGTGGATTGCGGAGTATGTATGTAGATGTGGATGTTGATTGTTATCATGTACATTTTGAAAAAAGAGTAGATAGAGGACCAAAAATAATGCTGATGTACTAATCTCCCATTCACACACACACACACACACACACACACACACACACACACACACACAACTGTGACTTCCGGAGCACAGATACATATTTCACTGGATATAGTTCATATTTAGCTATGAGAGATGATTTTTGATTATTTTCATTGGGCTATCTGTTCACTAATATAAAAAAACTTCATTTGTTATTCTTCTCTGCAGTGCACAGATAAACTCATGTTTCTGATTTGATTTTTTCCTTGCTATTATTCATATTATAAATGGCTTGTAGTACTCTGCATCATGTCTACCGTGTGATTCGTTGCACTCGTGCTTCTTACCACGGTTCGCGTCTTTTCCTCTCTTGTACGAGTTAACAAGATGCCACTGGCGTTACGGGAATAAACTGGCAAGGATCGTATCGGTCTCTGGGGCCTCCTTCAGAAATTCGAAGTGTATTGACAAAACAACACAACCCAACCGAATTTTTGAGTTGAGTAGACTGTCAGGAATGGACACACAGTGTACATCTGGTGCTCGACTCGCAGTTCACCGCAGCCAGTGGCGGGAGAGTTCATGCTACCAGAAGTTGCGGATTAGCTTGGCCTCTGGCGAGCAGCGGGTTCTGGGCTCAAATGGTTCAAATGGCTCTGAGCACTATGGGACTCAACTGCTGAGGTCATCAGTCCCCTAGAACTTAGAACTACTTAAACCTAACTAACCTAAGGACATCACACACATCCATGCCCGAGGCAGGATTCGAACCTGCTACCGTAGCGGTCGCGCGGTTCCAGACTGTAGCGCCTAGAACCGCTCGGCCACTCCGGTCGGCGGTTCTGGGCTGACCGGCTCTTTAGGTAGACAGTACCTGATAGTAGATGGCGCTGGACTTGACTGGAGGTGATTGGTCTGCTTTCTTTTTCGTGTTCAGACGCTGTTCAGGAGGGGAGTGGGGGACACCAACTGCTCCCTCTGGTGCTGGGCTGGCGTCATGAACTAGGTCAGTTGGCCTCTGGATCTCAAGGTGAACACACAGAATTTGATATGCCCGACAATAAATTTGAATTTCCCGCCATTTTTCACAGGCTGCCGTCTTGGATTACATCATAGGAGGGGTGGGGGAGAGGGCATGGGACAGGGAATTCCTTGAGGGTGAAGGACGTGCCGGCTGAGGAAAACCCATGACATCATCAGGGATGGGCGTAATTGATTGATCAGTTAATTAATTTACATAATTAATTTGATATCAATTTGATATCAAAATTGACCCAAAACTCTCTTTATCCCAGTGCAGGACACATTTTTGGAATGGTGCAGAAATCAAACACTGCCAGTTCTTCTGAAACGTCCTTTGTAAATGAACCTTTGAAAACTTTCAGCACTTCTGTATTTGATATTTTTTTGGGATGGAATGGTACAATAACTAAAAGGAACGTGGTGTCAATATGTTACATCTACATCTACGTACATGCCCCGCAAGCCACCGAAAGGTGCATGGTGGAGGTACCTGGTGCCTCTTCCGTTAGTTTCCTTTCCTGTTCCACGCGCAAACGGAACGAGGGAAAAACTATTGTCTACATGCCTCTCCATAAGAGCCATAAGTTTTCTTATTTTATCTTTGTGGTCCTTACGCGAAATGCACATTAGCTGCAGTAATGTCGTTCTGCAATCAACTTCAAATGCCGGTTCTGTAAATTTTCTCCACAGAGCTTCGCGAAATGAACGAAGTCTACCCTCCAGGGATTACAATTTGGGTTTTCGAAGCATCTCGGTAATCCTCGCGTTTTGATCGAAAATCTCAGTAACAATTCTAGCAGCCCGCCTTTAAACTGCTTCAATATGTTTCATTAATCGAATCACGAGGGGATCTCAAATATTCGAGCAGCACTCGACAATGGGTAGTACTAGTTTCGTACATGCGGTCTCTTTATACATGAGCTACTCTTCCCAAAATTCTCCCGATAAACCGAAGCCGACCACTCGCCTCTGCTACTGCCGCCCTTACGCGCTCGTTGCGTTTCGTATCGCTTTGCAACTTTAAGCCTGAATATTTAATCGACGTGACTGTGTCAAACAGCTCACAATTAATGTGTATTCGAACATTACGGGATAGGTTTTCCTATTCGTCTGAATTAACTTACACTTTTCTACATTTAGAGCAAGCTGCCATTCATCATATCAACTAGATATTTTGTCCAAGCCGTCTCGTATCCTCCTACAGTCGGTTAGTGATTGGCACCTTCCCGTAAACAATATGGTCATCAGAAAACCACCGAACACCCTATCCACTGGTTCGTTCATGTATATAGAGAATAAGGGCTCTTGCCACACTTCTCTGGGGCTCTCGGGGTACCCATGTGTGTGTTGCTTATGACGTCTACAAGTCACATGTCAGGGAGCCCATTTCGTGAGTTTGTACCTTCCACAACAGTCTGCAGGACGACACCTTGTCAAACAGTTTCCGGAAATACTGGAGTGGTAACTGATTTACACAGCTGACGAAAAAAGGTGCAGTTCAAGTATCTGACGTATGTAAGAAGTCACCCTCCTACAGTATTTATTATGAACTAAAAAGATTTGGAAGAAATGAAACATTAAAAGTAGTTAATGGGTTTTGCTTTTCGAGCAGCAGAAAAAGCAATTGTTATATGCAATGTGTGAGGAATTTTTTTCTGAGAAAAATTATCAGATGAACATCAAAGGATGCTAAACGAGTGCAATGGAGTGTGGTCGAATGAAATCAGGCGATTCTGAAGGAAGTACATCACGAAATGAGGATTAAAAAAAGTAGAGGAGTTTAGAGTTTTGGGTAGGAAAATAAGTTATGATGGCTGAGGTGGAGAGGATATAAAATACATATTAATAATAGCAAGAATAGCATTTCTGCAAGAGGGAAATTTGATGGTATGTAATATAAATTCAAATTTTAGGATGACTGTTCTGAATATGTTTGTATGGAATGTAGATTTCTATGTATAGAAACGTCGACAATAAGCAATTCAGAGGGAACAAAAAGCAGGTTTCTCAAATGTACTTTCCCAGACGAATGCTGAATATAAGATGGGTAGCTCGAATAACACATGAGGGAATATTAATGGAACTTGAGAAATAATAAATTCATGTCACAATTTGACTTAAAGAAGGAGTCGGATGTAGGAAATCCCTGATGCATCAAGATATTCTCAATTTGATAATTAAAAGTAGGTTAGGTGGCTAAAACTTGTCCACAGCGAGCTATGCATGGATACAAGAAGCACGTTTAACTGAATGGTTAATGTGGTAGTTACTGAGCGACGAGAAAGTTTGCAGAGGTGAGACTTGCGTGGGAAGCTGCATCAAACCAGACGTAGAGCTGAAGACCATTACAAATACGGAGCTTAGTCATTAATATTCCACTTTCATTCTTTATTTCTGTTGCGATGTTCTGCTACGAACTGATGGGGCTAGATTTTCGTAGGATTTATGTGCTTTGATTTTAGTTCCTAAATTCATAGAACGTAGGACCAGAAATGAATACTGATTATGCAAACCACAAATGGTAACGTTTGCTAAAGAGAAATAGACAAACTCCATCTCTGGGAACTAGTTCACTGTTGTCTAACTTCCTGGCAGATTAAAACTGTGCGCCGGACCGAGGTAAGCTTACCTAACCTAACCTAACCGAATTCGGGACCTTGGCTTTTCACTAGAGCATTTGAGCGCGGAAGGCAAAGATCTGAAGTTCGAGTCTTTGTCCGGCACTCAGTTTTAATCTGTCAAGAAGTCTCATATCAGCGGACACTCCGCCGCAGAGTGAAAATGTCATTCTAGTTCATTGCTGATCGTACCTTTTTGGAAACCATACATTCTTACTTGTTCGCAGTTGAATTTTTATGTAATTGTGTGCTATATGGAATTCCCGAACAAAATTAGAAGTACGCACAAGTATTACTTCTCCACAATAAATTCGTTGGTTTTCAGTTGTACACAAGTTGTTTACTTCAATTTACTTAACATCACATTAGTTCGGTGACGTGAAGAGCCGGTTTTAGCCTGTCTCGATTGGTCAAATATTCATCAGGATTCTCAATTTTAAAATTCAGACAATAATTCATTTTTCCTTGGGGTTGACTAGGGATCAAAGGCCATAAATTAAATCAGTGTATTGAGAACACTTTTGATGGGGTAACTGACGTTGGACTTTCCTAAAGAATCTCTGAGAACACCACGCGCCTCATTGCTCATGAATTCTTAATTAGTAGCTCCAAAACAGCTTGCGAGTGAGAAGAATAATGAGCATGCCATGACAGCTTACTTTCGTAAGAATACGTCTTCCATTTATTTTCATTTACGTCTGCCGTAAATATTGTGTAATTAGCAAGTAATTATAAGTAATGGTGGCAGTCCTCGACTTTCTGCATCGCTCCTACTTTCCTTGTGGAGTGAAAGCTTACGACACAACGCAGCAACTTTCGATTACAACAGCACATTGTTTGAGAATTCGTCGGAGCGTTTTTGCTTTTTGTTGGAACGTTAATTATTATTTAAAACTTATGTCTTTAAATGAGCGACTGGTAGTTGATTCTTGCCCACATCAGATCCGTCCTGGAAAACAGTGAGAATTGAACTGTACAACGTAAAATTGCAAGGGCTACATCTTATTCCAGGGAGGTCAGATGAACGAAATGTTTAATTCCTTGCTCTTCAAGTAGTACTAAGAAAGCACCCTCGTATATTATGTTTTAGCGATCACATAAGAATAATTAAAGAGAGAAAAAGGTCACAAACTTTTTGAACCATGCTTATTTCTTACAATTGCTGAGTTGTTCCTAGTGTTCGTGGAGATGTAGACTTAGTTTGAAAAAAAGTATTTAAAAGTATAATACACGAGTATCGCCCGTATAACATTACGTGGCGCTTTCCTTCCTAAATTTTGAAACAATATTAAGCTACATTAAAGTTTGTCGAGAATTTAAACAGTTCAAATCTCTCCTCATCGACAATGTTATTTATACTGTTGAATTAACACTGTCATATATCGCTCCAGGTTCGCTTCCTGTATGTATGCAATGTTGTCAGTGTCTGCTCAATGGTACTTCTGCGGACGACTGTTCAGTAACCGACAGGATCTTCTCCTACAAATAAAACTGTTTACCTTCCGCATATTCGTAGTGTTCATTCCTTTGCTGACAGTTCGTTTAGTTGGCAGACGAGTACCTTCAGCTTCTTTTCGCCCAGTCCAACGTAATCTTCGATGAGTAAACGAAATGACCGTACTAAATCAATAAACAAAACAAAGTTCATCGCTAATTATGGGATTAATCTCCTCTGCAGAACTCATTTAGATACTGTAGTCACTGGAGCTATTAATTATTAAAACTGAAGTCTTCATAAATTATGTACATGAGTCCTACCAATCGGATCCGTTCATATATTTTTATGCTAATTTATTCTTTTCATAAAACAAAATACAGCATTAAACAAAAATTGGTACACAGCTTTAGTAACCTTTAATAGAGGTTGCACAACCAATATTCAAATTCTCTCAATGTTCAGTCGATGTATGCTACATGTGAGACAAGCTATGAGTCATTAAAATATTCTCTCTTCGGTAAATCAATCGTCGTGTTCATATATGCGTAACGATGTTTATGTTCTAGATAGATTCGTGTTAATATTACAGGTGGCTAGTTCAGAACTGCTACATTTCGTTATTTTAACAGAATAAATACTCCATTTTCGTCTTCACAATGGGCAACACCTAAAAAAAGTCTGACAATCCTGTCGAGATATACGCGTGCAATCCTCGATTGTCGTTCCAAACAAAGTGATAAACGCTGTTTCAGGAATATTGGTTTAACAATAAATGAAATCAAATTGATAGAAAAGATCTACTGCAGCAATTAATCAGCGCAGCGTAGGAAATTAAAACTTGTTAGCAATATGCTTCTCTGCTGACAAGTTTGTAAACCTGGTGAGGTATCAACCAAATGCAAATGTAAGTAGTAGTTTCTCTGCAAGTGGACGGACATTGAATTTAGATAACACACAATATTCGCAATTCAGCACTGCGCTAGTCCTGAACACAACAACAGATCTGCCGCATGAGGATAATTCAATAAATGAAACATAATATTCTAAATTATTTTCGCTTATATTGAAATTAATCGTAAATATAAGTCATACAGTATAAATCTTTAACGGCAAAGATAGTGATACAATCAGGTTTGAAGATATTAAGTCTTACGCCATCACATGTCATGTCGACTCTACAATATCTTGTGGACAGCTCTTCAAATAGTTTAGTACCAGTATATCCCGATTCCTTAAAGTAATGAATTCCCATGTACAAAAGAGGTTTGAAAGTCTGATTACTTTTCAAGTAAGTTAATGTGTTAAATACACGGCGTTTCAAAATGAATATACGTATTACAAAGAATTTTGTCCAAACGACCAATCGTTGCGCCTGCGCTCGGCTATTGGAGAAACGAATATTTAGTCTAGTTCATATTAATATCCTCCAGATGTCAGTTGCCTTCTGTTTCGCTTGGTAGCGGTCAAATGTTTAAAATGGCTACTCCGCAGCAGAAATAATTTTGTGCTCTCGAGTTTGCGAAGTGCAATGCAATTCCGTGATTGCAGTGGATAGATGTTTCAGGTTGAGATACCAAATTGATCCTCCGAATGGGTGGAACATTCGCAGATGATATCGACAGTTGCTAGATACAGGATGTGTATGTAATGGAAAGAGTCCTGGTCACCCTCGTGTTCCTGAAGAAAATGTTGCACGAATTCAAACTGATTTCCATCGTAGTCTTTCAAAATCAACTTGTGAGGTACAACTACACATAACAACAATTTGGCCTGTTTTGAGAATTCGGTTGGTTATGAAGCCATACAAGCTACAGCCGTTACAAGCTCTGCGTCCTGATTACAAACGCAAACGTGTGGCATTTTGTAACGAGATCCTTCGTGCTATTGATAATGATCGCACTATCGCACAACGCATGGTGTTCAGTGATGAAGCGACTTTCGATGTTAGTGGTCAGGTAAACAAACGATGTTCGAATTTGGGGCCTACAGTACCCACATGGAGCCATTAAACTTTTACGAGATTCTCTCCAAAGTCAATGCGTTTTGTGCGCTATCCCAATCATCTGTTTACAGCGTATTCTTCTTTGATGGAAACACAGTTAACGGTCAGCAGTATCTCGCTATGTTACAAAACTGATTGCTCCCGAGGCTGCACGAAGAGAACTTCGTTTTTCAACAAGACGGGCCACCCCGTCACTGGAGTCGCCAAATGCGTGAATATCTGATTGAAACGGTACCGAACCGTTAGACTGCTTTTTACTTCTATCTTCTGTGGGAGTGACAGTTTTTTAAAGATTCGAAATTACGTGTAAGCTTTTATGGAAGTCGCTAAGTGCTTACATTTTGAAATACTGGATGAACGAAGTCCGAATACTTCAGCGCCATGAGTTAACGCTGTATTAGGACTAGCACACGGTTTCTAACTGTAACACTTGTCTTACTGTATTAAGCTTTTAGCACGAAATTTTACTCTCTTAATGAACAGATTGTGACAGCATTCTCAATTTTTAATTTGGGTCAACCATTATGCTAAATATTTAAAATCAAATTTTTGTGGCCCCTGGAAGCCTTTAGATAGGCATCTTGCATCTGACATTGGGTTGCGGATTCCGGGATGTACACATTTTGTACAGTACATTATGCAACTCGTTCTCAACACTCAATCTCAGTTTGAAAGCAAAAGTAATGTTCGTAAACACAGTAATGAAGAAGGGGGTGGGGGGTGGGGGCAAATTACGTCACGTTAGTAGTTCAGGATCTGCATAAGCCCTGGAAGATTATAGAGAAGACTAAAAATTGGTATATATATTTGAGTTTATTCTCCACCTTTAAGCATGTTACAATAAAATTGTTATAACATACGAAAGCTAGCATTTAACATAAAATGAGATACAAAAAAGTGTTCGCAATTTCGTCTCTCATAAAAGTCCTAAAAATACAATTAATTAAAACGTTTTTTCCATTGTAACATTGGCAATCACTTCCACTATTATAAACCACTTGAAGGTAATGAATGAAGAACGTTTTCAACTTATTCTCGGAATTCTAAACATGTGTCGCATATAAAATTGTGTGTCTGGGTAGATGAAGAGCATGTTTCGCGATCAGAAACCAGGCGTTTTCTACAACGAATCAATCTGCCTGTCTGCCTTTTTCGGTAGGAAGAAGTAAAACAATCTATATAAATAGCAAATAAAATAATTTTAATAAGAGTTCAAAATTTCGAATTGCAAGGGGGAAGAATTTACGAACATCTCAGGGATTTATTATATGGCCGCTAGAGCAACATGGGCCATATCGTTGACAATAGCTATTACAAGCCAGAAACAACACTATACTGAAATGAAGCCCAATACTTTAATACAAACCAGTGCTCAAACTAGGAACAGTAGACTGTTAATTTGACTGCTGCAGTAGCCCACCTCAGTGTAAAGAGACGAATAATTCCCTAGTATGTGCAGCACACATCAGACTCTCTCAACAAAACTATGGACTGGGGTTACGTATGCACGCACAGTTACATTTTTTACCAACTGTGGAAAATCGGAAGTTCCTAGGAAGATTAAATTAGAAGCAACGAGCTTTGGGACCGTTACTTCACTAGAGGCGTAAATGATATACACTATTCACAAGCTCATTGTCTTAGCGTGGCAGAGAAAGGTATTCAGCCACCTTTAATCGCCTATCCATTAATAAACAAAGTGGACAGTGGACCATTACCTTCGAACGCAAACAGAATTTCTGAATGAGCAGACGTGTGTGTGGTGGGAGGGGGGGGGGCGCTTTCGAAGAGAAAAGCAGATAGATAGATAGATAGATAGATAGATAGATAGAGAGAGAGAGAGAGAGAAAGAGAGAGAGAGAGAGAGAGACTGGACATTTTAATATAGTTAGGTCTAACCAATATATGCATGGGGAAAAGACCTTTGGGACTGATGTAGGTTGTTAACATATTGAAATATTTTTCGCTAAGCACATGTACTACAATTGTGAAACTAATTTGTACTATATGGCAATATGATTAAGAAACTAACTAAACAAATTTTTGAAGAGACTGGCGTCATATTTTCTGGTAAACAAAAACTACATTATTCATGATTTCTTGTCATTCGTTCTTAAAGCATGGTGTCTGTTTCACTCTTTCGCTCGGAGTTTGAGGACCAACAAAAAGTTCTCGTTTCTGTGTTAAATTTATAGCTTCAAAATAACGTTTCAAGTAGTTCCACTTGTTTCATATAACAGTTAAAGAGATCTTGCTCTTCGACTTCTAGGTCGTAATACATGTCAGAAGCAAAAGAGGTACTTGCTGTGTTTGTTATCAATGATCGAATGTGTGAGTGTTAAAGACACAAACAAATGTAAATTGAACAGCGCATATGGGACAAAAGGAAAATGGCTGGAGGTAGTTTGTGATACTCGGAAGATTTTCAAATAAAACTGGCGGATATTGCTTGGGATTTAGAGAAGATGGAAACTGGATTAATTAGGATGCATTGAATGTGAACCAATTAGTTTTTTGTTAGTAATTTGATAGGTAGTTAGAGACAAGGATTTATCCGGGAAATAGCATAATTATTGAAGTCTCTAGAGTTAATCAGTTGCTGACGCAAACCACGACAGAGGGCAATTCATACATAACCAGCTGTAGTCATTTTCCGAAGTATGTTCCGATATTTGTGGAATGCTTTCTTAAATGTACCAAATGTTCTTAATTAAAGGCAAAATGACAATGTAGTAGAAAAACCCAAATAAGCCTGCTGTCTAGACAACGAAAGAGAATGAAACGTAGGTAGATCAATGGCAACGAAGAACTGTTTGTTCAACGAACAGAGATCTATCTAAATCAAGAAATACTTTGCTTATGAAAAACGGTATCAAGAAGAAAAACATTATATCGAAACTAGTTCAGTGTGAAAACAGATGGAGAAAGCAGAAAAATCTTGGAACAGTCAGTAGTATATAATGATTTGAGATATTCGGAGGAGACATAAAGTACAAAATAAAGAAGTCCCAGAAAGAGTAGATGAGCAAAGAAGTATCGATAAATCATTCACTACAGGAAAATGGTCGTGGTACATTACTGATTGCCTCCACGAATGTTAACCGTGACATTCGGATGAGCAGCAGACAAATCATTTCTAGAGACGTAAAAATCTGAAAAGTAAGTGTTGGTAAGGTAACTTTGTAATGTAGAGACAAAAGAGTTAGTACACAATAGGAAGAGCATGATGCTAACATCCTACATGTCGAATAACAATAGCGAGTGAGATGGCGCCACGTTCAGCATACTGGAATCGCATTATGTGTGCTCAAGATTCGAATCCGCATCCGGTTATCCGGATTTTGGTTTTCCCGATTTCTCTAAATCCCTCGCACAATGTTTCCTTTGAGACGCTACTGTCAATTTTCTGTCCCATCTTTGAAATATTACAAGTTTGCGCTCTCTCTCTAATGACCCCGACGTCGAAGGGACGTTGAAACCTAATCTTCTCTGCTTTCTTCGAAGGATGATAACGTTACAGGAAACCTTGTGCAGGAATCTAGTGGAAGACATATTCGCCGATACTTGAATCAAATAAATGAAAGAAGTGCAGTTCATAAATTAATAATAATTGCCTGAAATGAGAAGCGTATGTGTGGACTTATTTTTGCTTATGTCAGAACATGAGAACTTAGATCAGAATAACACGGCTTTGTAGCTGAGTTAAGAAAGATAAAATGGATTCAAGCGACTATGGTACTGTTTCTGCAAGCATTAAATTACGCCCCCATACGTGTACGAAAAGAACAAATTTTTTATCACAAAAGTGTGGAAGTATTACTTCGAGATTAGTGCCTCGACTATGTGCATGCAATTTTTCTTCTCCTTTTTATGGGTTGTGAGGAACTTTCAGTGGCAGGACCTAATGAAACTTACATTATGGCCCGTCTCTAATGACCTCAGTACTGACGAGAGCTTAAACCCAAATCCGCCTTTTTTTCTTCAAAGTTGTGTCGTATATGTAGAGTAAGCGACGACAGGCTGTTGTTTCAGAACTATGCTACAGTGCCAGAGGTTGGAAACACCGCTACAGTTGTAACGTTATTTTATGAGACACACGATCGGTTTCGGTCTCATATACGACCATCTTCATGTGTCATAACATGGTGCTGTGATCCCGAGGGCCGCGGTGGACGAGTACAAGACGCCGTGCGGTTGGGAGTCCATATTTAGCCTGCTGTGGCGAGGTGTGTGTGTGTGTGTGTGTGTGTGTGTGTGTGTGTGTGTGTGTGTGAGGGGGGGAGGCGGATTTTGAAGAAAAAAGAAAAAGGGAAATGTAGATTGATTGATAGATAGATGGATAGACAAATGGGGAGAGAGAGAGAGAGAGAGAGAGAGAGAGAGAGAGAGAGAGAGAGAGAGAGAGAGAGTCAGTGAACATTTGAATACAGTTAGGTATAACAATATATGAATGGGAAAAAGACCTTAAGATCTCATGTAGGTTGTTAACACATTGACATGTGTCAACCTATTATAGAACATGTACTATAATTGTAAATTAATTGCCGGCCAGAGTGGCCGTTCGGTTCTAGGCGCTACAGTCTGGAGCCGAGCGACCACTACGGTCACAGGTTCGAATCCTGCCTCGGGCATGGATGTGTGTGATGTCCTTACGTTAGTTAGGTTTAATTAGTTCTAAGTTCTAGGCGACTGATGACCTCAGAAGTTAAGTCGCATAGTGCTCAGAACCATTTTTTTGTAAATTAATTGTAAAACTAATTATATCTATATGACAATGACATTTCGAAGTTACGATCCATTAACACACACATGACTAACGAAAGAGCTTAGATGGCCGGACGAGAAGAAACGTTTCATCTGTATCACAGTAATTTTCCATATAAGAGTGTCAGATTCATCCGTGAGGATCAGCTGCACTTCGAGTTGTTCAAGTAGTTAGGAGGAAAGCAGTTTCGCTTCTTTATAACCAAGAAGTAAATTTATGCAGACAGTACGTAGGTTTAGAAAGCTTGGGTTATGCTACGAACTTACATCAGCTAGGATGAATACATTAACGGTAGGAAAGCGGAAACTGGGATGGTGCAGCACGTCACTAAAGGCAATGTCTACAGATGATCGGTGAAAAAATTCTGTTACCAGGTAGATGCTGCAATAAATACCTATATACGAAGATATTGCTCCCTCCAATCCGAAGTAATTTCTCTTGGATGTCAGGGGGACACGGAAAATAGTGCAATTGTTGTTGTAATGCAAAAATGGAGCGATTTATCTTCCGTCCAAAAGGGCAAAATCATTTTCGAAACAGCCAAGTTTGTAAGCTATTCATGTGCCACCATGGTTAAAGTATATGGGCATGGCAAAATGGCGCTTTCCAAAACGGGCGCCGAGGCAACTGTGGAGCACCCCGAGCCTTAGAGAGGACGTCAAATTTCCCAGATACCAAGGGGCTATTAACAACGTTTCCTCAACTACCGTTTAGCAATCGCTGTTGCATATGGGCCCTACAGCAGGCGCCTGGTTCCTGCACCCATGCTGACTGCTGTTTATCGGTGACGAAGGCTGGAGTTCACACCCCATTACCACAAGTTGATGTCCACTGAATGCCGAGAAGTGGCCTTTTCAGATGAATATCGTTCTCTGCTCCATCAGACAGATGGTCGCTGGCAATGAAACATCTGAAAGCAAACACTCGAAAACCAGAAGGGAGCATTACGGTCTGGGGAACGTTTTAGTAGCATTACCTGTGTGTTCTCGTCATTCTGGAAGGCTCATTGGATCAACACAAAGTACATCTATCCTTCTGGGCCATGTTCACCCCTACGTGCAGTTTAGTTTTCCTCGGCATGATGTCACTTACCAACAGAATAATGCAACATGTCACACAGCTGTCAGGTTACGTGTGTGGTTGGAAGATCACCAAGATGAGAGTATCATACTCCCTTGGCTAAAAAAGCACCGGATTTAAACTCGATCTAGAATCTGTGGTACTACTTTGATTGGGATCCTCATCAGAGCAAACTAGCGTAATTGGCCATGGCCCATCATCCATTTCGGTACCTTCTCAAACTTCATTGACTTTCTTCCTGCACGTTGCGCGCTACAAACGGTGGTTATTCAGGATTTCGATAAATCGCTACGTTAATGTGTGTTTTCTGATACACTGAAATAGCGATCTGAGCCGAGAACAGAAACTGAACTTAGTTCCGGACCAATGGAAACGTGTCGGCTGGCTGAATGAATCGAAGTTATTGATACACCACGTCGATGGTCGCATTCAGATACACGTGTGTGTGTGTGTGTGTGTGTGTGTGTGTGTGTGTGTGTGTGTGTGGTTTGGGAGTGTTAGAGTGGGGCAGCATATTATAATGAGGGCTTTCGTGAGTCTTGTGATAGCAATCGAAGGCTCAATGACAGCAATAGACTTTTTTTTTTGTCATCAGTCTTCCGACTGGTTTGATGCAACTCCCACGAATTGTTCTAGTGTGCCAAAATCTTCACCTCAAAGAAGCACTTACAACCTCCTTCCTCAATTATTTTCTGGATGTATTGCAATCTGTGTCTTCCTCTTCAGTTTTTTCCCTCTTCAGCTCCCTCTAGTACCATGGAAGTCATTCCTTCATGTCTTAACGGTGTCTTATCATCCTGCCCCTTCTCCTTGTCAATGTTTTCCACGTATTCATTTGCTCTCCGATTCTGCGTAGAACCTCCTCATTCCTTGCATTATCAAATCGCCTAATTTTCAACATTCGTCAGCAGCACCAATGTCAAATGCTTAGATTCTCTTCTGTTCCGGTTTTCCCACACTCCATGTTTCACTACAACGCTATGCTGTATTCCAGAAGTACATTCTCCGAAATTTCTTCCTCTAATTAAAACCTTAAGTTTGATACTAGTAGACGTCTCTTGACCAGGATTGCCCTTTTTCCCAATGTTAGTCTGCTTTTGATGTCCTCTTTGCTATGTGCATCATGGGTAATTTTGCTCCCTAGGTGGCAGACTTCTTTAATTTCATCTACTTCGTGTCCGTCAATGCTGATGTTAAGTTCTTTGCGGTTTACATTTCTGCTACTTCTCATTACTTTCGCCTTTCTTCGATTTATTCTCAATCCATATACTGTATTCATTAAATTGTTCATTCCATTCAGCATATCATGTAGTTCTTCTTCACTTTCACTCAGGATAGCAATGTCATGAGATATATCCTTTCACCTTGAATTTTAATTCCACTCCGGAAGTTTTCTTTTATTTCCATCATTGCTTCTTCGATGTACAGATTGAGCAATAGGAGCGGAAGACTACATCCCTATCTTACACACTTTTTAATTCGAGCACTTCGTTCTTGGTTGTTCACTCCCATTATTCCTTCTTGGCTCTTGTGTATATTGTATATTAGCCCTCTCTCTCTATACCTTACCTCTATTTTTCTCAGGATTTCAAACATGCTGCGCTATACTAAATTGTCGAACAATTTTCCCAGGTCGACAAATAATATGAACGTGTCTGGATTTTTCTTTAGTCTTGCTTCCATTATCAACTTCGCCAAAATTGCCTCTCTCGTGCCTTTACGTTCCTTAAAGCCAAACTGATCGTCATCCAGCACATCCTCAACTTTCTTTTCCATTCCTCTGTATATTATTCTTGTCAGCAACTTGGATGCATGAGCTGTTAAGCAGATGGTGTGATAATTCTCGCACTTGTCGGCTTTTGCAGTCTTCGGAATTGCGTGGATGATATTTTTCCGAAAGCCGGATGGTATGTCATCAGACTCAGTCATTCTACACACCAACGAGAATACTCGTTTTGTTGCCACTTCCCCCAATGACATTAGAAATTCTGATGGAATGTTATGTATCTCTTCTGCCTATTGTGATCTTAAGTCCTCGAAAGCTCTTTTAAATTCTGATTCTAATACTGGATTTTCTACCTCTTCAATTACATCAGAGAAATGTTACCCCTCTTAGAGGCTTTCGATGTGCTCTTTCCACGTATCTGTTCTCTCCTCTGAATTTAACAATGGAATTCCCGTTGCACTCTTAATATTACCACCAACCTTGATTTTAATGTCCCCGAAGGTTGTTTTGACTTCGCTAAATGCTGAATCTGTCCTTCCGACACTCATGTTTATGTTTATCTTTCTTATCCATTTAGAAAAGGAAGATAAGATTGACCTGGGAATTGTTTTGTAATTGTAGAGAAAACGGACAGTCCAAAGCTTTAAAAATGAACAGAAATAGCAGGTCGCCAAGCACAAAAATTGACTGATTTTAATACCAGTGGACGGATTAAACCAGCTTTTCACTTAAAGGGGAGTGTGTGTGTTATCCCTCTTGCTTGTCCTATAGACCAATCTAAATCACCGCTGTCGTAGTCTTACTGAAACTGCAAGACCTCTTAGTCCCCGTACAAAAATTCCGACAGTTTAACGTCACACCACTTGACTGTATTTCTACGCTACTATCGTAAGACAATTTTAAATTACGAAACTTCTCTGCTTTTCTGCGCTGCTATTCGTCAGTCATATCTCCCAGTATTTTCATTCAACGGTTTATCTACACATAATTTGCAGGATCTGGTTGTCATACTGCTCATAAAGATTCACGTTACGTGTGTAGGACACAACAGGGTCCCACTTAGAAGCCTTACTATAGTGTGTAGACGCCTAGGATCTCTGAGTACAGATTTACGAACCTCACTCTGTCCACCCGTTTGCTCATACACAGTTCCGAACATTAGGGGGAAAAGACTGAGTATCTGCAGCCGCAATCAATGCCGCAAAATTGGAAGGGACAACACGAAACGACACCAGTATTTATTGACACTGATTAAAGCCCGGTCCGTGTGCCCTTTGGGGGGCGGTTCCAGTGTTCAAAAATCGATTTAAATGCTATTTGGCTAACAAACGACAGAAGGCGGGGAATCTTCCTAGCCACGCCAAACTTGTACGCACCCGGGCAGAGATATGCGGCTCGGTTTTTATGATTGAGAATCTCTGTTTTTCGGATCCCGGAAGAGTCCGACGTAATTCCCTGGGAAGAAAACAGCCGTATATGTCTCCGTGCCTTACGAGGACACGTTTTATACCGTGAAGTACTGACGATATGTAGTGTTGATTCATGATACACTATAAGGACGTTGGGGATATTATTGCAGTGTATTAGTTACATTTGTCTTTATCTAGCATTCTATCCGCAAATGTGTCACGTAATTTGCTACCTGATGTTTTCAGCACAGTCGTAACTGTACAACTGAGTGGACTACGCCCGTCAACATAGACTACTCGTTTCACGTCCACATGTCTACACTTCAGCACCTAACATGCTGCTCAAGAGAAGATAGACATAAATGGCATGGTCTTGCCCCATATACTTAGAGGTACTAATCAACCTAAGAATAGCTAGAATTATTTTTCTGCAAATACAGTAGATACTGATATAATGTAGTTCAGAAAATTGTTCTCAATCACCAAGACGCCTGGCACCTTGTGCGTTGTTTAAATGATTTAATGCCAGATACTACTTCTATTTTCCTTTATTGGTTCTGTGACCGTACAATTTCGGTTTTAGATTATTAAATATCTATAAAAATGGAAACATCTTTCATCTAGTGTACTATAAATCACTTAAAAATTATACGTAATAAAAGTCAGATCTTTATATAAGGTATGAGAAATGACCTGCTTTACAAGAGACTAATCGTTGACGTATTATGCCATACATATCTTGCACCTGTGTATATTTAAATGTCCCCCACTGTTACTGTCTATTGGAGCAGGTGTAGTAATTGTTCTAATACTGGTATTGCAAACACCATTAACTGGGGTACAAGTATTAGATTTTAAAATTACGTATATTTCACGTCCCAGTACAGTCAGCATAAGCGTTATGGCTGCACAATGTTTAATATGGACGTGTGACTACAAAACAGCTTTTTCAAAGATCTTATGCTGAGAACTACTGACATACAAAAACTGATGTACTTAGTTCACGTGGATGAGGTACACTGGTGCTTTCTTTTATGTATCCTTGGAAGTAATAAGATAGGTTAAATTAAAATTAAAACCAAGGTGCATAATTTGCCAGTCGAATATATAAACTAAAATAAACTGGAGTCTTAGAGTTATATAATAAAATAAAAAGCAGAAGATGCAAAATATAAAACCATCAAACACGTGCAGCAAAGTTGGAATTGTTACTGTCACTTACCGTCATGTGCCCTTACTGGGCGTTGACCTCATATTCCATTTGCTACAGAGTTTATACCGGCTGTCCCTCCAAAGAGACATCAGGAGCATTTTCTGTAACTATTAGGAGGATATATGCAATCTCGTTTTTGTAATGTGTAGCTGGAGTCAGCCCAAACAAATACTGCTCACGGCGCTTAGTATCGATGGAAAGTGCCGATTTTTTCCCGTTACATACAAAACAATTTTTGAAGCAGAAACATGTCCATTCTACAGAGCAATCCCAAATTATCGTAGTGTGATATTTGTCTTATCGATATGTGTTACCAGGGACAGACGAAAAATAGCCAGTACTGCAGCAGAGAATGAGCAGCGCTGCTGCATGGTGGCAGCAGTCAGTACGGGCCACGGCGCTACATACATACAGGGTGTTACCTTAAGAGTGTGCAAAATGTAACTGGACATAGAGAATGCTCCAGTCAACAATCTGAGGCTGGGATCCGATAATCCACCTTAAGAAGTAAACTGGTCTACCACTTTGTCTAGCATTACTGTTTTGCAGCTTGCTTACAACTAACATGCGTACAAGTTGACATGCATTGTGCTGTTCATCCACACTTAAATTCTTTATTTCCTGCAACGCTGCAGTCTCATTGCGCCATATCTTCTGCCTGGTGTCTGAATGGCCACCTGTACTTGAGGTTGGTGCAGAGAGTTCTGAATGAGTTGTTGGAGAACGTAGCCTTGGCTGTTCGTGAGAGGACGTGGGTACAACGTGACGGTGCACCACCTCACTACAGTGTGGATGACCGAAACCGTCTCTGTGCTGTATTTCTTGTAGCTGGATTGGAAGGAAAGCTCCTATTCAGGGCTTGTGAGGTCACCTGATTTGAATCCCCTTGCTCATTTCTCTAAAGTCACTTGTGTATGAGACCCCAGTGGATACGGACATGGGATTTGTTGCAAGAATTGTAGCTGCCTTTGATATGATTCGAAAAACACCAGGGATATTTGTCAGCTGCTTTGGAATCTTGTTGGCCGATGTGAAGTTTGCATTGAAGCTGATGCCCGTAAGTTACAGAAAATGGTAAGTTCATTGTGTTAGTGATTGTATTTGCAGTTAACTGTAACTGATGTAAGTAAAACACTACACAGTGGCTCTCAGCACTATGGGACTTAACTTCTGAGGTCATCAGTCCAAAACACTACACAGTAATGTGATTACTGCAGTCCTCACACACACACACACACACACACACACAACGATGTCACTGATGGTAAATTCCTTAGATTTTATTGCCATAAAAGTCCCACAGGTCATTTTTAAGAGAAAGGGATAGCATGTAAGGTAGTAACTATGTTGGCTATACAGTTTTCTGATAATTCATAGCCCGTTACAAATACGTGACACGCTTGTAGTGACCATGTTTTTCTTCTATTCATTGAGAATTTTTGACGCCAGTCTGTCCGTTAACCGCTCACAGTAGAGTGTAGTGTCCGCTGAGGCCGCTGCACTGCGATTACATGCGACCTTGGCGGACCCGAAAATTATGTTTTGACAGACATTCAACCAAAAAAACAGCACTTTCGTTATTTATATTTAGTCTGCAATTCAAGGTCCATATACCAACCCTTACTCTATTTCGAATTGTGACTGGAGAGTAATTCCCTCGTTCTTTTAGGCGAGGAAAACCGATTTGGCAGGTCTGGATATGCGGCGTTCCACTGTCTGCACACATTGTTCTTCGGCTTTATCGGAGAATAAGTTTTCATGCATACCGCAATATACACCATTTTGTGAATATGCACCACGGCACGGTAAGTTACACTATGTGATCAAAAGTATCCGGACACCTGGCTGAAAATGACTTAAGTTCGTGGCGCCCTCAGCAGGCAATTCTAGAATTCAATATGGTGTTGGCCCACCCATAGCTTTAATGACAGCTTCCACTCTTGCAGTCATACGTTCAGTCAGGTGCTGGAAGGTTTCTTGGGGAATGGCAGCCCATTCTTCACGGAGTGCTGCACTGAAGAGAGGTATCAATGTCGGTCGGTGAGGCCTGGCACGAAGTTGGTGTTCCAAAACATTCCAAATGTGTTCCATAGGATTCAGATCAGCACTCTATGCAGGCCAGTCCATTACAGGGATGTTACTGTCGTGTAACCACTCCGCCACAGGCCGTGTATTATGAACAGGTGTTCGATCGTGTTGAACGATGCAATCGTCATCCCCTAATTGCTCTTCAACAGTGGGAAGCAAGAGGGTACTGAAAACATCAGTGTAGGCATGTGGTGTGATAGTTCCACGTAAAACAACAAGGGTTGCATGCCCCCTCCATGGAAAACACGACCGCACCATAACACCACCACCTCCGAATTTTGCTGTTGGCATCGCACACGCTGGCAGATGATGTTCACCGGGCATTCGCCATACCCACAGCCTGTCATCGGATCGTCACATTGTGTACAATGATTCGTCACTCCAAACAACGTTTTTTCCACTGTTCAATCGTCCAATGTTTACGCTCCTTACACCAAGCTAGGCGTCGTTTGGCATTTAAAGGCGTGATATGCGGTTCATGAGCAGCCGCTCGACCATGAAATCCAAGTTTTCTCACCTCATTTCACCCCTAACTGTCATAGTACTTGCAGTGGATTCTGATGCAGTTTGCAATTCCAGTGTGATGGTCTGGATAGATGTCTGCCCATTACATATTACGACCCTGTTCAACTGTCAGCAGTTTCTGTCAGTCAATAGACGAGGTCCGCCTGTACACTTTTATGCTGTACGTGTCCCTTCACGTTTCCACTTCACTATCACATCTGAAACAGTGGACCTAGGGATATTTAGGAGTGTGGAAATGTCGCGTACAGACATACGACATACGTGACACCCAGTCACCTGACTACGTTCGAAGTCCGTGAGTTCCGCGGAGCGCCCCATTCTGCTCCCTCACAATGTCTGATGTCTACTGAAGTCGCTGATACGAAGTACCTCACAGATGGCAGCACAATACACATAATATGAAAAAGGTATATTTGAGGGGTTGTCCGGATACTTTTGATCACATTGTGTATCCGCCTGTTCCAGGCGTCTCCGGCTTAGAGCGTCCCACTGCGGCCGTGACCCCCCTTCGAACAATGGTTTGTAGAAACTTTTGTAATGCACGGATTAAAAACCCTTTTTGCCCCAACATTCTAGACACACATAACTTTCAAAAAATGCAATTAAAAACCGAATTTTCGAACATTTTGAACGAGGACCTGGGCTCACAACCTAGATGTGTTCTTACATTTCATTTTTTGTGTTTAGCTTCCTGATGAGATTTTCGGCTATTGTTGTTACATTGCCGTATCCGTTGGCTTGAAAAGTTTTGTGCAACTCTTTCAATTTTGATTTGACGTTGTTAGTACCTCTAATATTGCGGATTGTGGTACTCAGGGTTTCGCAAAGCAGATACTGGTTGGAGAGGCTGGGCTTCCAGTAGACCGTGGCTCTCATTTTTCCGTTGAGAGCTCTGTAGACGTTTCACTCTTGTTCTAGTGAACTGGATGTTCTTTTCCTTCTTTATTGCTATTCATCCCTCTCGCCCTTTATGAGCGGAGATGGGCTGCCAGCGGTATAACATCCCGACCTTCAGCCATAAAGCCTCTTCGTTATAAGTATGGACATTGCTGCAAGATTTAAGCATTCAAATTCAAAAACGTTTTGTTTTAAAAACTATAAGATGATTATACACCGAAGCGAAAAAGAAACGAGTATAGGTATGCGGTTTTAAATACAGAAATATGTAAAGAGGCAGAATATGGCGTTGCGGTTGGCAATGCCTTTATAAAACAACAATTATCTGGCGCAGTTACGTGGTGTACTGCTACAATGGTAAGTTATCAAGATATAAGTGAGTTTGAACGTGGTGTTATAGTCGGGGCACGAGGGATGGTACAGAGTATCTCAGAGGTAGCGGTGAACTGTGGTTTTTCCTGTACGACCATTTCACGAGTGTACCGTGAATATCAGGAATCCGGTAAAAAATCGAATCTGATTGTTGCGGCCGGAAAAAGATCCTACAACAACGGGACCAACGACGACTTAACATAATAGTTCAACGTGACAGAAGTGCAACCCATCCGCAAATTGCTGATGGGCCATCAAGTGTCAACGCTCGAACCATTCAAGAAACGTCATCGATATGGGCTTTCGGAGCCGAAGGCCCGCTCGTGTACCCCTGATGAGTGCACGACACAAAGCATCCCAGGTCTGTATTCATGTTGTTTTCTGAGTTGTTCTTCGTCCCTTGTCTTTTTCACGCTTTTTCTTCTTCATATTCTTGCTTCTTTAGTGACTTTCAACACTTATTTTTCTGCTTCAAAGAGTCTCCTTTGGTCGGTGGCTATTAGAGCTCTATGCATATTTAGTCCACCAGGCACTACCATCAGTTGCCTAACATTAAGCCTTGACACTGCACTGTCACTGAAACAAATAACAGCATGTAGCACACATATTTTCAAAGTATTAACTCCTACTAGAACCGTTTTGGTATCAGTTCTCAAATATATTTGTTGAAACTTGCATTTGAATTTTGAGTCCTACCATGTAAACATTTCAGAAATATCCTTGCGACACTAAGATCCCTGTATATAGGTTTTATAACTTCTGTTATAACAAACGACAATGTTTATGGTTGCAGGTCTCATCTTGAGTACCATCCCTCTGGTAGCCACATCATAAATCACTGCCAGGTGGGCAGAGTGCATGACATGGGTTGTCACTGTGGAGGATATATGAAAGAAATTAGGTCATTTTTATTTTGTGTTATGGCTTGTCCATCATTATACTGCAACCTGTCTGTTTCTTCGTCTGTAAGCCGAATATGTCCATTAATCGACTCACCATCAGCTAATTTCTTTCCCTTCAAATTTCTCTTAAAGTTCCTCAGTCTCGTACCTAACTTTCTCTGGAAATGTCCAACACATTCCATTTTTTCAGTTTTTGAGTCAGATTAAGGTTTGGATTCACAAAATTTTTGGTAACTTTTTGAGTCTCCATCTCCTAGGTAAGACATGTACTTCAGACCACATTTCTCCACTGACCTATGAAATATCTGCACAAGACCTTCAGATTCCATCTGTCGACTATAACCACTAAAATGAATCAAACATTTATGATTTTCAGTTCCACTAGCACAACCATGACGCTACTTGGCAATACATTCCACTTCAATTACTTCACCATTGTCCAAGAAGGTAGCTGTCACTACACCATTTAGAGAACTATGATCTCTTCAATACCAGGATGCAGCCAGGAATGCAGACATAAAAGTATAGCTGTCATTCATGTCCACACTTTACTGAACAGCATTTTTCGTACAATCATCCGCTACTTCCTCTAAAGACTATGGAATAATTTTATTGTTCCTGTAAAACCGTGTAAGGGGAGGTAAGTCCATAAGAGGACAGAAAATTTGTGCACTTGAGTAACCATTGCCTATGAACCTTATAGCATAAGCAAGTTTCATATTTGTGTTATACACTCTCTATTTAGTTACGCCACAAGTGTAATCACATTCACTTAAATCACAACAATTACAAACAACCTCTTCTAGCACGTATCTTCTCGACTTCTTTCATGCCACTATTGCCACATTCCTTACACTGCAAAGCTTTATTTATTGGTTCAGACAGATCAGAGTGTTCAACAATAACACAAAATGAATCAATGGTTGACGTCTTTACATTATCAGCATTAATACTGACAAGCTCATTGCCCAAATACATCAGTTTTAGCTTTGACGCACTTAGAGTAGTTGAAGCTGATTCAAGTGCCGTATCACGTTCTAATTCAGTATCAGCAGAGTCAACCCATTTGAAGATACGATTTCGATAAAATTTACATTGTTTAAAACCGAACTTTTTAAATCTTTCCATTCCTTTCAAGTGGAATAAGAAACTCAATCACCCTATTACTTTGCTGTAAACTAAATATTCGCGCCAAAACAACAGCATACAGTGACTAAACTCTCTGTTTAAACAAAAGATCAGCAACTATAAAGCTTTCTCAGGTTAGCTAGACTGTCATAAAAACGGAACAAATGAGAGCAAAGCTTTATTTTGGACAGAGGTGACTGTGTGCCATTGGGACGTCCTCGTACCTGGAGCCACTATTAAATTCCTCTAATTTTGATATTTTCTATGGTGAATTTCCTGGAAGTAAACTTTTTCTCATTCAGAAAACTAAAGATAATTTTTAAGACAAAAATTAAGCAATTGATTTTCTGACAGTTATTCACGTACAAGTCCATGCATGTACAATATTTACCGAACAGTTCTTCATACAGAATTTCAAATGAACGTCAAGGAGGCCAGTAGTTTCAGGACTCCAGATAGGCACCGGATAATACTGCCTTCCTGCTCGTAGCCGCTACCAAGTTGCCCAATATATCTCGGCGCACACCACAGTTGACTGCTGCACTTCGTAACCAGATTGCACGCGACTAGAGCCACTGCTTGCCCGCCGGTAGCAACGGTCAGCGCTGCAGGAAAACGCGAGCCTCATAGCGGAATGGTCGATGGTTTCAACTGCGGCAATCACCAGGACGCCGGATACTGAGCCACCCGTCCAGCTCCATGTCCCAGACATCTAGCACAACCTCACAGCCCCACAGGGAACACACAACGAAGCAAAGGTTACGACGAGAGCCAGAACCGATGGAACGTACGCGCAAGTGGAGCCAATAGGATCGCTCGCGCCCCTCTCACAGAAGCCGCCGCGGCTCAACGGATTTTATATTTACTACTCTAAACGCATGAGACCGGACTTATGGGCGAAATCGGTCATTTCCGCTCAGGCGTAGCTTGTAGGTATTTGAAGAAAATCGTCTTTCAGAACCACCATGAGCTGCTGATGAAATAATACTTTATCTGTCCCATCATCTGTTCATCTTCATATGTTAAATATTACTTACAAGAACCAGCATGTCAAAGTTCACTGCTCCCAACAATAAAATGTATAATTAAGTCAACAGCTTAGTATATTTTTACGTCAAAGAAATTTTGTTATCAGCTGTTGGAGGTTCTGAATCAAGGCTTTTTAAATAGGTCGCGATGCAGAATATATTTGTGGTTCTGGGTCAGTTCTTGTTCAAAGTATTTCAGGGAGTGAACAAAATTATGGAAACATCAAAAACACCAGAATTTACCCGTTGGCAGTCAGTACACCTTTCAGTCTTCACGGAATGGATAAAAGCAGGTCCTTTTGGTTTCCAAACGACTCTTAAACAAATAAACCTGGCAAAATAGTGGCAAGTTCAGGCAACGATGATCGTAGTAGATAATAACCACTTACTTTCCTCCCCAAAGTAGAACACGAAAGCTCAATAACACAGAGTTAGTGACTGTAGTGGCCAGGGGGGACGCGGCAATTCACCTCGTGCTAACGAAACCAGTCCTGGACTAGGCGAGCTGTGTTCAGGGGCACCCTTTTGTCTTACAAAAAAATGGCTCTGAGCACTATGGGACTTAACATCTGTCGTCAACAGTCCCCTAGAACTTAGAACTACTTAAATCTAAGTAACCTAAGGACATCACACACATCCATGCCCGAGGCAGGATTCGAACCTGCGACCGTAGCGGTCACGCGTTTCCAGACTGAAGCGCCTAGAACCGCACGGCCACATCGGCCGGCTTTTTGTCTTACAACACAGCATCACTATTCGGGAATAAACATTGTAACATGGGACTGACTTGATCAGCCAAAACGGTCATTCAGTACTTGGCACAGATGTGAACTTTGGTGCCCAAGGAATGGTTTCCCATTACGGACATTTGTATCATTTATGAGTTGTTTTTGAATGTCAGCTCTTCGTGCAAGTCCCTGCTTATGGAGGTCTCTTCGTGCTGCTTTGACGCTGACAGGATTACTAAGTGCCACATTCAGTTCTGCAGTGATTTCAGCATCTGTCGACCTATTTCTCGTCACAGTCAGCTATTATAAACGTCTGTCCGGATCACTCAACACACACAGTCGTCCGCATTGTGACATAACAGACGCTGTTTTTCCGTTTTCCCTGTTGTTGTTGTTGTTGTGGTCTTCAGTCCTGAGACTGGTTTGATGCAGCTCTCCATGCTACTCTATCCTGTGCAAGTTTCTTCATCTCCTAGTATCTACTGCAACCTACATCCTTCTGAATCTGCTTAGTGTATTCATCTCTTGGTCTCCCTCTACGATTTTTACCCTCCACACTGCCCTCCAATGCTAAATTTGTGATCCCTTGATGCCTCAGGACATGTCCTACCAACCGATCCCTTCTTCTAGTCAAGTTGTGCCACAAACTCCTCTTCTCCCCAATCCTATTCAATACCTCCTCATTAGTTACGTGATCTACCCACCTTATCTTCAGCATTCTTCTGTAGCACCACATTTCGAAAGCTTCTATTCTCTTCTTGTCCAAACTAGTTATCGTCCATGTTTCACTTCCATACATAGCTACACTCCATACAAATACTTTCAGAAACGACTTCCTGACACTTAAATCTATACTCGATGTTAACAAATTCCTCTTCTTGAGAAACGCTTTCCTTGCCATTGCCAGTCTACATTTTATATCCTCTCTACTTCGACCATCATTGGTTATTTTACTCCCTAAATAGCAAAACTCCTTTACTACTTTAAGTGTCTCATTTCCTAATCTAATTCCCTCAGCATCACCCGACTTAATTTGACTACATTCCATTATCCTCGTTTTGCTTTTGTTGATGTTCATCTTATATCCTCCTTTCAAGACACTGTCCATTCCGTTCAACTGCTCTTCCAAGTCCTTTGCTGTCTCTGACAGAATTACAATGTCATCGGCGAACCTCAAAGTTTTTACTTCTTCTCCATGAATTTTAATACCTACTCCGAATTTTTCTTTTGTTTCCTTTACTGCTTGCTCAATATACAGATTGAATAACATCGGGGAGAGGCTACAACCCTGTCTTACTCCTTTCCCAACCACTGCTTCCCTTTCATGCTCCTCGACTCTTATAATTGCCATCTGGTTTCTGTACAAACTGTAAATAGCCTTTCGCTCCCTGTATTTTACCCCTGCCACCTTCAGAATTTGAAAGAGAGTATTCCAGTTAACATTGTCAAAAGCTTTCTCTAAGTCTACAAATACTAGAAACGTAGGTTTGCCTTTTCTTAATCTTTCTTCTAAGATAAGTCGTAAGGTCAGTATTGCCTCACGTGTTCCAACATTTCTACGGAATCCAAACTGATCTTCCCCGAGGTCGGCTTCTACCAGTTTTTCCATTCGTCTGTAAAGAATTCGCGTTAGTATTTTGCAGCTGTGACTTATCAAACTGATAGTTCGGTAATTTTCACATCTGTCAACACCTGCTTTCTTTGGGATTGGAATTATTATATTCTTCTTGAAGTCTGAGGGTATTTCGCCTGTCTCGTACATCGTGCTCACCAGATGGTAGAGTTTTTTCATGACTGGCTCTCCCGAGGCCATCAGTAGTTCAAATGGAATGTTGTCTACTCCCGGGGCCTTGTTTCGACTCAGGTCTTTCAGTGCTCTGTCAAACTCTTCACGCAGTATCTTATCTCCCATTTCGTCTTCATCTACATCCTCTTCCATTTCCATAATATTGTCCTCAAGTACATCGCCCTTGTATAAACTCTCTATATACTCCTTCCACCTTTCTGCCTTCCCTTCTTTGCTTAGAACTGGGTTGCCATCTGAGCTCTTGATATTCATACAAGTGGTTCTCTTCTCTCCAAAGGTCTCTTTAATTTTCCTGTAGGCAGTATCTATCTTACCCCTAGTGAGACAAGCCTCTACATCCTTACATTTGTCCTCTAGCCATCCCTGCTTAGCCATTTTGCACTTCCTGTCGATATCATTTTTTAGACGTTTGTATTCCTTTTTGCCTGCTTCATTTACTGCATTTTTATATTTTCTCCTTTCATCAATTAAATTCAATATTTCTTCTGTTACCCAAGGATTTCTATTAGCCCTCGTCTTTTTACCTACTTGATCCTCTGCTGCCTTCACTACTTCATCCCTCAGAGCTACCCATTCTTCTTCTACTGTATTTCTTTCCCCCATTCCTGTCAATTGTTCCCTTATGCTCTCCCTGAAACACTCTACAACCTCTGGTTCTTTCAGTTTATCCAGGTCCCATCTCCTTAAATTCCCACCTTCTTGCGTTTTCTTCAGTTTCAATCTGCAGTTCATAACCAATAGATTGTGGTCAGAATCCACATCTGCCCCAGGAAATGTCTTACAATTTAAAACCTGGTTCCTAAATCTCTGTCTTACCATTATATAATCTATCTGATACCTTTTAGTATCTCCAGGATTCTTCCAGGTATACAACCTTCTTTTATGGTTCTTGAACCAAGTTTTGGCTATGATTAAGTTATGCTCTGTGCAAAATTCTACAAGGTGGCTTCCTCTTTCATTCCTTCCCCCCAATCCATATTCACCTACTATGTTTCCATCTCTCCCTTTTCCTACTGACGAATTCCAGTCACCCATGACTATTAAATTTTCGTCTCCCTTCACTACCTGAATAATTTCTTTTATCTCGTCATACATTTCATCTATTTCTTCATCATCTGCAGAGGTAGTTGGCATATAAACTTGTACTACTGTAGTAGGCATGGACTTTGTGTCTATCTTGGCCACAATAATGCGTTCACTATGCTGTTTGTAGTAGCTAACCTGCACTCCTATTTTTTTATTCATTATTAAACCTACTCCTGCATTACCCCTACTTGATTTTGTATTTATAACCCTGTAATTACCTGACCAAAAGTCTTGTTCCTCCTGCCACCGAACTTCACTCATTCCCACTATATCTAACTTTAACCTATCCATTTCCCTTTTTAAATTTTCTAACCTACCTGTCCGATTAAGGGATCTGACATTCCTCGCTCCGATCCGTAGAACGCCAGTTTTCTTTCTCCTGATAACGACGTCCTCCTGAGTAGTCCCCGCCCGGAGATCCGAATGGGGGACTATTTTACCTCCGGAATATTTTACCCAAGAGGACGCCATCATCATTTAATCATACAGTAGAGCTGCATGTCCTCGGGAAAAATTACGGCCGTAGTTTCCCCTTGCTTTCAGCCGTTCGCAGTACCAGCACAGCAAGGCCGTTTTGGTTAATGTTACAAGGCCAGATCAGTCAATCATCCAGACTGTTGCCCCTGCAACTACTGAAAAGGCTGCTGCCCCTCTTCAGGAACCACATGTTTGTCTGGCCTGTCAACAGATACCCCTCCGTTGTGGTTGCACCTACGGTACGGCCATCTGTATCGCTGAGGCACGCAAGCCTCCCCACCAACGGCAAGGTCCATGGTTCATGGGGGGGCGTTTTCCCTGGTTGCGGTATAAATATTAGTCGGTGCCTCCCTAGAACACCAAACGTTTCGTCTACCTAAGTAACAAAGCACCCACGATACGAGCACCAAAAATCTGCCCAGGTTTGAATTCACTTATGTGACAGATACGGCAATCGCATTTACACAGATACTTTCAACATATTGATCACGTTACACAGCTATCGTTCGTGGCCAAATACAACAGCGCAACTTTCAGGGTGGCTGACATCTGCATTCAGTTTCAAATGGCTCTGTGCATTATGAGACTTCACATCTGAGGTCATCAGTCTCCTAGAACTTATAACTACTTAAACCGAACTAACCTAAGGACATCACACACATCCATGCCCGAGGCAGGATTCGAAACTACGACCGTAGTGGTCGCGCGGTTTCAGACTCAAGTGCCTAGAACCACACTGCCACATTCTATTTAATAATTAATTAATGACTACACACACACAGGCCGGCCGTGGTTGCCAAGCGGTTAAAGGCGCTACAGTCTGGAACTGCGCGGCCGCTACGGTCGCAGGTTCGAATCCTGCCTCGGGCATGGATGTGTGTGATGTCCTTAGTTAGGTTTAAGTAGTTCTAAGTTCTAGGGGACTGATGACCTTAGCAGTTAAGTCCCATAGTGCTCAGAGCCATTTGAACTACACACACACACACACACACACACAGACAGAGAGAGAGAGAGAGAGAGAGAGAGAGAAAGGGGGGTGAGGGAGGGTTATAAATAAACGTCGTATGTCAGCTGCGAGGAATTGCTGTTACATCGTCAGAGAAAGAAGTAATAAATCATAACTTTCAAATGTTCCCTGCCTGTCTTCAGTTTATACTCTTCATGAAATTCCACTGGACTCAAGTTGATAAATGTGTTTAATACGTCAACACAAAATATGGCCTAGTGGGGCGAACTGCTGTGCAGATTTAATAACATCAGTCGACCAGATATCCAACAATCGTTGGCACTGGACTACCGACATCTCACAGAGATTCGCGTGATTGCTATGGTTTTCTAGATACGCCTGAGAGTTTGCGGTACAGAATTTCAGGCAGTCGATAAAATAACTGACACTATGATTAGTCCTCGCCTCCTACACTTTGGGGTGAAGAATCTCTCGAGTGCACTGAAATTTTCTCAGATTAATAACCACTTATATCCACTGCATATGGCCTGTTTACATACGTCTTCTGATTGCAACGGTTCCCGAACGTTAATTTTGATAAGAAGAAGAAGAAGAAGAAGAAGAAGAAGAAAAAAGAAAATATTCTAGTACTTTTCAGCGTGTTCTTTTTTTCTTTTCTAAGCGTCCTCTCACGAATTCCTCTCCTATGCAAATTTCCTTAAAACCAACAACTACGGATAAAGGGATGTAAGGCGAAAGGTTAGGGCCAATGTAGCATCGTGTCACTTCCTACTGCTGCATTGTTGACATAAATACCTCTGAAACAGGTAGGTCTTCGCCAATCACAATTTCAGTTAATTAAAATGCAGATGGAGTAAGATATCAGGTCTCAATAATAGGGCAATAGAAACAGGCAGGCCTTATTAATAAGAATTTCAGCTAACCCAAATTATGAAATAGCTCTTCATGTAATTAAAAGGGAACAGGCAGGCATTCAGTAACAACAGCTTCAGTTAAGTAAAATTGCCAAATAGAAAACAAACAGACCTTTAATGATAACAGCTTCAGTTAAGTAAGATTACCTAATTGAGAACAGGCCGACCTACAATGATGACATCTTCAGTTAAGTGACATTACCAGATAGAAAAGAGACTGGCCTTCTTTAGTTACAGCTTCAGTTAAATGAAATCACCAAATAGGAAACAGGCAAACCTTCTTTAATACCAGCTTCAGTTCAGTAATACTATCCAATAGGAAACAAGCAGGCTTTCATGAATAGCTGCTTGAGTTAAATAACCAAGAGTTGAATTGCCTCGTTACAAGGGGTGCAGTAGAAGGCTTGTAAGCAAGGAGCACGAGACTACGCCAATGAGAGGACCGGTCTTCCAAGGCACTTTTCATTGGGTAAAGATCAGCAAAGGAAATATTAACACAGTAAGGCTCATTACGTGAAAGTAAAAATAACTAGCCAAACGGTGTACCAGCGTCACTCTACGATACCGCCTCTACAGTGACAGAGTAACACCCGAAAGAAAACTAGGCTGTCAAAACCAGTTATATAGCCTCAGCAAATGCACATTTTGTGACGAAGGCGCCTCCTAAGCCAGTGTAATTAATAGAGCTATGACGTTTGCAATGCCTAAAGTTGCCTCGAAACGTGTACCCCACCGTATTGCCAGAGAAAGGTACTTACCTGGTGTTGGAAAAAGTTTGGCATGGAGGTCGACGAAAACCCAACCATCTAGGTACTGCGCAATGATGGGGAGTGTGGCCACAGCATAGAAGGAGGACGTTATCGCTTTGCCTCAGGAAACACTATCTGCACACACCCCTAAGATATCCCATTAACAAACAACCAAGGCCAATATCGACTCAGGAAAAGCAAACAGCAGCCACAATTAAAGGAACCATCTGGTGGTGAACTAGTTCAGGTAAGAATTCGCAGTGATCGCAACAGACCTATAGGTATCAATAATAAAATAAGTTAAGACCTCAGAATCCGATACTTAACTGAAGTTCGCGAATCGAAGCTGAAACTTGCTGGTTCCAGGGGGGCTCAGCATTCAACACAGCGAAACTGGTTCAACTCACTCATCAGTGTGCCACGCCCCCAGAGCTGGCTGGCCAGGCTACGTTCAAAGACGGCACTCGAAGTCAGCCACATACTGAAATCGGCCGACAAATATGCTCAGCAGCCACTCGACGGAATCAGTGCCCAAGACGCTTATGCAAGCGCTCTCCTTACTCGCCGGGCGGACTCCTCACAACGTCCTCCTTGCCCTGTTACCACTCCCCAACTCGCCACGCACATGCTCCGTCCCCACACCAACAACCTCTAGCAAAGATCTCAATGGTCTCAAACCAGAGAGATACCACACGAAAGATCTAGATAGTGGTGTCAGAAATTCGAAAGGACACTAACGCCGCCGCCACGACCCACTCTTCGTCTCAGAGTAAATTTGCAGCCTATATCATCGTTATTTGCTGGCTGTATTCCAGACTTTTTCTTCCTCTATAGTTTTTACTTTCTACAGATCTCTCTAGTTCCTTTCACCTTGAATTCTGTGTCTACTCCTGATGCCGTAACTGCTGTTCTATCACCGTGTCCCTTTTCCTATTCAGTGTTATCCAGATATTCCTTTCCTCGCCATTTATATGTAGAGCCTCCTCACTACTTACCTTACCAGCCCACCTATTTTTTGACATTCTTCTGCAGCACTATATCGCTAATGCTTCTGTTCTCCTCTGTTTCCGTTTTTCCACAGCCCATGTCTCACTATCATAAAATGCTGTGTTCCAAACGTACATTCTCCGAAACTTTTTCCTCAAATTAAAATCTATATTTGGTACTATCAGACATCTCTTAGACAGTAATGCCCTTTTTGCCTGCACTGGTCTCCTTTTCATGTCCTCCTTGCTCCATCCATCATCATTTATTTTGCAACTTAGCTAACACAGTTCTTTAAGTTCTTCTACTTCGTGACCACCAACTGTGATATTATGTTTCTCGCTGATTTCATTTCTGTTACTTCTCATTATTTTCTTCTTTCTTCGACTTCCACTCTGTCAGTATTCTATACTCATTAGACTGCTCATTTCATCCTGCTGGTCCTATAATTCTTCACTTTCACTGAGGATGGCAATGTCATCAGCAGATTGCCTCACTGATATTCTTTCACCTTAAGTTCTATGTCTACTCCTGGACCTTCCTTTTATTTTCCTTATTGCTCCTTAAAAATAGGGATACAACACAAGGGGAGAAAGACTACATACCTATCTTACTTGTTCCCTCTTGGAACTTCACATATTGTGCATTACCCATTTTCCCTGTTGCTTACCCACATTTTCTTAGGGTTTCAAACATCTTGCGCAACATTACATTGTCAAACACTTTTTCCAGGTCGACAAATCCTACGAACGTATCTTGCTTGATTTTTCTTTAGTCTTGCTTCCATTATCAACTGCAACATGATAACTCCCCCTCTGGTGCCTTTCTGGAACCCAAATTATTCCATTTAACAGATCTTCAGCTTCCATTACCATTTTTCTGTATACTACTCTTGTCAGCATCTCTGATGCATGAGCTGTTAAGTTGATTTCGCAATAATTTTCAGTTTCTCTTTTCGGCATTTGCAATTTTGGGAATTAATGGCATATCGCGTCTCATACATTTTACGCCCCAATGGGAATAATCACTTCATTGATACTTCCCCAAGATTTTAGAAATGCTGGTGGAATGTTATGTATTCTGATTCTAACACAACAATGGGTCTCCATCTCATACTAACTATTCTGTCACGTCATTCGATATGTCCTTGACCTCATAGAGGCCCTCAGCATACACTTTCAACCTATTCGCACTTTCTTTTGAGCTTAACAGTGGAATTTCCATTGTACTCATAATGTTAGCGCCCTTGCTTTTCGTTTCACCGAAGGTTGTTTTGACTTCTCTATATGCTGAGTCATTCCTTCCTTCAATCATTCCTGGTTCTTTTTCTTCGCATCTTCAATGTAGCCACTTCACTTTAGCTTCTCTGCACTTACTGTTTACTTCATTTCTAAGTGACTTGACTTCAGTATTCCTGAGTTTCCCTGCACAGTTCTTCGCTTCCTGTTTCCTTCATCAACTGAAGTATTTCTTCTGTTGCGTATGTTTTCTATGCAGATACATTCCTTGTACCTACGTTTTTCTCACAAAATTCGGTGACTGCCCTTTTTGGAAACGTCCATTCCTCTTCAAATGAATTGCCAACTGAGCTATTCATTATCGCTGTATTTATAGCCTCAGAGAACTTCAAGGGTATCCCTTCATTCCTTAGCTCTTCTGAATCTCACTTCTTTGCGCATTGGTTGTTTCTGGCTAACCTCTTCAGTTTAGGCTTCATCATTACTAAATTGTAATCCGAATCTTTATCGGCCCCTGGCTACGTCTAAAAACCTAATATTTGATTCTGGAATCTCTGCCTGACTATAACGTAATCGAACTAAAACCCTGCTGTATCTTCCGGCCTTTTTCAGGCGTAACTGGGCCTCTTGTGATTCTTGAACAGATTATTCGTTATTATCACCTGTCATTTATAAGAGAAGATTAGTCTTTCTCCTAGCTCATACCTATTACCAGGCCCATATTCTCCTGTAACCTTTTCTTAAACTCTTTCTCTTACAACCGCATTTCAATCCCCCATTAGTATTAGATTTTCATCTCCCTTTACGTACTGAATTACCCGTTCAATATCCTCATTTAATATCTCTCTCTCTCTTCATTTTCTGCTTGCGAGTTCGCATTGTATACGTGTTAGTCAGTGTTGTCGTGTTAGTCGGTGTTGCCGGTGTTAGTCTGTTGTCGATTGAGAGCAATTCTATCGCTCAACTGTTTACAGTAGCTCACGCTCTGGTCTACCTTCCTGCTCATAATGAAACCTACCCCTATTATACAGTTTTCTCTTGCAGTTGTTATTGCCATATAGTCGTTCATTTCACTTCAGTGACGGCTTCTGTATCTCGACTGAGCCGTAGCATTTTCTAGCCTCACTAACACGTCAAACTTCTGAATTTCCGCTCCCGGACTCGTAGAACGATACATTTCGTTGGATAGTCGATCTTTTTCTCGTCGTCACCTCCCTCTTGGCAGTCCCAGAGATCCAAATTGGGGGACTAGTCAGGAATCTTTTGCCAATGGAGAGACCATCATGACACTTTTTCAGTTACAGGCCACATGTCTTGTGGACAGGCGTTACGTTTCTTAAATGCAGCGGTTTCCATTACCTTCTGCAGCCTCATGCTGTAAATCATCGCTCCTTTTAGGAGCAGTTGGCCACCAGAAGGGCATGAGATTGTTCTGGATCTTTGTCTCTTTCTCTGCAGTCTTTGACAAGGCCGTCGGCAGAATGAGGATGAATTCTTCCACAGGAGGCCCCTCGGCCACTATTACTGATGATTTGTCTTCTAAATGTATGCAGTTTTGTCTAGAGCAACATATACAAGCATGTGCCTCTCAACTTAAACTGAAGGAGGGCACTTTTATAATTGTAACAGTATATAGATCCCCTTCAGGAAACTTTCATTTATTCCTGGAAAACGTGGATGCCTTGTTGTGCTATCTGTCAGATAGGGGAAAGCAAATTATTATTTGTGAGGACTTAAATGTTGATTCACTGAAACAGTGTAATAGGAAGAAAGACTTGGAAGTCTTGCTCGGTTCTTTCAATTTGACATCTGTCATTAATTCTCCTACTCGGGTAGTAAAGGACAGCAGCACATTGATAGATAACACTTTTATAGACCAAGATAGGTTTAAAAACATAAATTCTTGTCCTTTTGAGAATAGACTTTCTGATAATCAAGATCAGCTAGTTACAGTATATCACATAGCTCCATTCAGTAATTCAAAACTACCCTCCAAAGTTGTGCATTCAATTAATGGCTCAACAATTAGAAATTTCAGAGAAAATCTTCAGCAGTTAGACTGGGATGAGGTGTACAAGGAACCCAATGCTAATTTAAAATATAACTTATTTTATGATACTGCTCTAAGAGAACTTGAAAACCGTTTCCCCAAAAAAGTAGTTAAATCTAATTATAAGAAACCATGCAATTAACCTTGGCTTACTAAAGGAATAAAAATATCTTGTAACCACAATAGGGAACAGTATCTAACAACAACAAAGAGTAATGACCCAGAAACAGCCAAATATTATAAAAACTACTGTGCTACATTAAGAAAGGTTATTAAAGAGTCCAGAATCATGTACATCATGTCTAAGATTAATACCTCCGATAACAGAATCAAAACAATTTGGAATATTATTACAAGGGATGATGGCATCACCATCAAAGCGAATGGAAACTTGATAAACAACAAGCCAGAAGTCGAAAACATTTAGAATAATCATTTTTTAAATGTTGTAGAGAAAATAGGCTCTAAATGTTCATTAGAAGAAGCAAGGCAGTTAATGGAAGAGGCGTTACCCACACCATTTGATACAATTGAAATTCCACCCACCTGAAATTAGGAACATAATAAACTCTCTCAAGAATAAAATCTCACATGGGATTGATGGCGTTTCCAGCAGGATAATAAAAGCTTGTTCCCAAGAAATAAGTGGGATTCTTAGCCACATACGTAATAGCTCTCTGAAGCAGGGTATTTTCTGAGATAGACTGAAGTATGCCATTATTAAACCACTGCATAAAAAAGGGGATACTTATGATGACAACAACTACCGCCCAATCTCTCTTCTGACTGCCTTACACAAAATTCTTGAAAAAGTAATGTATTGTACAGTAGCTTCACACCTTTGTAAAAATAAAGTTTTAACAAAATGTCAGTTTGGTTTCCAGAAGGGATTTTCAGTGGAAAATGCTATGTATACTTTCAATAATGAAATATAATTAGTCTGAGTAACCAGAATTCACCCATTGGGATTTTTTGTGATCTATCAAAGGCTTTTGATTGTATAAATCATGGAATACTTCTAGATAAGCTCAAGTACTCTGGTATGAATGAGGCAGTGCTCAAATGGTTTAAATCATACCTAACTGGATGAGTGCAGAAAGTTGAAATAAACAATTCACATAATATGCAAAAAACTGGTGACTTCGCAAAGTAGGGAACAATCAAGAATAGGGTGCCGCAAGGTTCGGTCTTGGGTCCTCTGCTGTTCTTAATACATATTAATGACTTGCCATTACATATATAGACGAAGATGCAAAGCTGGTAGTTTTTGCCGATGATACAAGTATAGCTATCACACCCAACCGACAAGAATTAACTGGTGAAATTGTAAACGGTGTTTTTCAGAAAATCATTAAGTGGTTCTCTGCAAATGGGCTCTCACTAAACTTTGACAAAACACAGTATATACAGTTCCACACAGTAAATGGAATGACACCATTAATAAATATAGATTTCGATCAGAAATCGGTAGCTAAGGTAGAATATTCAAAATTTCTAGGTGTATGCATTGATGAGGGGTTGAACTGGAAAAAAGTCCTTCAGTGACTTCTGATGAAACGTTTGAGTTCAGCTACTTAGGCTATTAGGGTCATTGCAAATTTTGGCGATATACATGTGAGTAAATTAGCTTATGACGCCTATTTTCATTCTCTGCTTTCATATGGCATCATATTCTGGGGTAACTCATCATTGAGTAAATGAGTGTTCATTGCACAAAAGCATGTAATCAGAATAATTGCTGGAGCTCATCCAAGATCATCCTGCAGACACTTATTTAAAGAGCTAGAAATCTTCACTGTAGCCTCACTATATATATATATATATATATATATATATATATATATATATATATATATATATGCTTATGAAATTTGTTATTAGCACTCCGAACCAATTCAAAAGTAATAGCAGTGTACATGGCTACAACACTAGGAGAAAGGATGATCTTCATTACTCAAGGTTAAATCTTACTTTGGCTCAGAAGGGGGTAAATTATGCTGCCACAATAGTTTTTGGTCACTTACCTAATAGCATAAAAAGTCTGACACATAGACATAGAGCATTTTAAAGGAAATTAAAAGAATTTCTTAATGGCAACTCCTTCTACTCATTAGATGAATTTTTGGATATAGTAAGTGGGCAATTTCCGACCCCCACAAAAAAATTAAAAATATTGATGTCATGTAATATTTTGTGTAATGTATTATCCTGTATAGACACCTTTTATTAACCTGACACGTTCCACACCATTACAAAGTGTCGTATTCATGATCTATGGAACGAGTACTAATCTAA